>NC_079873.1:1673002-2335502 GCF_023065955.2 Ursus arctos | reverse complement strand
CTATAATCTGGAGACCTGGGAGAGCCAATGGTGTCAATCCCAGTCTGAGTCCAAGAAAGTCAAACACTTAAGTCCCAGTCCAAGGAAAGGAGAAGATCAACGGCCAAGCTCAAGCCATCAGGCAGAGAACAAATCCTCCCTTCTTCCACCATTTGTGTTTTATTCAGACCCTCAAAGATTTCATGAAGGCCACCCACATTGGGGAGGGCCATCTGCTTTCCTGGATCTCCCAATGGACATGCTAATCTCATCCAGAAACACCCTCACTGACACACCCAGAAATAATGTTTAGCCAAATATCTGGGCACCTCATGACCCAGACACATAAAATTAACCATCACAGCATTTTATCAAAACAGCTACACTTAGGGCACCCAGCTGGCTCAGTCGTACACCACGCAATGCTTGATCTTGGGGTCATGAATTCAACCCTCACGCTGGGCGTAGAGCTTACTTAAAAACAAAACAACCTTAGCTACACTCAATCAATATGGACTGAAATAGACACCTGAGCCTTGAAATACATACGCATCGATCAGAGTTTGTGAACCTCAGCACTATTGACATTTGAGGACACACAGTCGTCAGTGGTGGGGGCTGTTTTGTGCATTGCAGGACGCTGAGTAACATCCCTGGGGTCCACCAACTCTCTGCCAGTGGCAGCCCCACACAACCCTCTAATCCGAAAGGCAATTAAGCAATATAACACTATAATCACTTAATTTCGTGCACCGTTTCGGAATGGTCGTACAACTGCTTGCTTTACAACCAGCCTGAGCAGGAAACCTGCACGTTGATTCCTTCAACTTCCCACAGAAAGCTCCCCATTTCAGGGCACAGGGGCTTGAGATCACTTTGGTTCCAAACCCTTGGCATTTCTTATTTTTTCCCAACTCAGTGGTGTTCGCCTGCCTGATCCCAGTTGATCAATCGCAGTATAATAATGGTAATAACCACAATCATTTTGCCATGGACAGCGTTTTGCAGTCTCTTGGTTTCTTTTTTTTTTTTTTAAAGATTTTATTTTTTATTTTTTTGAAGAGTTAGTGACAACCAGCGAGAGAGGGAACACAAGCAGGGGGAGTGGGAGAGGAAGAAGCAGGCTCATAGCGGAGGAGCCTGATGTGGGGCTCGATCCCATAACGCCGGGATCACGCCCTGAGCCGGAGGCAGACGCTTAACGACTGAGCCACCCAGGCACCCCAGTCTCTTGGCTTCTTTACCCATCTTTGAGCATCACCAGAAATGGGTGAAGAACGATATTTAGGGGAAATCAAGACACGGAGAAAGAACCAGAAGGAACGCACTCACATAGCAATTCAGGAGAAATACAGAATGGAAACACAAATTGTTCCAGCCTAACTCTGGTACCTTATAGGTTTTGCTTCACCATTTACTGTGGCTTCCAGAATCTTCCCTTCACTTCAAGAAACAGGAAAGGAACACGTTCAGTTGTGCAGTCTGCATGTACGCCCATTGCATTTCTTTTTCTAAACAGAATGCATTTTCTCCACACGGCTTCATTAAGCCACCGCAGGCTCCTTTGCTGGCTTGTAATCAATATTTTGGGGTCAGTGTGAGATGAAATCCACTTTGACTCATTTCTGAAGCAGCCACTTCAAGCATGGTACCTGCCTGTTAAAAGAATTCAAAGGGTTTGCTTTCTGTTCTGTTTTGGTTTTCAAAGAAGAGGAAGAAGGAGGAAGAGGAGGAGGAGGGGGAAGAGGAGGGGGCATGAAGGGAAGGAGGAGAATGAAGGGGAGGAGGGGAAAGGTAGGAGGAACTGGTAGCAGGAGGAGGGGTGGGAGGAGGAGAGGGTACAAGGAGGAAGAGCAGGAAGGGGAGGGGAAGGAAGGGAAGGGGGGAAGGAGAGGAGGAGAAGTGGGAAGAGGAGGAGGACCGCTGATTCTTTATAAGAATTCCATTACCGTGCTACAGCGATGTCGGCCGCATATTGACTTATTCTCCACCATCTAGGTGACATGTTCTTGACCCTGACATTGCCCCTTCCCCAATTCCTAGACCTCTACACTTCCCCTCTGCACATAGCTGTGCCTGGGGGGAAAGGGATGAGGGTGAGCGAGTATTTCAAGCATGGCGAGTTGGATGAATCACTGGTTAGTGTAGAGGGGGCAGAGTGCATGCAACCAGGTCCCCGAGAACATCAGACGGAAAGCACTGGAAGATCCTTGGGGAATACACACAGGAGACTAATGTCAGTGACATGCTCCAAAGACCTCACACCCAGGGACACAGATTGGGACCATCCCCCCCATCTTGTTCCTCGCTGACGTGGGAGGTGGGGTGCAAGATTGGCAGTGCTTGGCATGGCCTCTGCAAGGGGATTGCGCTTGTATTTTAGGAATGCTTTTAAGGAAGTCCAAATCGCAAAACTCAAAAGCCAGCATCGCCGTATTGACCTTTGGACAAGACAGAAAAATGCACATATTTCAGAAGCATTAAAAGGTCCTTTGTGCAAAATGCAGACTCTACAATCATCACCTTCTTCCACAGACCATGATGGTTAAACGTTTCAAGATGCTTTGAAGTCCGGCGCAGGATTGAAAGAGATCATTGTTCGGTTAAGACATATCTTCTTTATTCACTCGGGGAAATTTTCAAGTTCAGCCTCATGCTGAATGAAAGCTCTCACTGGCGCTATTTCTTCCCAAACAATCATGTTTACTCCTTAAGGGAACAAGCCATTCTTTTGATATTGCAAAGAATAACAGCTACTTGACCCTCAGCGTTTATTAAGGCAAATTTCACAAAAACATAAAATCAACCCCTTGAAAGTATTCCGCTCATGGTGCCGTGTGACGCACACTTCTAATTCCAAACCTCTCCGCAGCGGATGGTCTTTCGGGGCCCCACATTCTCCTATGACACTGTCACGTCGTGTAATTGCATTCCCCAAAAACCGAGCAACGGAAGCCTGCCTTAAACTTCTTTGACGAAGACGAGGGGGGGGACGCGTTCACATTCCCTGCAGCTCTTTTTCTCGCAGACTCTTTTGTGTCAACCAGAAGGCTTGTTGTACAAATGTCACTCAGACCGCAGGGAGCGGCGAACCCTTCCAGGCTCAAGTGCGCTCTATTATTGAAGACGGCTCTAAGATAATCTTTTCAACTGCCGTTTTCTGGTGAGCGTCCTCAACGCCCGGCCTGAAAAGAACGGACGCCAGTCTTTATTCACCAAGGACCATCACCGGTTAAGTGACTTTTACCTGCATCCGCTGGGACCCCCGATCAGAGCCTCTGATATCACAATAACACAAATGTTGCCTTGCTGAGAATTTTCAAAGAATGTCTCTCCCCCTCCGCATGGCGACCAAGAGTCCATCCAGGGAACAACAGCAACAACAACAAAACAAAAAAACAATCTTTGCATGAAAATGACTTGCAGAATGATGCCTCTGTGTTGGGTTGCGGACACCGAAAAATGGTTTGGGGTGAAAAGAACTACGGTGCGTGCAACGGCATTTCTTCATGACTCCAGTCCGGTGTGCAGAATTAAGTAGATGACACGGGGAAGGGGAACAGAACATTTAAGCTGCCTTTTCCTGCATATACTCTTTTCCTCTACATCTCTATCTCTCTTTTTTGGAAAAAAAGCTAAACCCAACTATTTAACGATAGTGTTAAATAATAAATCAAGGAGTGTCCTGTCAGGGAAAATGCAAAGGATGATGTCGGTATTTTTACAACAGGTAATGCAATACTGGCATCTCTCATCTCAAGATGTATCTCTTTCAAAGTCAGCAAGGCATCTCCCTTCGCAAGATTTGGATATAGAAAACCCCCACTGAGCCTCATGCCGAGTGATGCCAGCAGCCATCTGAAGTTTTGAAAGCAGGTGGACTGGGCAAGGTGGCGGAATCCAGTAGAGGCAAACTCAAACATTCTGATTTTTTAAATGTCAGCTTTTAAAGAAATAGCGGGGGGAAATGCCCCAAGTGACTTTCACATACTTCCAACCCCTGACTCACTTTATAGGAATCACTGTAACCCACATGAGAAAAGGCATGTTGATATTTACACTCTTTCTTAACAGCTTAAATACCGCTCCATGGAACACAGCCCAGCAAGTGGGGAATTGGGGGTTTCCACCCTGCCCTGCCAAACACAGATGAGACCAGGTCCTCTGTCCAAGTAACCGCCATGGTTTATGGAATCATTTAGTCTCCAAGGGCTGCTCACCACACATGCCTGGGTGTCTTCCTGGGTGTAGAGTTGGCAGAGATGGAAAGACACCGAACACGGGGACTTGGTGCCTACCTTGCATTCACTTTATCAGGGAAAGTTTGGTCTTCTCTGATATAAGGAAGCCACACTGGGTTCCATGTAAAAAGAAATTGATAGGCGTGAAACCGAGAACTCTAATGCATGTACATCCATGTTCTCAGCACTGTGATTCAGAGTCGCCGAAAATGTGGAAACAACTCAACTGTCCCTCAACGGAAGGATGGATGAGCACAATGCCGTATGTCCACACAGTGGAATATTAGTCACCAAATAAAAAGCAGTGAAGCCTTCACATGTGTTCCAACATGGATGGGCCTTGAAAACATGACGCTCAATGGAGGAAGCCCGACCCAAAAGACCACATATTGCGTTACTCCATTTATATAAAGTGACCTGAATCCACAAATCCATAGAGACAGAAAGTAAACCAGTGTTTGCCAGGGGCTGGTAGCAGACAATGAGCAGAGACTGCTTAATGGGTATGGGGTCCAGTTTGGGGTGATAAAAATATTTTGGAACTACAAGACATAAGGGTCGCTCAACATTATGGATGAACTAAACACCACTGAGTTGCATATTTAAATAGTTAATTATATGTTACATGAAATTCACCGTATGAATCCCTAAATTCCTGTCAGCTCCAAATGTTTGGGACAATGCCAAGTTACACCGTGACCATGGCCAAGTTGGTTTTTTTGTTGTTGTTGTTTTTTGTTTTTTAAAGATTTTATTTATTTATTTGACAGAGATAGAGACAGCCAGCGAGAGAGGGAACACAAGCAGGGGGAGTGGGAGAGGAAGAAGCAGGCTCATAGCGGAGGAGCCTGATGTAGAGCTCGATCCCACAACACCGGGATCACGCCCTGAGCCAAAGGCAGACGCTTAACTGCTGTGCCACCCAGGCGCCCCATGGCCAAGTTGTTTAAATTCACTTCTCCGATCTCAGAGAAGATTGTAATCAAAGTAGGGTGCCGAAAATAGTTGTACACGTGACTGACAAAAGTCAACTGCCCAAGGAGAATATTATTGCAAAGCTTTGCTGCACGAAATGAGTTCTGGGACCATTCCAGACCCCACAGCAGACGAGAGCTACAGAATCCCAAGCTTCGCTAAGGATTCAGAAGAGAGACACTCACACAGAGAGTTGATTCATCATTTCATAACTATTTTCTGCTCTAATTTCATTCCCTCGACAACCTCCTTCTAACAACTTCCTTCTGTCATTGTCTTATCACTTTGTAAGGTGTAAACAGACTCTTTTTGGGGACATACATTACTACTGAAAAACATAAAGGCGCCGATCAACACTAGCACAAATCCTTAAGGCAATAAGAATGAATATCTTTCCTGATAAGTGTACATGCCATTCATGGCCGAGGTTCTATGCCCTCCCATGAATATAGAGGTAGATGGACAAATAAATACGTAGGCAGGCAGGTGGATGGGCAAATAAACAGACTATGTCCTCCCAGAGGAAATGTCTTTTTTTTTTTATCCCGTGTTAGTTCATCTTCAACTTTTGCTTAGATCATTCAGAACAATCTTTTTAATTCACGAAAGACTTACTTGAGTGTGGTTTGACACGGTCTCCCGAATAATTATCTGATTTAATTTCTTGTTTGCTTTGCCTCTGCGTTCTAAAAAAATGTTCTGTATTATTCGCTTGAGAAAGAAAGCCATTACTAAGCTTTACATTTCTTAGCATCAAGCCAAAATGAAGACAACAAAAACCAGGAACTTATTCACTCTTTAATGTTTAGGAATATGCTCTCCTGGAACAGTCAGAGAGAATGAAGTTATGAAAAATGAAAATAGTATGCAAAACCCTCTCTCACATGCTTTGCAATCAAGCATGATAAACTCACAGTGAGAAACCCTTTCTAACCCAACTCTATGAACTGAAAAATGAAATAATTTTGGCGATGCGAAGACAAAATGTGTGACAATCTGAAAAATTAGGAGCTGATGTCTCTACCAAAATGTTATGTAGACTGCTGGATTGGGTTCCATGTGTGGTTTCCATCGCCTAAGAATGTGGCTTCTTCTAAACAACTACTATCCACAGGAAAGGCAAGTTTCATACAAGACATAGAGAATGATTCCATGGGTATAAAGTCAAAGGCACAAAACACCGACTATGTTGTATGTTGATACATAGGCACGAGGTTACGCTCTAAATAAACTTAGGCAATTAAAAATATGAAACTCTGCAGAGTGCTTCCTCCTGCATGCAGACAGAAGTTAATGGAGACAAGAAGTCAAACATGAGAGCGTTATCTTCTTTAAACAGGGTAACTGGAAAAAATGGCGATTGGTTCATGGATGTTCTATGTATTTTGAAAACCTTGAATTTATTTATATTTTATAAATTGCTCTTGTATATGCTGAGAACACAATTTTTAAAACAAAACAGAGAGAATCTAGAGTACTTGGAAATTGAACAGAGACTAAATAATTCCTTTGAAAATAGTCACAAAATTCAGCCATCTACCAGAATATAAGGGAAATGTCAATGCATTTAAAATAATCTAGAGCATACAAATTCCCTCTCTGATCATAGCAATTAAATGAGACAGCAGTAAGAAAAAAAGATTGTTTTTTTAAAAAGCAGATTGTATGTTTAGAATAAAAAAAGTAATATAAAAATGTATATTTGGAGTAATAAAATATGCAATCCTTATTAATTTGTGCTGTGTAAAGAAAATCAGTGGTCAATTTCTGCTCACAAAATGAAGTTACTTAAAACAACGATAGTTTTACTTGCTCATTATTCTATTACTCAGCATGTTCGGTTGGTTTCAGCTAGGCGGTTCTTCTGCTCCTTCCCTTTTGGATTCCTCAGGAGTCTGCCACCATTTGCCAGCACCATGGGGACAGGATGAGGTCAGTGCAGGATCCTTCCCAACTGGTCTCAGACCCCAAGCAGACAAGAGAGAGAGCTGTAAGATCTCTGCCCAGGGCTCCCACCTGGCTTCACAGCTAACAATCTCTTGTTCAGGGTAAATCATGGGACAAGACCAGATTCAAGGGGATGAAGGAGTAAAATCCATCTCTCAGTAGAAGGGGCAAGAGGATCACACTGAAAAGAGGTATACCAGTTGGGATGAGGAATTTCTGGCTAGCTTTTTGCTATCTGCCCCACCATATAGAGTTCTAATTACCACATATTCACATACTGAGGATGCTCTGGTGACAGAGGAGTTCCGGGATAGATGTAGATTGAGATACAGAGAGAGGTGTAGATGTCGATACGAGGAGGGATGGATGGATGGATGGATGGATGGATGGATGGATAGATAGATAGATAGATAGATAGATAGATAGATAGATAGATAGATACGATGGATGGATGGATGGATGGATAGATAGATAGATAGATAGATAGATAGATAGATAGATAGATAGATAGATAGATACGATGGATGGATGGATGGATGGATGGATGGATGGATGGATGGATGGATAGATGATGGATGGATGGATGGTTGGATAGATAGATGATAGATGGATGGTTGGATAGATGGATATAGACAGAAAACAGATAGATCTCCTAAAAGATACATAAATGCATAGACACTGGTCAGTCTTTTGAAGTAACTTAAAAGTTCAATTACAGAAATCAGTAAAAGAACACTAGAGGAATCCCTGAATAAATGTAAGGGAAACAATAAACATCAAAAGAAAAATTAATGAAATAGTAATGAAGCATATCACAGGGAAAACTCAGTACATCCTTGTATATCCACAAGTAAGTTTCTCTTAATCATGCCAGTAATAAATGAAAATCTAAGCTCCATCCTGAACGTGGTTTATGTGGGACGTTGGTGGCACGCTCAGGCACAGTGATGGATTCCACAACAGCTCAGAGGCAACGAGGTCCAAGTTTCCTGTACAAATGTGAGGATCATGACTGAACACGACATTTAAAACCACGCGCTGCAGGAGACCACCTAGACAGACTGAACGGAGAAAGGAAAGAAAATCCCCTCTAAGTAAAAAAGAGAAAAGCAATTGCTTTGCAAACACGACTTGATACATTCTCTAGCTCCTCCTCCGACAGAATCTCTTATCGTTGCAATAGTTCTCATTCGAGATAAAAATCTTTGCTAATGCGCATTTCATCCCAACGTCAAAGTCAGCCACAAATAACCTGAGAGGTTTCTTCAGGGCAGGTGACATAATATTTTTAAGCGACCATTACACGAGAAGCTGACTAAGCACGACCATCGCCTTTAAGTTTGCAACTCAGCGTTTAAGCTCTGTCTGAAGACCTTTATCATCCCGGCTGCAGCTGAAATGCCTATCTTACAATTTACGGCGAAACCTAGAGCTAGAGGACACAGGTTGGCTTACCTTAATTTAAAAAAAGTGGTCTCTGAGCTACAAGCAATATTTAAAGTTACAGGGGAAAAAAGCAACCTCTGCAGGTCTCGTGTTGTCAGAGAGGCGACCCCCCATTCAGTGACCGTCTTGAGACAAACGGGATGTTCAATCAATGTTATTTTCCATTTGAAAATGTTTCTCTCCTAAGACAGATGTAGGAATATTTTTCAATAATATGCTGAAGTTCCGAGCATTTCCTGTATTTATTCGAGCCATCGAGACAGACACCCTGTGCATATTCAACCCTGTCTACTGTCGGATTTGGATTCCACAGTTTCGATAATTTGCTTTTTTAAAATTTAATTTTTCAAAGTTCATTATATTAAAAAAAAAAGTTGAAGAACAACAAATATACGCACCATGCACAATGCGAAAGTGTAAACCAAGGAGTGGTGCGACGCATCTCTCTCTAGCTTGTGTACACGACCAGGTCAGTTGGAACGGTGATTCTCCTGGTCTACCCAAGAAATAGGAGACATTTTACATTTCTATTTCATTGATTACATAGCCTCTCTCGATTTTTCACTACGGATTTTTCCCCCCAAACATCCTCGTGACTGTGATAGAATATTTCAAGCCTTGGTATAAAAAAAAAAAAGTTAAATATAGTCAGAGAAATAATCTTCACTCACAACCAGAACTAAGCTTTGGAGCACATTGCTTAGCATTTTTGGACCCCGATCACCTCATATGGATTATAGAGTCTTATATAGAATTTCCAGGGTGATTATCACGTTTAATAGCATTTTAATAAAAACCAAGAGTTTGGGATGGAGGTCAGAAGGAGAGCCAAAATATATTTTGTGCTTGAATTGATGTTCCTTCTAATTCTCAGAGATCTTTTTCATTCTGTTTTGTCTTAATAGTAATAGGAAATTTAGTTTTGTACAGGAGCTAATCCCATGGTTGAGGTCAATGGTTCTCAATTACGAGTTCCTTTGCCACTCCCATTTTCTCTCCAGGATATGATGGGTAACTTCTGGAAACTTGATTGAGGATCTGAGATCAACACTCCTTAGAGAGCCATTGGCGTCTCGCTTGGTGTCTAGAGATCAGGGATGCCGCTAACATCCTGAAAGCCCTGGACGGCCCCACCTCAAACAATGCTTCATCCGTAACTCTCGATAGTGCTGAGGCTCAGAAACTCTGGCTTAGTAAGAGAAAAATAAAATCTGGCACCAAAAAAAATCTGAACAATTTAAGTCCCAATGACAGTGGGACAGGCTCCCCACTTGACTTAAAATCTGAATTGTGCACATCTCCACAATAACCTCTAAACGGCTTGAAATATTAGTAGTGCACGTAGATGACCACATAGTAAACACATAAATTTAAACTGACTTTACAAAACTATTAAGCGGAAAATAGGCAGAACACATAAGTGCAGGAAGCGAGTCGGTATGAAGCTATGTTCTGAACTTCACTCGTGACTGTAGATATGGGAGCATATGGTGATTCTGCTTTCATTAACCTAAAAAACATGTATCCATGAGCCTTGAAAACACCATGCAAAATGCAGGAAGTCAAAAACAAAAGGCCACATGCTGTCTGATTCCATTGATACAAAATACCCAAAATAGGGATATCCATAGAGACAGAAAGCAGATTGGAGGTGGTCAGGTGTGAGGGGAGGGGCTGGGGAAGGAGGGCATTGGGGTCAGGGTCTCCTTTTAGGGCGATGAAAATGTCCTGCAACTAGATAATTATGGGAGTTGCACGATGTTGTGAATATTCCAAATGGACCTCAATTGTGCTCTTTGAAATGCCTAAAATGGTAACTTTTCTGTTATGTGTATTTTACGACCTTAAAAGAAAAATTTAAATGAACGATATTTACAAGGGCTGGGATATGGGGGAATGCGGAGATGTTGCCCAAAGTTTACAAAGTTGCAATTAGAAAATGAGTAAATTCTGCAGACAGAATGCACAGGATTGTGATGATACTGTATGGTTCAAAGTTGCTAAGAGACTAGATCTCAAATTTTATCCACACACACAAAAATGGCAATGATGTGACGAGAAAGGTATCACCCATAGCACTGTGCTGATGATCATATCAAAACATGTAAATGTATCCAACAACACATTGCACCCTTATACTTACGCGATCTCCATGTCAATTATATCTCAATACAAATTTTTCAATAAGATACATTAAATGGTGCGCACTTACAAGTAAATAAAATATATGGAAAAAAGACAATAAGCTCACACACACACACACACACACACACACACACACACACACAGGAGACGCAAAGATCCCTGCAAGTTTACTAAAAGCGAAAAACTACATTGTTTCATTCCAGAGCAAACTGATAACATCTTACAAGGCAGAATGAGGGGAAGAAAAAAAAAACCCACAAAGAACATCTTGCTGCTATTTTCACAAAGGTATACAGAGTATTTCTGAAGTGCATGTTTCTTGTATAGAGAGATTCGTTGAGATCATAGCTCTGTGGCGACATTCAGGGAGGTTAAACATTTTTATTTTGTGTTTTCATTATTTAAGCTCTCATTTGCTGAGACGTTCCTATATGCTAAAAAAAAATTATGCAAAGTGATTGACAAGACTTATCTTATGGAACTCCTGTGTTGTGTTGGTCTGGGTCTCCCGAGAAGCTTGCAAAGGGGGATCGGTCCTTTGCAAATGTATTGGGGAAACTCCAGGGAGAAAAAAAATGGGGAGGAAGCTGGAAGAGGCTGGACGTGACCTTGATACCGATCTGACCCCATGAGGCTCGGAGGGAAGTGGGGACAGACAGAGACAGCAGTGTGGGTCTCGTGACTTTTCTGCGAGGCTGCTGGGGAATTGTCCAGCCAAAATCATCTGTCAGAGGATTCCCCATTTCGCTGAAAGGCCCCGTCTCAGTGTCCCCAGCCCACTCTCACTGAGTAGGTATGAGAAGAGGACATGTGGCTTCCCAGCAAACAGAGGACAGCCTCAGGGATCAAGTAGCTGGACCATCAGTGACATTCCTGCAGATGTAGTCTTCTCTGTGATTAGTCTTTCAAGTTTTTGTAATATTCTGCATTCCTGTGCTTCCAAATTTACTTCAATATTCTCCTGTGGATGGAGACAGAGTGGTTGCATATAACAGTCCTGAGAAAGAGACACATCTTTGGGCTGATGAAGCTGTCCACCCCACCTCTCAACACAGGTGGCTCTTCTATGACATTCTCGAGGCAGGAGACCCCAAGGCGATGGTGAAGAGATGATGGGATGAACCAGTAGTTCAGCTGATGAACCATCCTCCAGTTCCACGACCAAGTACCCCATCCTTTCCTCCAGGGGCATCCTTGGGAATAATGTCCCACCTGGAGGACCGCTTTCTAGAGGGAATTATGATTAAGACAGTGACAAAGCAAGGTCAACCCAGGCATGGGAGGGGCAGATGCTGGACGGTCTTGGGTCACAGCTCGAACATCAGTGCACGAGTCATGCAGTCCAACAGTGGGCCCTGGGCCCTGCTGCTTCCCTCTCCATGCAGGAGAACACGATGCATGTCATCAAAGTTGGTGCGTTCCTTTATATGCGCCCGAGCTCCAGGGAGCTTTTCTTAACACTTACAACCTGCGAACCAAAGCATGAAGACAAATTGTTCTTAATAAACGTGCACCCCAGATAATGTAACAATCCAGCTTTAAGCCACAGAATTATTTTTAGGACTTAATGGGGCTTAATTCTGAATAAACAACATGTTATAGGAAAATAAATAAATAAATAAATATATATATATATATATATATATATCTTAAAGTAACTCTCTTTATAATAATATTTTAACAGAAATTAATGGAACTAAATGCTTGATTTATTTTTAGGGAGTGTATTGTCTCCGGCACTTCATCTCATTCCACGCGGGTTTAAGATGGTTCATTAGTTGGCTAATAACCAATTGTGTGCATGAAGATGCTGTAAATGTGTGATCTTCTTCTATGTTTTTATTTCCTTGAGGTAAAATCATTAATACCTTTTTCTTCATCCAGACTCGGTGCCAATAAGAGCACATTGCATGAGAAATGTGTAAAAAAAATAGGGCAAAGACAATTAATGACTATGTTTCTACATTGCAGAATTGAAATTTCCTTTACATTTGGTGTTCCCCTAGAGAGTAAAAAGCTTTTGGGGGAAATTCTGGCCATTCCCACCTGAGCTAAGAAGACCCAAGGGAAATAGGTTTGGTTTTGTTTTTTTTCTCCCAAGTCTTGTGGTAACACTTTCAAGAAGAAGCCGGCATTACATCATATTGATGGACCAATAGTCCAGCTGAAGATGCCATAACCTAAAGGTAACACTGAAACTTGGGGGAAGGTCAGTGAGCACACAGCCTTCCTTACAGGTAGATCTCTCTCCCATGTTGCCTTCTTGTTCAGAATGAAAGAGATAACTCTTTCTATCAGGGGAACAGGGGATCTATGACGACACCTCAGTGAGATCCAGGTGGACCAACCCAACCTCTAGGGAGACAGGAGCTGAACCTCTGTTACCAGAGAAGATCAGGAGATGGGGTGCCTGAGGCAGTGGACACCATGTCTTTGTAGAACTCATCTTATTCATCCAGGATCTTAAAATCCCGTTAAGACATTGCGTATTCTTGAATATTCCTTTGTCGTGGACTAATAGACCAGATCAGCATGGGTTTATTTCTGGGCTCTCTACACTGTTCCATTGGTCTTTGTGTCTATACCTGAAGCTAATAGGACACTGTGTGTTAATTATACCTCAATTTAAAAAAGAAGAAAGAAAGAAAAACACAATCTCATTAAGACAATCCACCCTCCTTTGTGTCTATCTTAACTCATTTCAAAGCCTATGATTAAATATTTCGCCCAAAGTGTCACCGGTGAAGATCGGAGGGCCAGCCTCCGCCTAAAGGCGAAAAATGTCTCCTTTTCTTTACCCCTTATCTTCTCACCAGCTGCCCTGAGTTAAGTGACCAGACATTATCCAGCATCCCTCGAACGCCCGTGTAGAATGAGAAAGGTTCTCAAGCCTGCGGAATATGAGGAAACGTGAAAAATGTGGAAAGGTACCAGAACAAATGCACTCACTAACAAGGTTGTAATTTGAGTTCCCCTAAAAAGGTTGTCTTTTCCCACTTTCCATGCATGTGAGAAAAGTTAGCCACGGATTGTCTGATAGACATCACCGAGTCCACGACCACCAAGATAAGAACTTTTATGCAAAATTGCCCATTTGTCTTCATTTCCGTCTTTAAAAGTGCATTCACAGAGCAGATGCATCTGTGGCTCAAAAATCGCTTCACGGTGACATGAATAGAAAACCGTAATGTCTCATTTAATTAGCAACAGAATTAAAATGCGGGAATGCACCAGAACAAAGCTAAATGTTTCTCAAGCCAAGTGTCCAAGTTTCTTTTTTTTTAAAGAACCCTCCATAAATCCCTCTTTTGCCAAACGTTATCATTATGATGCATTCTCCCCACTGGAGTTAGACGCCCACGTTCTCATCAAATGACTTATTATCCACACAGCATCTTATCACGCAAAATGGTCCAGAAAGAAAATTTTTAACATGTTGCCAAATGCTTTGCAAGATGTGGAAAGTGGTTGGGTAATAAGTGGAATATTGTATTAGGGTCCTCCAAAGAAACAGACCAATAGGGTGGGTCTATAGAGAGAGAGAGACGTGGATAGAGTGGAGGGAGGCATGGAATGGATTCCTCCCCTCATTCCTCAGAAGGAACCAACCCAGCGAACAGCTTCATCTCAGAATTATGACCTTCGGAACCGTCAGGCAAGGCACTCAGTCTGCGGTACTCTGTTATGGCAACCCGAGTCAACTAAAACTTTCGAGTAGAAACTTAGAAGATTCAAGACACCACAGACACATTTATCTCTCCTACTCATCATCAGTTAAGCCTTATTAAAGCCCTAATAGAACATGTGTCACAAATTTGCTTTTTAAATACGGTCTGGTAACTATTTTTCATTATGTTTCCTTTGTCAGCCTCTCCCCTAGGTTTTTGGACGCTGTCTCCTTCCCATGTCCTCTCATGGCCTTCCCTCTGTCTCCTTACCTCTTCTTATAAGGACACAGGCCCTTTTGGAGTAAGGCACATTTTAATGATCTTATTTTTCCTTTAATTATGTCTTAAAGACCCTATATCCAAAGACAATTACATTCTGTGTTACCGGGAATTAAAATGTCAAGATATGCATTCGTGGGGGCCACCATTCAGGCCATGAGTCTTATGGCCCGAATCCAATCCTCACATCCTCAAAACTATACCGATGGAGACTGACTGGGAGATCTCTACAGCCCCCAGAAACAAAATCCTGTAGCACCTTAGGCATAACCATGGAGTACAATAAATATGGCAGACCCTCCGTGTGGGCAAAACAAAAACTTGCATTTGGGGAGTGAGGCTGAGCTCCCCTTTCTTAGAGAATGTGTCTCATGAGGTGGATCTCCATACATGGTCTCCCTGTTCCCCTTTCCCAAATGTTTGTTTATACTAAAGTTGTCATGCTTTCCCTCTGCTACGAGGCTCTGGGTGCGTTGAGGTTGAGGAGACATTGCTCGGCCAAGGGTTGTCAGGACATCTGAAAGAATAACTCAACCCCAGAGAGTCTGAAGTCAGAAGATATGCATGAGCAGTGTGACCCATGGTGTTGTTTTCAGCCACCTAGAATTCCCATTCCCGTTTGGGAACTAATCCTTCTTGTGTCATCTTGGGTTGTCAGTCAAAACTCTCCCTTCCACCTCCTCCAATGAGCCGGTGGCCTGGCCTTGGCGAAATATCTCTCTTTGTTTTGGGACGCTCCAGGGAGATAGTTGAGCTGGACTTGCGACATGGAGCACCATCGGGGTCACCTGGGGGACACAGATTGGTGGACCCCATGCCCCCAGATTCTGATTCTGCAGGTTGAGGGCAGGACCCAAGAATCTGCACATGTCACACATTCTCAACGTGATCTCAGTGCCTCTGGTTCACAGGTGACCCTTTGGAAACCACTGTACCACATCAAATTAAGATAAAAATTCTTCCCTAGATAATGAGGAGAGGGAGAGAAAAAAAAAAAGGAAGATGCTTTATTATTTTTTTCCCTTTGGTAATGTGAACACAGTAATCTTCTCTAGGGTGACCAGGAACTCTGCTCACCACTGAAATCAGTCCGGGGAAGGACAGAGAGCCAGAACAAGGAGAAAGAATCAGAGTGTCGACCGTACGTTTGAGCCGTTCCGTGAAGACATGTCTTGGCCAAACTGAAACCAGCTGAAGGCACACTGCTTCCATTTTTCCTCAAGCCAATTTAAGAAGTTTGATTTCTGTCACTTCTGGCAGAAAAGGACTTGACGAGTCTGATAATTTTTTAAAAGGGACAGACAATAATAAAAAGATAAGGTATAATGCAAAAAGGTATTCTATACACAAAAATCCAGCAAGATAGTTGCCTCAAAACCGCTCCAGTAATGATGCTAAGATATTGACTTGCAGCGCGCGTGGCATTTGCATGAGATGAACATACCCCCTCCTACCCACACTGTTGTGGTCGATGATGATTATTGGCAGGGGATGGGACGGAAACGGTACATAGCCCAGGTAAGACCACAAAAATCCCCGGGAATTTCCTTTTGGACAAAAGCCTGAGTTTTCCCCCCACTACATTTTACTACATGTAAATAAAAGAATACTAAGGGTTAGCAAACGTTCACCTCCTTCCTTCTCTTCAATCAATCATGCAACAAAAAAATAAGACAAGCAGGGGCGCTTGGGTGGTGCAGTCGTTAAGCGTCTGCCTTCGGCTCAGGGCGTGATCCCGGGGTCCTGGGATCAAGCCCCACCTCAGGCTCCTCCGCTGGGAGCCTGCTTCTTCCTCTCCCACTCCCCCTGCTTGTGTTCCCTCTCTCGCTGGCTGTCTCTCTGTCGAATAAATAAATAAAATCTTAAAAAAAAAAAAAAATAAGACAAGCAAAATGCAGCACACATCCCCAAAGCAGCCAAAAAACAACAAAAAAAATGAGAATGGTATATGGCATATAAGGTTAAAAAACTAATTTTATATGAAGTGATTATCCACAAGTTCATTTGCTGCATAGATTTTAAAATAACATTTTTTTTTTAGCATGAAGGATGCTGGATCCTGAATTTTTATACGAAACGAAGTCTGCCAATGATGACACTTTTTATGGCATAATAATTGAGTAATGGGACTGGGCGTCATGTAATTTTGAGCTTATGCCCCTACTTTACTTTGCTCATCTGAGAAGTGAGAAAATGTTATCCCCAGCTGACAGAGTTGCCTTGAAGGCGTCAATGTATATGAAGCTATTAACACAATGATCTGGAAGATAGTGTAATGCTCACACACACAGACCCTAAATAATAGTAATCATCCATATCAGTGTAATGATTGACCATCTTGAAAAACAACACAATATTACCAAACACATAAGACAGTCCGGATTATTTGTCACCTTCTGGGAGGAAAGAGAATTAGCTCTGGCCCTTGCCAACCTTCTCCGTCTCTGAGCATGACAGAAAGTTCCCCTTTACTGGGAGGCGTTCTATACTTCTCTATTAACGTAGAAATTTCTTATTGTCTGCTGACGGAAACCATCAAATGAGGCAAAGAATCATCGTGTTGACGTGCGGTTCTACCGATGGGCTCTAGACCCAGAAATCTGCATTCAGGAAGCCTTCTTGTTGCCCGAATGACTAACCAGGAATAGGAAAAATGTCCCACTGAGTCTTCTTATGCATCCAGCCGAGTCAGAGTGGGAGGAAGAATAGAAGTGGAGACTAAAGATGGATTTCTATCTTGGTTTACTCTTCTCTTGCTACATTGTCTTAGATGTTTCATCCACTTCCCTCATGTTGGTTTGAAGTCATTAGCACAACAGGACCTTCCCCTGGGTAAGACACCCACAAAGGTTGTCACAATGTGTAGGAAAGCCATAATAGCTACAGTCACTTGCAATATAATTATACTTATATTCATAATTATCAATCAACCAATATATTGTAGCCATGGCCAACATCAATGTCATAGTGTCATGTCATTTTTGGATGGAGTGGTTAGGAGTCTGATTCTGGAATGAAACCTTATGGGGTTAAATTCTGGCCTGGCCAGTGGCCTGCTGTGTATCTGCATTATTTAACCCCTCTGTGCCTCAGTTTCTCAATCTGTAAAATGGGGATAATACCATTGACCTAGAAGTGTTTTATGACGATAAAATTAACTACATGCTCACACCAACGACTGACACATCATAAACACTCAATGAGCCTTGAATGTGTTATTATTTTTACCACATCCCATTGGACTTTTGACTTCAATTGTTTAGACTCTAGGCATGACAGGAGAAGCAGGTGAGCCCCTAAAGTCATGAATACACACGAGTTGGGATGGGACAGCCCTTTGTCCTTTTCTGAGACCCGTTACCATATGTAGGGTGGCTTCAAACAACACGAATGTCTTCTTCTACAGTTCTAGGGGTCAGAAGTCTGAAATCCCTTTCCCGGGGCTAAAATCCACCTGTCAGCAAGATTTGTTCCTTCTGGAGACTCTAGGGGAGAATCTGTGTTCTGAGCTCTTCCAGCTTCTGAAGGCACCACATTCCTTGGCTTGTGGCCCCTCTGCCATCTTCAAGCCGGCAATGCCCTTCTCACACTGCGTCACGTTTATCTTCTCGAAGGACTCCTGTAATTACCATCACAGATCATCAAAGAATCCATGATCATCTCCCACGTCAGGGTCTTTAACTTCATTGCATGTGCAGAGTTCCTTTTGTCACCTAGGGAAACAGAGTCACAGGGGCTAGGAATTAGGAGGTGGACCTCTTTGGCTGGCCTGGTATTCTGAATTCTTGGGCAAAGACTCAAAAGATAGTCATCCCATGTATGTTTACTATTAATTAAATGCTCATCACGTACCAAACTCAGGGTGAGGACCTTTATGTATATTATCTAATACTCCTGATATTAGGCGGGAGGAATGTTTTGCTAGGACAGAGCCTCCAAATGCACAAGGGAGGATGCAATAGGACCAACTATGGATTCTGGTCTGCCTAGTCAAGAAAAGGGGGGCCCTGATCTACTCAGCTGCCTACCTCTCACTTACCGCACTGTGGTCTCCATAGGGTCCTTCAGCAGTAGAGCATCTTCCCGAGGAATCTTCACTCCTCAAGTCCCACAAAACGCCATGTTGACATTCCTGTCCCAGATGGGCCATTCTGGAAGACCGGAGCCCGGCGCCGATCTCAAGAGCAAGATTCCCCACACCAGAAAAGTCCCTGACTAAAGGCAAAAACCTCCGAAATGAAGTAAAACATCTCACTTTATTTAATTAAGATGCACCACTTGATTACTGTCTCGCCATTTAATAATTTTGTTTTTGCCATTAAATGGATTTTTACTTCCATGTAATTACTTTAATTTGTTTTGCAATACGGTTTCAGACACATCAATAATGCCTTCAGCGAGAACAAATGCTCGGACTCCTAAATCAAGTCAACGCAGGCCCAGTGTGACAATGCTTTTCCTTCACTGCCCAATGAAGAAAGTAACTTGGGAGAAATTTGTCAAAACCATAAATAAGTCTTCAGGAAAAAAAAATCAACAGCCAGAGGAGTGGTAAATTTTCAACATGCTTTTTGAAATTTTAGGCTACCCATGCTAATACATACCCTTAGGTAATGGAAACCTCATTCCTAGTTTGATGTCAGTGGTTGAAAAACAAAATAAGCCAAGGAAAAATGATCCCATCCCATCCTGAATCATACACATCGATCAGAGAATCAGCACGGAAAAATCACAGGTTCTCCAATTCTATTAGCTGAAAAACTACCAATTGAAAATCATTCATGCCTGCTCTTCTAGGAAAAGCCATTGAACATAACAGGTATTTTTGAGTCTGAAGACCTTTCAAATCTCAATGAGTAAGCCCATTCATGAATCGATTAAAATATGTACTCATAATTATTGAGTATATACTTTGCACCAACCCCTGTTTGGGAAATAAAGCTGCAATTATGATTATTTTTTAAGTTAAATTCAGTTTAATTAACATGTAGTGTAGTATTAGTTTCGGAGGTAATTTAGTGACTTATCAGTTGCATGTAACATCCGGTGCTCATTCCATCACCCGCCCTCCTTCATGCCCATCACCCAGTTACCTCATCCCCCCACCTATAAAGCTACAATTAATCAGGCTCATGGCTTCATGGAGCTTCCTTTCTACCATGAGAGTCAGTATGTATATGGAGGTGGGGGTGGATTACAAAAAAGGTGTCACAGAGAGAGAGGACACAGGCAAAAAGTAAAACGGGGACCCAAGATTACGTGATTATCAGGGCACTTCTCCACGCTGGAAAACAGAGAAACCAAACCCAGCCACACACCACTGCCTTTTCTCATTCCTACAGGGGTTACTCTCCTAATCCTCTCCGAGTTCCAGCTGAGTCCCTCCCCTGACGTTTTTTCCCCTAGGAATTTATATTCAGAAATGAAAATCCAAACGTCTCCCTAATACCTTTCCATTCTCTTTGACGTCAGAGCACTGTCCTTTTCTTTTACCAGACAAAATGGTGGCCATATTTTGCTCTTCATTGACTCCTTTTTTCTGTCCACTTCTCTCTCTCTCTCTCTCTCTGTCACACACACACACACACACACACACACACACACACACACACTGACATTAGACAATCCCTAAAGTATGAGTGTATAGAACACAAAAAGCTCACCAACATAGGGGGTCACCCTCAGCACTCACCTATTTCCATTTTCCACTTGAGACAGGTGGCAGGTGCTTCTGACCGCATCCCCAGGTGCAAAATAGACAATCTAGAGATGGGGCATTTTCCTGGCACCCCTGAACTAGCCAGTGCAAAGTGGGGACCGGTATCTGCTTCTCCCACAGAGTTATGTCTTATAGAAAGTTTCTACCAATTATCTGTTAGTGATACAGCAAGAAAGACATGCTCGACCAGTGATTTTATTCTGGTAGGCATCCAAGAGTGAGTCTGTGTAGGATGCTAGGGCTGCTTAGGCCCTGGGGAGATGACAGGAACTAAAGCAAAGGCTTACACACAGGGAGTGTATGTTTTAAACACTTAAATGACTCCCTTCGAACTAAACTCCTACCTAAAAGCAACATAAACTACCCACAGGATTCCAATGCAGAGCTGTAGAAAATAATGCTCTCCCTCTTCCTTATCCTACTCTACGAGTTTAAAGAAGAAGAAATGGAAGCCACAATTATATAGAGAAAAATCATTCGGCCTGGATTCCTTTCATAGGACAGTGTGAGGACATCCAGGTGCTCTGGCGGCTTTGTTATCTGTAGCGTTTCTGTATAAAAATATATGAGTTTCCTATGGCCAATCAGAACAAACTGCAACAAACTGGATGTCTTTAAAAAAAAAAAAAAGGAATTCATTGCTTCCCAAGTCTGGAGACCAGCAGTCTCAGATGCAGGCGGGGCAGGACCCCTGAGATCCAGGCAGGGCTGGGCTGTGCTCCCTCCTGAGGCTCCAGGGAGGGTCCTTCCTCCTCTTCCAGCTTCTGGGGCTCCAGGCGTCCCTGGGCTGCTGGCCACATCCCTCCCATCTCTGCCTCTGTCTTCATGTGGCTTCTCCTCTGTGTCTGTGTCTCCTCTTCTGTCTCTTACAAGGACACATGTCCTATTCGCTTAGTGTGCACCCTAATGGCCTCATCTGATCCCATCTGCAAAAATCCTATTTCCAAATAAGGCTACATTCACAGATACCTGGTATGAAGACTTGAACATATCCTTTGGGGAACATGGTTCAACCATAAGAAAAGTTCAGGAGAAATGGAGAGAAGCATTGGTGTTGAATCAATGGTCCTTTGAAAAGGTCTTAGATGTAAAAAGAAAAATAGAAATTGGACACGTTCATGGGTCATATGCTCAGTTTTACATCTGTGGGCTGCATCACAAACTCTCTGCACTCAGTGTTTAAACCTCCAGAGGTTGCGTAGAGCCAGGAAGGAGTCCAAGTAGCAAGGGAAGTGGGCCATTGCTTCCCAGAGCACCTGCTAGAATAAGGCCACCAGTCTCCAAGAGCAGATGTAGATGGGAGCTATGCGGGTGGAACCAGCATGTCCCCAGCTGCCCCTAAGCCATAGAAGCTCAGACCAGCTCCCTACCAAGCAGACAATAAGGAGAAACCTGAGACCCCTGTCTCCCCTCCCCCCATGAGCCCATTTCTCCAGATATCCCACAAAAGCCACCTTGAAAAAGAGCACAAAGAGAAGAAACCTGAGACACAGAGTAAAGGTTGCATTCACCCAGAGAACAGATGCCGTTTTCGAATCACACTGAGATTATGAGCTCAGCCACACCTGGAACTCCCACGGGAAAGCAGCACAGTTTCAACACAATAAAGAATGGGCATGCTCTTTGAATATGCACGCAGTCTGAGCACATGGGCTCTCCTGCGACACATGTATAATGAATGGATGTCAGGAGACATTGTCCTTGTTGCCTTTCCAGCATCTCACTAGCTCTTCTTCCTTGGATTCTCTCATACGTTTATCTTATGTATATGGAATGTGGCTTTCTGCAAAGGACTTCTATTTAAAGAGCTGTCAATAATGCATCCTTGGACACAGATAGAAACGAATGAGTTACATTCTCAGAGCTTAAAGAGAAATTATCATGATAGTTTGGATTTTCGCATTCCTGTCTTGAAGGCGATCAACTGGCTCTCCTATCACCAACATATCAGGTGTTTCGGTGTGTCTACCATCGAAACATTTGTAAATAATGATTGCTTGTCCTTGTTAGTCCATGAAAGATTTATAAATCGTTATTCCAGGTACGTGTGACTGCGTTACCGGAGAGCTACAGGTCTGCAACCTCATGTTATTGAAACGTTGTAACACACACATACTGAGAGCCCACACTCTTTCACAATGTCGTCTTCCAACCGAAGCATAGGAAAGAATGTGGCTTATTTTAATTTTTAAACTTGTTTCTATACTCTTCACATTGTTGATATACTTTTAAATTACACACCGTGGCCTTAAATGCTACACATAGGAAACACTTTAAATCCACCGACAGTCACCGCATATGTTGCTTTACGTCCAATAGCTTGTTAATCAATATGCCTTTTAGTCCTGGAGCAAAGAAGACCTTGACAAATTTATTAACAAACATAAGTTCATTAAAATGATCCTGTGGCTACATAATTTATGAAGTAATTAATTCTGACTTAAACAATTATTTACTTGAAACTCAAATTTGCTCTGAAACCCAAAGTAATGTTTCGTTGGCACGACATAATAAAGTGCTTATGTAATTACTAATTAGTCTCAAGCATGACAAATGTTTTAATTAAAATCACTGAAACAGTTAAGCATTTAACACTTTTTTTTTTTCATTTTCTCACTTTATTTGCTTTAGATTAACTGTTTATCAGTCCCCGAGAGCCCACACATAACACGGACTCCCATTCACCAACGGCACGATTTTTCTGGTGTTTATGCCATTTGGGGAGGAGAAAGGAACAAACCCTTCTATTTTGTAAAAAATATTTTACAAACTATTTCTGAAGTCCATATGAAGGGCTGAGTGGTTCACTATGCTCTTTGCCTTATTGCTCAAAGACACAGGATGGAATATCACCAGTATAGTGAGGCAGCCAGAATTTGTCTTGGAGAACATCTAACTCTTTTTTTTTTTTTAAGATTTTATTTATTTATTTGACACAGAGAGAGATAGCAAGAGAGGGAACACAAGCAGGGGGAGCGGGAGAGGAAGAAGGAGGCTCCCCACTGAGCAGGGAGCCCAATGCAGGGCTTAGTCCCAGGACCTTGAGATCATGACCTGAGCCGAAGGCAGACACTGAATGGACCCAGGTACCCTGGAGAGCTTCTAACACTTGCATTCCCGGTCTCTTTTTATGCAACAAGAGCTAGACCCACCCAGTCTTGCATGATGTGAAATCTCTCTGCTCACCACATCTGGGCTGGCTGGGGAATGGGTGGGTCGCCAAAGGTCCTTAGCTGATGGAGAGTGTGTGCATCCATGGGATAGGTCAATAACAGAATCATGAAGACTCAGAATGCCAATGAGTGCATTCCAGCTGGTGGGTTTTGGGCATAAATAATGTCCGTCCGAACACGCCTGTTGGGTTGTCATTGAACACCCAACCCAACTGCAATGAAGACCAGGCATCCATCCATGCAGCCCCCCAGATACCCCCTCTTGTTCCTTGGTCTTCTTCATCCCTCCCTGCCCCCCGACTCCCCAGTTTTTCCCAGTTCTGTTCATTTTATTTTTCCTTCTTGACTTCTTTTTCCCCCAACTTGAAAATGAACAGCATAAGGCACTAGCTATTCTAGTCTGTGTGATTTCACTGTGTTTTGTCAGGACACCTGTCTAGCCATCGCAAAGCACATGAAAAAGGGCTGGTAAGCATATATCTAAATTGCAGTATTCACAGGGAAAAGACTCGCATGTGCCCAGGGTTGTTTGGGGCTCTTCTTAACTCACTGACAGAGATGCTGTTTCCAAACGATTATGTCAACATCAAGTTTTGCATTTTAGGCAACTTGCAATGCACAGCAAAATCGTGTTGCTTGGCGTTTTCCAGGTTCCCCACCCCCTCCCCCTGAGTTTCTCCCTCGATGCATATGTAATTTCCTTGAAAAAAAGCCTGTTAATTCCATGCAAAGATGCTCTCTTTTCAGTGGGAGGAACAGCACCAAAGCAGAGTTGCCAAGGGATTTAGGCACACCTGCTGGTGAGCCGAGGCTCCCATTTAACCCCTCACACGCGGTGTGTAATTTTGACCTGCTTTCGTTTCAACACCTGCGGTGCCAGCCTGCATTCGGTAACTACTTTGGAATTACAAAACCATTTGTTCCGTGGAATCTTGGGCTTTCGTAAATGTATGAGTAACAATAACCAAATGGAAACGAGGGGATTTCACACTGGTGACTTCAAAATTGGGGGATTACCTGTTACAAAGGCAATGAAGCAGAGAACTCATGTTTCCAAGGCATAGAAGAAAGAGCCCAAACACCCAAACTCGACTTAAGCCCTGATTTTTTAACTTCTAGGCGTACCTTCGGAGTTTAATTTTATCACATATTGACTGTTTCCATGAGCGCCCCCACTCCATTAACTGGTTTATTTACTGTCTGCTATTTCTGCTGTTTATAGAATTGCCCTACAGATAAGAATTCAAGAAGGAACACAATCAATACAATTATAAATTTTGTCTCCGATACACACACACACACACACACACACACACACACACACAAGCTTTCAGCTTCTGTGGGAACACAGCTGATAGATTTCACAGTAACTCCGAGGTCTTGCTCTTGGAGTGAAAAATACTCCTGGTATTTATTCATTCACCCTGATTTTTCCCGTATCCCTGAATGCGACTGAAAGTACGTTCTTCTAGGATATTGATAAGCAAACGTGATGTATTGATGTATTAGGACTGCGGTAGAATTCAGAGACCATAAGTCTGTGTATCAGAGCTACTGTTCATTTCATTGGATTCAGAGGCTGAGCGGTAAGAAGCCTCCATTTCTCATTAGGAATCGTTTGGCTGGTCCAAAAAGCTCCTGCCTGTGGATTCTGCCTGTGTCTGTTCCTGCCTTATGTGCCTGTGGCATCCACCGCTTCCCCGCCATCTTGGCCACCCGGATGCTTTGCCTTCATCATCTCATTCATTTCTTCTCTCTCTTCTTTGCTCTGCGATTATACACCATCCATACGAACTTTCAAAATGGTGACACTGAACATTTCCATTTGCTTCCCACCATCTTTTCTTCTTTGAAAATAATTCCCGGGGTGCCTGGGTGGCTCAGTCGTTAAGCGTCTGGCTTCGGTACAGACCGTGATCCCACAGTCCTGGGATCGAGTCCCTCATCAGGCTCCCTGCTCTGCTGAGAGCCTGCTTCTTCCTCTCCCATTCCCCTTGCTTGTGTTCCCTCTCTCGCTGTCTCTCTCTCTCTGTCAAATAAATAAATAAAATCTTTTAAAAAAAAAGAAAAAAGAAAAGAATTCCCTCCCCACAAATAGATTTGTTGTCACTAATACAATTTTTATCCCTCATACGTTGGGTGTTTGGGGTTTTTGCTAACATAGTTCAAGTGCTGAGTGAACACAATGTATGCTACTCTAACGGACTCCCCACGTCATGCCAACATGACTGTGGATGCGTTAGCCGTGTCTTTGTTTGTCACGTGGGAAAACAGCTTTGTTTTCCTGCTTTTTTAAAAAACATGATAGCCTCTGCTTTAATGAGTCTTAGCTTTACTTTTAACATTTGGTGAGTGATATGACTCCTTTCTAGTAAACCGCCAAGCTATCAGGTGTTTTGGAGAATGAACATAATTCTTAACGTGTTCTTAATGTGTCTATCTATCCATCCATCCATCCATCCATCCATCCATCTATCCATCCATCCATCCACCCATCCAATCATCATGTCTGTCTTTCTATCTATCTAGTCTATATACAATTTTGTTTTGTTTTGCTCATTTATTTGGATTTGGGGGAAAGAAAATTTCTGCAATTGTGGACCTCAATTGCCAATTTTCCTAACAATCCCCTGGATTTCTGGTTAGAATTTGCCTCTGTTTACCCATATTTTCCTGATTTGTGCTTTTTCCATGGCCAGAAAAGGAAAGGAAAAAAAGGAGGAAGAGGAGGACGACAAAAATATTAGGAAGAAGATGAGGAAAAAGAGATGAAATTAAATGGATACAATAATAGAAGAAGAATAGCCAATGTCAAATTTAACTTGTAGAATTAATAAAAGTGGAATTTAACCTACATTCTCCCCAAACTCCTGGAGAAGGACATACTTTTCTCCCTACTGTGTGCACATTAGTTTTAAACTGATTCCCATAAGCCTAGAAAGAGTTAAGGTGCAGTAGTCTTTCCTTTTTTTTTTTCTTTCCCCCCAAACTCATTCACTGGAGATTTTTAGTCCTTGCCCAACAAATTCATCTACATGTCCCAGAGGAAATTAGAGCTTTAATTAAGCTTACAAGAGCCTGCAGTCCTATAAAAACTAAATAATTAAAAGATCCTCAGAACCAGAGGCAGCAAGGATGAGGTTTGATGAACACACACCTGTCCACTTTGCAGAGCCAAAAGAAGGTGTTCACGTTCTACAGGGAACAGGTTCATCCTGAGAAAGGGAGAAAGAGCAGAGAAGCTTTGAAATAATGACCATCACTCATTGCAAGGATCTTTTAAAATAAATCTCTTGTATCAGTTAATCACATATATCACCTGTGAATGCGTCTGCGCCTGACCCAATGTAACCCCAAAGCAAAGAAAACAGATTCAGCCTTCCAACCTCGCCTTGGCTTTGACCTCCAACTGTCCTAGTTCTGCCCTGCACCGGTCTCTGCAGACGGCCCCAGGGCTCCTTAGGTCCAACCAGCCAGCTGTGAGCATGACATGCAAGTGCTCACCTTCCGTGATTTCAGCCTCCGTTTGACCTCTCGCATGCACGTATGCTAACCCCTCGCACCAACCACTCCCAGACATGCCGCGTATCATTCACAGCTGTTTTCAACAATTCTAAAATTCAGATACATTCCCTGGGGTCTTTGGAAACGTGTAACCAAGCCAAGAATATAAAGTGATCCTTTACAAAATATAATTTGATAGCCTATTTCTTCAAACGGGACTTTCCATTAGTACAAAGTGGAAGATATATGTAGATCATTGGACACTACCCATCCAGCTACACTATAAAACTGACAGCAAACAGCAGTGACCATTACCCGAATCACAGAGTCGCCCAGTCAAACATTGAAGAACATGGGTTTGAACATTTGCAGGGTTTTGTGTTGTTTTTTGTTTTTAATAAATACAGTGCAGGCTTGGAAATGTATTTTCTTTATGATTTTTTAAGTCACCTTTTCTTTTCTCTACCTTACTTTATTATAAGAATATAGTATAGGGGCGCCTGGGTGGCACAGCGGTTAAGCGTCTGCCTTCGGCTCAGGGCGTGATCCCGGCGTTCTGGGATCGAGCCCCACATCAGGCTCTTCTGCTGTGAGCCTGCTTCTTCCTCTCCTACTCCCCCTGCTTGTGTTCCCTCTCTTGCTGGCTGTCTCTATCTCTGTCGAATAAATAAATAAAATATTAAAAAAAAAAAGAATATAGTATAAAATACCTAGATAAAATATGGTTTGATTGACTATTTATATTATTGGTAAGGTTTATATTATTGCTAAGACTGACATTTCCAAGTAGGCTATGATTAGTTAAGTTTTGGGGGAGTCAAAATGTATACGCATTTTTGATGCACAATGGGTCGGTGTCTGTAATCCCTACATTGTTCAAGGCTCAGCTCTATACTTCTCCTCTATATGAAAAATGGAATCCTTTCCAAAGAGAATCTTTCCTCATGTAAGGCTACCCAATGTGATCTTTTGGCAAAAAAATGCCCATTTCTTGATCACAGTACTTTGAGAGAGCAATGAGTAAAATGGAAACAGAAGTGATGAATGTAGATGCAAATTTTGAAGCCAATCTTCAAAACACTATGTCTGAGAATTATTTTTTAAAACATTAAAAGCCTAGCATCTGACTAGGGAAAACAGGAAGTGGAGTTTGCATAATGTCTAGATCTCTAATGCAGGCTAGCAGATGGGGATAAAAATATGGAAACACTCTCACTTGGACCCACCATCTGGACTTGTAATAATATCTAAACTACAATAAATATCTAAAGTTTAGAAAAATATTTAAAGCAATTGAGAAGATTACCCAAAATTCTAACAAAGCATCACGTCATTCGTAGCCCTGACCACAAGTGCAACCCAACACTCCACATACATTCGATCGGACCGTATGAGGTGAGTTCTCTTGCTCACCAGACTGGACGCTGTAAGAGGATAGGGTTGGGTTTCACGGGATCATTGTTTCATCCCCAGCACCTTGAATAATACCTCAGTTGCTCCCGATATGTGTATTGTCAAGATAAAATCCAGATGATATAGAATTAACCATTGTAAAGTGAGTCATCTAACAACATTTAAGATCTTCATTATCTTGGCCGACCATCACCATTAGCTCCAGGATACTTTCATTACCCCAAGAGGAAACCTCATACCCTATTAACTAGTCACTCCCCATCCTTTCCTCCCCACAACCCTGGCAATCACTGATCTGCTTTGTGTTTCTCTAGATTTAACCATCTAAGATACTTCACATAAATAGAACCATATACTATGTGACCTTTTGTGTCTGACTTATTTCACCAAGCATAATGTTCTCAAGGTTCATCCATATTACGGCTGGTGTTAATTCTGCATTCCCTTTTATGGCTGAAGAATATTCCACCATTTCGACAGACCACCCTTCGTTTATCCATTCATCCATTAACGGACATTTGGATTGTGTCCACCCCTTTGAGCTACTGTAACTAGTGTTTCTATGAATATTTGTCTACAAGAATTTGTTTTGAATTCTCCCAACGTATTGACGAGATAAACAAGATGAATCCATTAGACTGATGTTTCCAAGAGTGTATATATCAAAATATTATCCTTGTAAACTTTTCCCATGATTAAAGGTCTGTTACTTAATTTGAAGTATGTTGCACATTATGTCCCTCTTCCTGGGGGTTTTCAACATGCTTTCCCTTATAAACATCCTGAGGGTGGGGCATTTTACCGAGAATCTGCAGAGAAAATGTTATAATGTTATCAAGCCCGTTGCGTCCCAAACATATTTGTTCAAAGACTGACCCAGCTTTTCTTACTGTACTTCTTATCAGCAATCTGTTGAATCCAATTTATATGTCATGCAACCCAATGAACTGGAATGAGAAGCCCAATGCTTGTTTGTCCTACTTAATTACACTACGTGTCCAGTAACTTTCCCAGTTGCGTACAAGATTTTTCTTCCTTCATCGATACTTTGTCTTTATGTTTTGAATAAAAAAGGAAATTACACAAAAGGCTCTGTCAGTGTTGATTTCCGGAAACTGTGGAATAACACTTTCCTCCAATGAGAGAAGACCAAGGGTAGAAAGTTTGAAAAATGAGTTGGGGTAAGAGTCCATACTTAGTTAACTGTCATTGGAAATATCAGTGATTTCAAAGGTTGGGATTCATGTGGCTAGTTGTGGAAGCATGGGAGGGATTAGAGAAGGGAGGGAGACGGAAGGGGGAGGGAGAATATACATAGAGAGAAAAGGCCGCAGAAATGCTCAGCAGAGGGACCCCAGTGAAATCAGCAGGCATTTCTAGTGTCTTTCCGTGTGCTGGCTTGGCGTGGGTGCTGCACGCAGGGGTGAATAAGACGCTCCTGGTTTCCATGGAGCTTGCAATGTCTTGTCTCCTCTTAATGCTCATGACAAACGGCTGCATGAATAGCTGGGAGTACCTATTATCTTCCCTACAGCAAATTTATCCAAACACATTAAGAAGCAAAAACTTTTTTGTTAATTTCAAGCAAAAGCTTATCTAGCTGTGTAAAGTTAAAACCGTCTTATTTGTAGGCTACAAACGAAATTCACTAGAACAAAGGGGTTATTTAAATTAACAAAATTGCCATGTGAGGCCTTAGCGATTTGCAGATTGGACCAGACACAGCCCCTACATCCCTCGCCTGGGTTGACAGGGTCGGGCGAGGGTGTTAAATGCCATTAAGAAAATTTGATTTAATGATGCACTAGGAGATCTAATAATGAGATTTTTTTTTGAAGCATATTAGATTTCAATTTGCAGATAACTCCCTGAATATCACTTATCCTACAAAATCAGCCTGATTATACTCTCATAGTTGTTTGGATTCTTGCTCTCGGGATACATTTTAAAACAAGTACATGGGGGCGCCTGGGTAGCGCAGTCGTTGGGCGTCTGCCTTCGGCTCAGGGCATGATCCGGGCATTCCGGGATCGAGTCCCACATCGGGCTCCTCCGCTGGGAGCCTGCTTCTTCCTCTCCCACTCCCCTGCTGTGTTCCCTCTCTCGCTGACTGTCTATCACATAAATAAATAAAATCTTTTAAAAAAATAAAATAAAAAAATAAAAAAATAAAACAAGTACATGCATATATGTGCATACGTGTACACATAATACATATATATACATAATAGATAGGTATTCTTTTTATTTCTAATTTTTCCTAACTTTCAAGTTTCTCTTTTCCTGAAGAATAATCATGACAGATAGTATAGTATAAATATGTAACACATAAATATAACATATACTATATTTATACTATAAATATAGTGTAAATATGTAACATATAAATATAACATATATATGTGAGTATATATCACATCACATATAAATATATATGTGATATAGATATATAATAAGATTATATTAATTGGCCCATAAATGCCAAGACAAATTTCTTCTCGAAACCTGGAAGGATAGCAATGAGGCAGGGTTACACTTATTTTTTTTAAATTTTCTTAGATTCATTTATTTATTTTGAGAGAGAGAGAAAGGGAGAGCAGGAGTGGGGGTTAGAGGCAGAGGGAAAGAACCTTTCAAGCAGACTCACTGCTGAGCAAGAAGCCCGACATGGGGCTCGATCCCACAACCCATGAGATCATGACTGATCTGAAACCAGGGGAGTTGGATGCTTCACTGACTGAGCTGCCCAGATGCCCCTAAGGTTACATTTATACCCTTCATCTCTTAATGAGAACCCATTGATAAAGTGTGCCATGAAATCCATTTTATTCCCCCCTATTGTAAGCCAGTGTTATACTGGAAGGGAGTTACCATCCTCTTTGTCTAAACCCTAGCAGACTATTCCAGAAATTTCCTCCTGGAATGAACCAAAGCCCCTTGGCACATCATGGCCAGCTTGGATTCCTCTCCCATGTAGATCCGGTACAGAGAGATGGACATGGGGACAAAGATGGGGTGTCAGCTTCAGCAAGTCTGTAGACCAATATGAACAGACATGGGGAACAAGCTGAAGGAAGAACACGAAACATGCAGAAATCAGCCTGTATTTAACACACAGGCGATGTTGATGGGCACTCAGATGAAGTATACAAGATAGTCTTTCCATTGGGGTATGAAGCCAACCATCCTCCGTATGCACCCTTGCTCTCAGGACTTAACTGACTCAAAACTGATAGTTTCTAAGGACAGTTGGGGGGTGGATGCAGGCTCCAGGAAAAGGGGAATAATGAGGTTGCTGGAGGTCACTCTGCCTTAGTTAGTGATTCATTTCTGGGCAAAACACTTTGAAATTTTTAAAAATCTATGAAAGGCAATGTGACCATGTGACCATTACATTAAAAAAAAAAGCACAGCATACACTGCCAATATTCAGTTCAAGAAGAGAAGATAGATACAAGTCACTATTTTCAAACATAAGAAAGACAACTTAAATGGAGCAGGAGTTGTTCTGTGTTACTGCAGGAGAAAGAAATAAAGCTAGTCCCAAAATCAATAAGTAAGCATTTACAATTACAGAGAAGCATAAACATTAAGCTTATAACATTAATGTTATAAGTATCTAAAAAAAATTGGAAGTGCCAGGCATTACCCGCCTTGATTTCATTTACTCGTGTATATTAACATGGCTTTGCTCTTCTCAGTGATTGGTTTTATAAGAAAATATGGTGAATGCAACCAAAGAACGCAAATAGGAGGGGATACCTCAGCCGTTTGGGATATCCTTCAGCGTATGTGAGCAGACACAAGACAGATGCTTAAGGTAGGTGTTCTTTTGGGGGAAATACACAAGTCCCTGAGTCCAGACGGGAGATGCTTTGGACCCGGATGTTAAGCAGAATGGGAGGACTGACTTAACTCCAATATGGCTTAGAACATATATGACCCAGCCATTGCACTACTGGGTATTTACCCCAAAGATACAGACGTAGTGAAGAGAAGGGCCATATGCACCCCAATGTTCATAGCGGCATTGTCCACAATAGCTAAATTGTGGAAGGAACCGAGATGCCCTTCAACAGATGACTGGATTAAGAAGTTGTGGTCCATATATGCAATGGAATATTACTCAGCTATCAGAAAGAACGATTTCTCAACATTTACTGCAACATGGGCGGGACTGGAGGAGATAATGCTAAGTGAAATAAGTCAAGCAGAGAAAGACCATTATCATGATTTCTCTCATCTATGGAACATAAGAACTAGCATGATCGGTAGGGGAAGAAAGGGATAAAGAAAGGGGGGTAATCAGAAGGGGGAGTGAAGCATGAGAGACTATGGACTCTGGGAAACAAACTGAGGGCTTCAGAAGGAACGGGGGTGGCGGAATGGGATAGAGTGGTGATGGGTAGTAAGGAGGGCACGTATTGCATGGTGCACTGGGTGTTATATGCAGCTAATGAATCATCGAACTTTACATCGGAAACCAGGGATGTACTGTATGGTGACTAACATAATGTAATAAAAAAAAATTAAAGCAAAAAAAAAAAAAAGAACATAAAATCCATTGACTGGTCTAAGCACTATTTCAGAGTCTTTATAAAATACAATATATCTAGTGTTTGGAAGTTGAAAGCAAAAGACCAAGCCCAAGAGAGATCTAGATAGAGTGGGATAACCGATTTGGACTCCATCGGACTATCAGGAGAATCTTGAATCTCTTCTAAAACTGGGGTGCACCATGGAACACTCAAACTTTCTATATTGATAGGCACTTCCTAGATATTGTGTGATAAAAATAATAGGTGCTTCAAGCCCACTAATTTCAACTGGTAGCTTTTGGTGCTGACCTGTGTCAGTCCAGCTATATATCTTGTTTCTGCCTTCCTTGAGCTCAGAAGCAAAACTAAAACTCCCACTGAGAACACAAAGCTATCTTCTGGTAAACTGTATGGCTCTTGAGGGCATGTTCAACTTCTTACAAAATTTGGAATCGGCAGCATTCCAAACACCTCACTGTGTTGCACGTGGAATATTTAAATTTAGTGGGTATCCGGTGACTCATTCATGAATTAAGCAACCGCTCAATATTATATGCGTACTTTAAACCAGGGCTTCCCAACCTCAGAAATATTGACATTTGGGCTTGGAAAGTTCTCTGTTGTGGGAGGTCACTCTTGCTTTCATTGACTCACCCAACTGACATTAGGTAAGCTAAGACCCAATTGACATTAGGTCAATATTCTGGCCCATAGGTGTCCAAAGATTGGTCACAAGTTCAAAGTTCCTATACAACTTTTAAAGGTATTGGAAACACTTCACCCTTTGTGTGTGTGTGTGTGTGTGTGTGTGTGTGTGTGTGTGTGTAAGTGTTGTGATACCAAAGCCAGTAATAATATTGGACAGATGTTGGAGGTTGGGTAAACATATGTTAAAGGAACACGTGCACGGTGAACATGGTGCCTGGTGGACATACGATATTGTGTTAAAGACAATGCCTGCCATTTCCGAGGCATTCTGAAGTGTACGAATCATTCACATTTCCCTCATCTCACTGAATCCTTGTCACCAACCCATGGAGCATATATATCTATTTCAGAGACGATGGCATGGAAGCCAAGAGAAGTTAAGTGCCATGTCTAACTTCCCAGGTAGGGAGAGATGAAGCCAAGATCTAAATTGAGATATTTTGACTTCAAGCTCTATGCTCTTTCTCCTCTAGGAAATGTGTTTATTTGAATCTCAGTGATTCAATTTGAAAACCATTGACGTATACAGCAGATCCTGAGCTAGAAAGCATTTATAAAATGGATTTTTGCAGCCTTTGCTCAAATGCCAATACCATCTCTGCTTCGCAAATTTAAGAATATGCCCTGTGTTCCTCACCATTACTAACTTTGCTTTCTTAAAAATTTAGATGGCTTTGATTTTGCCGAGTTAAGAGAAAGAGAAAAAAAGCAGGGAGTCATGGCAGCACTAAAGTAGAAAATGAATGATAAATAACACTGCAGGAGGAACTAAATCCCCTTCTGCTTCAGCCGCAGCTTAGAATGTGCCGTAGTATTTTAAAAGTTCAGAACCTAAAAGATTCAAATATTTAAAAAAAAAAAAAAAAAAGAAGAGAGTCACATCTTTTGGGACTTCGACCAGTTTCTACATTGTATCATTAGAACTTAGAAGGCTTCTCTGGATGATAATTCTCAAACCCTCCATTTCTTGGTGTTGTCTTCCTTGCTGTGGAGAGCAGAGAAGAAACACACACGTGTTTATCCCTGATGATCTGTTATTTGGGGGAGGATAATTCTTCATGTTTTGTAATATCAGGATCTGTGCCCCCCACTTCCTCACACTTCCAGTCCTTTAAACCCACTGACCACAATATGCCAACTCCTTGGCTCAAAGGCAGAGCCTTTTGGGGAGTGTCAAAGGGGAGTGAAAGAATCAATTCCCTGAAGCCACTCAAGGCTGGCTAGTATGGAGTATGCCATGACACCCAGATCTTCCTCTGGAGGAAAGATGGAAGCCATAGAGCGAGGACACAGGTCAGTCAGGCATCACGGAATGACTCTCTGGTTTTAAGCCTTCTTAAAACAGGATCTTTTTGCTTTTTATTTAATTGAACGTTCTGGAATGATTTGTGTATTACTATGCTCAGGCTGCCTTAACAAAGTACCACAGACCAGGGAGCTTCAACAACAGACATGTATTGATCCCAGTCCTTGACAGTGAGTGTCTGAGATCCAGGCAGGGCTGAGGCTGGTTCCTCCTGAGGCCTCTCTCCTTGGTGTGCAGACTCTGTCTTCTCCCTGTGTCCTCACATGGTATCCGTCTGTGCATGTCTGTGTCCTCATCTCTTCTTCTTATAAGGACCCCAGTCCTATGGGATCAGGACCCACCCTGAGGACCTCATTTTACCTTAATCCCCTCTTTAAAGATCCCATCTCCAAAACAGCCACATCAGAGGTCCTGGGAGTAAAGACTGCACTACCTGGATTTTGGCGGGGGACACAATTCAGTCCATAGCAATTTCTCATCACAAACTCAAGAAAATTTGTATATATTTTTGTGGGCATTCGCTATAGCATAAGACACACCATTGGAAAAGCAGGTTTGTTAAGTCAGTAACAAAGGGATTAAAGTTTCTCTGTTTTCAGTCAAATGAGGAGAAATGACAAGGAATCAAACTTGACGCATCTCCCAAAGATCCCTGATACAGTCCTCTCAAATCGTCTTGCCTCAGCTGTGGTTGAGCTAAGATCTGTCTTCTGGAGTTCATGATGTCTTATGACTCTTTCAGAAAGTACCGACATGTTTGTAGTTCTAAAAAGACGGTCCCAGAACAAAACATGGTCCCAAGTGAACCACCCTCTTACCATCTTCCCGAAGTTTACAGTTTTGAGAATTTTGCCACAATATTATGCAAAGCCACTGTTTTTCATATGCATATTTCCACGATTTCATACTATTTTGCATACAATCTAATCAATCATTCAGTGTCTACAAACATACCATGCTAAAAAGTATCACATATTTTACATTTTTATATCCTGTTTCTGAGAAAATTTTCTTTTCTAATAAGAGAAGAAGGTCATTCTAATGAAATTGAGGCTCAAAAAGATACAAGGAAATGGACCCACTTAGCACAGAGCACATCCATTGATTGTACTAAGAGCTTCTTCTAAAATGTCACAGTTGTACCGGCGACTTTAATTACCGTCTCTATCAATCATGTCATACTCCTGCAGGAAGTCGGATTTAAAATATTCAAGATATTCCAAAACACTTAAAATGTTAAATCTTTACAGTCATTTCCCAGCACACGAGGAACAGCCCCATTTTGAGCCCGGGCATGGTGGCGCTTGCCCGCAGTTTCACAAAAGCTGCAGACTGTCACTGTGGTGTGATGCCTCCCCAGTAAACAGCTGTCCTTCCCCACTCAGACCTCCTTCATCTTGCTGTCAAATTGAGCATGCCCACACCTGCCATCGTTCATTTTCACATGGTCAATGGTCCGCGAAAAAAGAGGTCGAGAGTATATTACAGATGGTCTCCAGACCTTCCATGTCGGAGCCAAGATGACTCCATCCCTTCACTGAGCCGGAGGCAAGCTGCCTTGGTCTGGCCTTCAGTTATCCTTTTGGGGGAAGAAAAATGTCCCAGAGCCAAATCACCAAGTTGATCCAGGGCAGCCTGAACCTCCTGAGAAAATTAAACATACCACAGTGAGACCACCACCCGGAACGTGATACGCCCACCAGCACCTGTACACACGTGCTCTTCCCCGGAGAGCGCACAACGCACCCATTTTTGCATGTCTGGTGGGCTCCCCTTTCATTGTCTGGTGCCTTAGAACTTGTTAGCTATCTTGGTGATGCCCCATGTCACGCTCGGAAGAGGTGGTCTGTTTCACTTGTCCTGTCTGTCTGCCCTTGACCATCATAGTAAGAGTTCCACTCATGTGTGTTGCATGAAGGAATATAGGAGATTTCTCCAAAGCAAAAAAGACCGCACATTTGCATGAGTCTCCCACGGCCGCTGAAACAAACTACCACTAACATGGAGGCTTAAAACAACCCAGCTTTTTATGCATTTAGAGTTCTAGAGGTCGGAAGTCTCACTAGTCTAAAATCCAGGTGTCAGCAAAGCTGGTTGCTTCTAGAAGATGTAGGGGGAATCCCTTTCCTGGCCTCTATATACTCTATACGTGATATGTTTTATATTATATATTGAATGTTACTTGTTGTATATTACCCATAGGTCTTAGAGCACATGCTCACAGCTTAGACACTTGGTTTTCTAACATAGAATAATAAATAAGAAAAAGTCTATGTTTTATACATTTTATATTACGTGTTATATATTAGAGATATGTTATATTAGAGATACATTATATTATGTTATGTTATATTAGAGATATTGCATATTACATTAGAGACATATTGTATTATATTATAGATATTGTATCTTATGTTAGAGATATATTATACTATATTATAGTAGAGATATACTGTATTAGAGATATATTATATTATAGATACATTGTATTCTATTGTATTATAGATAATGTATTTTATATTATAGGTATATATTATAGGTACATTATATAATAGATATACTTATTATATTATATTATAAATTTAGAGCATGTGATTACACACTTCATGGTAACATGTGGATTTCTGACATATAACTTTTTCTCAGATATACTGCCCTTTTCTTTCAAGTTAGCAAGCCCTAATTGTTGTCCCCTCAACATCTGGGGATAAAATACAAAGAGTTTCAGATTGTTTTATCTTCTTTTAAAAAAAAGAACCAGCCTCCATACTTGCATGTGTCTATGTTCCTACTCACAACTTGCAGACATAGTTTTATATATGCCATATGTAGACTTCTTCCTACCATATTTTATGCATATACCAACTACTGTACTTGTTACAACACTTGACACACGTCAAAAAACAAAGCAAAAAAAAATATGGTGTTAGGGATAAATTTCAATCATTTTATTCATGCAGTATATAATCATACGGCTTATTTTTCTTATTATTCCACTATTAAATTACTTGAGATGACTATAATAGAATTAAACTGGTATAATTTTACCCTTACCATGACTTGGTATACTTAATGTCAATCTCTGAGTGGCTTTACATATATATACATAGATATATATCTATATATACTTAAATATATATATTTAATTTATTATTACGTTTATATATAACTATACCTATAAAATTTTCTATATAGTATACAAAAATATATATACACATATGTATAGTATATATAATGCATATATACTTGTATATGTAGTCTATTTACTTCTGTATTTATATATAAATAAAAATTGTATATATAGTATATTCTATATGCATATATGTGTATCTATATACAGACATAGCTGTGCACGTATGTGTATTTACACATACGTATATAACAGAGTGGCTAGCTTTGTGCACTGGTCAAAACTTGAACTGCAAGTCTAATAAACACTGCTTCTGCCCTTTTGGGATGTGGGAACCGGAGAAAGTTCTTGAATCTCATGGTGACCCAATGTTCCCATGTGTTTGATGGAAATCATGCTAGGAGCTGTCCTCTGGTGGACGCGGGTGAGACACTTCTCCCCACACAGTCTTGGATGGGTTCCTACCTCTTTTGTCAGATTCCAGAGCAATCTCAGGTGGCTGAAACACGGGGCAAGAACTTTTACGTTGTAAAGGAAGATAAAAAAAGTGCAGATAATCAGTTTGAATTAATCACAACGTCAAACGCCTCCTTATAAATAATAGTTGAGGCCATCTGACACCTGCCAAGCGTGACAGGATCAATGAAGTGAATAGAAAAGTGGAATTTACTTGAGAGTGCACAGCAGTGAGATCAAAGGCACCACGCTACTCTTTATTCTTTGGAAACCAGACTCAACAACCTTCTGAAGAAAACATAATGAAACCCGAGGGAGAACAGGAATGGCTTTGTCCCCTCCAAAGACGAGGCTCCCTGTTGACCCCGGGTGCATTTCTGCCAGAGGCACGCAGGTTCAAGCAAGGGAAGCAAGAGAAAGGCTGCCCGATTTTCTAGATCGAGGTCAGACCTCTCTTTCAATGGGAAAGAGCACGCCTCTTCAGCTTGTTTCTATAACATGGACCCAGCACTGCACCTGATGCTTTGATAACCGATAAACAGGCACTGTGGGAGCAAACCTGGGGCCAGCAGGGACCAGAGGGAGAGAGCAGGCTCCTCACGCAGCAGACAGAGCAAGGCGGCAATGGCCAGGAAGATGAGGCTCCCCACGTCCAACGCTGGGAGCTCCCCATCATGGCGGCATCCATCTCTGAGGATCCATTCCCCAGGCCGACTTTGCCCGCCTAAAGGATTTCCTTTTTTTATTTTTTTTAAATAATTTTTTTATTATGTTATGTTAGTCACCATACAGTACATCCCTGGTTTTTGATGTGAAGTTCCATGATTCATTACTTGCGTATAACACCGAGTGCACCATGCAATACGTGCCCTCCTTACTACCCATCACCGGTCTATCCCATTCCCCCGCCCCCACCCTCTGAAGCCCTCAGTTTGTTTCCTAGAGTCCATAGTCTCTCATGCTTCATTCCCCCTTCTGTTTGCCCCCCTTTCTTTATCCCTTTCTTCTCCTACTGATCTTCCTACTTCTTATGTTCCATAAATGAGTGAAACCATATGATAATTGTCTTTCTCTGCTTGACTTATTTCACTTAGCATAGTCTCCTCCAGTCCCGTCCGTGTTGCAGCGAATGTTGAGAAATCATTCTTTCTGATGGCTGAGTAATATTCCATTGTATATATGGACAACATCTTGTTAATCCAGTAATCTGTTGAAGGGCATCTCGGCTCCTTCCATGATTTAGCTATTGTGGACAATGCTGCTATGAACATTGGGGTGCATATGGCCCTTCTCTTCACTACGTCTGTATCTTTGGGTAGTGCAATGGCTGGGTCATAGGGTAGCATCTACAGTATTTCTGTGTCCTCAGTGCTAGCCACTGAAGCACAAAATGGTCACGACCTGACCCCCCACCTGCAAGGAGGCAGGCGTCCGACGGTGAGCTAGGATGCACACTCCCCCGCATGCTCGACCCTCCTCCCCACACCCCAAGGATACCCTTCTTGCTACGAGGCTGCAGAGAATGAGCAACGTGGGAAGAGAAAACCTCTCTAAATCTCTGCCTTTCCAATCCCGGGAAACAACGGTCCCGGTGGTTCCTTCTCAAAGTCCTAGTTGGCCGAGACATGGAGGCAGCCCGAGTAAACACATTCACAAAAAAGCAGAGGAACAGAACTTTTTTTAATAATGAAAGGAAATTAAACCAAACCCACTAGTTATTAGTTTTACCCGTCTGCAGGAACTTAGCAGACGTTGACAGTCCCTTTTGGTGAAAAGCCAAGGAATTAGTAACTGCAATGCCGTTGGCTTCACAGTAAAAAAAAGGGGGGGGTATGGCATTCTTGATTAAGTGGTAATCTGCCTAACCCAGGCCCCAGAAATTCTGCTTCTAAGACTCACTCTGTACAATCAGAAGAGTAGTCTTTAGGCCACAAGACACAGATAAGAGAAGGCAACACCCCATGCAAGATGCCTGACATGCAGGGAACCCCACTAAAGCCTCTGCCCCTCTGCTCCCCCTCCGCTCGATCTGTATGATTCTTTTTTTTTTAATACTTTATTTATTCATTTGAGAGAGAGAGCAAGAATGCAAGGGCAGGGGGAGGGGCAGAGAGAGAAGGAGAAGCAGGATCCCCAATGAGCAGGGAGCCCAACGTGGGGCTCGATCCCAGGACCCTGAGATCATGACCTGAGCTGAAGGCAGATACTTAACCCACCGAGCCACCCAGGCGCCCCCATCTGAATGATTCTTATTTCTTCTTAGGGTCGAGCTGAGCTGAATTACTTCCACGGACAGTCCGTAACATATCCTGAGTCCAGGGTCTGCCCCCCCCCCCCCAAATTACCTGCTATTACAAGGACTCTGTGAAACTAAATCTCAGAAACGTTGACATTTGAGCGTTTGCTTCAGAGACATAAGTTTCTTTGCTACCCTGATACGTTTACAAATGAAGCACGTTTTATATTCAATAAAATAGCATTTTAACTTTGTAATTCAGCAAAATGGTTACAGATGTTATGAAGTGAGCCTTTGTATTTAAAATGCAGCTGGTGCAGCCACTCTGGAAACCAGTATGGAGGTTCCTCAAAAAGTTGAAAATACAGCTACCCTATGACCCAGCCATTGCACTACTGGGTATTTACCCCAAAGATACAGAGGTAGTGAGAAGAAGGGGCACATGCACCCCAATGTTCATAGCAGCATGGTCCACAATAGGCAAACTGTGGAAGGAGCCGAGATGCCCTTCAACAGATGAATGAGAAGATGTGGTCCATATACACAATGGAATGTTACTCAGCCATCAGAAGGAATGAAATGTTGCCATTTGCAACAATGTGGATGGAACTAGAGGGTATTAGCTAAGCGATATAAGGCAGTTAGAGAAAGACAATTACCATATGATCTCACTGGTATTTGGGATTTAAGAAACAAAACAGAACATAGAGAAGGGAGGGAAAACTGAATGGGAGGTCATCAGACAGGGAGACAAACCATAAGCGACTGTTAACTCTAGGAAACAAACTGAGGGCTGCTGGAGGGGAGAAGGTGGGGGGATAGGTAACGGGGTGATGGCATGAAGGAGGACACTTGATGTAATGAGCACTGGATGTTATATGCAACCGATGAATCACCGAACTCTACCTCTGAAACTGATAATATGCTATATGTTAACTAAATTGAATTTAAGTTAAAAATATAAAAAATAAAGCACAGCTCTGTTTTTTAACCATCCTTTGAAGGGTGCAATTTATGTATTTATCCAACTTTTCCGTGGTTTACAGAACTCAATACCAAAAGAAAGAAAATCCCACCATACTGATGCTTTCCGCATCCTACAAAAAAAAAAAATAAGTAATGACTTACTGACCTTTTCAAACAGCTATGTTTTGGTTGCAGTAACATATTTCAAAGAGGCAGTTTGTGGCAAACAACACACTCCCCGTGACAGTTGACCTCCAGGAAGTGTTTCCAACGTCTCCGACTCAGTCCTGGCAGGGGATGAGAAGGTCAGAAAAACACATCATAATATCACCGATGCCAAGGATTTGCAGCATTTCTGTGATCACTCTAGGAGAACTCTACCTCCCGTTATGCTTCCAAATGGCTCGTCTTGTGGGAGAGAATATGAAAACGCCAATCCGAACTGACTCGTGTAAACAAACAGAGCTCTTCTGCAGTAAGTGCCAAAGTCTGAGCTGGAAGCCCACAGCCCGTCTGCAAATGGGGCACAGGAGAAATCAGAGACTGCCATTAGGCATGGCACTCATCTGTCTTTCTTCCCGATACTGTTAGCTGGGGACATGGGCTTCGTCACTGTGAGGGTGTGGGTGCCTGGGAGCATGGCAGGAGAAATTCACCCAACAGATGAATCATATTCTCTCTCTGGGAACCACACAAAGCAAACAGCCTGACGCAGACTCTATTCCTTTCCTGGGGTTGCCGTAACAAAGAACCATGAACTGACTGGTTTGAAACCACAGAAACTCATCCTTCTCCAGCTCTGGAGACCAGAAGTCTGAGATCCAGACGGGGCAGGACCCCTGAGATCCAGGTGGGGCAGGACTGCTGAGATCCAGGTGGCTCAGAACTGTGCTCCCACCCAAGGATCCAGGGGAGGGTCCTTCCTGCCTCTTCCAGCTTCTGGAGCTCCAGGCGTACCTGGGCTTGTGGCCACGTCCTTCCCATCTCTGCCTCCATCTTCACATGGCTTCTCCTCTGTGTCTCCTCTTCTGTCTCCCACAAGGACACCTGCCATTGGATTTAGGGCCTAATCCAGGAAGACGTCATCTTAAGATCTTTAACCACATCTGTAAAGACCCTATTTCCAAATAAGTTCCCATTTATAGGTTTTGGGATATTTGGGGGAGCCAGCATTCAACCCTGTCCATGGACCAAGACATAGAGCCTAGGTTTCTAGAACTATACGTGCACTTAATTTCCTCTGTGAGCTTGGGCTCACACCACCCACTTTCCAAGCTTTATTTTCTTTGGTATATTATGAGGCTCAGGCCAACCGATGTCCACACTTCTTTCCAGATTCATGGTTTGATTTCCTTTCTGTGTTTCCACTGAAACTTCAGATTAGAGTGGCCATGTAAAGAATGGTCATTGGAACTAATTTATTATAAGTCTAAATTGGCAACAGATGAACATATATACCACACCTGTTCAGATAAGAAAGGTGTGTGAACATTCACCAGCAGAGCCTCATTCTAATTCAAAACAAACACCACATATTTCAAGGCAGTAACTTAAGAGTTCCCCAAAAGAAACTAATCAATAAGAAATGTAGAGTAATAGGTCTACCCACTTATTGACCTTTGCGGTGACAGCCCTGTTTCAGTTTATGCCTCCGTATAATGGACCCAACTGTCTTTTTTCTTCATGGGAAGGTTCTACGAGCAAGGTGGAAGATTCTTTGTAAAGCAATATATGGTGGATACACGTTAAATATTTACATATATATTCATGATGGTTAATTTTATGTGTCAACTTGAGTACCCAGAATTAAACACTACTTCCAAGTGTCTCCGTGAGGGATGAGATTGGCATTTGAATCAGTAGACAGACTGAAGCAGATTCCCTTCCCCAGTGTGTGCAGGCCTCATCTAATCAGTTGAGAGCTTGAATAGAACAACGTGGCGAAAGGAGAATTTGCCCCTACTCTTCTTTTTTTGTGCCTCACTGTTGACTGGGATATCTCGTCTCATCTTCTTCTGCCCTGAAACTCAGGTTAGCACCATTGGTCCCCCAGTTCTCAGGCCTTTGGACTGGATTGGATGACAGCACCAACGTTCCCAGGTCTTGCAGAGGCTGGACTGTGGGACTCCTTGGCCTCCAGAGTCACATGAGCCAATTCCTCATAATTAATCTCTGTCTCCCATCCTCTCTCTCCCTCTCTCCCCAACTCACGTGGATGCATGCACTGATACAAATCATGGCCTAGGGTATATCTTTCGAATCAATGCATCCCATACTCAAAAACCTCACACCCACAGACCTCCTAAATTGGGGGCATGGTCATTACAGAGCTTCCCATAAAATTCCTCCCCATTTTCCCAGGCCCATCTTCACATACATTTCCAGTAGCAGCCACTGATAGGCACCGTCCTGGTTTACTTTCTACCCTCCCTCATGCACCGTGTCCAAATGTCGGTGCCCAGACTCGTGTCCTCATCTCTCCCTCTGGCCTTGGCTGAAAACCTCAGATCACATCAGCAACTTTCTCCTCTGAATCCTTACAACGCTTATATCGGCACCGTGAAATCAGCACAGACATAGCTATGGTGCCGCTCACTGACTTACATAAGTCTTGAGCCTATCTTCTGCCCTTTTTATTTGGGACAGCATCAAAATCCTCTTCCCTACATCATAACCGAGCCAGGAATACAGATGGCTATGGTGGGGATCAATCCATCACTTAGAAGTCTAAGCTAACGGCAATTAGGTCCTCAAAATAATCATTCATATGTCAGGCAGTCCTGATATTTAAAGCCTAACCCTATATCATTCCATTTCATGCATGCTTTGTCACTCAATTGGGAACATTCCCCCGGGAAATTAACTAAGCTTGTTTATTTTGAAATTGGAGACTTGGAAAACCCAGGGTTATATTTTTTATGCTATGAAACGTCTATCGTCAGACTTCTGCCTGTTCACACAAATAAACTGTTCCTTATAATTACAAAGATGTCTAATTCATTATTCTATTTTTCTCCCCATTTCTTCCATGATAGGTTATGCTTTCAAAACACTTACATCCCTCATCACATACATTCGATTATTTTCTTGAAGTTAGAGACTAGACCTTCCCATATCCTGCAGCTTTAACCCAGAACCTAACACAATACCTACTGGGGACAGAAACAAAATGTTTTATTTAAATCATTAAGTACTCTTTTATGCAGAACAAAACAAAACAAAAAACACTAAATGGGAAAAAGAACTACAAATATCCTATATGATCCCACCACCCTTAAGTCTAGATTCAACATCTGTAAAATTGAAGGTGATTCATCCTCAAAAAAATGGTATTCAAATGGATTTCATTTTCATTCGACATTTGTTGAATGCTAAAAATGAATGAGACATGAGAGAGATCATTTTTGAATTATTGGGAACAGCTAAAATCATCCTATAAGGGTCAACTCCTAATTAGAATGCATATTCCCGGGAAAATGGGAAGAAAGATGTTTGTGTGGAGAACTGTTCCAGAATTATCATATAAAACCAACGGGGAAATAAAGGCAGGAGCCTATATAGAAAATGAAAGGAGGCATATAAAATTAGACATCTAGATACCTAAATATAGTCATAGATGCCTTAAAATGTTGCACATTCATGGGTTTGAGAAGAGCCTGCTTAATGCTTAGATACCTATGTGAATAAGCAATGATGGAGAATGTGCTTTTCTCATTCAATTATATGGGATTATCGGACAGGTTTGACAAAGGGTGGTTTCTTTCCTTTTGATGTATACTGTTGAATACCGACTGCTTTGTAAGGATTCAGAGGAGAAAGTTGCTAATGTGATCTGAGGTTTTCAGCCAAGGCCAGAGGGAGACATGAGGACACGAGTCTGGGCACCGACATTTGGACACAGTGCATGAGGCAGGGTAGAAAGTAAAGCAGGATGGTGCCTATCAGTGGCTGCTACCGGAAATGTATGTGAAGATGGGCCAGGGAAAATGGGGAGGAATTTTATGGGAAGCTCTGTAATGACCGTGCCCCCTCTTAATATTCCCTGTGCACCAGGATGCCTGGACAGCAAAATCACACTGAGTAATTAAGCCAGAGCAAAGACACCTCCAGGAGGATTTGGAACCCAGTCATTGGTTGAAATGTTAGCTGATGGGCTGGTTTTTTCTTCCTCTATGACAAAGGTTTTCACTTCAACTCTTGCTAGAATGAAGCTTCTCCATTGTCTCCCAAGAACAATTATTGAGGACACTCGTAGGTGCAAGGAAACAGAGACCCCAAAATACTCCAAGAGGCAGATCACGGGGTCAAACACCACTCTGGGGTCAAGCAAGACAATGGTGGAACTGCCATGCTAGGATTGACCCACCTCGAGGTCAATCTTAAGCAGACCCATTTCCACTATTGGGGTAATGTCCACACTGGACAAGGCTGAAAGCACAAGAAACCAGGGTCTGGAAACCTATGTGGTCCTACTTAGCCCTGTGAACCCAGAGGGGACCAGAGACTCACACAGACCCAGCACTTTCTGCAACTTCGCTGTAAAGAGATAGATGTTCAAGTCCAGGAGAAGGATGGTCTTTCTGGCTCAAAGCATCAAGGTTCAGGGTTGAATTGGAGAAAAGTCTGAGGTCCATGAGTTTCATCCAAAGACCTGAAGTCCTGTGCCTCATGCATGTGCGATCACAAGGACATCTTGGAAAGTTGTCCTCATGCTCTACGTGTTGATTTCAATTATTGGGTTATTTGAGAGCGTGTCTTTGTTCTATGAAATACACTGAAGTATTTGGGAGGAAGTGGGTACCATGTCTCCTCCTTACTATTAGATGGTTCAGAAGAAATTGTATGGTGGTGTGTGTGTGTGCGTACACATACAAAGCCTAGACAAGATTTTGGTGGCACCCATATTGTTTAACACTTTAGTACATTTTATTTGGGGGGACCACCTTATTTTATTTATATGGGCAATGCTCACGTTGTGCGGGTTGCCTTAATATCTAGCAATATTGCATCCACCAAGAACCTAGAATTTTCTGAGCACCCTCCACCTACAAATCCAATCTGTCCTTATGGGGTCTTGGTCTTTCCAATTTCAGGAAGAATTTTTGCACAAGTACAACGGTCCCACCCTAAAGAACATTTAGCCCATACATTAACACAAACTACCTCTCTTCACATTGGTGATATACTCACTTGGGCAATTCAGCATTAAAAGAAGGAGAAAAGACTATAGAAGAGCTCTATTAAAATGGGTCTTTAATAATAAATGCCATTTTCCTAAAGAAAGAAGCTTCATTATGTTTCCATCATGACCGTTTAAAGAGAAATCATTTTAAATATAAATTTCTAATTTCCCTACGGTTCTGTTTTCTAATATTGCGTCCCCATGTGAAATAGCCTTCCGCTATCTGGGGTTTTTTTTCCCCCTGTTTCAATTCTGTGAGCAAAGGTAACCATGTTCTTCCAGAGAAAGTTTCAGTCCGCATATAATGAGCTTGTAGCTTTTACCATACACAAAATTATATAACCGTTGGCTAATTTCCTTTTTTTTCCCCAAATGCTGTTAATTTTTTTTTTAAGCTGAGGGAAAGAATTTCTGTAGAAAGTTTCAAAGAGCGCTGAGTGCATTAAAAAGTAAAATTTCTCAAAATCATTAGCCATCAAGAAAATTCAAATCAAAACCACACTGAGATACCACCTTACGCCAGTTAGAATGGCAAAAATAGACAAGGCAAGAAACAACAATTGTTGGAGAGGATGTGGAGAAAGGGGATCCCTCCTACATTGTTGGTGGGAATGCAAGTTGGTACAGCCACTCTGGAAAACAGTGTGGAGGTCCCTTAAAAAGTTAAAAATTGAGCTACCCTATGATCCAGCCATTGCACTACTGGGTATTTACCCCAAAGATACAGACGTAGTGAAGAGAAGGGCCATATGCACCCAAATGTTCATAGCAGCAATGTCCACAATAGCTAAATTGTGGAAGGAGCCGAGATGCCCTTCAACAGATGACTGGATTAAGAAGTTGTGGTCCATATATACAATGGAATATTACTCAGCTATCAGAAAGAACGAGTTCTCAACATTTGCTACAACATGGACAGCACTGGAGGAGATAATGCTAAGTGAAATAAGTCAAGCAGAGAAAGACAACTATCATATGATTTCTCTCATCTATGGAACATAAGAACTAGGAAGATCGGTAGGGGAAGAAAGGGATAAAGAAAGGGGGGGTAATCAGAAGGGGGAATGAACCATGAGAGACTATGGACTATGAGAAACAAACTGAGGACTTCAGAGGGGAGGGGGGTGGGGGAATTGGATAGACCAGTGATGGGTAGTAAGGAGGGCACGTATTGCATGGTGCACTGGGTGTTATACACAACTAATGAATCATCGAGCCTTACATCGGAAACCGGGGATGTACTGTATGGTGACTAACATAATATAATAAAAAATCATTTAAAAAAAATAAAATAAAAAGTAAAATTTCAAAACCGGTTTCTACATAATCAGAATTTTTTTTAAATTATAATAATATTTTTATTATATTATGTTAGTCACCATACATTTTTAATACACCAAATCACGCTGTCTTATTTTCTACAAGGTTGCTTTTCTTATGGAAAAAAAGGAAGAAAGAAAATGCTTCTGATATTGAACTGTCTAAATTCCAGGAAAGGGAGAACAGATTGCCAAATTTTTGCCGTTTTAGAGATTATCATTTTGTACAGGGTTTCAGCCTTTAGAGAAAGTCATGTTTGATGCCCTTTCTCACCTATAAAACTTTAGAAATTAGCCTTTCTGGTCATTTCCCAAAACATCTGTCCAAGTTGTCACAGATAAAATATCCGTCTGGCTTTGAAGGTTGGCCCTGGGTCCTGGACTAACAGGATGGACTGAGGCATAATTTAAATAACCAGACACAGGCTGAAGAGCCCATAGGCTTGTCCTCTTAATTTGTTGGCGTTGCCTGAAGCCACAGTGCCTTTGATGTTGACATCTGGCCTCACACTTCCTTTTTCCTTCTTCCAATTTTCTGGCAAGTCTTGTAGAATAACCCTGCTGAGCCCCATACATATTTTTTCCCAACCTGTATGTACAAGTAAAGCAAGTTCGGGGTGCCTGGGTGGCTCAGTCGTTAAGCATCTGCCTTCGGCTCAGGGCGTGATCCCGGCGTTCTGGGATCGAGCCCCGCATCAGGCTCCTCTGCTGGGAGCCTGCTTCTTCCTCTCCCACTCCCCCTGCTTGTGTTCCCTCTCTCGCTGGCTGTCTCTGTCAAATAAATAAATAAAATCTTTAAAAAAAAAAAAAAAAGCAAGTTCAATCGGGCCAATGACGTACCCAGCGTCAGCGGAGCTGATGCGAACGTAACCCTCTGTGTCATTGGCTGTGGTCTCTCCGGAGTGAATTTCCTTTGTCCCCTCAACCCAACTGTCTTCAGCACAGATGTGGGCTGTCCCTTGTTTTTAAGAGAAGTGAACAAAAAGATGCTCTTTTTCCATATTTAGAACCCAGATGTCCAACGACAGATGAATGGATAAAGAAGAGGTGGTCCATATAGACAATGGGATATTACTCAGCCACCGGAAAGAATGAAATCTTGCCATTTGCAACGACTTGGATGGAAGTAGAGAGTATTACGCTAAGTGAAAGAAGTCAGCCAGAGAAAGACAAATACCATATGATTTCACTCATATGGAATTAAACGGAATTTAAGAAATAAAACAGATGAACATAGGGGAAGGGAGGGAAAAATAAAACAACACAAAAACATAGAGAGAGGCAAACCATAAGAGACTTTAACCATAGGAAACAAATAGGGCTGCTGGAGGGGAGGTGGGTGGGGAGATGGGGTAACTGGGTGGTGGGCATTAACGAGCACTGGGTGTTATATATTTACTGATGAATCACTAAATTCTGCTTCTGAAACTAATAATACACTATATGTTAATTCAATTGAATTTAAATAACAAAAATTTTTAAATGATGCTCTTGTTCCTTCTAAGAAATCAAGAGATCCAGACTCTCCAAATATCCTCACTCCCCATCAAAGTTGCTGCTGGGGGAGTAGACCCCAGTGTAACTGAAGGAACATCTTGACAGCCCAAAAGGATGGGAAATCCAGCCCACGCTCATGAAGGTTACCAGCAAGGAACTGAACACCAGGGGCTGCAAAATCCAAGTTCGTACCTTGGAAAGGTGAAAACAGTAAACTACTAGGGCTAATTGAGTAAGAAATGAAAAACAAAATGAGGGGAAAATTGGCTTCATGAGGGAAAAATGTTACTGGCGAGGTTGGGGGTGGGAGAATTGAAATAAAAATCCCTTTCCTGGAATCGTATAGACAATTAATACAGTCCTCTTTTTATTTGGCAATGGAGACCTCCAGACTGTTATTTTCTTCAATTCTAAGCCTTTTTCAAATGGAAATTGAAGCTCCCTTGGAGGTATTAATAGCCAACAGTATGAAATATATAGAATATTTGCAGTCTCTCTATTTGCAAAATCTGAATTAAAATTCCTTTTAATATTCTTGGAAGACTCATGAGACGGGTTGTAGGGTTTACAGAAAGTGAGGTTTTATGAAGTGGTTCAGATTTTCACTCCCCGTGGAAAATGGTGGCTTAGTATTTGATTTTACTCCGTTTTTAATCTGGGGATGCAGGCAATTTGCTACGAAAAGAGAAGGAAGAGGACATTAGCTTCTGCTTGCCTGCAATGCCAGTGAGCATTCCTGTCTCGGCACCTTTGGAATTAGGGTAGATCGCACCTCCTGGGTCATGTTCAAATGCAAATGTAGAGATTTCAGAATCTGAAATCCCAAGGCTCGTGGAAGATCTGAGATAGCCTATAAATACCTCTTTACAAGCCATTTTACGAGCAGTTTTATTCAGTGTTGGGGAAGCCAGTTATTTCACGTGGCTCACCCAAATTCTGATTTAAACTCAACCATCATATTGTAGTTGTTGACACCTTAATGGTTGAAACCACTGGCTGTGAGGGTCTGAAATCAACATGGACTGAGCAAAGGAGGGATAGGTCAATGCAGTGTCCTTGCCATGTGTGTGACCTGGCCATTGTCTTAAGTTCCTCATCTTTTGCCACTTTCAGTCCAAAGCCCCCTTCCAAATCAAATTTGCTAAGGGTCCTGGTAGCTCTGAGTGTGCTCCCAGGAGAAGTCCCCAGCTGTGCTCCCAGGGAGGTCTCCAGCTGTGCTCCCAGGGGAAGTCCCCAGGTGTGCTCCCAGAGGAGGTCTCCAGGTGTGCTCAGGGGAGGTCTCCAGGTGTGTTCCCAGGGGAGGTCTCCAGCTGCGCTCCCAGGGGAAGTCCCCAGCTGTGCTCCCAGGGGAGGTCTCCAGGTATACTCACTGTTCCAACCACCCCAGGCTCAGAGCTCCTTCTAGAAAGGTCACTGTTTGCCAGATATACCTCCTTCCACCAGCTCAAGAGCCTTGCCAAGTCATGAACATCCTCATGGCACTGACTAAACGTGTAGGAAAGCAGGCGAGCTTTTGTTACATGCTTGGAGACCTCCCCTGGGAGCACACCTGGGGTCTCCCCTGGGAGCATAGCTGGGGACCTTCCCTGGGAGCACATCATCATCCAGCATTTGAAATGATCATTACATCTTACCAACACCTCATCCTATCTGACCTTGACAACCACAAAATTCAACATTAGTATGGCCATGTGCAGAAAACACCAAACTCTGGAGACGGCTGTCCTCAGCACAGCTATCTTGGAAGGATGGTCACTGGCTGACATCTCACTCAGCTTCGGTTGACGTACATTCTACCTGGGAGAAATTGAAGGCATCCAAACAATTGTTAATATGAAGCAAAACGTGAATACTGATCTGAGTGACACTGAAGAATGAGAGTATATTCACATCATGCCCCCGCACGAGAATCCGTGTAAGTGAGCCTTCATGCCGTATTGCCCCCAAAAAATCCCTGTGAAACACGATGAAATTCAAGATCACTCATGTCTACACTGATTTAACTGCCTGCGGTTCTCAATATCACTGTCAGAGAGAATGTGGAACACAAGTGCGAATCCTGTTGGCACAAGGGCTCTGGATGCATTGAAACCCCTGCTTAAGAGGAGCTCAAATTGCTGCTTTGGTTGCCCAGTGCCACTGGGTCAGAGACACACAGGTATTAAAGCAAGAAGAAACATTCATTCTTCATGTGGGACCATGTGAATGTCACACAGTGGTTTCATTGACAGGTGGGATGGAACCAGCATTTTACAGCCTTCTTGAGACTCCCATAGAAAGACTGGGAGTAAAGACCCTCCTTACACAAGCAACCTCTAAAAGCACCCCATCAGAAGGGCTTGGCAGGGAGAAGAGGGGAACACCCACAGGACCCTTGGGTTGCCCACACACCCGAGCCAATGGCCAGGTGCAGGCTGGGCAAGGAGAGGCTTTCTCATCTCCCTGCAAAGTAATGTTCAATATTCATGGTGTGTTCTCTTTCTACTGATTCTACAACCAAGACACAACTCATAGCAGATACATGCTCTGGAACGGTGAGCTGGCTAACCAATGCCACCATAGAGAGTAGGGTTGCAGAAAGGATGAATACCCACCATGTGCATCAACATGGATGGAGCTGGAGGGGATTATGCTAAGTGAAATAAATCAAGCAGAGAAAGACAATTATCATATGGTTTCACTCATATGTGGAACGTAAGGAATAGCACTGAGGACAATAGGGGAAGGCAGGGAAATCTGAAGGGGGAGAAATCAGAAAGGGAGACAAATCAGAGAGACTATGGACCCCAGGCAACAGACTGAGGGTTTTAGAGGGGAGGGGGGAGGGGGAGGGGTGAGCCTGGGTGATGGGTGTTGACAAGGGCATGTGTTGTGATGAGCACTGGGTGTTTTACACAACTAATGAATCATGAAACACTACATCAAAAACGATGTACTATTCAGTGGCTCACTGAACGTAATAAAAAAAGCTGTCAGAAATTTGAAAGGAAATAAAATTATTTTTAATAATGGAAAAAAAAAGAAAGTAGGGTTGCAAGTGTAGTGAGGCTGTTTTCACTAAGATACAGTTGGGGCTGAGTTGTGTCCTCCCCCTCAAAAATATACGTAAGTCTCCTCACCCCCTGGTACCTCAGAACGTGACCTTCTTTGGAGATAGGGTCTTTATAGGGTAATCAAGTCGAAAGGAGGCCATTAGGGTGGGCCCTATTCTAATATGGTCGGCATCCTTAAAAATGGGATATTTGGACACAGAGAAAGAAGATGGTGTGAAGATACAAGGACCATGCTCTCAGAAAGTCAAGGAGCATCGGAGGCCACCAGAAACTACAGACGCCTGGAACAGATCCTCTCTCATGGACCTTGGAAGGAACCAGCTCTGTGAACACCTTGATCTTGAACTTCCTGCCCGAAGAATGAATGCCTGAGAATCAATGTGTGCTATTTAAGCCACCCAGCTTAGGTTCCTCTGTATGGCAACCGTAGAAAATGAACACAGAAACCCAAGTAAGTAGATGGCTCCCCACAGAAACACAGTTCCGTGAAACCGGTTAGCAGTGATGCCAAGCAACGCGGAACACTAGCTTCATCCTGAGGACAAGCTGACCAGCTGTTGCAACAGGAATTCCCAGAATCCGGAGGTCTAACAAGGAGGGAATGGCCCAGAGTACAAGAGCATGGTCTCCACTAAAAACCGAGTCATGCCAACAACTCCTTGAGTTTCCAATCCATGGCAAATCTCTAGGTGTTGGAAGTTGCCCCGGCTAATGAACACCGGGAGCTTATGGGCAAACAAACCCACACACTTGCCCATCATGAAGGAAAAGCGTAGTTGGTGTGCTCCGTATCCGTCAGAGTCGCAGAGAAGCCTCCAACAACCAGAAGTATGGCTCATCTTGAAAGGTTGTACTTCTCCATGACAAGTTCTCCAATTCCACCTGCCTGTAAGAGCTGGTTCTGCATATACCACCGAATTGTTGGGTGATCATAATATCTGACAATTTAATTGAGTGCTTTCAACACATGGAAGCCACTGTACGAGCTAGCTGTATTATCTCATTTAACTCCCGTGAATGCTTTGATCTAACAGACAGGCTAGTCTTCAGATGTCTGTACATCTTTCTACACTTATGTGCTTCTAAGTGCCATGGATTTAAAATCAGCATTGTATGAAAGGGGAGCTAATTCAACAGGGCTTTTGAAATTGTTTTTCATCAATGTGTCTCCTGTGCTTGACTTTGTCTCTTTCTGTTATTTTCAAATACCTGCCTTGGGTCTCAAAAGCTAATTTCACTTCTTTGGAGTGGATTCTTTCTAAACAAACAGCTCCGGTGGTTCCCACATCTCTCATTTTCTGACAATCAGCTTCCCCACCCCACCCCTGTCCTCGTTGAAATCATTCAGGCATTATTTAGGTCATGCACTTGTATAAATGATCACACAATCGTTGCCTGATGTGGGGGCTTCAGAGATGTCTGTCCCACAGGGTAAGTCGTTTGAGCCCGAAGGCCACCAAGTGATGAATGGTTTCTGAGGTTGATAGATGTGCAGGGAATGGAACCCATAACCCCAAGACCTCGGACTCTGCATTGTTCAATAAGCATACACACCATGAATTCCTCCTTCGTGTTCAGATCACATTGTCAATATAAGTCCATAGGTGTCTCCCTCCATGTGCACTTGTCCTCGTATAATAAAGCACAAATTCATGCACACGAGTTGACTAGGAGAGCCGAAGAAAAGGTAATTTCTGTGAATTCCTTCTGTGGCTAAGCTTGAAATCGATCAAGTGCATTGTGTAATACAAAGGGAAAGAATGAGGATAAATATAAAACCACTTTGCTACTCTCATGAGTGAGCAATGATAAAAGGAAATGTTGGGAGCACCTGCTTCTTCCTAGTAGATATTTACTCAAGGCCACTTGGTGCATCACTGAGGCGAGGGACAGAAAGACCAGAGTACAGGTAGACTGGAAAGCTAGCTACCCCAGCACCAGCTACAAAGCACATCAGTGACTTTCCTTCGGTTGTTTGGTCAAATAACATGATGCCACATTACTAAGAAACTACCTTGGTTGCTTTTATCAAAAGAACCTCAGCATTAGCATTTGCCTACTCAAGCTTTTATATCTCAATGAAACATCCAGGACAGATCTAAAAAAGAAGTAAATTTTTGTTTTAAGACATGGGGGCTTGGGGGACATTTGTTACAGGAGCTTAACTCAGCCTAAGCTAACAGATACAATATTTAATAAGTAGCACTTATATAGAGAAATTCCTATGCCCCGAAGAATGCCGTGGAAGAAACGTGTTGATTTTTTCTCTTATTTCAAGGCATAAATAGGATCTTGCACCAGTCTACAATTCCATTATTCAGAACTACTGGAAAGACCACCCTCTCCCTTTGAATTACACACACACACACACACACATACACACACACACACACAGTAAACTGCCTGGCAGTAACCATTTCTGCCAATCTGCAATTTCTTAAGCAAGTGGTGTTGAATGGACATATGATTAAATCAAGCAATGATGCGTTCAACAGCCAATAATTCACACAAAATCAATATGGAGCCTGCCTGGGGCGGGGGAGGGGTAAATCACCACCGTCCTTATTCATGTGGATTAAGTGAGTCTCAGAGTAATAAAAATATAACAAGACTCTTACCCGTTAGTCTGGGTCTACAAATTGATGTATGCAGAAATATACCAAAGAGAAAAGCACAGGAACAAACTCCATGCCCATTACTTCAGTGCAAAAGATAGGTAAATAGATCACATTCCTTATTTCAAGGGACAGCTGGATAGGAGGGAATCGTGATGACGATAAGATCAGGGATTTTATCTCGATTTATCCACTCACCTCAACTGTGCATGTAATATTTCGAGGCATTAAAAGGGAGAGTATATTCTTATCAGGATGAATGCATTTGATTTGCAAAAACAAGAAAATGACTCCAACCTCATGAGATCGTCAAGAAAATGAAACTTAAAAGAGATGAAGAATGCCTTATATGATAAGCCATTCTAGAAAATTCTATTGTACCTCTTTGTCCTTGAGTTCAGGGACTCATAAACAGTTTTGCCTTCACATCGCCCAATGAGCAATTTGGTTATATCTTTCATAAACCAGGAAAATTTACTCAAAGCATATACTAAATTGACAGATGAGAAAATAGAGCAAAGGACTTCCCATCAATTCCTCACCATCGCTCTTTCCGTGGGTGGGTTATAAGAGACACACAACCCCAAATGGGCTCCATCTTTCTTCATTCATTATCTGGGGCTGCAAGAAAGCCAAGTCTTCAGACAATGAGCTCTTTGCAGCACACACGTGTCCTATGCATTCAGATTGGAAGTTTCTCCTTGTAGGACAGCTAACTAAAGTGTGATTTTAATAATAAGTGGGTAGAGGGGAGAATGTTGATGAACATGTAGAAATCATCTACTGCTATGACCCCAAAAAAGCTTTTGATGAACCTCCAAAAATAGATACAGCTGGGGGCTGCCTTACTTGGAACACTGAGAGCATGGGTGTTTTATCTACTGGCAACAAGGTGAGATACAGAAGAGAATTCTTTCTAGGATTTTGCCATAGATTAGCTGAGGGGCCATCCCTTAAAGGTACTGCAACAACATGGTTGGTACAAAGCAATATGAACATTTCATCTATCGTGTATCTTGCATGGCAATCTATGTCTATTTTTGAGGAATGAAGGGTCCCCGCACAAAACCTAACTCCTAACTCTGCCGGCATCCCGTATTTATGCTAAATAATGAAGAACTTGGAAAACCCTTATCTCTAAGAGATAACTTCGTTCCATGGAAGAGTTGGTATTTATTTTTCTAAACACTTCTTTCCGGATGCATCGTTGACATGAAGGAGCCCAAAGAGATGGAATTAAAGACTCTGGAGAGTTCCAGAGGGCAATGCTTCCCTACTAAAGCTTTCAAGTGCAACAGCTAGGTATGGAGGCTGCGTAACAACCATCCTCTGGGACAGGCAGAGGCCATGCACGAGGGTTTTTAAAGACATCCCTTGAACCCTGGAGTGTATTCATTGCATGGTTTTATGTGAGAACCTGCTTCCCAGCATGCTGGGCTATCCTCCCTTTAAAAATTTCAGGTTGACCTATTTCATGAGAATTTCCAGCATGCCCTATTGGCAGGTATCTCAAGCAGAGGCTAGAAGGACATTTTGACACCTGCTACAACATGGATAAACCAGGAAAATTTATAAATTTCTTGAGGACGTCATGCTCAGTGGAATTGCCAGTCACAAAAAGAACTCATCTTGGATGATTCCACTTCTATGAGGACCCTAGAGCCGTCCTCTTCATAGAAACGGAATATAGAGCGATGGAAGCCAGGGACTGGGGAGGGGGAGGAGGCGATAGTTTGTGTTTAATGGGGACACTCTCAGTTTGGGAAGGTGGAAATTTCCTGGGGGTGGAGAGTAGGTGGGGAACATGAACGTACTTAACGCTACCAAACTCTATGCTTAAAATGGTTAAAATGGTACCTTTATGTTATGGATATTCAACCACATACAAAAGAAAACTTTTTTTTTTAAGGAGATTTGCATCAACTACGGCTTCGAAACCAACGGTGGGTAAAGTTGAACGTTTCACTCATCATCATCACTCCCCGATGTAATGCTGCGTGTATGTAGGTTTTTTTTTTTTTTTTTAAGATTTTGTTTATTTATTTGAGAGAGACTGAGAGCATGAGCAGGGTTAGGGACGGAGGGAGAAGGGGAAGCAGATTCCCCATTGAGCAGTGAGCCCAACATGGGGCTCCATCCCAGGACTCTGGGATCATGACCTGAGCCGAAGGCAGACGCCCAACCAACTGAGCCACCCAGGTGCCCCTACAGTGCATGTGTTAACAGACACACTAGACAGCATCTTTAAATTTCCAGCTACTTGGAGACGGTGGCTGAGCTGTGACATCACCACAAGGTGGCTGCATTACCTTGAAAGCCATCACACACTTTCATCCTTCCCTGCACTCCGCCTCCCCCCACCGGGCTTGCTCTTAAATACAGATTTGCAAGCCTTTCCCCCACCTTTGCGAGACGTTAACATGTTCCCTACAAAAGCAGCTCTTGACCAGTTGCTGTGCTGGAAATTTTGTTATGTGTATACAACCTCTCTGTATGCTCGGGAATGAATGCACACCTGCTTAAAGGCAATAATGATGGGGCGCCTGGGTGGCTCAGTTGGTGAAGCGTCTGCCTTCAGCTCAGGTCAGGATCCCAGGGTCTTGGGATCGAGCCCTGCATCTGGCTTGCTTCTCCCTCTCCCTCTGCCCCTCTCCCCTGCTCGTGCCCTCTCTTTCTCGTTCTGTATCTCAAATAAAGAAGTAAATAAAATCTTTAAAAAATAAAAAATAAAAAATAAAAAAATAAAAGCAATAATGAGGAAGCAATCCATTTATTTGAATATATTTATTCATTGACTAAATATTATTCAATATTGAATAAATATTTATTGAATATATTTATTCGAATAAATATTTATTGAATACATTTATTCGAATAAATATTTGAAATGCATTGACACGGGTCCCTTTCCTGTTCCACAAGGTACCATCATTTTGTCTGGATTTTACCTACACGTTTATAGAAAGAAGACATCGATTTTTCACTACTTTGACATCTCTCATCTTCCCAAATTATGCAAATTTCGTGTTGGCTTTGACATTTTCTCAGTGACTTTAAAATTCCACTTAATTTTTTTTTCCCAAAAACGTCCGTCCCTGGGAGTATTTATGTATTGGGAGAAAAAAAAAAATAAACTTAGGTCCAAAACTTCCACTCTCCTTCTGGAAAGCCATTTGTACAATACCTTGTTCTCACTCCCTATGGTAAATATTAAAGCGTTGCTCCTTCAGCTTCTAACGATATCATCCTCTGCTCTTATTTAAATAATTCAAACCCCTGAAGAGGCTATCGGATTTGGAAACTCATTTTTATAAAGATTTTTATTTATTTAGCAGAGAGAGCATGAGCAGCGAGGAGGAGCAGAGGGAGAGGGAGAAGCAGACTCCCCGCAGAGCAGGGAGCCCAATGCAGGGCTCGATCCCAGGACCCCGAGATCGTGACCTGAGCCGAAGGCAGACGCTACACTGACTGAGCCCCCAGGCATGCAGCCCCACATCCTGCCTTCTTGTTTCTGTCTCCGGGGAAGCTGCAGAGCCCAAGAAAGCCATTAGCCTGCACTCTTGACAATGGACCAAGGCTCTGCTTTAAGAGTGGATTTGGTCTGCCACAGTTCTGGTTGTTCTCAAATCCTTGCACAAATATTTGCAGAAGGAAAACCACCCATCCATCGCGAGTGGGCTCTTCTCTAATACCTAATTAGTGTCGTTTACCCAGATTTCTCTTATATCATTAGACAAATGACATTCTAAATTGCTGCCCCCGGCCACCTGCACGTCCACCAACGGGAAATTCTATCTGGACGGTATTAGCACTCTGGACCTTCCACCTGTGACGTTCACAAAGTTCTGTTGAGCTTTTCGGAGAGTCCTCCTTTCTGTTGCCGTCATTCTGAACGATGCTCCTTTATTCTGCCTTTGTCTTGGATGTCCCGATTTATTTTTTTTAACATGTTATTTATTCATTTGACAGAGACAGAGAGAGCACAAGCTGGGGGAGAGGGAGAGAGAAAAGCAGGCTCCCCGACGAGCAGAGAGCCCAACGCAGGGCTGGATCCCAGGGCTCCGGGATCGTGACCTGAGCTGAAGGCAGATGCTTCACCGACTGAGCCCCCCAGGAGCCCCCTGGATGTCCCAATTTAAATGCAAGCCTGGAGACGTTGCAAGGAAGGAGGGATGCATGCGAATCCACTTGGGCTCTAGCCTGTCTTCAGTATAAACATGTTGATACAGCTCGAGCAGAGGTATTAGCGCTCTCAAATATTGTAACAGGACTCTAGCCCCTCCGTAATCTAAAATGTCAACTCTGTAACAGGCCAGCTCTCCTTGGAAGCCTGCACACTGGCGGGAAATCAACGCTCCCTTTGTTTTCCGTGGCTCTGCATAGATTACACGCCCTCGGAACACAGCTTTGCTTTGCTACGCACGGAACCCTCTTAAAGACAAAGATGTATTAAAAGCCAGATTGGGGGGGCGCCTGGGTGGCACAGCGGTTAAGCGTCTGCCTTCGGCTCAGGGCGTGATCCCAGCGTTCTGGGATCGAGCCCCACATCAGGCTCCTCCGCTGGGAGCCTGCTTCTTCCTCTCCCACTCCCCCTGCTTGTGTTCCCTCTCTCGCTGGCTGTTTCTATCTCTGTCGAATAAATAAATAAAAAAAAAATCTTAAAAAAAAAATAAAAAATAAAATAAAATAAAATAAAAGCCAGATTGGGGTCAATGCAATAAAAATGGGGAACGAACTACGTGGGAGGGTTTCCCAGACCACCACGCCTTCTTCCGTGTTTGCTTCAAGTCGCTATTTCTCCTTGCTTGACTCAGGAGAACTGCAGTAGCCGCTGGCCTCCAGAACGCTACCTGATGGTGTGTGCTTTCCGGGACTGTCTGCACAATGAAAAGCCACCTTACTCCACGGACCGATTGCTCTCCCTCTAATGCTCCCTCTGCACGCTCAGAATCCCAATTACAGGTTAGAAGCCTGATGAATCGACTTCAAGAATATTAATTTAATGCTTGAAATGTCAGCAAATAGAGTGAGGGTATTATTTGAGGCACAGTTTCGCGGACTCTCCATTGGAGAGATTGTTTTTTTTTTTTAAGGCAGACTCTCCATGGAAATGCATCTTTGTAACCAAAGCCAAGTGCAGCGTGGAGCCCAAGAACAAAGCAAGCTGGGTTAATCCAACCTTTCAAAGCTCAGCCAGATACGAAATGGTGGCACAAGAGAGAATAACCAACCTGCTGAGTGGGGCCCTTTAGACACTAGAAAACACGGAGGGGCGTCGTAGCGGTTTCAGGACACTTTTGCAAAATGAGTTCCAAGTTAACTTTTGTGGGTTTTTTTGAGAGTGATTTGTTTTGCACGGGGATCTCTGATTATAATGCAGACCACTGAACTATAGCGCAGGGGGATATACTTGTTAATATATAGGAGAGCATCTCCATTCACACAGACGTCTTACAGGTGGTCACAGTCTCCAATCTTTAGCTAAGACCTTCCCTGCCCAACACATCTTTGCTCAGCAGAGTCCTGCTCACTTAGACCCTGAGACGTCTTATCCCGTAAACGTCCCTCTGGCATCTGCACCCCGGGCTGTTCACAAATGACTCAAGTATTCCCACATGGGTTCCAGATCCCCTTGCCGATGCCCTAAGTTGTATCATTCTGCACGGAGACACAAAACCACCTCGTCTTCCTCAGTGGACGGCTAAGGACACTGCATATATGCAATGAGTACAAACACGCACAGGTCCCGATTTATGCACATACATGTCTGCTACAGGCTGTGCCTGTGAGCCAAAGCTTCTCCTGCACCAGTCTCTGGGATGCAACATAACCGTGTCCTAGGTATATAGGTAGCCTGCATACCTTGGCTCTATTTTATCTACCTTTTTTTGCTGTTCCAAGAATGTTTTACCCCAGGGAAGTCTCAACTGGGTGGTGCTGTTCAAAGCATTTCACATGTAGATAGTCACATTCAATCCTCTGCTAGGAGGAGTCCGAGAGAGCAGAAGAACTGTTATACCTACGGTTGTGGTCTATTGCAGTGAAGTGATACAGATGAAAATCAGTAAGGGTCCAAAGTGCATAGAGAAGAATCTGGGAAAAGTCAGCCACGACCTTCCGGTTCTCTTCTCTTCAACAGACAGGATGTATAACAACGTGCATGGAGTGCTGTCAAGTAGGGAAACTCCTCTCAGCCTTGGTGCCCAGTTTTTAGGGACCTTAGTTCGACTGACCTGTTTCTCATTCTTTAATTTGCTCCCCCACACATCAGACTGATAGACGGTGGCCCCGCACCCCAGGCAAAGAAAACTATGGGCTCAACAGAAATCACGTTGTTAAACTATCCGATAGGGTCAAAGACCCCAGGTACGCAAAGGCACTCTTATCAGGCAGGATATACCGTGGGTCATTGGTTTTCTCCCAAGTGCCAGTCAAGGACCAGCTCCGTCCTTGGCACACGCAGGGTGGGAAGACCCCAAACCTGCTAAGTTAACCCTTTATGGTGCCTGCGAGGACTATCCAAACATGTGGGGCTCCTAAAATCCACAGAATTCCACAGAAAACAGTTCAAGCTTTCCAACAACGACTTCTAGTTCTTATAACTCCATGAATAAGCACTTGAAAGACATGAATTACTCAAAGACCACTCAAGCCCATCTACTCATTTCCACTGACTTCTTCCCTCCCAAATCCTAGTTACAGAATGCTATCTGTACTCTGAAGTCAATGAACCCTCAAAAATACTTAAGACTACCCCACGTGCCCTGTACTGGACCTGATGGGAATTAGAGTCAATGAACCCTCAAAAAAAAAACTACAGGCAGAGTTTGTACATCAGTCTGTATTATAATGAATTGAGTTTAGGATTCCTTAACTACTGAGCTAACGCAGAGCTAATCTGATGTACAGAAGACCACCATACCCAAAAACCCCTATCACATCTTATTCAAAAGAGCTGTTGGGGAAATTCAATCGTAAAACCATCCAGTTTACAAGAGTTTATTATATAAACCAAATGGCTCCCATGATTTTAATGGCTTCATTGATCCTCCAGAGAGAGTCTAGTCCATTGCTTAAAAATATTAAAGTGCAACTCCCAAACGGAGTTTTCTCCCTACGCGCTAGTGGGGTGATCAGAATGACTGATGCATTTTATCGCATTGCTCATTCTTGAAGATACCCGTGTTTTAGTGTGACATTTCATAAAGATCCCCTGGGCTGGCAATGTTAAAAAAAATAAGTACCTGATAAAATTTAGCAATGAGCCCTCCTAACATAGATGATACTTAAAAATTAAAAATGGGGGGCACCTGGGTGGTACAGCGGTTAAGCGTCTGCCTTCGGCTCAGGGCGTGATCCCGGCGTTATGGGATCGATCCCCACATCAGGCTCCTCTGCTATGAGCCTGCTTCTTCCTCTCCCACTCCCCCTGCTTGTGTTCCCTCTCTCGGTGGCTGTCTCTCTCTCTGTCAAATAAATAAATAAAATCTTTTAAAAAAATTAAAAATGGGAGAGAAGGACGTGATATGAGCTTTGACTTTCCAACACATCACTTAAAATTAAGGTCGGAGAAAGAGAAGGACAAGTAAGTGCATTCTTGTCTTTCACTCTTGGGACACCCCTTCCTTTCCAACCAGACACAAACCAGTCACTGGAACCCCTCAGGGTTGAAATCTAAGGAAGTCGATTGGCACATCTCGGTGTCATAACGTGCAGGAAGACATCGGGAAAGTCCACAGTGTTTATAGATTGGATGGGCGTGTATTCATCCAACAACCCACTTTTGAAGACTCGTTAGAGGGTAACGTCTGCATGTATGAGTGACCACACGATAATCACTATCGCTTGGTCCCTTTCCTCAAGCAACTCACGTACTAGGGGAAGAACGAAGCCAGTCTTGGAAGAAAGACAAGGAGGATAAAGTGGGTGTCAATATATTAAACAGGCAATATGCCATATTGCAGAAGTTGTCATAAACAACTGGCCCAAACGTAGAGCTGGCCTTGAATATAGTTTCACTAATTACAACTTATTTAATCCCTTCAATAGACAATATGCATTGATGGTCAGTTCCCTCTTAAGTTGTAATGTCCTGGGAAGAAGAGTGAGAAAGAAATGTATTATGTCTCAAAAATTAAAAACTTTTGGGTAGTAAATGGATTTCTTATTGCTGCTGTTAACAAATGACCATAAACGAAGGGTTTAACACAACACAGATTCCTCCTCTCCCTGTTCTGGAGACCAGACGTCTGAGATCCAGGTGGGGCAGGACCACTGAGATCCAGGTGGGGCAGGGCTGCTGAGATCCAGGTGGGGCAGGGCTGTGCTCCTTCCGGAGGCTCCAGGACAGGCTCCTTTCTGCCTTTTCCAGCTTCTGGGGCTCCAGGCGTCCCTCTGCTCATGGCCACGTCCCTCTCATCTTTGCTTCTGTCCTCATGTGGCTTCTCCTTTGTGTCTGTGTCTCTTTTCTGTTCCTTATAAGGACACCTAACACTGGATTTGGGGCCACCCTGATGCAAGATGACCTCATCTCAGATCCTTCACTTACCATATCTGCAAAACCCATTTCCAAATAAGGTCTCATTCTGAGGTTCCACATATTATGACAGGGTCATATCTTTCTGGAGGCCACCATCTAACCATTACATGTAGGGACAACATCATATTTTCCTTTGTGTCTTGTTCCTCACTCACTGATTCAGCACATGCCCATTGACCACCCAGTGGCTAGGGATAAAGGATGAGTTAAGTAGGGATACCATCTTTACCTCTTTGCAGCTTATAGTTGAGACAGGAAGGTTGAGACTGGGGATATAATCACAGAAATTAACATAGGATTACCAACGCTGAAAGACGCTATGGAGGAAAATTCATGCCATGCCACAAGCACGTAGAGAAGACGACCTGACCAGGAGTAGGGAGTTGGGGAAAAGGATCTTCCCTAAGGAGCTGTCATTGGTGTTTGGATCTATCACGAGACTGAAAATTCACTCAACAAAGAGATGCAGGAGGTTGGGGAGGAGATGTGTTGAGATGCCCTTTGCAGGAAGGGAGTTTGATGCTTTTTGAGGAGACAGAGGAAGAGGCCAGAGAGGCTGACCAGCAGAAAGCAAGATGATGCCCTCCCACCCCGCCGAGCTGGCCACACCCATGGCTTGTTCCAAGTCTTGTATCTTAATACCCACCGGGACATAACAAGGATCTTGAGCAGGCTGTAAATCATGAGACTGTCCCAAAAACTCTGCAAGTGACAGAATTAAGAAGGTAATTAAATGCAATGAAAGGTGCTACCAGTGCCTCAATATCAGGATGAACCCTTGAAGATTAAGCTTATCTTGGGGCAGCTCAATCTAACAAGGGGGGCCATCAACATCTCAAAGGACCCTATTTCTATATTGCCATGGTCTTGGGCATATGGACATCTAATTTCCACGGACTCGGTTTTATCCAGTTCTTAGCTGTGGACAGTGTTTCGCCCGAGAGACATTGAGCAACACCTGCAAATATTTTTAATTGTCACTGCAAAGCAGGAGCTGTGCTCCCGGCATATGGTGGGTGGAGACCAGAGACACTACTCAACACCTTACCCAGGAAGCCCCACCTCCAAGAGCCACCCAGCCCCAGACGTCCCCAGTGCCAAGGCTCAGACAGCCTGCTTTAAAGAGATGAGAATGTTATATGACACCGGCCTCTCCTTGCCTGCAAGGAGGTGAGACACCCAAGTACAATGGCTACCCAAAAATACTTGCAAAATGGAAAGAGCTATTAGACAGCGGCCACGTAAGATAGATAAGCCACTGACATACCGTATTTCCTTTAATATGTAACCTCACCGCTGAGTCTAATTTACTGATTAATAAAGGAACTAAACCAGTCCTGGTGCTTTCGGCCTCCCAGAAGTTGCTACGTGGATAAAGCCATGGTCTCGGGACATGTAAGGTAATAGTGCCACTGCGGTCGGCGTTGGCATTATCATGGACACAAAAGATCACATCCCCATTTCATATGCTTATTGGCTGATATCAGAAGCCAATGTTTAAAAATCAGAGAATTGAGAGCAGATCTTGGCATTTTGCCATGAATGTTGACCCACTTGCAATGCCATCTGGTGGCATTAACACTGTGGTACCTGCATGGCTTGGCCTCTCTGGGCCTCATCGATTTTTTCCCCAAAATCTCCCTGAGATCTTCTAAAATGGGGATTAGAAAGGTACTTCTCTCCTAGAGCTGTGGTAAGGACTAACTCGATGAAGTGGGCATTGGGTATTTAGGGCCACTCGTAGACCACAGAAAGCCCTAAACATTGCTTCACAATTAGGCAAGGGAACGTGACACTTGTCAGCAAGGATTCTACGTGATGGACTTATTAAGAATTAGTGGTACTCATAATAATAAGAATATAATATGTCATATGTAGTTATAAAACATATAGCACAAAACATTTAAAAAATTATTAACATGGCAATCATGTAATTCATTGCAAATGACTTATGAAGAAAGTCATATATATATATGACTGTATAATATACAATTATATACAAGCTGTATAATATACAATTACCAACTGATATTATATATAAAATAACAAGAAGAAATTATGTATCTTATGGGATGTATCTTATGGGATGCTAAGATATACAATAGCTAAGAATAAGTGATACGTGTAATAATGTAATTAGACGTGTGAGTAAATGAACATAGAGCATGCATAGTATTCAATATATATAATACAACATATCAAACCAATATGCTAATAATTCCTTGCAAAGGATTCATTAAAAATAAATGATATTTATAAAATACATAGTAATACAATAGCAAAATATAACAATGTTTCATAAATACATAATATGATCTACAAATATGATAAAATGATTAAGTAATATAATACGATACATTGATATCATCATAATAAATTATATGTCATAATATAGAGGCATCTGGCTGACAGTCTCTGGAGCACACAGCTCTTGATGTCAGGGTTGTAAGTTCAAGCCCCACATTGTGTGTAGAGATTTCTTAAAAATATAACCCTCTTTCAGCTCAGATCGTGATCTCAGGGTCATGAGATTGAGCCCTGTGTCAGGCTGTGCAGTCAGCTCAGAGTCTGCTTGTCCCTCTCCCTCTGCTCCTTCCTCCACTCATGCTCTCTCTCTGTCTCTCTCTCTCTCAAATACATAAATAAAATCTTAAAAATATACATCTATCATACTTGCCTGCAACTTATTAAAATTGGTGACACGTAATAATATAACACGTAAGAGTAAGCTGTATAATATACCATTACCAACTGATATTACATATAAAATAACAAATGACATAATGTAAAATACAATTTGCTGCAAGAGACTTATTAAAATAAATGATACTTATAATACATATTATAGTAAAATTTGTAAGATAAACTGACTTATCAGTACATACTATATAATACATACATAATAATATGCAATAATTACTTTTTGCAGCTGGTTTATTAAGAATAATTCTGCAAAGTAGGTCCATTAATTTAAAAGAAGGTGGATTCTTTCCCTATTAACTATACATTTTCCATAGGCAGCTTTTTGTGTCCTCTGTCCCTGACCCATTTTAGCAAAGCTTCCAAGCCTTATCTGAGGGATAAAGCCACAATGTCTATAAAGCTCCTAAAAATACATTAGCCACATCCTCTATCGCGTAGAAAACAGAAAACCTGACCCTGGTGGGAACGCATGCCCCACGGGCCCCATACCCGCAAAACTCAAATGGCTTTCTTCTCCTTTGGGGACAATAACCTCAATTGATCTTTACAGGGAAGGCTGCACCCTGCCAGCCAGGAGGCGAACTCCCGGGACTGCCTTCCCAACAAACAGGCATCCCGGGTGTTTGGACTAACGAGGCGCCCGGGCGGGAGTCATCGCTGTGAATGCAGACGGTGTTCTCTGCTCTGGAACCCATCAAGGCCGCCGGGGAGGTGAGCACACACGGTCATCCCTCCAGCCTGTCTCTGAGGCAAGGCTGCCGGGGTCTCCAGGACTGGAGATCAAAGCAAGGTCTTTTTCATGGATGCCCAAGCTCGTTCCTCTTCTCTGAAACAATCCCATATCTTCCTCTGCTCTCTGGGATGTCGTCCGATCAAGCCAGGGTGTTTTCGGGAGGCAGTGAATCGCCAGGACTGTCCCATAGTCTAAAAGATAGTGGTGTTTCCACGTGCCCAACACTGTTGTCTTGACCACGGGCCTGGGCCGTGCTGGTTTTGAGCTGATGTTTGCAGTCCGAACGCTCTAATGGGGCACCACTCCTTGGGGTCACATCCCCAGGCTCCTCCTCCTCCAGCTAAAATCCCAAAATGCAGGGTATTTAACAGTGTCAACCCCGCAGTTATGGGGGGCCAGCACGGGCCGGCAAAGTTGCTTATTGGAGCCATGCTTCTGTACAGGCAGACCCTGTGCTCGATGACTATCTGCTCCCCATTCAAAGCGATCTTAAGGATGAATCATGTTTGGTTCCGTGTCTAGAATTCTGCTCTATCTTAATGCCTCCTGACAAGTTAACCCCACAGGATTGGAGACCTCCTTTCCAAACAGCAGGCAAACTGTCCAGGCCGGGCAGGTGACTTAGCCGGTGGGGCTAAATCAGGAACAAGCACAGTGTCCCGTCTCATACCTCTGTCAAAGCTCACCCAACGCGCTGCTCCCACCCGGCGTTCCCTTCTCTCACTCAGGACGCTGGCCTTTGGTTTCTCAGCAGGGAGCAAAATTCAGCGTTTGCGTCCAGGTAATTGCAGGATGCCAGAGGTGGGGCATGGAAGGTAAGCCTTCTTTCTTGCTCAGTCCGGCGTCCGTCAAGAACATGAACCACTGTTGTCCCACCTCTGACCTCTTCCCATCCCAGAGGCTTGCCCTGCCCTGCCAAGTGTCATTTAGGAGATCATGGCTCATCATAGGACTCTACTGCCTCCTTGATCCTGGACAAAGGAGCCATACCTGTGATGCCGCTTGAAGTCAAATGCAAAAGACATAGAGAGGGAGGGCTGGAGGGAAGGCTAGGCTTGGCTTGAGAGCCCATCGTAAGCACAGCAGCAGAGAGGCTCTCCGCACTGCACGCAGCCTCTTCCCTCCCTTCCAGTACCCCTGGGGGTCAAAGCCTGCCACCTCCAGTCGGGTCAATAACCCTATAATCCCTCCCATTCCGCCTGAGAGATGACCTCAGCACCCCACCCTGACCACATCAGCCGCCAGCCACTGCTCTGACTGTTGATCGAAATGACAAACGTTGCACTCCTCACCACTTTCCTGAGATGATCCTTTGCTTGCAGAGTCCTGCTGTCTCGAACACTCCAGACTCACCTGCTTGCTCCTGTGAACCTGTAACCCCGAGGAACAAAGGCCAATTCTTGACGTGCTACACTTCAGCACGAGACTTGCCCAGAATGCGGTCACGGTGCATGACGGAGTAGGGTTTGCAAAGCCGGTGCCTCGTGGGGGATGTGGACCACGTGCCCTTCTGTTTTTCGTTGTCTTCTTCTGATAGGGCGGTTGATCAGAGAAAGCAAACACCGATCCCAGTGGGGACCATCAATGCTTATTTTAAAATTCAAGACGTTTTCATTACCTGCCTGGCCCCTGTAAGCATTGGAATACCCGAATCCTGCAAACCATCGAATCCCTACTTTTCATTCTTTCAATGCATTTTTTAAATTTTTTAAGGCATTTTTTATTTTATTTTTTTCAATGCATTTTTTATTTTTATTTTTTTTTCAATGCATTTTTTCCATATGACAGAGCAATGCAGGCTTCAGGCAAGTGTTAAAGAATGGAATCATGTCATACAGTAACCAGTCTGTAACATGAGTACATGCCCCGTCATAGGAGCTCACAAAATCATAACAGCAAAATAAATCCGGTCTGACTATATATTTTGCACATGAGCAAATTAGGAGCCGCACGGGACCTACCAAGACATCCAGAGTATATTAATTGCCTCTCACCTTGAATGAATACCCACATCAACCAAGTTCAATGTTTTCTCACCACATCTTTCAGTCTCCTTAACACAGAAATGATTGCTAAAAATCTCATGCTCATCTATTGTACTATTTTTTTCAATGAGTTTTTCTACGTTTAATTACATTTGTCTACACGGCAAGGATCAAAATCCCACGTAAAGAAACTCAAGACAAAATGGTACAAAGCACATTATTTCAGGGCGCCTGGGTGGCACAGCGGTTAAGCATCTGCCTTCGGCTCAGGGCGTGATCCCGGCGTTCTGAGATCGAGCCCCACATCAGGCTCCTTCTCTAAGAGCCTGCTTCTTCCTCTCCCACTCCCCCTGCTTGTGTTCCCTCTCTCGCTGGCTGTCTCTATCTCTGTCGAATAAATAAATAAAATCTTAAAAAAAAAAAAAGCACATTATTTCTTCTCATATCAAAAAGGCCTCCTTGGAAGAGTGATAATTAAGAAGAAAAGTTTGGGAAACATTGTTGCACACAGACACCACCCCATAAATCCCACCAGCAACTACTGGCCCATTTGCCAATCGAAATCCAAGGATTCTCTTGCAAAACCATGGAAGGACTTAAAAGCCATCACACATCATGAAAAATAGAAACAGCAAAGCCACAGATTTCCAAAATTGGATGAGTTAATGCTATGTCCCTGGGGTGCTGTTGATACCTTGTACATTCTGTGAGTTTAAATAGGTCTCAACATGAATGTAGCAGGATTGGTCCTCCCTTAAGTAGAAGGAATAAATACAGTTACAGGAGTTTGTGTGTCTTAGTCTCTGAGTCTGCTGTGTTCCCATTCGCATTACCAGCCACACTTGTGGACTCGATTCTTATTCCCATTATAATTAAGACCACGGAAAACTGGGATTATCATTTAATGCATCATTTGTTATGCAAATTGTTTTTCACAGAGAATTGTTTGCTCTGACCTTTCTGGGAGTGACGGTTTCAAATGCCCGGTCATTTCGATTCTTCGCCTTTCAGGATGCTGTTTGAATATCTGAGCAGTGAATTTCCTAAGGATAAAAATATTAGAGGGGTCACCCTTGACCGTATTTATTTGAACTCTGCTGTCTTTAATCAGAGAAGGGAGGAGCTCACACTCCCCAGAGAAGAGACAGGATGGTCAACAGAAGAATGGTCTCCCCTCTTGGCAGAGAGGAGCACTGTTCAGCTGGACCTTTGGTCTCGAAACCTTCCATCACAAACTACCCAAACTGCAGCCTATGCCCCGGTATTTGACTTTTATTCTGCCTATAGAATGACGCATGTGCATCTCTCCAAATAGATGATGCCCATTGTAACATGAACCCCCACCCCAGAAATTTCAAAAGAGCGGAAGGAGGCATATTTTTTTCTAGCTTTATGGAGCTGTAATTGGCCTATAACGTTGTGGACTTCCTAGGTGAGCAATGTTGGTGACTTGACACAATGTAGATGTTGCAAAGTGATCAGCTCCCTGAGATGAGCACCTCCATCACCCTGGAGAGCTACTCTGTATTGTGTGCCGAGAACATTTCAGATCGAGTCTCCTAGGAGCCTTCCAGTACACATCCAGTGTTGCTAACCACAGTCACCATATTCCATTCCCCTAACGCCGTGGGTTAGATCCTGGAATTTACTCATCTTACAACTGGGATTTTATGCCCTTTGACCAATGTCTCCTATTTCCTCCACCCCAGCCCCTGGCAACCACCATTCTGCTCTCTTTTCTACGAGGAAATGAATAATATTTTAAAATTAGTCACTGAAATGAATCCATAGAGATAACGAGTGTGCTAGTTTTGATCTCCATGTTAAGTGTTTATAATCATAATTTCTTTCTCAGTGTAGATAAAAAGATGCATAGAAAGAGAAATTTTAATTAATATATTAATACATAATATTAATTAAAATTATATATTGCTTGTATTATATGTATTTATAAAATAATATATTATTTATATATTGTATATTATTTATAAATTATATATAACATTATGTATTAATTAAAATGATATATTATTTACATATTTATATATTACATACAATTAAGACACATTAAGACTATTAATATATACATTTGCCTTTGTCAGAGATTTCAAAGAAAATTAACGTTGATCCCTCTTTATGATTTAGTTTGGTTGCCCAAACATGATGCCCAAGAATTTGCAAAAATCTTCCACGCACCTGTGCGAGGCAACAGTGACACTCACAGGTGCAGAACGCAATTTCCAAATGCTTTCCAAACTCTTCTTTGAGGCTCACACAACTGCCAGAAGCTTAAGGCAGGTAACCATTCATTAACCAAATCCTTCCAGGGGGCTTTGTACCAAATAAGATAAGACTATCAACTGTCATGTAGATGAAAAAATAGATCTTGTCCAGGATTAGGGCTCTGTTGGTTAGAGCAAAGCACCACAGACCAGGTAGCTTAAAACCATAGGATTTCATCCTCCGCCAGCTCTGGAGACCAAAAGTCTGAGATCCAGGCGGGGCAGGACCCCTGAGATCCAGGCGGGGCAGGGCTACTGAAATCCAGGTGGGGCAGGACCATGCTCCCTCCTGAGGCTCCAGGGGAGGGTCCTTCCTGCCTCTTCCCACTTCTGGGGCTGCAGGCGTCCCTGAGCTGATGGCCACGTCCCTCCCACCTCTGCCTCTGTCCTCAGTGGCTTCTCCTCTGTGTGTGTCTCCTCTTCTGTCTCTTACAAGGACACCTGTCCTTGGATTTAGGGCTACCCTGATCTAGGACGACCTTGTCTCAATCCTTACATTAATTACATCTTTATGGTCATCATGACCAAACTGGAAGACGACAACAAGAGCAAAAAACCCCTGAACATTCATCCCCATGAGGGGTAAAATCATGAGAAAGCATTAGTGCAACAGTATTCCAGAAAACAATAATGGGAGCTGCATACCGCAGGTGCTGCATGGCATAGCAGCTTAGATAAACATCAAATTGTAAATTTGAGTACAAAAAGCACCCCAATTACTAAATGCTATGGATGCCGGGATGCAATTGATACAAAGCTTGCCACATGAAAAAAATCGAATCTGTTGTTTTCTTATGAATGCATCCCTTTGTAAGTGAACATTTAAAATCTGAGAACGGTAAACATCAGCACTGTACTTCTGGAAAAGGATGGAATTGAGATGAAGTACAAGAAATACAGAGCACAAAAAAAAAAAAAAGAAAAGAAAAGAAAAGAAATACAGTGCACAGAGCTCTTGGGTCTTTAACATTTTATATCTTTTTTTTTTTTTTTTTTTTAAGTCACAGAGTGCATGGGTGGCTCTGTCGGTGAAGCGTCTGCCTTCGGGTCAGATCATGATCCCAGGGTCCTGAGATCGAGCCCCACATCGGGCTCCCTGCTCAGCGGGGAGCTGGCTTCTCCCTCTCCTCCCCACTTTGCAGTCTCTGTTGCTATCTCTCTCTCCATCTCAAATAAATAAATAAAATCTTTAAAAAAATAATAAAATAAAATAAAAACCATGAAAACAAAGCAAAATTTTAAGATGCATTATTATCGCTAGTGATGGGTAACTGTAGGGATAGCTATTATACTTCTCTACACATAGATATTTAATATATGTATATACTATGATATCATGTCATATATACATACACACACACACCTTATATCATATACACATCCTGTCATATATAATCCTAAATGTATCATATACATTTCCTATATACTATATACATAATAAAGATAATACATTCATTAGCCTGTCTCTGTGTTTCCATATTGCAATCAGATAGTAACCTTCAATGGACAAAAGTTGCAATTTTAATTTTTTTAAATAAAAGACACGGCAGTTGCAAGGCTTGAGGAGCAATTGGAATGAGAGACATTGGAGGAAATGCCCAAATGCGGTGCATGGAAAGAAATTCCTGACTCAGACGGGAAACTTGAGCTTAATGAAAGAAGAGTTCGTTAAGCCCCAAAGGCAAGTAGGAAGTCAGGATCCCTGTGAACACTGAGGGAAGCGGACACGTGTGTCTGGGGTCACACAACCGCAAGTCCTTGCACTCATCAATGAAGGAGACCCATCTGAACCAAACACCAACATTGCTCACTGGGCAGCCCCCCAGCAGAACTAAAATTTGACAAGATACAGGATGGAGTCCTTAGGATGGGTGGCTGGCCCAGAGTGCAGAGGGAGATCCCAGACGCTAAAAGCCACATAGACAGCCAAGCCCAGTTGACCCTTCCAGCCTTCCAACAGCCCAACAAAATGTGCCAGGATCAAACAGTCCAACTTGCCCAAATTTGCTGGTACTTTACCCAGAGCCCATCCAATTAGTTTGGGGCATGACTTGACTGTATATCAGGTTTGGAACCCCATCGGTCATGTTGCATTCTGCAGGGAAGAAACCTCCATCTATGGGAAGGTCACTGCAGTGACTCCCAGACCATCAGTCGCTATGTGGATAACCAGCTTACCCCCAACCCATCTCCCGTCTCCTGTGTGTGCTCTGAAAAACTCCATGAACCTCCCATCATGGACCATCTGCCCACCCTTAATTTTAACCAACCACTGCTCAGATGTCCAGGAGCTCCTGATACGTGGAAGCCACTGGAGGCCAATGAGGTCATCTTTTGATCTTGAACCCTGGGTAAATGTTCAAGGTGAACATGGAACATAAGTGCCCAAGGACCACTTTAACCCCACCCAAGAGTTTGTCTTAATTGTGCAGTGATGTACGTATAAGAAACCACACAGAATGCCTACTGATCAAAGAATCTCCAATCCAGAGGGGTGCCTGGGTGGCACAGCGGTTAGGCGTCTGCCTTCAGCTCAGGGCGTGATCCCGGCGTTACGGGATCGAGCCCCACGTCAGGCTCTTCAGCTATGAGCCTGCTTCTTTCTCTCCCACTCCCCCTGCTTGTGTTCCCTCTCTCGCTGGCTGTCTCTATCTCTGTCGAATAAATAAATAAAATCTTTAAAAAAAAAAAAAAAAGAGTCTCCAACCCAGAAAAGCATACCAAGGACAATAGTCTCTACTTTATTCCATCTGTGCAGTGAAATTAAATATTCACAAAAATATAGTATTTCCCATACAATTTGGTAAAGCACTAAGATGTTATCGATGAGGTTTTTTTACATTTTTTAAATTTAAATTCAATTTAATTAACATATAGTGTAATATTTGTGTCAGGGGTAAAATTTAGTGATTCATTACTGATTTTTTTTTATTTAATAATGATTTTTTATTATATTATGTTAGTCATTACTGATTTTTTTTTAATGGCTCAATGCACTAATGTAGGAAGGACTTTTTCAGAGATGGCGTAGAATTATATAAAATCACAAGTTCACCCTTTAAACTTCAAAGTATTTGGGGAGACAAAATCCAATAGACTCATTTGTATTGCTACTATTTCATGGTTTTGATCTCAGTGGAATGGTTTAGGGTGAACCATTGACTTGAAGTAGTTAGATAATAATTGTCCCATACATCAGTAGGTAACAACTAAATTTTCAACGGGCAAGTCGTACGTTATGGATAAAGGCATAGGGTGTATAGATTTGTTTCAGGTATTTGTCCAGGTTTCTGATAATATCCTTGCAGGCAAGATGATAAAATCTGAGTTAAATGGTAACACAAACAGTCAGACCCCCTTACACAGAGAGCGTAGATTAATTTGAAAAGAACATAGATGAAGTTGATGAGTAAGAATTAATTTGATGATAAAGCCACTTGTCCATTTTGAGGGCAATTTTTTCCCCAATCAGCATGATGATATTCAGTGTATTTTTTCTGAAAATCAAATTCTCAAATGAAACACAATAAACTGGATTAATTAGTAGTACAATTAGGCTACTAAAATAAAAGTCCTAACTACGCCCATATTCTCAGAGTGCGTTTCTGTGTTTTTCAGAATGCTAAAAATGGTTTTATTCATGTTGTCCTGTCCCTGGTGCTAAGCACAAGTCAAACATATAGTGGATGTTGGAAAGACAAAATGGAGGAGGGAAGGTGGGAGGAAGGAAGGAAGGAAGGAAGGAAAGAAGGAATAGGAAGGAATAGAAAGGAAAGAATAGGAAGGAAGGAAAGAAGGAACACCGAAGAGAAAGGGATTTTATCTGTCATGTATGCCCTGTATTGGCCAATTTTTCATAGACGTCCCTTCAATTCTTGTCACCAATAGTGATAAGCTTTCATACTGCAACTCAAGAACATTTCATTGTTAGACGCTTGAATGAATTGAGGGGAATATCTGCATGATACAATAATAATTTCCTCCATTTTTATGGCTCACCAAAAACCTAAATCTAGTGGAACGTGGAGGAGAAATATGATACCCTCCATCACTCAACCCCCCCAAAAAATATTTCAAGAAGCCAAAATAAGATTGGCCAAACCTCCTGGAAACTTATGTTTTCCACAGTCCTTCATCAGTAACAGAATATCTGTGATCCTGTTTCGAGCATAATTTACCAAGAAACAGGAAGACGCACTCAACATATCACATTCAAAATAAATAGCAGCTCTTGTCTTGCTTCACACCTCCAGCTGCGTCCCACGATTGCCCTCTAATGGATTATTAATTACAACGCCCTTTGTGTATTCATTGACGCGGTGGAAATATTTTCGTGGCAAAGGACTTGTTTGTAAAAGACTCACAGTCTCTCGACCGTGTGGCCAAATTCCACCAGAAACATTGGGCATCTCCAAGTGATTTCACACGTGCATCATGAATAAGGATAAACAGGATCTCAAAGAAGATGGAATTAATCACAGCCCAAAGAAATATGGAAGGACTTGGCATGGCGCAGAAATCAAAAGGATTTCTTTGTCGTCTCTGTGAGGTCCACACTGTTACCAATTCCTTCAACAGGCCACATACAAGGCGCCCTGCCCAGGTGGGACACCCGCCTATCCCGTGGGCTCTCCGCCCTCCAGGGCTCCCCAACCAGGTGAGTAGCAGAAGCAAGGAATGTAGGATTAAGGACCCTACCTCACGGGGAGGTCGTACCTATGATTTCAAAGCCCTATTTAGCAGTGTTTCGTATCTTTTCCTCTACTTCATTAATAATTTAATTAATATGTTAATTCATCAAATATGAAACATGAAATATTAATTAAATCATATTCTATACTAATATATAAAATGATTGTTAATTAAATTAATGATTTAATTAAAGATGTTTACATCTCTCAGGGGAAGGACCTCCTCTTCTAGCATGGGTTTCCAACATCAGGTATCTCCTTGTAGCCTTTTAATGAGACAGAACGTGTCATTTGTGGAATTTGGGGGGGGATTCCCCCAATGGTGAGGCCATTTTCCTGGAGAAATTGAGAACTCCCAGGACAGAGCCCCTGTGTGAAGCAGAGAAACACTGTGCTTAGAAGGTCTGAGCTGTGTCAGTACTGGAGGCCGTTACAGAATTAGAGATGTTTCTAATCTCTAAAGAGGTCCATGGGTGTCATCAGAAGAGATTTGCTGGGTCCTAATCTGTGTGTGTGTGTGTGTGTGTGTGTGTGTGTGTGTGTGTGTGTGTGTTTTAAATGCCTCCTTGGCTTGGGCGCCATATTGATCTGGTGTTTTGAGAGCCCTTCGCCTTGCTCTTGGGAAATGTGTAGGTATTCAAAGAGCAACTTTTCTGCAAATTCCAAGATTTCGTTGGATGATAGAGCAGTGGCTCTCAACGGTGATGATCTAACGCCCCCCCTCATGGGACATTTGGCAATATTGAGATCCATTTTTGGTTGTCACAATGGATGGGTTGGATTAAATGTAATTCTGTTTTTTTAAATGTAACTTTAAATAAAAGCAAATATTGTCACCAAGACGAAAGAGTTGGGGAGTTGGTGGTGGCATCTACAGAGAGTGACCAGGGATGCTGGTAAGCATCCATCATTGCACCCTACAGCCTCATGCAATAAAGACCAACCTGCCCCAAGATATCAGTAGTGCCGATGTTGAGAAACCTTGACTCAGAATCGGCATTCCCATCAGAGAGGGGTAATTTGTCATTTTTTAATATTATATTTTGGATACCTTTATTATTGTAGGGAGAGTTGTCTTATTGGGGAAGAATTTAGAATGGGGAAGCCAGATACACTCGGCCCTCCCTGGACTAGTTACTTCCTCCTTCGTAAAATGGGAATGATTGCATTTCTGTTAGAGAATGGAATTCTCCTAATGAGCCATGATAATGGGCACGGGAAGGGTATGTTCCTGATGTATAATGCATGTGCTTAAAAGGATAGTTATGTGATGGAATATATCATACTAATTTACCATGAAGCACTTCCATCCATCCAAATCTTAGAGCCTGGAAATAAGAGTCCTGAAGCACAGTTTGCGTTCCAAATGAGCTCAGTCATGTTGATGCCACCCCAAATGTCTCCATCTTTGAATGGATGCAAGAAAAAACGGGACAGCTCGAGGGAATAAGTTAACTTAGAAGATTGCCATGATCCGGCGGCAAAATTATTATTAACAAAACAAAATAAATATGGAGTAACTGGGTGATGGGCATGAAGGAGGGCATGTGATGCAATGAGCACTGGGTGTTATATGCAACTGATGAATCACTGACCTCTACCTCTGAGACTAAGAATACATTGCATGTTAATTAATTGAATATAAATTTAAAAAATAAATAAAATAAAATAAAATAATTGATAGTATTAAATTCTATTAATTAAAAATAAATTGTAACAAAATGTTTATTAACAAGGAAACACTACCTGTGTTGCATCGGTCACTACTTCTTGTAGCCCAAGGATGATTTTACACTGTTAAGCCAAGTTCTTTCACGTGATGGAGAGGAGCAGATACGTATCAACCTGGGACATGTTTTTTCTTGTTTAAACGTAAACTTTCTGCTGCTCTATATTTATGGTCAAATCCGCAGCCCAGTTACAAAGCATCCACAGCAATGAACAATGGATTCTCTCCTTTTCTGCTTTCACTGGATATCTGGAAACAACACAACTAAACCTTGGGACTTGGCGAGCCCTTCGATTATTGGATGATTGCACTTGGGGAGACCCAAGAATGTGACATTCGGTAAGACAGAGTCTCAGATGGCCCTCCCCTAGCATATGCACAACATCTCCAAGACACTCAAGCAAACACTTATGCAGGGACCACTCTGAAAGCATTTTGAAGATATAACCAAGGTCCCAAATCTGTTGGTGAAGATGGAGACATTACGAAGTCGCAGTAAGCCAACCCCATGAGCCTTTAAAGGCAGAGAGTTTTCTCTGGCTCTTGGCAGAAGAGACCACCGGATGCCTGAAGAATGACCAGTATTGGACGTGCTGGCTTGAACGTGGAGATCACATGAGAAGCAACATGGACCTTCTCTATAAGCTGAGGGTGGTCCAAGCTGAGCAAGCAAAAGATGGGGCACGAAATCCTACAGCTATAAGGAATTCCATTCTGCCAACAGCAAGGATGAGCTTGGTGGCAGGTGCGTTTCCCCCGAGCCTCTGGATAAGAACTCAGTCTAGCCAACGCCTTGATTTCAACCTTGTGACACCATGAGCAGGAGACCCCAACCATGCCCTGCTGGACTTCTGACCCACGGGACTCTGAGCCAATACATGGATGTTGCTTTAAGATGCTACATTTTTGACAATTTGTTACACATTGTAGGAAATTATTACACACCCAATGTGACTATCCCGTGCATGACTCAATGACTATTTGGGGAATGACACTCCATGGTTCAAAAATTTCCAACGAGGCAAGGGGCGTAAAAACACCACCAAATCATCAGGGAAAGCAGACCTCAACCGGCCGTCCAAGTACAAAGAAGCAATGTCGGTGACTGGCGGCTATTTCTATAGGTTTTCCGTTATTAGCACACACAGAATTCTCTCCTGTTGGTACCAGGGCAAGCCAAACACTACCTCTTCCTCGAGAAACGCATTGACGTTTCTTCCTCTAGAAATGCATTAACGTTTACGGTCCCTCTGACAATCACAGAGCACGGACCTGAACAAACTATAGAGAACTTCATCCGTAATTATTAAGCATTTCGAGGGAAACTTCCCGTGGTGCAATGCTCAGTGGACAGAGGCAACGTTCCAGCAGCAACTGCTTCCATAAATCAAACGAATCCCAAGAGTGGGTGGCGTGGTAATGGAGAAAGCGACGTGAATTACTGCTTAACAGGAATATTGAATCCTTAAATGAAGTGTACACTCTCGTTTTTAATAGGAGAAAGCAGTAGCCAGGCATAATAAAAATAATTGAAATGAGGGTTTGGATCCGTTAATCTACGGAGAAGTGCCTCACAGAACAAGCGAGGCAGAAAACCAGCCCAATGTATGTGACAGCCCCCGATAGATGTCATTTGAGCCTAATGGTCTCCGCGGCCATCAATAACCCGGCGAACAGTATGGATAATGGAGAGTAAAGGTTTAAGACAAATTCTTCCTAGAAGACGCGCAGGATGAAGAATAGGAAGGGTGATTGACAGAGGGAACGCGTCTCTCCCATCTCTTGGTTGGGGGTAAAACAAAAAAAATGGAAGCTCACATCTACATAAAAGACATAACGAATGAAGTGATGAAAGTTGTCATGAAGGAACCACCCTCTTTCCTTGTCCCTCCCGCCATTGATGCCACGTGCAGCCTGGGTGGCCCCATCTCGGGAGAAGCACCTGCAACGGCCACGGGGATCAGCTGAGTCTTTCTCCCAGGGTCTGAGAAATACACATCCACCCACCACCTTCGGGGCCTCATGGGCTCCTGGAAGGAGGCAGGTGCATTGGCCGTCCTACAAACCTCGCCAAGACACGCAACAGGGAGCAGGGTATGTATGAATGTATGTATGTCGCCCAACAGGAGCCCATATGGGAACACCGGGGAGGCTCTTCTTCTTCTGGGATATCCCACAAACCAGGTCATGACTTCCACGAGCCGTGATCCCCAATTTCCATCGGTTTGATAAATAATAAACTGTCACAGGGTGGGAGGGTGTATTGACATAGCTAAATGGTCATTCAAGGGAGTTTCGCCATCCTCTGTAGATGCGTGTCAAAATCGAGCTATGCTTCCTGCAATTCTCTCCCCTTCTTTTAAAAGATTTTACTTATTTATTTGACAGAGAGAGAGAGAGAGAGAGAGAGAGAGCATGAGCAGGGGGAAGGCCAGAGGGAGAAGCAGACTCCCCACTGAGCAAGGAGCCCAGACACGGGGTTCAATCCCAGGATCCTGGGATCATGACCTGAGCCGAAGGCAGACGCTTCACCAACTGAGTCCCCCAGACGTCCCCCTGTAATTATCTCTTAAAACTGGAATGGTCACCCCTGCAAGGGCAGTTCTCAGGAAACGAGTCATCAGCAAAGCCCTCTTGCAAAATGGAGTTCAGCCCCCACCCCACCTGATTCCTCACTGGGCTTTGAGGATACGTATCCCCGTGTTAAGTGAACAGAGCTGCACGATGGGAAGGCAACAGGGCTCACATTGCCCAGAGCCTACCCCAGCTTCTCCTCAATGCCTACCCCAGCTTCTCCCCAGTGCCTACCCCAGCTACTCCCCAATGCCTAGCCCAGCTTCTCCCCAATGCCTACCCCAGCTTCTCCCCAATGCCTACCCCAGCTTCTCCCCAGTGCCTACCCCAGCTACTCCCCAATGCCCAGCCCAGTTTCTCCCAAATGCCTACCCCAGCTTCTCCCCAGTGCCTAGCCCAGCTACTCCCCAATGCCTAGCCCAGCTTCTCCCCAATGCCTACCCCAGCTTCTCCCAAATGCCTACCCCAGCTTCTCCCCAATGCCTACCCCAGCTACTCCCCAATGCCCAGCCTAGTTTCTCCCAAATGCCTACCCCAGCTTCTCCCCAATGCCTACCCCAGCTTCTCGCCAATGCCTATCCCAGTTCTCCCCAATGCCTACCCCAGCTTCTCCCAAATGCCTAGCCCAGCTTCTCCCCAATGCCTATCCCAGCTACTCCCTAATGCCTACCCCAGTTCTCCCCAGTGCCTACTCAGCTTCTCCCCAATGCCTACCCCAGCTTCTCCCCAATGCCTACCCCAGCTTCTCCCCAGTGCCTACCCCAGCTTCTCCCAAAAGCCTATGGCTCATGTGTCTGGGTCCCAGATTTTTACAACCAGCACTCTGGACTTGGTTTTACAGGTGTGACCATAATTGGGCATCTGACTCTCTTCGACAGTCAGCCATTTGGACGCCTGGTCCTGTGATTGTGCCTGACCTCTCTGCCTTCTCGTAGAGATGCTTGCCAACAAAAGGCATCTCTGACTTTCAGACGCGGCTTCCAGCTGGTGGCTTGTGCTCTCATTTATTCCTCGCGGTGTGGGAGCAAGGCTGTTCAGCAACATCCCCATGAGGCCATTGTTCCCTACCTACTATTTCCTCCCCTGAACACCACGTGCATCTCTGCTGTGTAACAGCCCCTTCCGTCCACACACCATCAGGACTCCTGGCCAGCAAGCCTTTTCCCATGTGGATCATCCCTTTGCTCCAGGCACCTCCCCTTAACCACTCACGGTACTGACGGAGACCTCATTCCCAGCTGGCAGCAACCAACCCACCCTGTAAGCACCGTGCGGTCCCCGTACCCCAAACCTCTCCGGGTACCAACTCTCACAGCTGGGCTTCTCCAGGAGTGGATGTCGACACGGAGTTGGGGGTACACGACGTTTGCAAGACATCAGGGCTCAAGAAGGAACGCACAGCTGGGCAGGGAGAGACAACGTGAAACCGCAAAGCAGGTCCACCATCTCCTCGCCCACCTGAGCTTGGAAGCGAGCTCTGCCCACCTGAGCTGAGCCCAAAGGGCCAGTCCTTCGCCCACATTCCATCACCAGACACCTGTTGCTTGCAGGAAGGACAGGACCTGGGGAAAGGGAACTGCAGCTGACCACAATCCTGGACGGCAAGATCGTCCACGAGGAGGGTCAGAGGCGTAGCATTTCTGCATCCGAAACAGAAGGCACCGTGTTCTATTCCTTGGTAAGAGGCAAGAGACAGCCCAGTCCCCGTGTAGGGATCTTATCTTCAGCAAACCAGCTAGCATCTGCGTAACCAGTGACAAACATTGTAGGGGAGTGTTATTTTCAGAACTCTAGTCCTGTGTTGGCGATGGTGTCCCTCTGCTTCTGCAAGATTTTACAGGAGCTTAACCTGGGTATTGTTATGTGGTTCAATTGGTTCCACTACCTGAACCCAATGTGATTCCTTAAATATTGTGCATGGCGTAAAAGCTTCTTAGCAAACGTACCTTGAAGAGTTAATTCAGGGACCTATCAATAAAAAAACACACGCAAAACAAATACAAAAAACAAAAAAACAGTGGTGCCTCCTTAAGGCATTTCGTTTCGCAAATACTCATATTCCCGAGAATGCACTCCTGTCATTTATTTCCATTTTCGTGGAAACTAAAGAGAGAGCATCATACACCGCTAATCCCTTTCAAGGTAACAATGTTACATCCTTGAGCATTGCTGGCTCCTTTAGCGAGGGTGAGGTCCTTGTGCATTTGATACTAAAACCTTGATTAATCACACCAACTACTGATGGAATCATGCAAACAAAATCTGAAAAAAATAACGAAGAAAACAAAAAACCCCACAACATCTGTACTCGCTTTAAAGTTGATTTTCCCTTCAAACAAAGGCTGTTAGAGTGTCTTCAAAAGTACTTGAAACCAGGCTTCTTAATTTAAGCGTGGAGTGAGCTTCCACAATTAATAGACTTTTGGAGTTTAACCCCAGGGTCCTGAAATTGAAGATATTGATCTGCAGAAAACATTCCGTTGCTGGGAACTCCACAAACCCGTGGGTATGAACGTGCTTTGTACCTTGTCACAGCTGCCAAAGCATGAGGACTCGGAAAACACAGCCGGAATACTGGTTCTGTAGTCCCCGAATCTGGCAAACTTTCACAACTGTGATGGGAACTGAATCGTGAGCTTTTCCACGGTTTTGATTTAGCTAATGAGTTCCTGGCTCTCACACACCCTTTCTGGATTTGTTTTCCCGTAATCAGGATCCTTACTATGGAGAAACCCACTGTAGTCAAGTAAGCAACATAACGTGCTCTCAAACGCTACCCTGGTACCGCCGTCCTGAGAGCCAGCTCTACCCCTAAGTGCTCGAGGCTGTGTGTGTGTGTGGCCAATTCTGTGTGTCATGGTGACTAGGCCATGGTATCCCCAGATTAAAAATTATTTCTGCATGTTCCTGGTTGAGATTAGCATTTGGATGGGTGGACTGAGTAAAGTAAATTGCCCTCCCAGACGTGGGTGGGCCTCGTCTAATCAGCTGAGGGTGTGAGTGGCACGAAAAGGCAGAGGAAAACCAAGAATGTGCCTCTGTTCTTTCTGATCTCACTGTGTGTGAGCCGCGACATGTCATCTCATTTCCTCCTGCCTTTGGAGGGTGGGCCTCGTCTAATCAGTTGAGGGTGTGAGCGGCACGAAAAGGCAGAGGAAAACCAAGAATGTGCCTCTGTTCTTTCTGATCTCACTGTGTGTGAGCCGCGACATGTCACCTCATCTTCTCCTGCCTTTGGACTGAAATCTGCACCATCGACACCCCTGGTTCTCAGCCCTTCAGACTCAGATGAAATTCCATCACCAGCTTTTCTGGGAGTCCACCTTTTACAGGATAGATCTCAGGATTTCTCAGCCTCCACAATCATGTGTATCTGCCATTGGCTCTGTTTCTTTGGAAAACCTTAATAATTCATACATATGTATATCAGCAATTGTTACAACATATGTTTCCGTATATTATATAATTGTATATCACATTATATATTATAATATATTATAAACACCCTAATTCTATAACTTCTATGTATTAATAGAATTGTATTATAGTAATTACACTCCAATAATCATAAATATGTTATATAATTTTGAGTAGTGTATTCTTTCTTATATATACATATTATAATATATAATGTATGTCTTATTTTATATAAATTATCAATTATTATGATGAGTAATAATTACATATTATTATTTTATTATATTGATAATATAATTAATTATAATTTAAAAATTACTGTAATAATTTTAATTATATAACACATTATAAAATATCATTATATCAATACTTTTTAGTTTACATACTATACATTTTATCTATTATATAATAGTTATGATTATGATATTTATGATACAATGCATAACTATAGTAATATGTAATATGCCGTGATTCAATAATAGTTGTTATGTAATATTATTATAGGCAAATAATATATGGTATAATTAATTGTATATAATTATAATAGCATATAACATGCATATTATGTTATGTTATATTATATATAATTATCTCTGATTTGGGAAGGGATATGTGGGAAATTGCAGAGGCAAAAAAAATCACTCTGTGTCTAAGAAGCCACATCATTTGCCAACACTTCCCATAATGTGATCTCGCGGGTCCAAACTACCCCCTTTGACATGTTCCAAGTGAGTGATTACTTTTATCCTATTCCAAGGTCTCCTAACGCCCACGATCCTTTGTGCTGTTGGCACGAGTGCTCACTAAAGCATCCACATCTTGTCCAGTACTGCAGAAAGCTGGTGCTGGGACCCGTGTGTAAAGCCTTTTGTAACAGTCCACGGGCTTCATGTTTGTGAAGCGGTCTATTGTTTCTACTCTTACCAAGTCCGGGGAAAGGCTTCCTGTCTGCCGGGCTGGTGTCCAACTCTCTAGGTGACGTGTTGCTTACAGATGTGTATGACACATCTCAGAATGCACGGCTCCTATGACAGGAGTGCCGGGAACGAGAAAGAACCCTCCTGGAATCGTCCTAGAAAGGAAGGGTTACACCTCACCCATTTAGTGACCTCGGGGTCATGTTCCAACAGTACCCACGACATGCAGAAGATAGAGAAGGGAGTGAGTGACCAAACACATTCTGCCATCTGCCTGTGAGCTCGGAGAACAGGGACCCCTCACCCTCATACCTTCACCTTCGCCCAGCACTGACGTATCAAATCAGAAAGAAGATTGGGACCCGTGGCCGGGAAGCTGACAGTAATGAAAATGAACAGCTAAGGATAGAAACAGCAGAACCAGAGAACACAGTCACCTGAGGAATGGTTCAAAGGAGGTCTGGAAGCATTCATCATTGCTGGGACAGCCTTCCTGGGGGCGGGTGGCCCCGAGAACGTGGCTGCACGGACGCCCACTTCAATGTTCCCAACGCTGTAATAACCACCAGGAATAGAAGCAGGTGAATCAAGGTGTCCACCTTCTTTTTAACAATGCGGAGAAGCAAGGACATGCTGGGAAGAGCTCCCAGTGGCCAAATCTGGGACAATTGGAGCAAGAAAAATGAATAATGATAGGAATGGATGCTACCCATGAAAACTGTAATACCCATGAGCCCACACTGATATAAATACTTCTACAGAAGTAGAAAAGTCACAAGAATCATTGCAGGCAAAAGGTCATGGACAGAGGCTGAAACAAGTGGTCAACTGTACGTGGAGAACGGGGGTGTCTGCACAATGTCAAACTACGTCACAGAAGTCCTTATTAGCTAAATAACGAAAAATGCTAACTTTGCAATAGCAACACCATGAAAGGATCAAAACTGACACTGAAAATAAGATATATCAACATCGTTGATGATATAACACTCTGAGAAGGACCCAACATTACTTCTGTAGAATAGAAATAATAATAACTATTAACATATAATAATTATAATATAATATATAATATAATGTAACAATACCATACAATAATAGATTATTTATAATTATAATAATATATTATGTAATAAATTATCTATAATGCAATACTATATTATACTATATAAGACATCATTACTTATAATATATCATATCACATAATAAATTATTATTTGTGATATAATAATATATCATATAATAATAAATTATCATTTATAATATGATATACCATATAAATTATTTGTTACATAATATGTATTATAATATATAACATAGTAGAATGTTAGTGTTTATACTATAAAATATAATATGTAATAGAATAAATTATTTATAATATAATCACATAATACATTGTAATATGATAATAGATTATTTATAATATAAGAATAACTATAATAATAAATTATTGTTTATAATTATTTTCTATGAACATTAGCCAACTGGCAGGTGTTAGGGGCATCCCTCTTTCAAAGGCACAAGCACCAAGAGAGCACCGTAGAGGGCTAACCATCAATCCTGCACCAGCATGGAGCCTTCCCATTTCTGCTCCTTCCATTAACCTTCTCATTGTTTGCACTTGGCCTGGGCTCACTGGAACAGGTGGGAATGGAGAAGAGTAAGGATAACAGGAGACAAGCTTCCCCAGCCAGGAAGGTGGGAAAAAGAAGTACCACCTGTCGCCAAACGTCCATCCTTGGCTCTGCAGGGAGGCGGGAGCCAGGCGTTACTGGCCGCTGCACAGCACACACATGGACGGGGTTCTCCGGACGCCCCAAAAGGTGTGGAGCAAATTCCCTGCGAGAGGCACGTTGACAATACTGCTTCCCAATGGAAGCGGGCTGCAAAGGGGTATCCAGTATCCCCCTGGATTCCTCGCTCATTTCCCAGCGACCAGGCTGACGTGAGAAACACCTTCGCACGCCGGGCACAACGTGTGAATGAAGCAATCTATGTTGATCGCGCTGCTCTTCCACGTTGCCGTGTGAACACAGAAATGACTCCAGGAGCACGGCAGCCAAACGTCACTCGGCTGCATTTCTCCGTTTTAATCAAAACAGAAAGCAGGGCCGTATGCCATGGCAATGCTCCGTTCTCTACGTTGGCAGCCTACCTGCTTGCTGTTTGGAATTAAAAGACCTAAATGATGCTGGAGGTGGAGTTGACTCCTCCAACCTTAACCCAAGTGCTAATTTTCCATTTGGCCCAGAGTCACCTGGGAGCTGGTGCAGAACATGGGCATCCTCCATTTCCAGGGACCACAATATTCCTGAAAGTGTGCTGAAGGAAACATGTCTCAAGAAAGAAAATTGGGACGTGAACAGTCTAAAGATGTTCCTCCAGGAGTCCATTCCACAGAACCAGCTGGGAATATTTCTCAGCCTCATATCCCAGAGAGCTCATGTTCTGAGGTCATCATGATGACAGGGTGCCACCTGCTTCCTGAATATGCTAATCCTGGCAGCAAAGAGAATGGAAAACTTACACTGAACTTTGGTACCCAAAGATACCATGAAAAAAAATCTGTGCATTCCGTTCTTAGGTTGGGTGGAGACAAGGATATTACAACAAACTGTTATTTAAGATGTGAGCCCAGGAGACAACAGTAGGCTATTTGTTTCCTAGCACGGCTGTAACAAAGGGCCACAAAATTAGATGCTTAAAACAACAGGAATTCACCCACTCCCAGCTGCAAAGACCAGACGTCTAAGATCCAGGTGGGGCAGGACCACTGAGATCCAGGTGGGGCAGGGCCATGCTCCCTCTGGAGGCTCCAGGAGAAGGTCCTTCCTGCCTCTTCCAGCATCTTGGGTTCCAGGTGTCCCTGGGCTTGTGGCCACATCCCTCCCACCTCTGCCTCCATCTTCACGTGGCTTCTTCTCTGTGTGTATGTCTCTGCTCTTCTGTCTCTTCTAAGGACATTGTCATTGGACTTGGACCACCCCAATCCAGTAGGAGCTCCTCTTAATTAACTGCGTCTGCAGAAACCCTATTTCTCAACAAAGTCTCATTCTGAGATTCCACTGGACACAAATTTTGAAGGACACAATCCCACCCACCAAAAGAGTTTGGGTGACCACCACAAATGTTTGAAAAACACAGCTCAAAATGCCATTCTTGGGCTCATGACCGTCTGTTGTCTCAAGGCTGTATCGTTACAAACTGTCCTCTAGGATCCCATGTCTGTCTCCTAGTGGAAATGTTTGCCGAAGATAAATTAGTAAATTTAAGAGATCTTCCATCTCCTTCTCCTATGCGCTCATCCTCTCCCCAAAGTCATGGTCTTCACAAAAATAGTGTTTACAAGATGGCTTCCCTGTTCTGCGCCTGTTTCTCTACCTTCCATCCTCGAGAGAAGACTACCATGGCAGTAGTGCATGAAAGACACAGTTGAGATTGGTTGTCCTTGTGCTGATGTCTTCTACGGGAAGAGACGCAGAGAAAACACAGATGGAAAAGGAGTCCCTGGAATTCCCTGTTTTATTCACATGATGCTGAGGAGACACATGGCCCAATAAAGAGAAACCAAATTGTTTTATGTCACCGGTGCTCCAACGTCCCACAGTTGCCTGCTTGATTGAATGGTTCACACTTCATCTCTTGGCCCTTGGTAGTGCGTCATCAAGACAACCTGAAAATGGCAAACCAAGAGAAACACACCTTGATGCACGATTTCTTGAGTACGTAGAGCTTCTGTCAACCGTCTCTAAAGTACGGAGCGTCAGAACCGTGTGCTAGGGGTGTTGTCTTCCGTAGGCATCGTCTGGCCCTGCCTTCCACTTCTTCCTTTACGCTTACAGAGCTCAGTACACAGTGCGCCTGAAATCAACTCGTTTTATTCACCATGCGTGTAGAGCGGTAATCAGAAAAAAAAAAAGCATGAGTGCGTAGATTCCTCCTGGCTCACTTGCACACCCATCCACCCATTTGTTAAACAAACACACGCTAGCTACTCTAGTGAACAAACAGTGAGGTCTCCTGAAGGCTTTACCGACAGTCTTCGTCCACAAAAACAAACTGGAAATGGCAAATTTTAAGAGCCATTCTTCAGGAGTAGAGAGCGAGTAGGACGTGATCATGGGACCTCCCAAAAAGGAGCCGGCTTCCTTCAAAGGACCCTCCCCTATCCCACCATACACTTGACAGTCACCCAGCGGGTTGGGCCGTTCACACAAAATATCCCACTCCCTCCTTACCAGACCCCACGAGATGTGCTTTACTATTTCTACTTTGAAAATAAGTGATTAAGTCTCCAAATTTTTAAAGTAATGTACTCATGATCCCAGGAGCTGAGACACAAGGCCAGGCTTTCCGAACCTGATACTTTGAATGTATTTTCTTGCGTGAAATTGCATGCGGTGTCTTTTTGCAGCCAAACTTTAATTCTCGTGCGACTTGCTGAGAGCGAACGTTTGATCCCCAAGTGACTCCCCACACCCTTTCTCCAGGTGGCATCACCTAGGCCAGCCTCTTCGCTAATCCCTGCTTTCTCAGGGATGAAAAATAGTATCATTTACAAAGGACAATTAATAAAACTAAAAGGGAACGACTCTGTGGGGAACAAATTGTAAATGGAAGCATTAATAAAGACAAAATTAAAATAACTTTTAATTAACTACCCAGTGGCACCTATGGTTCCATGTCTCTTGATTAAATAGAGATTAATTGTCTGTATTTGGGTGTATATTGTAAGGTTGAAAATTGACCCCCCAGAAGAAGTACTTACACTTTTTTGAGCAATTAAAAATCGTGTAAATGTATTGGATATTCTAGGCTACTCATCATGTTGCTATATGTCGATCTTGGATTACCTGCCTCACTCTGTTCAAGGAGACAGAGCCATCCCTCTCCGAGTCTCTTCATAAGCTATTAATTCAGAAAAGTATTCAGAATAGATGCAATTGAAAAAGAAAAAGAGCTGGCTTATGTGCTGCGTTGCTGAAAGAAGAATGTTGATCAATTCGTTACGGAAGAAAGGGTGGCCGTCCACTCCACACCAAAGGATCATGGGAAATGCCAATTAAATACCCTCCCAGCACCGCTATCAGTGCAAGATTAAGACCTCAGATCTACATCGGTTGTTCTTTGAAGCCTCAATGCTCCATTGATCCCTATTGTATTTTCGACAAATAACAGAGATGGTGAAATATTTGCAGAGGCGAAAGTAAACAATCGGTCTACACCTGTAAAGAGAAAAGCACTCTGTTGCAGCAACAGAAGCTGTGGTCAGTGACGTCTGTCTGGGCGCATATCCAATTACTGAAGGAAGGGCAAGGGGCAACGCGCCCAACGTGTTCAGCTTTGGGGGAATGAAGGAAATGCCATTCGTTATTTTAAAATCATGCAGCGCATTTTTTATTGAAAATTCAGCAGGTAAAGGAAGAGAATGCTTTAGAATAGTTTGCTCTGCAGGACCTGCACAGATCACAGAGTTTGCAAACCCACTCGAGCCCCTGAGTGTATTACCACTAAGAGCAGCTCCAATCAAGGCCCCCTCACCCACTTCTGCACCCACCTGGGAGCCTGGGAGCCCTCCTCTTGTCACAGGTAATGGCCATCCTACATCATGTTTTATGCCTATATTTATTTTTATTTTTATTGAGGTGTAATTAAAATAATTACAATGTTGGATAAGTAGGTCACCGTCCATTATTAAGGTAGAAGTCTCCCAGTGACAAGCAGAAGGATATCGTACATGATTTCCCTGATACAAGTGGAAATTCCATTCCCAATGGACAACCAGAGTATGAAGACCAACTGGATACTTTGTATGCCATCGGCAGGAATGCAAAATGGTGCCACCCCTGTGCGGGTTTCACTCTACACCATGTTGCCCTTTGCACCTGCAAAACCCATAGCTCCGGCAATTCTTTGAAAGCTCCAGTATCTTGCCAGTGGCATTAATTTACAGAACCCATGTAAAATGGTATATAAGAGAGAGGACAGATTTGCAATTCACACAGGGAGAAGCATTAGCAGGCCATTTGACTCAGTCAGATATTCATTGGATTGCAACCTGTGGATGGTGGTTACACCTGGGATCAGAAAAAGTACAATATCATTCAAGATCCTGCTGGAAATGCTGGAAATTCACCATTCCAAAGTGTGTAAAAGAGGAACAGTCACTGTAAATTATATATGGGTTATACGTAATGATGTAATAACAATAATACTGATAATAATACAACAATATACCTACACATATGCATACAAATTTATATTTATTTTTAACTAATTAAATTATGAATGCATAATAAAAACACAAATATATTTACATAAATTGCATATTTATAGTGTATATAATATATATATGGGATATCTATAGTATGAAATACCTATATTTTATACTTATAATCATATATGCACTTTATAGTAGTATGGTTGTATTTTATATAAATATACAAATAGTAAATATGTTTTATTAATACAAAGATATACTAAAAAATAAGTGTATTCCCATAAATTGTATGAATTATCTCTTTTATGGAATATATAATGTTATATATGTGATGTCTATATGTACTATGTAATATCTATATTTTCATATGTATAATAATATGTGCACATTATACCCAGTTATATCATAGATAAATACACAAGTAGCAAATATGTTTTATCAAGAAACATACAAAAATACAAATATGTTTACATAAAGTATAATACATAATATATAATTATATGTGATATTTATATGTAGTATGAAATATCTATATTATACATATAATAATATATGTACATTATAATTTAATTATGTGTAACTATACAAATGGTAAATATGTGTTATGAATACAATACATACTAAAAATACAAATGTGTTTCGCATAAATTGTTTTAATTATGTGTAATATATAATTTATATATGTGTATGTATGTGTACTATGCAGTGTCTATGTTTTTATACACATAACATATGCACAGTATATTCATGTGGCTATACTATATATAACCAGCAAATATGTTTTATTAATATAAATATATAAAGCTACAAATATGTTTTCACAAAATGTGTTATAATATGCAATATATAATTATATATGATACCTATATGTACTATGCAATATCTATGTTTTTACCCATATGATAATATATGTGCATTAGAGTAGTATGGTTATAATATAAATATATGAATAGTAAATGTTTTATTAATATGAAATATAGGATATTTAACTTTATTATATAATTAATATATATGAGCGTGACATAAATACGTATGCATGTTAAAATACAAGTTTACATATTCACGAGCAATGAAACAATGCCTAGGCACCTTGATGCCCCATCCACTCCCCCTTTCCCAAGAAGTACGGGACTCCTTCCTGCCCATCGTTGCCCTTCCGAAGTGAGGTCTTTGAAAATAGAGATCCAAAAAGAGGGAGCTCTCCGACTTTTATGTCCTTATGAAAGTCACACTCAGAGTCAAAACACTAGAAGGCAAAATCATTTCTCACAAGGACAAGAAGGAAAGAGAGTGGGTGCTCACAAAGCTTCCCACAGGGGTGTGGTCCAGCTGCGTCCAGGCTGCAAAATGCACCTCACCTGGGGCTGGGGGACACTGTGCCTCACACATGCATCCTGGGTCCCACAGAGACCCCCATTTTCACACTGGTGAGGGCCCACATTGTCTTTGGTCTTTGGAAGATTATTTGGCATCTTATGGCCATGGAAGCAAGCCAACATAGGGTGTGCTTGGGAACTGGAAAAGGTGCCACTGAAAGATATCCCAACACGGAAGGCTTATCGTAAATCGCCACTGAGAATGATCACCTTTAAATCAAATATCATGGCTGCTAGCTGGACACTAGAAGACATGTGGTCGTACCAATCAATCAACTTATAGATGATTGGCGCCATTTTGTAAATTGGCGTGATCAAAGTTTGGTCACTGAACGGTCAGAATTTGGAGTCTTTTTTTTTTTTTTTAAGATTTTATTTATTTATTTGACAGAGATAGAGACAGCCAGCGAGAGAGGGAACACAAGCAGGGGGAGTGGGAGAGGAAGAAGCAGGCTCATAGCGGAGGAGCCTGACGTGGGGCTCGATCCCATAACGCCGGGATCACGCCCTGAGCCGAAGACAGACGCTTAACCGCTATGCCACCCAGGCGCCCCCAGAATTTGGAGTCTTTTCACTTCAGTCCCTCCCTCACCACAGACTTCTCCCTCCCCAACCCTGTTTGATGTTGTTAGTTTGCAGCTCCAGAGCAGAAATGTTCCATCGTTGCATCCCTGCGGTCCAAGAGTGAGTGGGAACATCTTCAATCTGGAACATAATTACTTTGCTTAGTAATGTGTGAGCTTACCTGCTTATGGAGCATCAACCAGAAACCCTGCTTGTAAGAATGCCTCTTATCAAAGAGGAACCAGGGGCACCTGGGCGACTCAGGCAGTTAAGTGTCTGACTCTTGATTTCGGTTCGGGTCATGATCTCGTGACATGGAGCCCAGTGGGCGCCATGCTGGGCATGGAGCCTGCTTGAGGTTCTCTTTCTCCCTCTCTCTTCCCCCCACCTTTCTCCCTCCCTCTCTAAAAAATAAACTAATTAATTAATTTTAAAAAGAGGACGCAGGTATGGCTGATTAAAAACAGAAGATAATCCTCAACATCCTTTCTATCTCACTTCTTGGGACAGAGATTCACAACCCTCCTTAGACACGGATGAGGTCAAGAATAAAGCTGGGTTAATAATCTTCCTCCCAGGGGCACCTGGGTAGCGCAGTCGTTGGGCCTCTGCCTTCGGCTCAGGGCGTGATCCCAGCGTTCCGGGATAGAGTCCCGCATCGGGCTCCTCTGCTGGGAGCCTGCTTCTTCCTCTCCCACTCCCCCTGCTTGTGTTCCCTCTCTCTCTGGCTGTCTATCTCTGTCAAATAAATAAATAAATAATCTTTTTAAAAAAATAAATAATCTTCCTCCCAATCATCCTGACAGCGGGTGCTGGCAGCCCCAATTGCCTGACAGAGAGCAAGTGAACAGGAGCCCAGGACGTCAAGTTTAAAGGGCATCAGCATCCTCTGGGTCATGAAGTTCTGAAGACCGCTGGCTGATCAACCCCTTCAGTCTTCAGATGAGACGCTGTATGCCTAAGCACCTCCCTGAGCTCTGCAGTCAGCATTTTGAAATTGCTATCCCACTATGTAGGTGACTCAAGGACACATCTTGTACTCCTCTCTCAAGACATAAGTTGTACCTTGGCATTGACCTGCTAAAATTCTCAATCATGCTTCCCACGGAGGGAGAAGGTGGGCTGCGTTGGAACCACCACACCAACAATACTGGAGAGGGACATCACCCCACATAAGGTGATAAAAATTTGCACAAACGCTCTCTCAGACCCTACAGTTCAATTTTAATTGCCTCCACTCATAATTCTTCAACGTAAGAAGGGAGAATGGGGTACAAGTTACCAGGTACCTGTGCGCACGTTATCAGCTGTCATGCAGGAGCCTCTCAGACACATTGTGTCAGAAAGCAGAACACACAGAAGAGTTTTCTTATGCAAATGTCCTTCCACCTGGCCCTGCTTGGATTCCTCTGAGTCATAGGCAAGCATTGTTTCGTCCTGTATGACTCTACATAAAACCACTCAACTACCCATTAAAGACATGGGTCCCAACCTCATGTTTGTCTGGAACACCTCAAATCCTCATTTCCTCCCCCATGATTATGCTTTGCTCTAGCTAAGCTCCTGCCTTTCCAAGTAGACCAACGAGACACATCATTGCGCTCGGAATGTCTTGCCCTACTTCCTGCATGCCACATGACACAATTTAACACCACCCAAGCCTCCGGCTCTCCACCAAAGTGAATGTGATTTTGTTTGAAACGACGGGATCCTAGCAATGCACCCAGCGGCTCTCTCCACCTCTGAGGTCAGGAAGTTGTCCCAAAGAAGCTGAACGTCTCCAAAGAAAACAAAGGAAAAGTTCTGAGTTTCAAACCTACCCAGCTGAAATATCAAAGACAGACATGAAGGACGGAAAACAAAGAACAAGAAAAAAAGAAATGTCCTAGCTCCTGGATACCAGATGAGAAAAGTCAGGGGGATTCTGAACTTCCAGCTACCGTGGGACAAAAGAGCAAGTGAAGTATAGCGGAATGTTCTTTTCATTCAAAAGAAATAAAACCATTATCCTAAAAGGTGAAGGCGTCACACAGCTGCGCTGTTAATGTTCAAAGCTTCTGCATGGCATCTTGAGTCGCTGGAAAGCGTGTCGAGGGATTTTTGCTCCCCTCTGCTCCCATCGCTTGCTGAGTCAAAAGCGGGATCAGACTCTTCTTAAAGGAATTGCTCAAAAGCGCACAAATTCACGTTGCTAAGTCTAGAACTTACTCATCTTTTATGACTGAACCTCTACACCCACCGATCATCACCTCCCCACTTCCTTTCTCCCCCTCAACTGGCAACCGCCATTCTGGGTTTGTTGTTGTTGTTGCTTCTATAAATCTGGTCATTTCAACTACCACTTACACATGGAATCAGGCAGCGTTTTGTGCACGTAACCACTGTATCATGAGGGCGCATGTCCTACGAACTGACCTCACCACCAAAAAAGGGGGATCCCAGCAAAAACACAACTGAAAACTAAAAACATGTTTGTTATCTTTTTTTTATAATGATTTTTTATTATATTATGTTAGTCACCATACAGTACATCCCCGGTTTCCGATGTAAGGCTCGATGATTCATTAGTTGCGTATAACACCCAGTGCACCATGCAATACGTGCCCTCCTTACTACCCATCACCGGCCTATCCCATTCCCCCATCCCCCTCCCCTCTGAAGTCCTCAGTTTGTTTCCCAGAGTCCATAGTCTCTCATGCTTCATTCCCCCTTCTGATTACCCCCCCTTTCTTTATCCCTTTCTTCCCCTACCGATCCTCCTAGTTCTTAAAAACATGTTTGTTATCTTATAGCGGTGATGGGGGCACGGGTGTAGACATCTGTCCGAACTCTTCGGATTTTGCATATCATGAGTTTCTATCTGCAGGTTGTAGTGCTGTATTGATTATACCTCAATAAAGCTGTGGGGGTGGGGAAGAAGAGAATACTCAAATACCCACAGAATGTCTCATCCAATGGAAGGATGATTATCGTCCATGAAAACACACATTGAGAAAAAAAAAACCAAAACCCAAACCAAAACGTGTTATCTGTATCCACCCACTTGCCTGAGAGCACATAGCTGGCCATGGAGTTTTGAGCACTCGGCTTCTAGATAATTCTAGAATTATCTCCTATCAGGGGCTGATGCCAACCATGTGGCTTTCCCCGAAGAGCGGTGGATACGACAGCTTCATTTTGACAGCCAGGTGCACACCTTCTAGACTCTGATCTGCACACATGTGGTGGCACGGCGTGCAGAAGATTTAAGTCGATTAAACCGTGAATAGGAAGACGGCAAACTGGTCTACCAGGAGACCCTGTTTTGCTTTCACCGATGGAACCACCATGCACTTTTATTTCTCACAGCTCCTTCTGGCAGGTGGACCCTTGCACACTTCCCTCCTCTCCTGTCTGCACTTCTTTTGCCCCCTAAGAGCACGTGTCTGGCTTTACCCTTGCAGCTAGTGAATGAACCCAAGGGTCCCTGCAGAGCCACTGGGGGAGATTAATCAGGTTGCTGACGTGAACTTCTTGCATCTTTAAGATTTATAAACACGGGTCCCACAGACCCACTGCTCCCTCCCAGAGTCCAGCATCCCAGAAGGTGCTCATGAAGTCACCGAGAATAACCGTCGCCCTCTTTTGCTCACTGTCCTGCTTTGCTTTTCCCTTTTTGTGTTTTCGTCACAATCCGGGAAGGCAGACCTGCAGGGCTCCGAGGGCATTTGTCTTCCACAGGGCAACAGCCCCCTCTACCGCCCCCAAGGCTTTTCCACTTACCGAAGGCAGAAGAACAGTAACCAGCCTTGAGACAGGCTGGGGCGTGTCTCCGAATTCAGGTCTCTTGTAGAATTTCCCAACATCAAAGATTTTATTTTATTTTTTTTAATAATGATTTTTTATTATATTATGTTAGTCACCATACAGTACATCCCCGGTTTCCGATGTAAGGCTCGATGATTCATTAGTTGCGTATAACACCCAGTGCTCCATGCAATACGTGCCCTCCTTACTACCCATCATCAGTCTATTCCATTCCCCCACCACCCTGCCCTCTGAAGCCCTCAGTTTGTTTCTCAGAGTCCATAGTCTCTCATGTTTCATTCCTCCTTCTGATTACCCCCCCTTTCTTTATCCCTTTCTTCCCCTACTGATCATCCTAGTTCTTATGATCCATAGATGAGAGAAATCATATGATAGTTGTCTTTCTCTGTTTGACTTATTTCACTTAGCATTATCTCCTCCAGTGCCGTCCATGTTGCAGCAAATGTTGAGAACTCGTTCTTTCTGATTGCTGAGTAATATTCCATTGTATATATGGACCACAACTTCTTAATCCAGTCATCTGTTGCAGGGCATCTCGGCTCCTTCCATGATTTAGCTATTGTGGACATTGCTGCTATGAACATTGGGGTGCATATGGCCCTTCTCTTCACTACGTCTGTATCTTTGGGGTAAACACCCAGTAGTGCAATGGCTGGATCATAGGGTAGCTCAATTTTTAACTTTTTAAGGGACCTCCACACGGTTTTCCAGAGTGGCTGTACCAACTTGCATTCCCACCAACAATGTAGGAGGCATCCCCTTTCTCCACATCCTCTCCAACAATTGTTGTTTCTTGCCTTGTCTATTTTTGCCATTCTAACCCAACATCAAAGATTTTAAACATGCATTTCCTCATTGGATTATCTCAGTTAGCGTCTGACGTTCTAAAGAACGCCCTTCCACAAATCACAACTTTTCCTCTCTGTGATATGCTTACTAAACTACAAGTTTATTAGAATTTGTTAGAATCCTAGAATATTCTAAGACCAGTAGTTAATCTTTTTTGAAGCATTTGAGAACTTAGTTTGGATGGGCTTTCTTCCCAGTTCTGTGTTTATTCTACCACCAGAGAGGATTATTACTTTTATGTGCCCTTAATTTTTTTTTTTTTTGGAAAATTGCCATGTAAAAGATTTTAGTACGTCCAAGAGTATATGTACATCTCACACAATGTCATGAAGCCATATTTTAATTTCCATTCCAGCATCACACAAGGAATAGTTGAAGAGAAAAACAACATACATGAGTCCATTGATGGTGACAATAACATCTTAAAAGAATGCGGAGATTTGTCTTGTGGGGACATCACAAATAAAACTTTCTGAGAGAGGGGCGTCCTTCTAAGACACACCCGGGAACCTTGGGAAGAAATGAATGTATTTTTTCATTGGGGAGGGATGTGAACTTCTGGTATTTGTTTAAGGAATCTCTACATCCAGCATGGGGCTCGAACTCATGACCCCCGAGATCAAGAGTTGCATGCCTGGTAGGCAGAATTTTCAAGATAATTTCTATGATTCTTGCCGGTTGGTATAGAAGTTCTGTGAATATAATGGGCTGCTTGATCTCTTCATTACATGATATATGTGCCAAAGGTGGAGAGATTTTGGAAATGTCATTAAGGTCCCTAATGTGCACAAGGGAAGTTAATACAGGGGAGATGCTTTCCGGGTGGGCCTGACCTAATCAGGTGAGGGCTTATTAAATTGGGTCCAGACCTTCACTGAGGGAGAGATTCGGAGACACACAGATTCTCCTGCTGGCCTTGACAAACAAACACAGTCTTCCAGCTCCAAGGAATGGATTTGCCCAACAATCTAAGGGAGCTTGAAAGCAATACTTTTCCCTGGTTGAGCCCCCAGGGAGAACACAGCCAGCCAACATCTTGACTCCAGTGTTGTGAGACCCTAACCAGAGGACCCATTAAAACATCCCAGGGGCGCCTGGGTGGCACAGCGGTTAAGCGTCTGCCTTCGGCTCAGGGCGTGATCCTGGAGTTCTGGGATCGATCCCCACGTCAGGCTCTTCCTCTGGGAGCCTGCTTCTTCCTCTCCCACTCCCCCTGCTTGTGTTCCCTCTCTCGCTGGCTGTCTCTCTGTGTCAAATAAATAAATAAAATCTTTAAAAATAAAAAAAATAAAATAAAATAAAACATCCCAGACGGGGCACCTGGGTGGCTCAGTCGGTTGGACGTCTGCCTTTGGCTCCGGTCATGATCCCAGGGTCCTGGGATTGAGCCCTGCATTGAGCTCCCTGCTCAGCAAGGAGTCTGCTTCTCCCTCTCCCTCTGTGATCTCTCTCGCTTTTGCTCTCTCTCTCAAATAAATACATAAAATCTTAAAAAAAAAAAAAAAGTCCCAGACCCTCAACCCACCCAGGGAAACAGTGAAATCATAAATGTGCATGATTTTAAGCTTCTGAATTTGCCATAATTTGCTATGAGGTGATGGAAAACAAATACAAGGGGTTAACATCTAAAATGTAAACAGAACTCTTACAACTCAAGAGAGAAAACAAACAATGCAATTAAAAAATGGGCAGACGACTGGAATAGACATTTTTCCAAAGAAGACATCCAGATGGCCAACAGACCCATGAAAAGATGCTCAACATCAGTCATCATCAGGGACATGCAAATCAAAACACCATGAGATACCACCTCATACCAGTCAGAATGGCTAAAGTCAACAACACAAGAAATATGAAGTGTTGGGGAGGGTGTGGAGAAAGGGGAGCCCTCGTGCCCTGCTGATGGGAATGCAAACTGGTGCAGCCAGTCCGGAGAACACTGTGGAGGGTCCTCAAAAAACTAAACAGAACTACCGTAGGATGTAATAACTCCACCACTGGGACTATACCCGTAAGATACAAGAATAGACGGTAAGAAGATAGGAATGACCAGGAAGGGGTCCTGTATACAGAAGGTCTTGAAAACCCAGAACCAGAGTTGCATTGTCTATTTTGTCTTTTCTAACCATCTAAAACACCCCGCGGCAAGAGCAGAATTTGGGGTGTTCATTTTCACAAGAGCAACGGTGGGTTCACATTGAATTCCCCACCCCATCTGTTCTGAGCAACACGACACACCCCAGCAGTCGTGGAGATATTGACCTTGGGTAGACGGTCAGCGTCCAGGAGTGCAGAAAGTCGCCGGCCAGCCGATGTGGCGTTGAGCACTGTCTTGGCTGCCATGACGCACAGACGGCTTCTCATAAACGCCTCTCCCTCAGCCGTAGGCATCCCTTTCCGAAACACCGCATGCCCGATGTTGCATTTTGGTCAATGTGAAGACGTCCTAGCTCTGTGTTGGCACCATGACTGCATTTGGATTGGAAAAGTGTTCATGGTGCTTTGCTGCCACAGCTCTCTCTATAATGTTCCCATGTTCCTGGCTTTCTGGAATGCTGTACGTTCTCTGCGAGCTCCTGGTTAATTTGCTTCTGGACGTATCCATTAGCTACCCTTGGTCCGACTTAGAAAATGAAATCACTTTCTCCACATGTCACTTACGTTCCCTCACATTGGGTTATTCTATTTAGTCCCCCCAACTCCAAAAATCACTCCTAAATAATCTTCATACGGTGCGTGTTGTTTTCCACACCAACAAGCAATCCCGCGGTTCTCAGCAGACACTGACCATGTGCCTTACCCCTGAGTTCATCCTGACATTGTGGACCTGGAGACTGCATCCGATCCCACAGGGTAGGGACTCAGTCCTTCACCACGGTCCCCACTTCAGACACCAGTCCTGGTAGGTGGTCACTTGTGCTCCTGACCCACCAGCTGTAAATCAGAGGGGCCCACAACCCCTTTCATAGTTCTCCCTAATTTGCTAGAGTGGCTCACACAACTCAGGAAACCAGTTTGCTTACTAGAATACCAGCTTATTAAGGAATATCAAAAGATACCAATGAACAGCCAGCAAAAGAGGTCGGGAAGAGTCCCAACCTGGGAGCGTCTGTCCCGGTGGCCCTCCTTAGGGCACCACCTCCAGGTACCTGGATGTGTTTTAGATCAACCAGCCTGGATGTTCTCCAGATCTTATCCTGTCTTGAGTTTTTATGGAGGCATCAGATCGCACGATTGATTAAATCATTGGCCATTGGGGTATTAACTCAATGTCCAGCCCCTCTCCCCTCCGCAGAGAATTCCAACCCTCCAATCACATGGTTGGTTCCCTTGGCAACTAGCCCCCATCCTTTGATGACCTAGGGGCATCCAAAGGTCACTTCATTGATAGAACAAAAGACACCTTTAAGACTCTCTTCCTTCGGAAATTCCAAGGGTCTTAAGTTAGCTCTGGAGCAGGACCGGGACGGGGAATAAATATCTATTTCTTACTCTAAGTAGCAATATCACGCTCCCTAACTTTTGAGACTTGAAAATACATATTTGGGGGGGTGTCGTTTTTAAAACCAGTGGATCCATGCCATATTTATCAGACTCTAGCTTCTAGATTTTCAAGGGATTTCACTGGATCCTGCTCATTGCTCTAGAATGAATGTTTCTGTCCCCCTTAAAATCCGTATGTTGAAAACCTAATCCCCACACTGATGGTGTTAGGACGTGGGGAGTTTGGGAGGTGATCAGGTCATGGGCTGAAGCCCCCATCAGTGGGATCGTGCCCCTATAAAAGACACCCCACAAACTCCTTTATGCCTTACATGATGTGAGGACATGGTGAGAAGACATCGGTCTGTGAACCCCAAAGAGGGATCTGCAGATCCCAAATCTGCCAGCATCTCAATGTAGGATTTGAAGCCTCTCAAACCGGGAGACATCAATGTCTGCTCTTTACAAGCCACTCAACCTGTTGTTTTTTGCTCTAACAGCCGAAATGAAACTAAGAATGCCTCACCCTCATTTATGCTAAGCGTCTTCATTTGTAAAGAAAATTTTTTTAATTAAAAAAAAAGAATTATAATACTGATATGATGACCAAAACATTGAAGGTGCCTATTTGGAAAGACTGCACATCAGCAGATAGATAGACTATGTGAACACACTTTATAGCCCGTTAAGTAATAGAAAAACGCAAGATAGAGGTTAGTGTCGTGACCCATGCAAAGTAAAACTTAACTCTTCCATCTGCCCAAGGGCCGCCATGACACCATTCGGCCACCCAGCCTGGAAAACAGAATACCCCGTCAACACCAGGATCTTTTGAGTCTTTTTTCATGCTTCAAACTAGAAAGGACATGTAGGTTGGTAATTCAAGTATCCGGCAGGCTACTCACTAATTAAGATACTTAAGATAGTATTTGTTTTTCTGTTTTTTTGTCTTTTACTTTGAGCAATGAAATAGATCGGTTGCACACGGTTGAGGCCACGTCGTCAGAATTTCAATTCAACGTCGTCCTAAAGCAATACTCGTCGTCTGCTTCCTTCATCTATGGGCATCAGGAGTTTTTTTTCTCCCTCTACTATTCTATCAAGACGGTTATCGCTTACCTGTAATTTTGACTCCTTGTTCATTCATTACACTGTTTGCTGGTGCTGGTTCTCTTGCTTCATCTTCCCAGACGTTTCTATTTTATTAGGAGTCGCAAAAAAAAAAAAAATAGCTTTTGGTTTAATGATCCACCTTTTTTTGGTACTTTCTTTCATATGTATCTTTCTGTTTGTTGCTTGGTGTTTCATGTATATCTTTGTTCATGTGCACAGTTAGGCTTTTTGCATGATTCTGTTGTTCCCTTTTTAAAAAATGTCTTCAGTTGAGGGCACCTGGGTGGCTCAGCCGGGTAAGCGTCTGCCTTCGGCTCAGGTCATGATCTTGGGATCCTGGGATCCAATCCCGCCTGGGGCTCCCTGCTCAGCGGGGAGTCTGCTTCTCCCTCTGCCTCTACCCCTTCCCCTGCTCATCTCTCCCTGTCTCTCTCTCTCACGCTCGCCAAAAAATAAAATCTTAAAATAGAAGAGTATCTAAAAGTTAAAAAAAAATAAAACGAAAATGTGTTCAATTGACTATCGAGTGCATGAAGTTTACACATTTTATTTTCTAGACTATGCGTTTCAGGTTATATATTCCCCCCTAATATCACAGGACCTGTTTGGGTTCACGGAACTCCCACATCCGGCTCCGCTAAATATTTTGTGATCTGTTTTATAGTGTGATGAACGAATTCTGTGGAATCCTGCTTTTGCTTTCCAAAGGTACAGGTGGGGAATGCTGATTGTCTTATAAATCATTTCACTCTTTGCATTTCAGGTACAGAATATGATTTCCGTAATAACATTTATCATTTGCAAAAAAAAAAAAACTGCTTTGTGATCTAATATGTGCTCATTGAACAGAAATGTGCCAGAATGATGGGGAAAATGTGTATCTACTCTGTGTTGAGATAAATGTTCTCGATCGTACCGTTCGATCGGCTTGCTACTTTTAATTGGTCAGGTCTCATATCACCCACCTCTACGCTTGAAATGAGCCTGGATTCTCTATATATTGGCTCCGCGTTGTCCACACTTGTTGTCTTCTCGTTTTCAACCTGTTCGATGCGTTTCAAGGGAAAGTGTTCGATTTTCTCTTTGTCCTTGTGATGTGTTCATTTCTCCGTGTAATGGTGACAATGCTGTATTTGTGGCTAGGTTGTTCGATTCTGACCCCTTAACCGTTGCTGCATGTTCCCGATACATGGTTCCATTTTTCTTTAAGTAACAAATCTCGGGATCGACCATAATCATTTCTTCCTGAACAGGCTTTTTTCCTAACATACTGCTATTATCTCAGCTTTATTTGGGCTCCATTTTCCCCAATATTTACTTTCAAACTTTTGCGTTTTTATGCTTCAAAGGAGTGTCCTTGGATTTTTATTTTATTCTGTGTTCCCTCTTAGAAAAATCTGTCTCTTCAGAGGCAAGTTGAACTGTTTACATTTATTACTACGTCTCTTTCTTTCTTTCTTTCTTTCTTTCTTTCTTTCTTTCTTTCTTTCTTTCTTTCCTTCCTTCCTTCCTTCCTTCCTTCCTTCCTTCCTTCCTTCCTTCCTTTTCTCTTTCTCTCTTTCCCATTCTTTCATTTTGCTCTTTTCCCTCAAACATGTGAGAATGGAAAGTAATATAACACCGTATATCAACTATACTTCAATTTAAAAAAAAACATGAAAATGCATTGTTACAGGGCCAAAGTCAAACAACATTTCAGTAACAAACCTATATAGCCTTGAATTAAATTACCCCCATCTGGCAATGCCTACCAGCTCTTTTTGGATTTAAATATTTTTTGCAACACATCCTTGGGAAACTCCATGAAAATTCTCCACCGTTTCTGTTTGCTGGTTTGCAAGCTGATTCGATACCATTTGGTTTTTCTGATCATGGTAATCTGTAGGAAAGCCTAAAGGTCTCCCTGCATGGGTCTTACCCAATAAGATCTCAACGTGAATATTTGTGTGTCCTTTTATGCTAAAACATAATACCCCTGAAGATATCCTGACAACAGTAGCATATGTTCCTAAGTGGGGTTTGTTGCAAACGGACCACCAGCCATATCCCTCCCTGTCCAAGGCCTTTGCAGTGGGACTCAGCCCCTCCCCCATTGACAGGTAGAGTGCCTTTGCTCAAGCCTTGCATCTGAGCTGACATTCCACACCATGAGGTGGTCCTTGCCAGACCAGAAGAACCACCACCTGAAACCAGCCTCTGTTGCAAAACCAGAGATTCCCGAGTTGCAAAATAGTTGTTGATTTTAGGGACACCTGGGTGGCTCAGTTAGCTAAGCATCTGCTTTCGGCTCGGGTCATGATCCCAGGGTCCCGGGATCGAGTCCTTCATCGGGCTCCTTGCTCAGCAGGGAGTCTGCTTCTCCCTCTACCCCTCCCCCTGCTCATGCTCTCTCTCACGCTCACTCTCTCTCAAATTAATAAATAAAATCTTAAAAAAAAATAGTTGTTGGTTTTAGCCATTGGTGTCAGGGGTGATGTATTAACGTGAAATACATAACTGATTTCATGTTGCTGCCTATTTCTTTTTTTTTTTTTTTAAGATTTTATTTATTCGACAGAGATAGAGACAGCCAGCGAGAGAGGGAACACAGCAGAGGAGTGGGAGAGGAAGAAGCAGGCTCATAGTGGAGGAGCCTGATGTGGGGCTCAATCCCAAAACGCCGGGATCACGCCCTGAGCCGAAGGCAGACTCTTAACCGCTGTGCCACCCAGGCACCCCTGCTGCCTATTTCTGGACTCATATTTTCCAAGGAACATCGAATGCTAGTTCGATGTCTGAACATTTTATTTGTTTGTTTTTCTGCTCCTCATACTTTGTGCTGGACAGTGGAACCCATTTCTGTGCAGGGAAATAGGCTTATGCACAGAACTTTATTTTTCTCTGTTGGGTAGGTTTTATCAGCATTATAAAACCACAGTGACTGAGAAAATAAAGACCATAAAGCATGGCCGTTATCAACAGCTCTCCAAATCAATGTCCCATAGGCCACTTGGCCATCTCAAGGGTTTGTGTGGGTTTGGAAGGGAAATATAGACGTGATCTTAACAAAACTGAAATGATCCTTCCTGATAACTTGTGGCTTTTGGAAATGTCCAGAATATCAGCTTTTCTAAAAAAAACATCCTACATACATAAAATTAATGAAAACAGGGCAAACTTAAATCCATGTTTACACAGTGTATGACTTTTAATCTTCCTGTTTAAAGGTATTTTGAATGTTGAGTACTTAACAAATACTTAATACTTCACACTGCTTCATCATGGTAAATGCCAAATAATTACTTAATAAAGTAATTAATATCTAATAAAATACTTAGAGGAGTTGGAGTATTTATTAGTTTCAACTTTTTTAGTTTTGCCAAAGAATGGCAGGACTAGTCACAATCTGGGGTTGCTACAGAATTTATTACACTGTCTTCCAAGTAGAGTTTAGCTCCCCTTCATAAACTAGGTGAGATCAAGTCCTTCAATGCACTGAAGTTGTGTTCAGAACAAACTAATTTAACATACGAAGCCTGGAGTCTATCTTACTAGCAACTGTGTTAGAATATATTTGCCAATTCCTACTGTTTTCATTCACGAAGCATTTCTGTGGAGGTCACGGCAGCAGCTAATGCTTGAACCCCAAAGTCTTGAGTCAGGAAAGATATCTATACCTGCTCACTTAGGACAGACGTCCCCACTGAGGTCACCTATGGGAACCATTAAACAGACAACGGCAGATACAAAGCCAGGAGAGAAGGAAGTCTGAGCTAACGCCATCTCCCAAGCCCATTCATCAAAGAAAAACACTTGTGGCTCACCTCTGTTGCCCAAATCCACGCAAAAAAAGACACATAATGGTCTATTGGTGCCTTGGCAAAGGCTACCCATCTCCCCACAGTCAACGCAGGGCAAAACCGTTCACACTGAGTTCTTCCCTCCCATTTTTCAGGACGCCATGTCTAGACCCTTGAATAGATTATGAAAGCAGCAGGATATTTGGCAAATCTAAGTCCAGGAGAGATGAAATGACCTTCATAGGTTAACAGTCAGAGATTTGGATTCAGTAGGTGAGGGGCAAGACTCAATTTCCATTTCCATTGGGATCTCTGGCCCCCACTGGTGATGCTGGCCAGAGGGGCCATGCTCTGAATAGCTCTGGTCCAACGTGGACCACAACACAGGGAACCCCACGGGTCCTGCCCACGGGTCCTGGCTTCATAGTTTCCAACACTGTGGTTAGTGGATTTCAAACTCAGATGCCCGTGTAAAGGACAGACGTTCTAAAACAAGGAAGGCTCTTGTAGAAAATAGTCCCCTCCTGTCTCCATCAGACATGACGGAATCTTTGGAAGAGAAACTCATGGTCCTAAAACTTCACCCAGCATTGGAAACTGGTTCATCCGAACAAGCTAACGCAAACTTTACTCTTCAGACGCAGGTGGTTATCAACTTAGGATGGTTCCACTTAGATTTTTTGACATGACGGTGGTGTGAAAGCAATCTGCCTGCGTTAGAAACCATCCTGGGAATTTTTAATTTTTAATTTGGATCTTCTCGCAAGCTAGCCACATGTAGGACGATCCTGTCTCAAGGAAGATCAGAAAAATGAACCCAAGTGGTCATTATGATGAGCTTGGCCACTAGAGGTAAGAGAGTGGGAAAGACCCCTCCAAGTGACACCCCGCGGGTTTCATGAAAAAAGGGGGTTCTCACTAATGCAAAGGTTTTTCTCAACTTTGCATTGATTTCAAATGTTCAGAAATGCATTCTCAGAACACAGCACACATTCAGCATCCCTGTAACCTGTGTACCCTCTGATTTTGTTCTCCCGTTGATAAGATTTGCTTGCGCAATATGCGCCTTTTGCATCATTAAAGTTGACACCTTTCAAGAGTCAGGTGCGTTACCAACGCCAATTCCCTGTTTTGAGTTGGGACTTAACCCCGAAGGGTTGGGTCTCATTTAAATTCATGAATTCAGCTTCCTGAGACATGGTCGTGCCTCAGCTCTTTCCTACCACCATTTGGGCACACGATTCCCACGGCCACGTGCAACCATCACAACCGTGCATCTCCTCCTTCCTCGAGGGTGTCCTCCTTCTACTTTGGAGGCTTCCCGAGCCACCCTCCTTTGGGGTCTTTCTGCAAACATATTTATCATTCACTCATGACATTCTCATTCAAGAAAAGAACGTGTCTCCAATTTTTTTTTCTCACGTTGATGGATAGTTTCTCAAGTGGAAATTTTTAAGAACCAGGAAAAGGAGCCTGTGGCTATTGTCTTTCCGTGAAGCATTCTCTGTAGATGGATATTATTGCAAAGTCAGCATTCAGGGGACTGGGGCTTATTTTAATTGCCAGGCGTAAGGTAATCCATCATTTAGAATCAATCCTACCTTTCTACCCTCTTCTGTGTTTAGAACCTCAGGGGAAGGGGATCTGCCTTGTTGAGAAAACAACAAAAAACCCTCTCCATTCTGCACAGAAACGGCGATGTGCTTCGCCAACTCTTGGCGGCACAGCTCTTTCGCTCCCTCGTAAAGAAGGGGGACAAAACGAACTTCGAAAAGGTGTAAGAGTTTTGAAGACACGCTTTACGATTTTCACGAGACCACCAACTTTAAATTTCGTGAAAGATGGTTCATAGCGTTGGACTTTCTCCCTGAAATAGTAAATCATCTTACGTGGACTGTCGAGATTTCAAAATATCTTCTCCAGTGGCTTAAATGATGGCCTTTGCCTTCATCTCATGCCATAGATGGACCTGGCTTGAATAAATAAGCTTGCTCTTCAAAGTCAATACTTGGAAAGAGTCTAATTATTGCCATATAACGATCCATGCCCAGGAAAAATATTCTTAGTGGCAAACAGAAAAACGGTAACAATCCAAAGACGATGCGATGGTGAATTTTCTGACATCGTGTCCTACAATGAGGGGACACAGATCTTTAAAACAAAGAAGGACCCTTCACTAAGGATACGCTGGATCTAATTTCTGCATAGTAATTTTTTTTCTTTTTTTAATGGTGAATAGAGTGGAATCGTGGCAAGTCACCATCAAATAAGTGGGACAATGAGAAAATATTAAGGCTTTGTATTTATGCCCCCTCTCTCAATGTCTTTGAATGCTCTCTAAATTCAGAGAAAAATGAATGACCTATAACTTCACACCACTACACCACAGATGGCTTCTTCCTTTTGGTGAAATACCCAGAGATTGTTGGAGGCGACATTAGAGTGCCTGATTTCCCTTCTCACTCATTTATCTAGATGCTGCATAAATCCAGCTATCTGAATTAGCATGGTGCAAAGGACAGCCACATACATGGTCTACAAAATCAAAATTTAATCATTGATCGAACATGTCATTTTTTTTTTCTTTGCACTTAGGGACTGTTTTGATATTCTATAACCTTAATTTTTTTTCTGGTGTTTTCTTATGGCATTTTCTCTGCAGATACTTTACGTAATTCTTGTATCTGGGTCATATATATATATATATATATATATATATATATATAAACTTATATGTAACTCATTTATATATAACTTCATCCTTACAATGAGTTTGCAAATTCCCCCCAAAAAAGCTCCTTTTCTTGGGACCTGAGTGTTCTGCAGTGAATTAAAAATAAAACTGCATCTTTCAGCTTAGGAATTTCTAGGAAGCCAGAAAAGATTATATCACCTAGCTTAGACCTAATCTCAACATATTTGTGCAAGAAGAAGAAACACACACACACAGAAATCATTCATCCAGAATAATCCAAGTAAATACGTTTGGGTAATGAACACAGAGAGGGTAAGAATGTTTCCCGCATCCCCAAAACCAAAATCCTAATAAACAAAACAACCTCCGATTCTCCAGTGTATTTCTTTAGAAAGACGGAGCGAAGAGAATGTGGTGATGTCTGCATGTTCCATCTGCAAGGATGAGCTGGACATGCGGAGAACAGAAATGCCTGTAGTTTCAACGTCCACGTCGAGACTGCGTGTGGGGCACAGAGGTCGGCGGGGATGAGTTTTGTGGAGTGCCAGGCATGACATGCAAGTGGCAATGTTCCACGTTCCAAAATACACTTGTGTCTCGTTTAAATCTGCCCACGCCTACACGCCAAGCGTGTGCAGTCCTCCAAAATCACCTCCTTGGACCTAATCACACACTCAGAGGTCCTTCTATTGATCCACATGCTTGAAACTTCTCTCCTTCTAGAAACATCTTCAGAGCCCAGAGCACAATCTTTCATGTCTGCACTGAGCTCTCTTTCCTGCGACCCTCAGTGTATTTCATGCATTATTAACAACATTCCCCACAGAGATAAATCTCCATCCTTGCGAAAACGATTTCATTTTTGGGGGGCAATAATTCAGGTCGTTTTTCAGGGAAGTTTACAATGCCCTGAGAACATCCAGAAATAATTTTCCACAATACATTTGTTAAGTGACGGTATTAGGGACCGGAAAGAAGAAAGAAGACAGTTGGTATCGACGCTGCCCTTTTATACCTGGAATCTCGTTCCCCATAGTAACAAAAGTTCCTATAGAGCCTTTTCAGGTTTTATCAGCAGACGGAAGAGACCATCTCAGGACAGCAATGGAAAGCGTCATGGAAACAAGTTGTATTTGCGCTGGGTTGATCAAGCTTCTGAGAAAACACTTACCAGTTCAGACAGTTCACCCAAGTGGCTTTGGGATGGTGTCAGGGAAGCCGGCTGCTTTCTAAAAATGTTGAGTTGTCCCAAGATCCCAACAAACAACAGCTGTGTCTCCAAGGAGAGATGTGTCTTGCGAAGCTAACGGCAGAGGAGGGAGGTTTGGGGAAGGTGTCGACGGACTGTTGTTGGTGTCACGCTGGCCAAGCAGAAACAGGAGTTTCCCCCAAGGATGGACAGGGTCGCCACAGCCCAATGGCTGGAATCCTCAGCTGCTACCACTGGACGGTGGCCATCATCACAGTCGCACAAATCAGATCAACACACACTTAGTGCAAGACTCAGTATAGCAACGGAAAATAGGCAGAGCCTCCTTAGGAACAGAAGTCTGGCCCATGACCTGCAGCAACGTGTCCAGGGGACCAGCCCTCATCTATGGGAACCAGCCCACAGACCCAACCTACTGTCTACACGTCAGACAAGCAGGAAGCCAGATGTCCATCCCCATGACAACCCAAGGAGCTGAACAATCCCATCTGCAGCAACCAGCCCCAAATGGCCAGGACTTGACCAGTAACTGATGGCTTCCCTACATGTTGACCCCACCTCTGTTAGGACCAACCAGAGGAAGCCACAGAGGCTCCCCTAACCAATCCCATGGGATACCCTAGTCTAGTGAGCCCCCTGGATCTTCCCCACACCACAGCCTCTGCTCAGGGCACCCCTGACGCCTTCTCTCCTCCCACCACACACCTGTCCCTCATCCCCGCCTGCCTACCAGTGCCCACCAGACACCAGTGAGGGTGGCCGACCCCCCTGCCGCACCAGCCTCTGAAGAAACCGGCTTCGCTTGCTCTCACGGAGGCAGGCGGGCTGTGTTTATTTCCACGTGCACCGTGGCCCAACGCCCTAAATGGAAGCCCTACAACTTACCCAGCTTCTGGGAGAACTTCTGGGAGAACAACCAGGGAATCTTACAGAATGTGGGACAGACACACATGTCCCAGAACACCAACACCATGAACCATACTAGGAAAAAAAACATGGACAAATTGGGCTTTATCGTAATCAAAAACACTTCTGTTCGGGGGATACAACATGAAGCAAGTTAAATGATACGCCATGCCCTGGAGAAGATAGGACATAAAATATTTATATTCATATATGTATTGTGTATTCAGAATGTCTAAAAAACTTAATCATAAAAGACAAACAACTCAATAACCTATAGACAAAATATTTGAACAAACACTTCACAAAATATATAGTATATATAGTAAATATATATTTATTATATAATATATAAGATACATATTTAACATTTCATTAGTTAATTATTATTTACATGGTAATTTATATAGTAATAAATAATAGTGTATTCATACAATATATTTATCAATTATATATTTTTATATGATATATATAATACACAAATAGGTATCTATTAAAATATATAAATTTTTAATTTATAAATTTAGTTTTAAATTATTTTTATTTATTTAAAATTTACATTTTAGGGGCGCCTGGGTGGCACAGTGGTTAAGCGTCTGCCTTCGGCTCAGAGCGTGATCCCGGCGTTCTGGGATCAAGCCCCACATCAGGCTCTTCTGCTATGAGCCTGCTTCTTCCTCTCCCACTCCCCCTGCTTGTGTTCCCTCTCTCGCTGGCTGTCTCTATCTCTGTCGAATAAATAAATAAAATCTTAAAAATAAATAAATAAATAAATAAAATTTACATTTTATTTACAAATATATAAATATTTGTATGTACTTTATGTATGTACATAATAAATATATATTTATATATTTAACAAATATGTTTATATATTTTAATAAATAGATATTTATAAATTTTAATAAATGCATATTTACGTATTTTAGTAAATGTGTATGTGTGCATTTCAATAAATATATAGTTGTATATTTTAAGAAATATGTATTTATATTTTTAATAAATATGTATTTATATATTTTAATAAATACCTATTTGTGTATCATATATAAATTATACTAATTTTTTTATATATGGGGCAAATAGGCATATAAACGATATTCAAAGTCATTAGTAAGGGGAGTAACGCAAACAAACGCCACCCCTTAAAAGGTGACAGTGACAAGTTTTGCATGTGGACCAGCTGTGATCCTTTTGCCTTCTTGAGAGGGATGTAAAAAACAGCACAACTCCTTTGGAAGAACAGTCTGACATATGACCCAGAACGTCTGCCCCTAAATATTTAACCAAGAGAAACGCTCAGGGAAAAAAAGACTGGTACATCAGTACATTGTACCCTCACGCATAACAGCCCAAACAGGTCATGGGGTCAACAAATCACAGGAAACCGTGAGCATTGTAAAAATGTTTTAGAGAACAGCTCTCTCACTCCACCTGGGCATTCGCCTTTGCTCCTTTGCGGACACCTGCCATCTCTCCTCACGCTGGGGAGGTTCCCCAGCAGGTGACCCACACCACCTTCCCTCACCTCTTGGCTGATGTCACCTGCAGGTAACAGGGAGACTGGTCTCCTAATCTCAGCACCCCTGTGGGACCTACGATCAGATGGTAACTATTCCATAGATGGGTTCCATGAATCAGGTCCAGCCTCTGCTACAAATTAGCACCATTCACATTTTTCCACCTGTCAGACACACCTCACATAAGATAGGGAAACGCTAGCCTGTGTCCAAAATAATTGGTGTCTGACTTAAATAGGAAAATGCGAGTATTTGGTGCCATCTAGTGGGTGTGACGTGCTATCAAGACCTAGAACAAGGTATCCCTTGACAGCGAATATGGGGAACACTTGGACCGTGTAAATGAAAGCCAACGAATCCCAGAATCTTTATTTCCCCAAAATAATTGTGAACTGACATTCAAAATGTCGACAACTGTATTTTTCTAATTAAAGTGAGTCTTGGCTTAATAGGTATGGGGTCTCTTTTTGGGGTGATTAAGGATCTATGGAGACTAGAGACAGGGGCCCCTCTCTTGCAGGACAATGTGAATGTATCACATGCCACCTGTGTGCTTTAAAATGGTTGCATTTATGTTATGGGAAAATTGCCATAAAAAGCGAAATTTTTTTAAAAATGAGGGTTGGTCCATAACATGATTTCCCCAATGAAAATAAGTCTTTAGAAACATGGCCTGTGTTGTCCCATACGGACCCTTTGGCACTTTCCCTCTCCCCACCCGTCACCTGGGCTGCTAAAACAGCCCCCACAGCCAACATCTCTGCCCCCCGATGTCCCCTCCCGTCTTTTCACGGCGGCCTTCGAAAATCATACGGTAGACTGTGTCACCGCCTTTCTGAACGTCTCTGGTTTTCATCTGAGCAACGTCTCCCAAGAGAAAGCCCTCGGTGTGCAGAGCCCTGACGTGGCCTCTGTGCACGTAGCCAAGGGGGCCGTTGGAAGCACCTGTCCCTTCTCTAAAATTCACGTTCCCTGGGGAGGAAGATGTGGGGAGAGGGAGCAGAAGGTCGGTGGGAGCAGCTGGTAGAATTTACTCCCGGAATTGAGAACCACAGGTTGCAGGGAACAGATAAAACCAACCCTTTTTTTTTTTTCCTATTTAAGATTGATTGTAGAGCTACCCTATGATCCAGCCATTGCACTACTGGGTGTTTACCCCAAAGATACATAGTGAAGAGAAGGGCCATATGCACCCCAATGTTCATAGCAGCATTGTGCACAATAGCTAAATCGTGGAAGGAGCCGAGATGCCCTTCCACAGATGACTGGATTAAGAAGATGTGGTCCATATATACAATGGAATATTACTCAGCCATCAAAAAGAATGATTTCTCAACATTTGCAGCAACATGGACGGGACTGGAGGAGATAATGCTAAGTGAAATAAGTCAAGCAGAGAAAGACAATTATATGCTTTCACTCATCTATGGAACATAAGAAGTAGGAAGATCAGTAGGGGAAGAAAGGGATAAAGAAGGAGGGGTAATCAGAAGGGGGAATGAACCATGAGAGACTATGGACTATGAGAAACAACCTGAGGGCTTCAGAGGGGAGGGGGGGTGGGGGAATGGGATAGACCGGTGATGGGTATTAAGGAGGGCACGTATTGCATGGAGCACTGGGTGTTATACACAACTAATGAATCATGGAACTTTACATCAAAAACTAAGGATGTACTGTATGGTGACTAACATAACATAATAAAAGATTATTATTTAAAAAAATAAAAAATAAAGCCTTTGGGGAAAAAAAGATTGACTGTAGAATGATCTTTAGTTGGCTTTCATTTCTTAGAGAAGAAGCATCTCTTTTCTGCCAGAGTTACTGATGTACAACGGACACATAAAACCGTATCTATTTATAAGCTCTACAGTGTGATGATTTGAGACACACAGACACTGTGAACTGATCACCGTAATCCAATTACTGCATCACCTCACATCTACCTGTATGCCTGCACACCTGCCATCTACTCTCTTAGCAAACTCCCAGTATACGATAGGCTGTCATCAAGCATAACTGCCTTGCTGAGGGCACCTGGGGGGCTCAGTCGGCGATGCATCTGCCTTTGGCTAAGGACGTGATCCCAGGGTCCTGGGACCGAGCCCCGCGTAGGGCTCCTTGCTCAGCGGGGAGCCTGCTTCTCCTTCTCCCTCTGCTGCTCCCCCTGCTTGTGTTCTCTCTCTGACAAATAAATAAATAAATAAGATCTTAAATACATATATATATATATATATATATAAAACCACCTTGCTGTGCATTAGATCCCAAGGATTTATTGTTCGCATCACCGAACACTTATGCCTCTACCCAACATCTCCCCACATACCCACGACCTAGCCCCTGGCCACCACCATTCTTCTGTCGGCTTCCGTGAGTGTAACTTGTTGCTGATTCCATGTATAAGTGAGACGGTACAATATTTGTCCTGCTGCTCCTTGGGTATCTCACTTGATGCCCTCAAGGTCCATCCATGTGGTCCCAAAAGGCAGGACTTCCTCCTTTTTAAGACGGCATAATGTCGCATTGTATGTCCAGACCACATTATCCATTCATGCACCAATGGAGACGGGTTGCTTCCTTCTCTTGGCTATTGTGAGGAATGCTGCAAAGAAACATAGGGGTGTTTATATCTTTCTGAATTAATGTGTTTGTTGGGAGGGGGTGATAAATACCCAGGTGTGGGATTACTAAATCATATGGCATTTCTATGTTTAACTTTTTGAGGAACCCACAGGGTGTTTTGCTGAGGGAAGTAAGTCAGAAGGAGGAAGACGAGGGCCCTGTGATTTCACGTAGACGTGGACTCTGAGAAAACAGAACAAAGAGGACAAACGTGGTTGCCAGAGAGGAGGGGAGCCCTGTGTTCTCTCCCCCCAGCCCCGCCTCAACCATCTGCCGCCTTGTGGCTTTCCGTGCTTCCTACTGTTGAATGGCACTCTATCAACATCAACAGGGGGTCCGGTTGTCCCCGCGGTAAGCATAGGACAATGCTCTTACGTGGAGCACCCAAGTGCTCAGAGGGTGCTTATGTCAATGCCATTGTTCCCAGAATTAATTAGGGGCATTAGTAAGTCCTTCCGACGGGAATGCAGAGTGTGACTGTGCTGGGAAGGGAAAGCACTATGCAAACAGCTCTGAAAAACCACGGATTGTTGTTTGGTTCTTTGTCCCCAGGGCGTTCCGTAACTTGCTGTGCAGGAGGGAGTGACCTATTCGCCTTGTCTTCCCCCAACCTCTCCAGGGCAGCGATCTGCAAACAGAGTGAACTCTTCATGCCCCAGGACTCATTTCTCTGCAGAGACCCTGTGCCTTTCCCTCGCCACCTGTGGTATGCTCCAGGTCCTGCGCAAGGAGGTCTTGCCGGGTATCCCAAGGCACCCGGGACCCCAGGCCATCTTGAGTCCTTCTGGATGGCCAGGGACAGCAGGATGGCCAGCTCTCGAATGGAGCATCAGCAGACTCCCGCCCCTTCGTGGTTCTGACCCAGGAAGCAGCCTGCCTCGTTCCGGCGCAATGGAGAGCCCGAGATCCTATTTCGATAAGGAAACCTCGCGAGTTGCATTCTGTCAGACAGAAAGGGGGAGAAATAAAATAAAAGTAAAAACGGAGACATCGCGATTACGTTCAACCCTCCAAAATGTGGCAGCGCTCTGTGCCCATCAATAATTGATGAAAACGTCCAACGTTGATTCTCTTCTTGTAACAATCGCCTATTGCATTGCTTATGCAAATGCAACTCCAAGTGTTTAATATTCTGCTTGCACCACGTTCTCTTTTGCTGGAAGGGCGATTCCAGATAGAAATTTTGTTTTTTGCCATTGTTTGCTTTTTCATTAGCATTACTTCTCTTGCCTTGCGGTTATAGAGTAGAAAGCCTCATGTTCTGTTTTTCTTAACTGTGTTTTCAGGTAGGTACATTCTACTACATTCTATCTGTCTATGTATCTATCATCTATCTATCCATCCATCTTTCTATTTATCAATCTATCATCTATCCCTCCATCATCTACCCATCCACCCATCCAATCATTTATTCTATCTATCTATCTATCTATCTATCTATCTATCTATTGACACACCCGCACACCTGTCCATCCACCCATCCAGCCACCCACCCTTCTATCTTATCTATGTATCTATCAATGTATCTATCTATCTATCTATCTATCTATCTATCTATCTATCTATCATCTATCCATCTATCTATCCACCTATTATCTATCAATATCTATCTGTGTATTTATCTAGCTATCTATGTATGTCTGTATGTATCCATGTACCTATCCATGTATTTATCTATACCTATGTAACTATATATCTAACATCCAGACATCTATTCATCTATCTATGTATATATGCGTCTATCTACATCTATCCATCTATGTATCTACCTATTACATATTTTAAAAATTACATATATATATATATAATTTCCATTCACACAACTATGACATTAATTAAATCCCAACTAATAAAAATTATATTCTACAAGCTTGCTGTAGCAGCAAGGCACAGTATTTGACCCTGGGACCAAGGTACATCCCATGGGGCTGAGAAATCACTTACTTTGTTCGACGTTATCCTTTTCATTGGCCTTCAACCTAGAAAAGCATAGAGATGCTTTTTCGTCTTAAAATGCAGTGGTCCTGTGGTTACAGGATGCTTGGGCTCTGAGCGTAGGGCTGCTGTGTGTTAACACGTAGCCCTGGCATGGCCCCACAGGACCCTCTGGGATGACGGGGTGGTGCTGGCTCATCAGAACACCCCGAAGGCCAACATGCTCACCCAAGGGGCATACTTTACAAAGAAAGTTGTGTCCTGGGAACACGGCCCTCATAAACACCTGTTCTTACAGTGGATCTCTGACTTCTTTGGATGATTTTTTAATGGCTCTTTCCTGTTCTTTCCGTTTAGCAACCACCGTGAGAATGAAGGAAACTGTCTCCACACAAAGGCTGTTCTCTGTATGAACTCAGCCCAGGCCGGAATAACCGCACTCTGCTCTAATCCCATTGTCTGTTCTTTCCTCTCTCCGTGCTTGACAAGAACTGGATCCTTCTCCAAGCTACCAGTTTTGTTTATGGCCAGCATGAGGGCCTGGTGGGAAAATGTTGACCTTTGTGGCCACACTTGTCCTGAGAAATCACTCCTGAGTCACTTGGCTCATGCATGGATTCGCTTTCCAGCTGAACTTCCTCATCCCCAGAAGCCAGTTTGCAGAAACCGCCATCTCCCCCTCACTGAGTTTTACCTAGGACATGCCCGTCTCAGGCCTTCCACCCATGGTCAGCTGATCCGAAAAAGTCCCTTAGAATCATAGAATCAACGACTCTTTAAGAGGCCCTGGGACCAAGGCCAAAGACATCATCTAGTTTCAGTGGTTGTGTGTAGGTTGGCCCAAGCTCCTCTCCTCCATTCCAACACTTCCCTCAACAGCTGCCTCTATTGCCCGAGTGAGCACAGGAGTGGGTGCCCCTAAATAAATGGGCATCGAGTATCCATCCATCCATACCGCTAGTGTGAGAGTCCCTGTGTAGACTCTACTACCACCACTCACCTACTGCATACCCCGCCACGCCAAACACCTGCCACCTGCCAGCCAACACCAGGTGCGCTGCTCCGTGCAGCCTTCCAGACACAAGGTAAAATGGTTCTTTGGTCTCGGCTTGCTTATGGAGGCACTGATGTTTGAAATAATCACTCACTATGGAAAGCCTCGCTGTTTTAGAACAGAGGGTTGAAAAGGAAACAAATAAAATGAACATAGAGATAGAAGGATTGAAGAAATGAACTGAGTTATAATCCCAATGAAGGGGGAAAAGTTAGGACTATATAGGAGGACTGCCTAGTTATCCTGGAAGAAGCCTTTTGATGGGAAAATAAAACTCAACCCCCTTTTATATGTTAGTTTCACAGTGACCACAAATTGGGTGGCTTAAGATAACAGAGATTTATCCTCCCACAGCTCTGGAGACCAGACGTCTGAGATCCAGGCGGGGCAGGACCACTGAGATCCAGGCGGGGCCCGGCTGTGCTCCCTCTGGAGGCTCCAGGAGAGGGTCCTTCCTGCCTCTTGCAGCTTCTGGGGCTCTAGGCCTCCCTGGGCTCATGGTCACATCCCTCCCATCTGCCTCCATCTTCCCGTGGCTCCTCCTCTGTGTCTGTGTGTCCTCTTGTGTCTCTTATAAGGACCCCTGTCATTGAATTCAAGGCCACCCTGATCCAGGATGAGCTCATCTCAAAATCCATACCTTCGTTGCAACTACAAACTTTATCCAAAAAAAAAAAGCTTGCATTCACAGGTTCTGCATGTCAGGATCTGGACATATCTTGGCGGGGGGGGGGGGGGCACAACATAAACAGTATCCACTTAAAAATTGAAATAGTCACTCACCCTTTCTTGAAAGAAGCACACATTTTTCTCCTGTATCTCTTCCCGTTGCTGTTGCTGCCTTTCAAGATGACATCATCATATGTTTCTGTCTACCTCTGTGACAACCGAAATCCTCAGCCTGCTGGATAATAGAACCATGCACTTCTTAAGAATAAATCCATAGTTTATTTACCAGAAAATCCATACAATGCTTTGCACATAATAAGCACATAATGTTTGCCCAATTGACATGAATTTACCCAAAGCATAAGCCCTTCACTTTTGTTTTTAAAAAAGAGGGCTATTTTTCCACATCATTTCAGAGTTGTTCCCTAGTTATGTGTGGCCTTTCTGTGAAACTATACAGATATTTTTTTTTCATTTCATGCATCATTTGCTGAAATGCCCTTTAAAATGTAATGGAACCTGGAGCTTTAGGAAACAAAACTCTGCAGAAAATAAATTATCTTCTCTCTTTGGAGTGGGACCCAAAGGTCTCACCTTATTAACAATGTCGGGGACTCTCCAAAAGCAGGGGACTCTCCTGAGCCGTGAAGACAGCTGAACTCCAGCTTAAGGGGGGTCCTCAGTAATCAGACACAAGCACCCAGGCACGGGCCACAGCGGCCGGTACCAGAGTCCCGCCACGAAGTTCACGTGCAGAGGACACAAGGAAAGAGAGCTTTGAAGGGGAATTACGACAGAGCCGTGAATCACATCACCGCATGATATCGCTTCCCTTGACCAAGAGCAAAGTACTCTGCACGTGGAAAACGCACTTTGTGAGTGAGGGTCATGCTAAGCTGTTTTAACCGATGGACCACACATGTCACTGTGTGTAGCATATAGCCAGTGTTCAGGTCAAAGATGAATGTTTCTTTTCTTCTTCTTTTTTTTTAAAGATTGTATTTATTTATTTGACAGAGAGAGATAGAGACAGCCAGCGAGAGAGGGAACACAAGCAGGGGGAGTGGGAGAGGAAGAAGCAGGCTCCCAGCGGAGGAGCCCGATGCGGGGCTCGATCCCAGAATGCCGGGATCACGCCCTGAGCTGAAGGCAGACGCTTAACGACTGAGCCACCCAGGCGCCCCAAAGATGAATGTTTCTGGCTGGCTGGTCATGCCGCTCAAGAGTGGGTTCAGGCAACCTGTGTTTTTGCACCTTGTGGCTCTCACACCTGCAGCCCTTTCCAAGCTCACCTGGATTGTCAATATTTGATCAGAGGAGGGAGGATGGAGAAGCTGTATTCGTTTGATGGGCTGCCATAGGCAAATCCCACAGACCAGATGGCTCAAACCACAGACATTTAATTCCTCCCGGTCCTGGAGGATGGGAGTCTGAGATCCAGGTGGGGCCAAGGCTGGTTCCTCCTGAGGTCTCTCTCCCTGGCATGGAGATGCTGTGTTCTCCCTGTGTCCTCACATGGTCATCCCTCTATGCGAGCCTGGGTCCTCATCCCCTCTTCTAATAAGAACTCCAGTCTTATGGGATCAGGGCCCATCCTCATGACCTCATTCTACCTTAATCCCCTCTTCAAAGACCCCCACCTCCAAATACAGTCTCATTCTGAGGTCCTGGGAGTTACGGCTTTGACATATGAGTTTTGTAGATAAACAATCCATCCCATAACAGGAGTCATGCTCACTTCTTACCAGCTGGGCCAGAAACGAAATGCATGATTTGACACACTCCGTTGGCAAGACGTCATCCTATGGGCCCATCTAGAAGCCCAGGTGGGGGTGGGAAGCTGGTTGACATAGACTCGGGTGTGCTAATCATCTCCCCACACAGAGTCAGCCCAGTAGACAAGGAGTGTGGATATCTGATAGACAGCCTCCACCACACTTTGGGAGACAGCTTTCGGGCTTCAGACTAACAAAATTCCATTGTCCACTTGGGGTCTCCATCATGGGAGAGATCACCCCTATGATTCACCTCTTCTCTTAGTCCGTCACCTCTCCTTGTGAACACCATTACTGAGACAATATTACGATCTGATGCTTCTATTTCTGTAATAGGCTTGTGCTTTTAAATGGCCTCCAAACCAGGGTGCTTCTTCGATTTGTTTATTTCACTGACTTTAATTAAGTGAAAGGGGAAAATCTCTCAATTATTGGCATGGTCATACATCAGGTGTGGTCAGGAGCCAGGATGTTGGGGCCCCAGAAGTGAGTGTTGAAAAGGAACCCTGGCTGAATGAGAACCCTCTGCAGGATGACATCCAAGCATGAGTTCTGCACTCAGTGAAGATTTATTTAACGTACGCAGTATTCGAGACCCGTGCCCGGCATTAGGAACCAGAAGATGTGTGATATCCAGGGCATTGGTCTTTGACCGCCTCCCAGTCTGGATGTCTAGATAGGACGGCACACCTGTAAAGAAATCACTGCAGCAAAATGAGATAAGTACCCCAACAAAAGCGTGTGCCAAATAGATAAGCAGGGGCAAAGGGGATTCTCTTCTAGTCTCCTGCGCTCTGGCAGCAGAGAGCCTGAGCGATACTTATCGTTAAAGAGCCCGGGTGGTTTCCACAAATGGACAAACGCTGTTCTATTTCCGTAGGTAACCATGATCTTGGGAATGCTGCAACCAAATGAGGAATCCCAGACAGTGCAGAGTCCGGGGCCAAGGTGACATGCTCAGGTCCCATTGTTCTCAGAAACAACGGTGCAATTTGAGCTCCCCTAATGCCATCGGGGAGGGTAGGGAGGGACGTGACTGCAGACCCAGGAAAGCCTCGCTGGCCGCCTGCAAGAAAAGGATTTCCCCAGCCCCCAGTGTGCAGACCGCCATCCCTGATCTCCATCAGCCTCCTCCACCATGCAATGAGACACACCGAGAGCCCGGGAAAGCGGAAGGAAGACCTCCGAGGGTTGTGTCATCTTGAATTCATTTCACTGAGTGCCATCAGGCAGAGGGGGCTTCTTCTCCAACTTGAGGTTTTGTCTCCCTGACCCTGGACCGGAGGGAAGTGTTGATGCTTTTCTCCAAGACCTAATTAGCTTCAGATGCCCTACTCTTTATCAATATGGGGGCGGGAACCATCCCACCATATGGCTTCCTACTGCTGCTTTTCAACAGCATGGCAATGGATGAAGAGAATGCGGTGCATCCACACAACGGATCATGACAGTGTTAAAAAGGAAGGACATTCTGTCACCTGCTCCAACGTGGGAGGACCTTGCAGAGACAACACCGGGTGACATAAGCCAGTCACAAAAGGACAAATCCTGTAGGATTCCACTCATAAGAGGCCCCCCAGAGGAGTTACATCCCCAGTGACAGAAAGTAGATGGTGGCACCAGGGGCTGGGGGAGGAGGATAAGGAGTTAGTGTCTCATGAGGACAGAGTTTTGGTTTTATATGATGAAAAACTTATGGAGATGGGTGGTGGGGTAGTTTTACAACAACGTGAATATATTTAGCACTACTGAACTCTACACTGAGAAGTAGTCAAGATGGTAAATTTTACATGATGCCTATTTTACCACAATTAAAAATTAAGAGGAAAGCCATGATCATTTGGAATCATGGATACAAAATGCATCCTGTTTGGATAGAAAGACTCTACAAGCATTTCACGGGCCCCTAACTCCACATATTAACGGATGCGAAGCAGCTAGTTCTTCTGCCGACTCTTGTTGGGATAGTCTGGCCCGTGGTGGATTCATGATTTAAATTAGAAGGTCATTTCTGAATGCGGGTTGCAGGGATATGATTTGCTCTTTGATGAAACACCCCAACTGTGCTTCTCTGCTCCCTTTTGCCTTCCCACGGGAGCAAGGCTGGGTTATCCCATGACACACCAAGCGTGTGCGGGACCACCCTTTCACACAGGACGCTCCTGAGATTATCGGAAGGAATCCTTCAGTCAGGAATCCATGCCCACGTGCCCGATTCCCTACAAAACTCTCTCACCAGAGCAAGAGTGGTCCCCCCAGCAGGTGACTTCGTCTCTATCCCTTAACTCAACTATATCCACTCTTCAGAGCCATGTTCCACAGTCCATAATCCCCATGAAAGAATCATTGGCTCCATCATTAGAAGGAACAATATTTTGCATACGGCACTGAATATTTTTTACATGATTCTTGTGAAAATAACCACCTGCAAATCCAACATTCTAGATGTGATTCTCTCGGCAATGGCACTTTCTTGGCATTTTCTGTGATACATACCCATCCCTGAAGCCCTGCTTACATGTCTTCAGAGCGTATGTGTATGCCAAACGCTGACACTTAAGCAAATACTTCAGAATTGACTGCCCAGAATCTTGTTCACTGGGCCCACATGGATATGACTTTAATAACATCATTGCATATACTTGGTCAAATGGTCAAACCCTTGGAAATAAGGATTTATTTCAATGTTTAATTCCACCAATGCAACTATGCATTGCACAAAATATTTTTTTTAAATATTTAAAATATTTAAGACTGCATCTTCAGGTTGCCAAGCTAGTAGGGAATTCTCAGATTCCAAAAGTCTAATACGAAGGTAAGAAGTCAGAAAGATAAGCTGGGCACTGTAGACTGGACAGAAATTAAGATATCATTTTCATAGATCCATGAAGTCAGATATGCACCCATCCCACATAAAAAATTGTCCTCGCCAAAAGATGCCAACCCAATTGTGGGAAATAATAAATGCTTGTTGTTTCAAGCCACTCACTGTTGGAAGCAATCATTGGGTAGCCCGCGATGATTGCTGCCATTTTGTACCTTATGTCACTGAACACATGTAAGTTTTACCCACAATCTTTATAGGCTACTCAAGCATACAGGTGATCTTCATTATTGGCACGTGCCATAGATGAAAATTTGCCTACTTGCTAAAATGTATCTGTGACCCCCAAACCAACACTTCCAGCCCTTTCAAGGTCATGTAATAGTGAAGTGGCACCCAGTACTCCTGAGCACAACGAGGCTGCCATGTGCCACATGCAGAAAATCCATGTGTTAGAGAAACTTCATTCAGATGTTGGTTCTAGCATCCTTGGCTCTGAGTTCAATGTGAACGAATCAACAATAGAATTTAAATAAAATATCTTTAGACATAAATGCACATAAAACAAAATTATGTGTTGATTGGTTGTTGAAATGTGACCGAGGTTGCAGGAACCTGACTCCCTATTTCCCTAGGAACAAAGGTTTAGTGTTTGCTAATTTAGTGTTTGCAGCAAGTAAAATAACAACCACACAATTTTAGAATGACTCAGCGGGTTTTCTCCCAGTCATATGGTACGATTACACATAAATTATATAAAAATAGTCAACTTTAGATCTGATAAGTTAATTAAAGTATATGAAGAAAGCACACTTAAATTTATTTTAAAAGTTGCACTATAGTGTCTAACTACTAGATTATTAGCTATAAATAAGACAGATTGTCAATAAATAATTAAATTCAGAGAAGGCCAAAAGAGAGAGAGAAAGAGAGAAATGCAAGACAAATGCAAATACAATCATTAACTGTAGATATAAATCCAGATAACACTCAACCACTGGGGAATGAAATATGTTATAAACTTTGGCAAGCCACCTGGCAGAATTGTATCAAAATTGCATAGAACTTTTGCCCTGCCATTTTGCATCTAGATATTTGCTTGTACACGCTCACTGAGGGAAAACAATGACACCAGGATGTTCCCTGCATCATTATCTATAATGGGAATACCATAAAAACCCAGAAAACAACCTGGACTATTCATTAGCACACCCAGAAGCCCCAGTTCTGTGCTTCCCCCATCCCGGAGGAGACTGGAGCAGATGGCTGCCAGCCTGTATTATGGAAGCACCGGTCCTACCAGCAATGACCAGCAGGATGGTCAGGGCACTGATGCTCTTCAGAAAGCTCCAGGCTGCAGGCAGTGAGGAAAGCCAGACAAAGCCACACAAAACCCTCATTTAGAGATATATCTCCAGGGACGCCTGAGTGGCACAGCAGTTGAGCGTCTGCCTTTGGCTCGGGGCGTGATCCCGGCATTCTGGGATGGAGCCCCACATCAGGCTCCTCTGCTGGGAGCCTGCTTCTTCCTCTCCCACTCCCCCTGCTTGTGTTCCCTCTCTCGCTGGCTGTCTCTATCTCTGTCGGATAAATAAATAAAATCTTTAAAAAAAAAAAAAGAAATATATTTCCAGGTCCCCATCATAATTCAAACAGTCCAGGCTCAACATTAAGAAATATTCTCCCACGAAGCCAAACCTAGCACCACTCTGCTCAACAATGAATCGAGCCCATACAGCACGTGGCTTGGTTTCCTATTTAAAGACAGTTTACTTTTTCCATAAGAATGTCTGAAAAGCAACGACAATTTGCAAAGATGTTACACGGAGACAGAACTTTACACAGCTAGGAGATGTGCCAAGTGCATTGAGAAATGTCGTTGTCATATAATTGTTATATGATTTATTATTATTTATTATTATTTTATATTATTTATTATTATATTGTTATATTATTTGTTGTTATATTATTTATGTTATATTATTATTCTTGTTATATTATTTATTATTTTTTTAAGATTTTATTTATTTATTTGAGAGAGAGAGCGCAAGGTCATGAATGGCGGGAAGGGGCAGAGGGAGAAGCAGACTCCCTGCTGAGCAGGGAGCCCTATGCGGGGCTCAATCCTGAGACCCTGGGATCATGACCTGTGCCAGAGGGAGATTTTTACCGACTGAGACCCCCCAGGCACCCAGCTTCGCGTTTAATAAGAAGGTCCCAGAAATGCTTATGATGAGTTTACACGTAATTGGATTTTGTGATTTTTTTTAAAGGATGCGGACACCCGATGTGCTCCCAGTGTCTCACACACGACTTTTCCACCATGAAAACATACCAAAGAGTTTCCAGCTGGGAATTTACCAGAAACATAAGGTAGAAGTAAGCCGTCAAGTGTTTTTCAATATACAAAAATATGTCAGTTAGAATAAACAAAATCAGAGATGCCCGTTTCACATTACATTTAAAAGCATTTTACTTTCAAAAACATTGTGTCAACTATGCTTCAATTAAAAAGGAGGGGGGAGTTTTTTACTTTCTGGAAACTGAAAGAAACTTGTCTATTCTGCACCTTTCCATCCTGGATTGATGCATGACGTCAATCCCACTGCTCACTACATTTTTTGTTAACTATAGAGCCTGGAAGACCTGTTCGTTCCCCCTCTGGCCTTGACTTGGGGCTAAAGATGGTTGTCACAGACTGAATGTGTGTGCCCCTTAACCCCCGGAAATTCATATGTGGAAGCCCTAACCTCCAACTGGATGGTCTGAGGAGGGAGCATCTTCTGGAGGTCATTAGGGTTATATCAGGTCATGCCATGGGGTCCCCATGATGGAACTCGTGTCCTTATAAGATGAGCAGAAGACCCCAGAGCTCTCTCTCTCCATCACGTGAGGACACAGGACAAAGATGGCATCCTGAAAGCCAAATGCTGGTAGCAACGGTTGGGTCCCGAGGAGCGTGACAACATGTGAGGCACCCACATTCTGTGCTTCTGTAAGACACGCATTAGCTCAACATGACGAGTAAACAACTGCCTGCACTTTATTGATGGGCAAAAATTGGTTCATATCCCTTCTAGAGTTGAAGCAACAATTAATTGCATCCCAGGGCACCTCGGTGGCTCAGTCAGTTCAGCGACTGCCTTGGGCTCAGGTCATGATTCCAGGGTCCTGGCATCGAGTCCCACATCAGGCTCCTTGCTCAGCGGGGAGACTGCTTCTCGCTCTCCCTCTGCTGCTCCCACTGCTTGTGCTCTCTTTCTCTGTCTCTCCCTCTTTCTCTGTGTCAAATAAATGAATAAAATCTTTTTAAAATATGGTTGCATCCCTAAAATTTAAGGCTAATCCATTTTCCAAACCAGTACTAGGAAGGTACCAGTTCATATGTACTTACCTCTAAAATGGCATGTGTCCTCCATTTCCAATTGCACTAGAAGCTTCCACTTGTTTGTTCTGTCCCTCTGATTGGCAGTGTAAGTTCCCCAAGGCTGCTTTAGTCAGTGACCACAAACTGCATGTCATAGGTAAGTGTATGAGTTTCCTGGGGTGGCCATAACAAATAACCACAATCTGGGGCGGGAGGCTGAAAATATTACACAGGTGTCTTCCCCCAGCTCTGGAGACCAGAAGTCTGAGATCCAGGTGGGGCAGGACCACTGAGATCCAGGCGGGGCAGGGCTGCTGAGATCCAGGCGGGACAGGGCCGTGCTCCCTCCTGAGGCTCCTGTCCTTCCTGCCTCTTCCAGTTTCTGGGGCTCCAGGCATCCCTGGGCTGTGGCCACGTCCCTCCCATCTCTGCCTCCGTCCTCACATGGCTTCTCTGTGTCTGTGTCTCTCCTTTTCTGTCTCTTGTAGGGACACTTGTCATTGGATGTAGAACCCACCCCAAGTCCAGAATGGACTCATCTCATGATCCTTAATTAATGCCATCTGCAAAGACCTTATTTCCAAATAAGCTCACATTCCAAGGTTCCAGATGGCCATGTATTTTGGAGAGAATCCTCTTTAGCTCACAACTTTAGGAATTCAAAATGCTCTGAAGCTGATCTCACTGTACAACCCATGTCATAAACGGTAAAGTGACATGTGTTCCCCACCAGATACGAGCATTTTGGGGAGAGGGGCAAACAAACCCTGATGGGGGGCTCAATCCCAAGACCCTGAGATCATGACCTGGGCTAAAGGCAGATGCTTGACTGACTGAGCCACCCAGGTACCCCCACTTTGCATTTTTATTTTTTTATCTTTTTAAATATTTTATTTATTTGTTAGAGAGAGAGAGAGAACAAGCAGGTGGGGAGGGGAAGAGGGAGAGAAAGAAGCGGGCTACCCACTACAGGACTCGATCCCAGGACCCTGAGATCATGAGTCCAGCCAAAGGCAGATGCTTAACCCACTGAATCACCCAGGTGTCCCCATTTTGCATTTTTAAATGGCATTTCTTAGAGCAATACCTTCACACAAAACAGCAGCCCGCATTTTGGGAGTCGTGGACGCTGCAGGCTGCTGGAGAGCACGGAAAGCACTCTTGGTAAGAAAGGTTCTCCATCAGCAATCTTCTCCACGTACAAGCAGATGACGCTCTGCGACTGTGCTTTTCTCCACGCGCGGTGTTGGACGTGAATGTCAGCGCTGTAGCTGATTCCTCCCCCTTGGCACTTCAATAAAGTGACAGCCACACAGGCTGGTGATGCCATTGTTCCCAAACAGCCCCTGATGCTGTGCAAAATGCACCAATGAAGTAGCGTTGGTAGCGTTGCCCTCCACGTCTGCTAATGTTTCGTTCTGACCGGCAGCAAAACCCCTACTGAGCTCCGCGGAGCCTCATGAGTATGGGGAGACTCTTTATAATCAGCAGCTCCTGCACAGAGAATACCAACTCAGGGATTTAAAGAAGAAGAAGAAGGAGAAGGAGGAGAAGGAGAAGAAGGAGAAGAAATTAAAAAAAAAAAATAACAGGGCATTCATGGTTAAGGACAGCACTCAGGGTATGCTTGTAGACCTCACAAATTCTTTCATTATTCAGCGTGGAAGCCGTGCTGGGAATGGGGCCACTTGCATAGCCAGCCAGCACGTCTCTTCTGTGCTTCTATGCAGGCATATGTTTGACATCGCTCTGTGCACCCGTAGGACCTGACTTTCCCGTCATTCACAACCCCAAATTACCCTGTTAATGTAATTTAAACAACAGAGTTTCACACTCGTCTGCTGTCATGGAAAGCGCTTGAAATCGTCGTTGCCATCCTGATGATTCTACTCATGTTGTGTTATCTCAAAAGAGAGGAGATCGGGAGGGGAGAGCTTTAAAAGAGCCAGCATCATGTCACATATGCAACCCCATGTATTAGGTTGAGAAGCTGTAACAGCAGTTGGCGTGAATACATTCACTCCATCAGACCATGGAGTCTCAGGGGATATTTTAACACTGAGTTTGATTCTTCCCATGGCAGACTTGAATTAGCACCTTCAGATTTCCATTCCCATCTTCTTGTAGTAGTATCTTCCCAAGATACTTGGTGCCAGGTATAGGTAGGTAGGTAGATAGATAATAGGTAGATAGATGAACAGATGGATGGGTGGGTGGATGGAAGGGTGAATAAATGGATGAATGGATAGATGATAGATAGATAGTTATACAGATAGATATACAGATAGATATATAGATAGAGATATACATTATAAATAGATAAATATAAATCAATAGATATACAGATAGGCAGACAGATGATAGATGATAGATAGATAGATAGATAGATAGATAGATAGATAGATATGATGGATGGATGGATAGATAGATAGATAGATATGATGGATGGATGGATAGATAGATAGATAGATAGATAGATAGATAGATATGATGGATGGATGGATGGATGGATGGATGGATGGATGGATGGATAGATAGATATGATGGATGGATGGATGGATGGATGGATGGATGGATGGATAGATAGATAGATGGATAGATAGATAGATGATAGATACATGGATAGATAGATAGATAGATAGATAGATAGAATGATAAAGACACATCTTCAATATTATGGATCCCAAAGACTTTTCTGAACATCCCCAAACTTTCCTGTGTCTCAATTTCTAAGGAATCTTATTTCAGAAGTACCTGAGCACTTCCGGTCATCTATGAATACTTAAACACACCCTTAAAAGACTTCAATCCTAGGAACTTGCCCCACTTGCACTCACAGCTCATGAGCGTGAGCACTTCCATGACAGAAGAGTCACTCAACTATCCTTGAGATTTTTTTTTTCCACTGAAAGACACGCACAAAAGTGTTTGCTGAATCATTGGTCATTGTAGCCAAGAGCCGGAAACAACCAAATGGTCCTCCACTGAAAATGTGTACAGTATGATATTTTCATACACAGAGATATTTCATAGCCATGAGAAGATAAGAGCCATTGGGTGAATCCAGTTCTACTGGAAAGAGAACAAGAATGTATCTCAGGAGGATACATTGAGATAGAACCAGCAGTACATTCCTTATGGTTCCATTTATGTGAAGTTTAAGAATGAGCAAAACTGATCTGTGGTTGTAGAGGCTGGAATAGTCATTAGTTGGGGACTGTGGTATTTTGCATGGCACTGGACACGAGAGAGATTTCTGCGTTGCCATAAACTTGCTCTATCTTTTTTTTTTAATGTTTTTTAATTACATTATGTTAGTCATCATACAGTACATCCCTGGTTTCTGATGCAAGGTTCGATGATTCATTAGTTGCGTTTAACACCCAGTACTCCACGCGATACGTGCCCTCCTTACTCCCCATCACCAGTCTATCCCATTCCCCCACCTCCCTCCCCTCTGAGGCCCTCAGTTTGTTTCTCAGAGTCCGTAGTCTCTCATGGTTCACTTGCTATATCTTGATCCAAGTGATATTTATATGAGGATATGTATGCAAAACTCCATCAAGACGCACACTTAATACTTGTGCATTTGACTGTATATGATGTGACTCAATGAATAAATCTAAAACAAAATTTTTTTAGAGTAGATTCCATGCCAGTGTGGGGCTTGAACTCACAACCCTGAAATCGAGAGTCATACTCTACTGACTAAGCCAGCCAGGTGCTCCGCAATACAGTTTTTAAAAGGAAAAAAAGATGTGAAGTCATAATTGTTTCAAATTCTGAAAGAGAGAGGTGAGGGTGAAAACAGGAGATTTCATAAACTACACATTGTTGGATTTTTATACTGGGACCCAAAAGAATTCTAGTATCATTTCATAGTTTCTGAGGACTCTGGAATCATTCTGGATTCCGTAAAAGCAAGTCCTACTGAGCTACTCTGCTTCACGATGCATTTAGTAGACCATTTACTACATTTTATTAGTAAATGTAGAGATTACTGGTGAGTGCAGAAACACATTTACTAATTATGTAAGTTTATGTCATACGGTAATAGTTAATTTCATGTCTCAATTTGGCTACCTCATGGGGTGCCCAAATAGTTGCTCATGCATTACTCTGAGAGTTTCTGCAGAGTGCTTTTGGATATGATGAACATTTATGTTGAGAGACTGAGTCAAGTTCCCCTCCCTAAGGTGGGTGGGCCTTGTCTAATCCGTTGAAGGACTCACACCGAACCATCCGCTCTTCCTGCTCAAGAGGGTTTTTGCAAGTTTAACCAGAGAAACAAAATGAAAAAGCTCCTGGACCAGCTTGAGAAGACACCCCGGCCCCACACTTGGAGCTGCTGACTGCAAGGTGGGCAGGGCTAGCTCCTTCAGAAAGCCGGTTACGCACCACCCACAGATCCAGGGCACCAAGGTCAGCATTGCCCTTCCCCGAGGGGGACTTGGGAGGAGCTGGACGGAATGTTCAGAGCCAAAACTGGAATACAACTATTTATTTTCCTAATTACATGTTGTTCTGAAAGCCCCATATGCGTGAGTGATTCATGCACCGACAACAACATCTGCGGGACCCTTGTGTGTGGTGTCATGCTACCCTGCGTATCTGGGGAGAGGACATTGTGAAACGGACTTACTCACGGCACACATAACCCCCGAGTGTGTTGAGCACCACAACAAGCAATGCTCCTTTTATAGAGTGTGAGGCTCGAATTTCTTACAGTGCTCACAAGATCAGGGCAAGAAGGTAGTCTGCATGATGAGGCATGGCCCCAAATTCACTCTGCAAAATTAACCCTGTCTGGATAAAATCCCACTCCATTTCTTCGAGCGGGTGGGGACCCTTCTCTCCTACGCACACAGCCAAATTAAAAACAAACAAAAAAAATCCATTTGGATTCTTGTATTGGGAAGCGGTTGGTTTTGTGCTCATTATGCATTCCGGGTGGTGACGTGTCTGCCAAGCGAGGTGGTCGTGCGTAGGGGAGCCCCGGGGGTGTTGTTGTCACATGCAAACTCCAGCTGCCAAGAGAGCAGCTGATTAAGGGTTTTATTTCTTTTCTTGTCATCTTATGACTTATTTCTTCATGAAAACCCTCATTGTTTCCTCGGACAAACAGGAGAACGACTCCAGTGTTTGAGATGGGATGATGAAGGGTTTTTATGAGCAGAGAGAGAACATGAAGAATCATGAAATCCAAAGCACGAAACCAAGCTGTGTGCTTCTGCAACGCAATGGCCAGATGGAGCCTCGGGCAAGCGCAATGGAGAGCTGTCTGCACAGGCAGGTCCCAGAGCTCCGGCGGCTACACCTGGGGTCTGGGACTTGGCACTAAGCAGGAAAGCAGCTCCCCTCATCCTTATTACCGACACCATCACCATCACCACCGCTATCATCACCATCATCATCCCCAGCAGCAGGACGAATGTCTTGCAGATTTTTCCACGCCATTTACAAACCGGCAAATAATGGATCTGAAACAAGTCCGTTCAGGATGAGGATCTCAAAGAGCACTTCAAAGCAGATGACGATTTGACAAAAACATCTCCTTTTCCCAAAATAAGGTCCTTTGACGTGTCACGGGGAATATGACTTTTCGGGTTTTTAGGTTTTGTTTATCGGTGTTTTTAGTTTTGTGGGGTTTGGTTTCTTTTGTTTCATTTTCTGTTTTTGGGTTTTTTTGGTTTTGTTTGTTTGTTTTGGTGCTTCGGTGCCTTTCCGGGGTGAAGGGCGCTCGTGATGAAGGGGCTTTTGTGTTTTCTGACTCATCAGCTTTAACCAACTAGCTTACTCTGAGAAATTTAAAGCTTTGCCTCATTCTGGGGAATAATGATGGGAACGCCCAGCTTCCTTCTGAAACGACATTCTCCGGCATGACTTAAGGATTCTGGATTAAGGATTCAGCAGCTATCTTTAATAACAGAGACTCAGTGCATTTTTGTTTCTGTGGGATTTGGGCCCCTCTTCTTGCCTTCAGTGGGTCTACAATCCTTCTCATGTCATTCATCGCACTTTGTAGGGTCTCCTCCAAGACAAAAATCCGAGTAAGCGTGACTCATGGGATTAGACCCAGGATCAGAGACTCCACCAGAACAAAGGATCTGATTATTTGTCCCTGCTTGAGATGCTGTTTCAAATACTCACCAGCAGGTGCACGTACTCCCCTGTAAGAAGGATGCTGGTCTCAGTGGCTGGACCACATCCTAAGCCAGGTCATGGCTGCTATGCACCATGAAGATGTCAGGGACCCAAAAGAAGGGCTGAGCTCTTCCAGAAGCTTCTCCAATCCTACCCAACCCTCCACCTTCACCACATTCCCAGGCTTCATTGTGAAAAAAGAAATAATCTAGGAAATCCTCCATAAGATACGATATGCAAATCCCTGCACCAATTACAGCTGAAAATAAGCATGGAGGGAAAAAAGATAACTTTTCAGGAACATAAGGACATGTGTGCCCAAACTATTCATGAAACCTTCTTTCCTGTGTCCGCTCGGATACAGAGGGCTGGCGTGTTCTTCCTGCTGATTCTCGGGAATCTCCCCTCAGCCAGCACCTGAAATCAAATTCCAAGACCCATGAGATGCATGGTCCCAGGTGCCAAGTTAAAAACTTTAACTCATTTGAATATATTGGAAGTCTAAGTAGCTAACCAAGGACACACCCCAAGGGTGGGAAAAAACCCAACACTGGCAAAGCTTCCTCTGTGCATGCAAAATACAGACACAGACACGGACACAAAGGGACAAATCCTGTAGGATTCCTCTCCTCATGGTTCCCTAGAGGAATCACATTTATGGAGACAGAAAGCAGATGGTGAGGACCGGGATGGGAGTTAGTGTTTGATGGGGACAGAGCTTCTGTTTGGGGAGATGGAAAGTTCTGGGGGTGATGTGGGGATGTTTGCACAACAGCGTGAATGTGCTGAATGCCACTGAGCTGTACACTTAGAAATAGCAAACACGGCAAACTGGGTGTTGGACGCGCCTTACAATTGAAACGCACACAGGGTGGGATTTACCCCTGATCTCCAGGTGGCCACGGGGAGGCTCCCGCCTCTGCACCCCAGCACCCAGGCCCTACACCCCCATCGCTGTGTGCACGGCACACACCCCTCCCCAGAATACTTGGTTGCTTGTCTTGTCCTCTGACACTGTTTGAGTGAATATTTTGGTCCAAGCATCCCTTCTGGTCAACCGTGAAGCAGTGTTCTGGAGCTCGAGTGCACAGGTCATGTTGTTGGGTAACTGGAGGAACCGTGGCCATCGGAAAGTGCCTGGAAAGCCCCTTGGTGAAAACGACAAGTCTGAGGTCACGGGAGCTGGTCTTCGGCAGCCCGACCCCGGGGCGAGACACCAGGACCCAGAAGGCTGCTAGCGCATCACGGGAGGGTCTGATAATTAACCCTCCACGGAGGGGAGCTCTCCTGGGGACAGGGACACTCCCTCACTGCCAGGAGGAAGAAACAGGTGTGATTTTCCTTCATAATCCCTCAGGGCAAACCTTACAATTAGCCTTCTGCAAGATAAACACAACGCTCCTATATCACGCTTCTCTCCAAGCGGGGAGCTTTAAAACATGGCTCCCCAATGCCTCAAGGGTGACCAGAAACCCCTGTGCATGTGGGGGCTTTAAAACATGGCTCCCCAATGCCTCAAGGGTGACCAGAAACCCCTGTGCATGTGGGGGCTTTAAAACATGGCACCCCCATTCTTCAAGGGTGACCAGAAACCCCTGTGCATGTGGGGGCTTTAAAACATGGCACCCCAATTCTTCAAGGGTGACCAGAAACCCCTGTGCATGTGGGGAGCTTTAAAACATGGCTCCCCAATGCCTCAAGGGTGGCCAGAAACCCCTGTGCATGTGGGGGGCTTTAAAACATGGCACCCCAATTCTTCAAGGGTGACCAGAAACCCCTGTGCATGTGGGGGCTTTAAAACATGGTACCCCAATTCTTCAAGGGTGACCAGAAACCCCTGTGCATGTGGGGGCTTTAAAACATGGCACCCCCATTCTTCAAGGGTGACCAGAAACCCCTGTGCATGTGGGGGCTTTAAAACATGGCACCCCAATTCTTCAAGGGTGACCAGAAACCCCTGTGCATGTGGGGGGCTTTAAAACTTGGCACCCCAATTCTTCAAGGGTGACCAGAAACCCCTGTGCATGTGGGGGCTTTAAAACATGGCACCCCAATTCTTCAAGGGTGACCAGAAACCCCTGTGCATGTGGGGGCTTTAAAACATGGCACCCCAATTCTTCAAGGGTGACCAGAAACCCCTGTGCATGTGGGGGCTTTAAAACATGGCACCCCAATACTTGAAGGGTGATCAGAAAATTTTTCCTGCAGAGATCTTTAAAACATGATAAATGCCAATGCCCATAGTGCCCCTCGCCCCATAATCAAGAGCACACAGATTCTCGCTGCCCCAACTCCTCACTCTCCAGCCTCAGCACCCAACAGCCGAGCAGCTTCCTGTCTTTTTTTATGTGTGTGCAGGGCTTGGTCTCCGCACATTTACCCGCCTGCTCTCTGGGGGATGTTTCTTCAAAGAAACGTCTGTGTGAGACGTTGAAGAGAACATTTGAAAGATGTAAAAACTCTTATCATCTTTCCACCTGTCCCTGGGTTACCTAGGAGACCCCACAGAAGCCACATGGGAGGCTGACGTGGCCTTCGCAGGAAACCCACAGATTAGGAGCTCTATTTCTCCCCCACGCGCAAGGTGCTGGCAGGTGGCACAGCCGTTCAATCCCTGGAGTAGCAGACAATCAAGGGTGTGAAGAGATCATACCCCTCATTACCCAGCCACAGACCCTTGGAAGCACCCCCCAGTGTATACAGCTGCGAACACGGGGCGAGCAGGGGTGAGGCAGCGTCCTCCTACCTGCCCCAACACATCCCTGATGTGGCTCCTGTCTTTGTTTTGCAAACAAGCTGCAGCTCATTCGGACAAGTCCCAGAGCCGGAAGGCGATGGGCAGGACGGGCCTCACACCTCCTCCTCCCTCCCTCACCATGGCTCAAATGGAAGATCACGCCCCCCTCCCCGAGGGCTGGGGTGGGTGTCAGGGACGGGCTCGTGTGCCCCCAACACTCCTAGATTCAAGCCCCAACACCCCAGTGTGATTGCATTGGTCCTTCTTCCAACAGTGCTTTCAAAATAAAAATTTTAAAAAAGGTGTCCATTTCCACTTTGCCAAAAAATGAAAAACAGGACTGCAGGGACTCCCAGGGACGTCTGAACCCCCACGGGCACGGTGGCATCACTCACAATAGAGGGGGCACGCAGAAATCCTAAGTCTCCAGCCGCGGAAGAATGGAGAAAAAATCTGGCATGCACGTCCACCATAGAATATTACTCAGCCTCCGAGAAAGAGGGAAATCCTGCCGTCTGCTCAGTGTAGAGGGACCTAGAGGACATCCCGAGAAGTGAAAAAATGCCCCACGCAGAGAGACAAATCCCGCAAGATCTCACGCACACGTGCAATCTCAAAGAGTCAAACCCGTACAAACGGGGCTTACGGTCATGATTGCCAGGGCCTGGGGGACGGGGGAAAGGGAAGCCCTTGTGCCGTGACCGTCATGCATGATACATAAGTTCTAGACATCTGTGCAGCACGGTGTCTAGACCCCACGACAGTGTAGCGTGCGTCTAAAAATTTGTGAAGAGTTAATATGTTGTGTCGTTACCACAACTGAATAAAAAGGGGCCCGTTTGCAGATGCCACGCAGGTGTTCTGGTCTTTCCTTTGTGTGATTCCCCTTCTGTCACCTAAAAATGGGTGCCCCCAAACGCACGTCCCATCCCGCTCGCCCCTGGGACACCAACAGCCTTCCTTCAGGCCCTGCAGACAGACCTCACCGGGTCGATTCTCTGCCCAGCGACAAGGGCTCAGCGTTTCTGGCCCATTAAATAACTCAATGCATCCACCAGCAAAGCTTCCGGCCATGCACCAGGTCTGTGCAACACGGGCCCGTGAGGAGATCCATCCCCTTCATGTGCTTTCCAACTCGCTCTGGAAAAAAAAAAAAAAAAAACCTCTACACAACAGCCACGGGGGGAGCCAAGACCTGCACAAAGCAAAGGAGGACACAAGTCAGAAATTCCCGAAGACGTAGGAGTCTTGGCTCAGACTCCCTGTATGGATGCGGGGGCCTTGGGAGGGAAGGACAGTGACCGGAAACATCCAGGACCGAGTTTGGAGGCCTCCTGACCTGGGAACGTGGTCCATCCACTGCAACCTATAAACAGTGGTCGGTCATGTGTCTTGGAGACAGAATGCACCCAGGTAGAGCACGCCTGGGAAGCCTTCCCATCTTCCTTCCATCCAGCATTCCTCCTTCTTCCCTCCTACCCTCCTTCCTCCTTCCCTTTCCTCCTCCCTCCCTCCCTCCCTCCCACCTTTCCCTCCCTCCTTCCTTCTTTCTTCCCTCCCTTCCTCCTTCTTTTCTTCCTCTCTCCCTGCCTCCCTTCCTTCCCCCCTGCCTCCCTTCCTTCCCTCCTTCCTCCCTTTCTTCTTTCCCACATCTCCAGCCCCAAACCCTCCACCGCACCCCTATGTGCGACTCAGAGCAATGGGACAAAAGAAACATGCATCTCAAGCCACCGAAAAACCACCAAACACGGTGGGGAGATACTAGATGTTCCATCAGAACCGGTTGTGAACGGGCCACGCTCCCTGCTGGGACGGTCTGCAGGGGAAGCATGGCTCAGCCACCCCAGGAGCACAGTCCGTACCACGCGACCAGCATTTCTGCCCCTCAGGTATAGACACAAAAGAACACACAAAAGAAGGGAAAGGAGGACCTCAAAAGGTTATTTGGACCCCGATATTTGCAGCAGCGAGATTCACAGCAGCCAAAAGGCGGGAACAGCCCCAATGCCTATCCACGCGAGGACGGATGGATACACGCAATGGGGTCCACGCACGGCTGGAACATTACTCCGCCATGAAAAGCAGCGAAGCTTGGGCACCTGCTACCGCGCAGAAAGGCCTTGAAAACATGATGCCCAGTGACAGAAGCAGACACACGAGGCCCCATCGCGTGTGATCCCATGGATAGGCAGCGTCCAGCCCAATCCCCACAGATGGAACACGGACTAGGGGTCGCCAGGGGCTGACGGAGCGTGGGAGGAATGGCTCATGGGGACTAGCGCTCACCGGGCTTCTTGGCGGGATGATGAGACGCCCTAAAATTCACAGCAGCGATGGTTGCACAGCCTTGTGAACGTGCTCGATGCCCCTAGATTGTGCACTTTAAGCCGACTCACACGTTAAATCCTGCCCGGTGTGCCTCTTACGCCAATAAACGCAGAAAACAGAAACGCGGGGTCTCAGACATGGGACACCCATCCCCTGCGGATGGCACCAACCTCCGCCGGGGCCTGAGGGGGGACCTGAGGCCGGGGAGAACCTCCCACGCGGCCACTGATCGCAGTGAGGGCTTCCTGTTCCATCCCTTGCTCCAGCATCCCCCCGCTACGCAGTTTGGGGAGCGCTGCGTCACGCCCAGGTCAGGAGCTGGAGGCCAAAAGCAAAGGGCCCCCGGGGGTTCAGCTTCTCCCAGCACCCACCAGCAGGTGCGTATCATCTACCCTGTGAGCTTCTCTGAGCTCCTCTGAGCTCCAGACCCCACAGTTGGGGCAGCCACCCACATGTCCCCATGTTACCCCAGTGCCGCACCCCACCTGTGCGGACTTGCCCAGCTGAAAAGCTCCTTACCTTCCAATTCCCTCAACCAACCAGCACGCGGGGACAGTCCAGGTCGCTCAGGGACACACTGATGCCCTATCTGGGTCCACACAGCTGAAAACCCCAAGCTTGCCCAGAAAACCCAGCTGTTGACATCCCACCCCACCCCCAATTGTACCGTTGCTCACTTCCCCTAAGGTGCCCCTGGAAAGAAGGGTTTGCAGCCACAGATCAGTTACCTCTCAGGGCGAGGGGAGGGGAGGGGAGGAGGGAGGGAGGGCGCTCATCCCCCCATCACCTGCAAGATCTCCCGTTTCCTTCAAAGTGCCCAGGTGGGTCGAGGCAAGGGGGGGAAGCCACCTGTCTGCTCAAAACAGCAGGCTCTCTGTCTGCGGTGAGGCTTCTACAAACCGAGGGGTAGGCGGCAGGTCTTCAAAAGGGACACTTGAAAGGGGGAGTCACAGGGTCTGCCCTTTCCCAAAGCCCCCTGCCCCCTCCGGGACCCCCATGGGAAGGGCCGGGGAGATTGGATTCCCTCTTCGGTGCTCCTGCTTTGTGGGGATAACCCCCTGGGGATGCTCGGAAGAGCCGGGTCCCTCGTCTTTCTGCTTTCTCACCTTTCACCACTCGAGGCCATCCTGACCTCAATTCAACGCTCAGGAAGAAAGGCTCCTGAAAACCTGTGCAACGAGGTGTCCGCAAACCCTGTGAGCAGCCACGGGTAGAAGGATATGACAGCTCTGCTGCTGTTGAGGTGACCTGTGTCCCCATGCACCAGGAAAATGCTGCCAGGACGCCAGCCGTCTGGACCCCAGACGCTCAGGGACCCCTGCTCCTGTATGTCTCCACCCACCAAATGACAGACGTGTCCACTCTCCACCACGTTCCCATAGCTGTTGATGCCTGCAATGGGAAATCACCCACCACGCGGGGACAATTCCTCTGTCAAAACACATGGTTCACCAAGCAGACAATTTCAGGTGCCCTCGATCAGCAAAAAAGTCCTTTGCAAATGAAGCAAACTTTCAACCATTGACGGGCATGAGGCAATCTGGTCCTGTGTCAGCCACCTGCCTTCTTACCTGTTATTTCAAACTCCAGCTCATCATTGATGGCGGTGACAAGACAACGCCTTCTCAGCCAGTTTGAAAATGTCTTCCAAATGGCTCCCATCTTTAAAAAATTGCTTCATCACCTGGGTGTTACATGCAACTCATGAATCGTTGAACACTACATCAAAAACTAATGACGTACTATATGTTGGCTAATGGAACATAATTTAAAAAATAAAATAAAATTTTTTTAAAAATTTAAAAATAGCTTCATTGTGGAACACCAATCCTGCTTAAAATTTGCTTTCACGGGGCGCCTGGGTGGCACAGCGGTTAAGCATCTGCCTTTGGCTCAGGGCGTGATCCCGGCGTTATGGGATCGAGCCCCACATCAGGCTCCTCCACTATGAGCCTGCTTCTTCCTCTCCCACTCCCCCTGCTTGTGTTCCCTCTCTCACTGGCTGTCTCTATCTCTGTCGAATAAATAAATAAAAAATCTTTAAAAGAAAAATTTGCTTTCACACTAGGCACTGAATGGGATACTTTTTTCCTTCTTCTTATAATAAATGGATTCTTTATTCAGTATACTTTTGCACTATGACAATATGCAAAGTCTTGCTCTTTTGACTGCATCAAGATAGAATTAATAAATAAAACTCTAAGATATGTCAAGTGTCCTTTGCAATGATGTGATATATGTATACACTCTGAAAACATTCCTGCCATCTAGCTGACGTATCTGTTTATCACCTCACTTACTTACATACTAACCCTTTTTTGTTTTGGTTTGGTTTGGCTTTTGTTTGGTTGGGGTTTTTTAAGATATTTTTTCCTTTTTTATTTTTATTTTTTTTAAAGGATTTTATTTATTTGAGAGAGAGAGAGTGCCTGAGCTGGAGGAAGAGGAAGAAAGAATCATAAGCAGACTTCAGGCTGAGCATGGAGCCCAACACGGGGCTTAGTCCCACAATCCTGAGATCACGATCTCAGCTGAAACCAAGAACCAGCCACTCAACCAATTGAGCCACCCAGGTGCCCTTATATTTTTCCCTTTTTAGAAACATTATGATTATAGTATAGTTGACACAAAGAAGGAAATCTTGCTATTTGCAACAACACATGTGGACCTTTTCCTCTCTCTTTCTTTTTTTTGGTGAGAACATTGAAGTTTTGGGCTAATTGGATAGCCTATTCCCTCTGAAGCCCTCAGTTTGTTTCCTAGAGTCCATAGTCTATCATGGTTCATTCCCCCTTCTGTTTACCCCCTATGGGAAGAATTTCTTTTAAAAAAATTAAATAGGGGCACCTGGGTGGCTCAGTCAGTTGGGCATCTGACTTTGGTTCAGGTCATGGTCTCAGGATTATGGGATGGAGCCCATTATGCTCAGTGGGGAGTCTGATTCTCCTTCTCCCTCTGCCCCTCCCCCTGCTCATGTGTGTTCTCTCTCTCTCTCAAATAAATAAATAAAATCTTTGAAAAAATCAAAGAAAAAATTGGAAAGAAAAAAAAAAGGACTGTTCTGGAATACTAGTCAGCCATAAAAAGGAAAAATTTATTAATGCATGTTATAATCTGCTCAGAATGCAGATATCACATTGAGTCTCAAAAAAAAATCTGGTCTCAAGAATTCCGTCTTTTAAAAAAAAATTCCATCTCCTTAAGACACTTGAAATGATATAATTATAATAATGTAGAGCAGACCAGTGGTTCTCAGGAACTCAGGAAAGGGGAAGGTCTGATTATAAAGGGTATGGGTGAAGGAGTGTCTTTAGCCAGATCCTGATTGTAGTGGTGGTAGAAGAAGCCCACATACTTGATCAAATTTCTTTGTATGATACACACAGGTTCATGTAAAAACCAGTGAAAACAACGTAATGTAATTTAGCTAATATTCTTTTCTTCTTTTGAACATTTTATTTTTAAGTAATCTCTACACCCAATGTTGGGCTCAAACTCACAACCCTGAGATCAAGAGTCGTGTGCTCTACTGACTGAGCCAGCGGGGTACCCCTAGGCTAATATTCTTGGACCAACCTCTGGTCACTGGTTTGACCATCTGCTCTGGCTCAGATGCTATCACCCGCGGGAAGCTGAGGGACGGGCACACGGGGCACCCTGCATTATTTTTGCAATACCTTGTAAGTCTCCAATTATTTCACAACCCAATGCTAAAAGCATTCAACAAACCAGATTGCTAGTCGGTCCCCACCGTGTAGAGTCAGATTAAGAGGAAAACACCAATCCACTGTAAGTCTTGTTCAACTAAATGCCAGCAAAGGGACCAGACTTGCTGGTCTAGTCCGCATAAGGACCAACCAAAAGGGGCCCCAATGACACATTCTCAGGATGCACTGGGTCCCCTGACCACTCCCGTCAGGTCTGGGTCCCAAACCAACGCTGAGGGAGTGTTTGTGATGAACTCTTACAGCTGGTGCTTATTATCCATGGTAGTTACATGTTATAAAGTTGCCCTCGACACAGAATTCGTGGAAGTGGAGGGACTACACCCGGTTAATTTCCTACAGCCTCTGGTCACATTTTCACCAGCTAATCAATACTTAACTTTGTTCTGTGTGTTTCTGTTTAAAGACTCCTTATTTGGTAGATAATTTTTTTATTCATTGATATCAAACTCACAGGCAACAGAGCCATAACTTCCATGAAGGCTGCCTTACCCCGTATTCCAAAAGGGAATGCTTCTCCCACACACATATGTTCTCTGCACCACATGGCACGGCCTTCTTCCACTTAGGAGCGTGGGACAGCATTTCCACGCTGCTGGGAGGCCACGTCAAACAGAAAAATCACCCATGTAAAGCACAAAGATACAAAAGAGAGATGGCGGCAATTAGAGACACCAAAAGGGCATTGTTTAGGGTAAGAGAGGAAACAAGAAGGCAGAGCGTCCCATTGTCCACCCTCAGCTGGGAACATGCACTGAGAGCAGCTGAAGTTTTCTGCCACTCTACACACGTCCACAAATGACCACAAAAGTGCCACAAGCATTGGCTGGACTCACAAAGAAATTGTAGCAAGTCATCAGATTCACAAATACAGGATTCGTATACAATGAGGACACCTTGCACTTTGTTGACCCTCCCCCATGAAGCTTTACCTCTAGCATTCTTATCCTTGTGTGTTCCCCTCCCCAGGGACTACAGTGGTCACATGATGCAATTTATCCTACACAATGTGGCAGAGGGTGGCTGTACTCCTCCACGGTCTAAGCAGGGCTGGGAGTTCCCGTTTTGTGATTATAGGATAATTCAGCCTCCAGGTTATGAATGTCACACACCTTGAGATCCCCCCACCATAGGAAGCCTAAATTAGCAGGAGAACCACAGCCTGTCCACACCCCCAGCTGAGCCACCAGACCACACAGCACCCACTCTCCCGGCCAGCGCCTGGGGCCATCTTGGGAGTCGATCCTTTTGCACACTCACCCTGCCCCATTGCATACCCCTTGGCATGGACCCCGCTGGGCACACCAAGCTTGCAGAATCTCCAGCAGAAGACCTGGATGCCCTCAGGCATAGCTCTTCCCCACCCATTCTCTCCCTGCCTGAGGCACACCTTTGTCCTTGGAGACAGTTGCCTTGACTTCCAAGATTGTTTACCCAATTCCCAGGTGCTTTGTGAGCCTTCTCTCAGCATGGCATCTCCTTCAAGAATCAAAGAGTCGGAGCCGAATGCCTGAAATGCTCTCCGATAAGCTTCATCCATCAGGTTAAAACAACCACCAAAGGGGGCCTGCATTTTTCCGAAACCCATTGCTGCCATTTCTTGCTTGGGGTTGGAAGCACCTACATTTTCCCATCTAGGTGGGACCAGTGTGGATTTGGGGCCATTCCTAATATTTATATCTTGATATTGCTACCCAAATTCTTTCTTACAACATCCTGTCCAGGTGGGGAGGAGGTAAATATTGACACACATGCACCGCCAACTCTTGCTCTGTGCCCTCATGGTCGATCAACTCAAAGTAGATCAGTAGTGGTAATTCTTTATTAAACTGAGCCCCTCCTTCATCACCCTGGAAGGGATAAGAAGATCCAGAATTTGTTGAAGTGATGCAGGCATTTAAGCATATTTTCCCCATGGACACCTAGCAAGAGGTGATGAGCACACGGGATGCCTTGTGCATCTGAGGGCATGACACCACACATACCCAATGGCCCTACAACGGGTGGACCCAGACAGAGCAACCCCAAATCTCTTAAACCAGAAACAAAGTGCTGTAGGATCACATGGGCACCACGTCAATGACAAACCATGTCTACACACGTGTCTAAGCTCCACCATCAGAACCGTATCCTGGGAAACAAACTACGTATTGGTCACAATGAAGTCTCAGGCTCATTATTTACGCGGCATGTTCCAGAAAGTCATGCTGCACATCCTGGCGATGTCTAGGGGCCTCCAGGACAGCTCAGCTTCCCAAATAAGACCAGCAATGACGTAGGGAGCTGTGCTGCCAAGGGAAGCCTGTGTAACTAGGGAAGGGATGCTGTTTGAACTAAGGTACCAGAACAACACCAGCTTGCTGAGTAAACAAATCAGAGAGACCTGTGGCACATAACTACAGACAACATGCATTAGGAGTAAGAGTTGTGTCCCTGAGAATGATAAGCAGCCAAATGTCCCAGGTCCTACATATACCGCAGAGAGAATAGCGAACAGACAGACTCATTAGGTGTAGGAGTCTTCATGAAAACGATAAGCCGGGATTCCTTTTATCCCCTTGCAGCTGATCTTGGGTTTCTTTGAAACATTGCCTGGGTCGGGGGTGGGGGACATGGAACTATGATCAGGCACGTGTGTCTGTTTGAACACGATACAAAACGAGAATTGTGTAATTCACTGGAAATTAATAATGGAGCAATATTGACGGTGAGATTAGTTTTATTCTGTGCCTCCTGGTGTGACTAGAACGTGATTCTGATCGGGAGAAGTCACCTTCAGGCATGGCTGCTGCTGGACACATGAGATGATTAATTTCAGAGAAGTAGAGAGGGCTGCCCAGGCTTTCTCCAGCCACAGACAGTGTGCTAGGAAAGGACTGCAGATGCATTTCTACCAGAAAGGAGCAGTGTATTATTCGGCTATGGCTGTGTGACAAATTTTCACACTCATTTATTATGTATTGGTCAGCTATTGCTGTGTAACAAATTCTCACAGTCATTTATTATCCCACAGGTACCAGGCACAATGTGACTGGGTCCTCTGCTCAGGGTCCCACACAGATGAAATCAAGGTGTTGGCCAGAGCTTCACCCTCCTCTATGGCTTAAGATGTTCTCCCAAACCCACTGATTGCTAGCATGACTCAGTTCTGTGTGATCGTAGGGCTGACATCCTTAGCTCCCCATGGCCACCTGCCATTCCCTTCCACGTGACCCTCTCCACCATAGGAGAGTTTGCTCCTTCAAGGATGAAAGAAAGAGAATGTCTCTGTTTCCTCCAATCTCTCTGACTTCTCCCATCGTCAACCTGAACACCCTCCTTCAAAGGGCTTGCCTGATTACGTCAGACCCACCCAGAATAATCATCCCTGTTCATGGACAGAAAGTCACCTGCCTTGAAACCTTTAGTTTAGCCATTCATAGTCCTTCCCACATTCAAGAGGAGTGTATTATGTGCACCAAGGAGTGAGAATCTAGGGGATCGTCTTAGAATGTGCCTAGAACAACCATAATTAGTCGTCAGCTTTTATCTCCTATCTATTAACAAAAGCATATAGAACGTCCAGCATGTTTAAATATCCCAAAAACAAAATTTAAAAAAAGGAAAAACAACTGAAGGCACCCCCTTCCACTTCCCTGGAAGGCTCACAGCTCAGGAAAGTCATCACTGGGTTTGAACAAGGACTGGAGCTGCTTTTGAGGCTGACACAGATCTGGGAACATGAGCCGTGGCTTCCAGATAGCAGAGATTAATCAGAGTCCGAAACCAATCCCTGACTCTCTGCTTGTTTTTGAACAAGCGCGTACACCAAGCTCACCCACATCAGCATCATCTCTGAACATCAAGAATAAGAATAAATAAGTCTTCTGGTCCTTGTCTTCCTAGCTAAGAGAAGGAGAGAATTGCAACAACATGTAGCCCAGAAACTGGAAGGACTTTAGCCCAGAGCAGGGATAAATGCCACAAAAATGCAAGAGCCATTTTCATAGGGAAGTGATATACACCTGACATGCCTGTGATTCTGTAGATTAGGTCCACTCACCGAACATACAAATGTTTTCATGCAGATTCCTCCAAATCCTTTAGCAGCTGATGTCCACCTGGTCAATGACTGTGATGTCTCCCTTCCTAGAGTTACCTGGCCCTCCGGGGATGAGCCCCTAGGTCACAAAACACTCTACCGCTACCAGCTCCTTGTTATCTGCCATCATCACCCAAAAGATGCCCAAGTGAAGATGAGGGAGCCCTGAGCCCCTTTGTCACTTTTCTCTCCCTGAACTCACTGCAGGTCAGCTGACACCTGACTTCCTGTATGCCCTGTGCCCACAAGTTAAAAGCACACTCTTGAAGTTCCAAGGTTCTTCTTTCTCCAAGACAAGCCCTGGTATCCCTTCCCCAAATCTTTGTTGGAGAACTGAAAGACGCCAAACCTCAGGCAATTGCCAAGAGCTTCACGTTGCAGAAGCTTGTTGGATTTTCTGTGATATTCAAGTGAATCGACTCTTAACTGACACCCAACCTTAGCAGGAGCAATGGAGGTCTCTTCCCCTGGGTCCCTCTGTTGTCCCCTTAAGGGTAAAGAAAGGGGATATGGATGACAAGGATAATTTATCTTGGTAAGGAACCCATGTGCAATGGATAGAGATTTAATTTATTTTATTTTAAAGATGTTTTCAGAGGCACCTGGGTGGCTCAGTCAGTTAAGTGTCTGCCTTCGGCTCAGGTCGTGATCCCAGGATCCTGGGATCGAGTCCTGTGTTGGGCTCCCTGCTTAGCAGGGGAGTCTGCTTCTCCCTCTCCCTCTGTCCTTGTTCGTGTGCTTTCTCTCTCACTCACTCCATCTCTCAAATAAACAAATAAAATCTTTTAAAAAAATAAAAATAAAAATATTTATTTCAGTGAGAGAGAGACCTCAAGCAGGAGGAGAAGCAGAGGAAGAGGGAAAGAGAGTCTCAAGCCAACTCCTAGTTGAGCATAGAGCCTGACAAGGGGCTCCCAATCCCACGACCCTGAGATCATGACCTCAGCTGAAACCAAGAGTCATTCGGACGCTCAACCAGCCGAGCCACCCAGGTGCCCCAACAGGTAGACATTTTAAAATTTCATCTACGGTCTATATCTAAGTTATACTTTCTAGTTCATACAAACACCACTGTATTTCTTCAGTGGAAGAACAAGGAAACCGAAATCATTCCTTACTTACGATACATAATTGTACAGACAGCTCTTTCTCAGCAATTACACAGATGCATTGAGTTGAAGGCCGGTCTGATCTATCACTGCTTCTTCCTGGGAGAAATTGAATTTCCCCTACATCGGAAAGGAAAGCACATGTCAAGAGAAATGCTTTTTCATCCATTTAGCAGAGTCCAGCTTCCCTCAACGCCAGGGAAAGATTGTGAAGATAAGGAAGGTCTTCCAGAGGAAGCGAATAGGAGATAAGGTGTCCTTTTACAGGATCACTTCATTGATTTTTATATGTATTATGCTCTCAGTAAATATTCCCCACGCATAATGGAGGAGGACGGTTGTAGCAGATAGATTTCACAAATGCTCCCTGGTAAGTCTGAAAGAGCACCCGCTTCTGTGCTCTTTTTACCAAGAACCGCAGCTCTGGAGAACTGTGGGCGTCCCCTTTCCAGACAGGGCATGTGGGGGCAACGTGATGGCTCCGTGCCCACCTCCCGAGAACAAAACCATCTGCCTTCACACTCACCCTGGGCATGGCCCAATGAAACCGTGCTGTACCGTCCAACATGACTTGGTTTTTCCCCCATCCTCATTCATCTCTTCAGAACACATCATTTGAGGGTCCAAGCAAACACTCAATGGCTCATTACAGGAATTTTCCCAAAGATCCATCAAGTCTTCAACGCAAAGTATCAGTGGACCACTGGTGCACTAAGGTTCTTGGAATCCCTCCCACCAAAATCCTCCTCTTCCTGTTTCCACCAATCCTGGACTCTCTGAGCTCCTTAAACCCCATTGTCATGATGCAATTTCCCTACTAACATTTTATAGTGCATTCCATGGTTGGAATCTTTCATCCATCTAGCTTGATCTCAGTTTTATTTGTTTTTTTAAGTTTTATTTAATATCAATTAATTAACATAGAGTGTAGTTTTAGTTTCAGAGGTAAAGGTCAGTGATTCATCAGTTGCATATAACACCCAGTGCTCATTACATCGAGTACCCTCCTTAATGTCCGTCACCCAGTTACGTCATCCCCCACCCACCTTCCCTCCAGCAACTCTCATTTGTTTCCTAGAGTTGAGTCGCTTATGGTTTAGCTCTCTGATTTTGTCTTTTTAATAGAAGCACTCTTACGTACAAGAGAGTATGTCTAGTTTTGTTGAGTGCACACAAGATCTGTGTTCCTTCCATGGTGCCCATCATGATACTATCATTTAAAGTAGGGGAGTCCCCCCATCTGTGGGGAATACATTCCAAGACCCCCCGGCAGATGCCTGACACCACAGATAGTACTAAACCCTATACATACTATGTTTTTATGCACACATACCTATAATAAAGACTAACAGGGATGCCTGGGTGGCTCAGTAGGTTAGGCGGCTGACTCTTGATTTGGCTCAGGTCATGATCTCAGGGTCGTGGGATCGAGTCTCACATCAAGCTCCATCGTGAGCGTGGAGTCTGCCTGATATTCTTTTTCCCTCTGCCTCTCCCCCTGCTTGCACGCACGAACTCTCCCTCTCTAAATACATAAATAAAATATTTTTTTTAAAAAGACTAATTTATAGGGGCGCCTGGGTGGCACAGTCGTTGGGCGTCTGCCTTCGGCTCAGGGCGTGATCCCAGCGTTCTGGGATTGAGCCCCACATCAGGCTTCTCCGCTATGAGCCTGCTTCTTCCTCTCCCACTCCCCCTGCTTGTGTTCCCTCTCTCGCTGGCTGTCTCTCTCTGTCAAATAAATAAAAAAAATCTTAAAAAAAGACTAATTTATAAATTAGGCACAATAAGACATTACCAACAAAAACTAATGATAAAATACAACAATTATTACAATATATATAATAAAAGTTATATGAATGTGGTTTCTCTCCCTCTCTCTCTCTCTGTCTCTCAAAATATCTTCTTGTCCTGTACTTACCCTTCTCATTGTGAAGATGTGACATGGTAAGATGCCCACATGATGGAATGAAAGGAGGTGAATGACACAGGCATTGTGACGTAGGATTAGGCCACTAATGACCCTCAGGAGGATCCATCCACTTCCAGACCACAGCTGACCATGGGTAATCATATCCACAGAAAGCGAAACCACAGATAAGGGTAACCACTGTACACCCAATATATTCAGGTCAAATTATTGATAGCCTGAGATTTCAACATAATTTCATCTAAAGAAAGACAAAATAGTACCTATTGTAGGTTGCATTTGGCTCCCCCAAAATATACATTTAAGGCTTAATCTCTGGCATTTGTGAATGTGACCCCATTTAGAGACAGAGCCTTTGCAGGGACTCCTGGGTGGCTCATTCAGTTAAGTATCTGATTCTTGGTCTCAGCTCAAGTCTTTTTTTTTTTTAAAGATTTTATTTTTATTTATTCGACAAGAGATAGAGACAGCCAGCGAGAGAGGGAACACAAGCAGGGGGAGTGGGAGAGGAAGAAGCAGGCTCATAGCGGAGGAGCCTGATGCAGGGCTCGATCCCACAACGCCGGGATCACGCCCTGAGCCAAAGGCAGACACTTAACCGCTGTGCCACCCAGGCGCCCCTCAGCTCAGGTCTCAATTACAGAGTTGTGAGTTCAAGACCTAGGGTGGAGACTACTTGAAAATTTTTTTAAAAAATAGAGTTTTGGAGAAGTAATCAAATTACAATGAGGTTATACCGGAGTAAATGGGCCTCCAGATCCCATGACTGGTGCCCTTATAAAAAGAGAAGAGACATCTATACAGACCAAAGGCCATGTGCACATGGAGGCAGGCTTTGGAGTAATATTTCTAAAAGCCAAAGATCGCCATGGGTTGGCATCAACACGAGAAGCGGGAAGAGGTGGGAAGGACCCTCCCCTAGAGCCTTCTGAGGAAGCATGGCTCTATGACAACTTCATCTCAGACTTCTGGTGTCCAGGACTCTGAGAGAACATTTTTTGTTGTGGTTGTGCTAAGCCATCCAGATTTCTGTTAATTTGCTGTGGAGGTCCTAAGAAACTAATGCAGTACCCAATAAACTTGAAAATTGTACTATTTGAAAAAGTAAACTACTTTCCCATGAAGATTGAAAAAAGATGTTTCTCAAGGAGTTCAGAGAAATGGTCGCTTGAGACACGCTCAACTTTTATAGCATTTTCAATAATTCAGAAGCAATAGGCAAGAGCAATTGCATGGAATTTTTTTGAACTCGCAAATAAAATATTAAATCAAAAGATAAAACTAAATACGAAATAACACGAAGACAACATGCCCTAATCTATAAATATATGCCCTCTGGGTGGGCCTGCATCTCAACAGGACAACATTATATTAATAAATATTTAATAGGAACATGCCTTTGGACTTAGACAGAAGCGTTGTTCCTGGTAGTGGCTGAAAATGATTTTTCTTCTGTAAAGCGTTACTCCAACATTATTCTTAGTGGCTAGAAGGGGGTACAGAAAGCCATTCTCAAAACAAAACAAAACAAAACAAAACACCAACATAAGAGCAGAAAAGAAAAGGAAGGAGCCAGGCTACGGGACTTGGGGTAAAGAGATGCATTTCAGGTCCCAGCACCGGAAGGATTTCTTCCCTGACTGACTCAGGGACAGTCCCCTCCCCAGGGATAATCCATCCTGATCCTGAGGTCTCCTCCTGGGCACCCACACTTCTGCTCACCCCCTTCCTGTCCTGGACTTACACCAGACAAGCCTCCCAACATGGTGCACTGGACAGGAGTGCACAGCTGAGCCAGCCGTGGGGAGCCTCCCCTTCCGCCTTCCTGGAAGGAACTTCTCTTTCCCAGAACACTGTTCCCCAGCACCTCGGGCTCATTTCCCATCAGGGTCCTGGATAAGAAGATGCACTTTCCCCACCAAACCCCTCTGGAGAATGTCATACTCATCACTTGAATGGTAATTCAGTGCACAGCATACAAGAGAATCAGACCAGTTTCATTGTACAAGCCCTATACAGTCGTCAGCTCTTGTAATTACTAAGCTTACAACTCCAGAAGCTATTTCTCCCCCAAAGCAGGGAAAACATCCTCACAAGGAATAGTGTCATGTGCATACCTTTCTCTCTCTCTCTTTTTTTAAGACTTTATTTATTTATTTGACAGACAAAGAGCACAAGCAGACAGAGCAGCAGGCAGAGAGAGAGAGGGAGAAGCAGGCTCCCCGCTGAGCAGGGAGCCCAACGTGGGGCTCGATCCCAGGACCCTAGGATCATGACCTGAGCTGAAGGAAGACACTTCACCGACTGAGCCACCCAGGCACCCTGCATATCTTTCTTTTAACCTCATTCCCTCGTCCGTGCATCAACACCTCCTCAAGAAAGCATCCCGTTCTTTAGACTTCTGTACCATCTGTCCAGTCCTCCCTAGTTAGCGCGCACTCTCCTTGCTTCAGGATTCACTTAATTGCTCTAGATTTGACTTGAGGGTGTCTTGGGACAGTTCTAATGGATGTTGACCTTCCTGGAAGAGCCAATGGAAGAATTCTGGCATTCGCAACCAACGCATGCCATGTTTTGTCACCCTCAAAGCCTACACACCGGTGTGAGCTGCAGAGAAACCTTTTTATGCATGCAAATGTTCAAAGGGAAATATTGAATCACACACCCTTCCATAAAGAGCAAACTTTAACTCCCAAGTCAGAATCACCTTCTGTGTAAAGGAAAGAACTGTTTCCCTAATGTCACCATAGCTGACACGGCCACGTGAACCCCTCTGGCTAAAGCCAACACTAGAATATTATTGGTAGAACAGGGCTACCTATTTCCTCTCCCTGCCTGATCCCCTCTTCCTCGTTTTCCCTTCTGACTTCCAAGGAATCGGTGGCCTGGCTGAGCCACATGTTCTGGACCAATTCCATTCTCTCAAACCTGTTTCCATTCCTTCAGAAAAACATGGCGGAAGCTTGGCAATTCATCCATTCATGGATGCAGTTACATTGCCCGTGGAAGACCACCCCTCCTACACACGTTGCGGATTTATCAGTCTCTCACCTGTACAAAGAACAGAACTGAGCTCCCGTCTGTAAATCCAGCAGCTCCAATTGTGAATCTTTGAGTACGGTGTACACAACACAGTGTGGAACATACTAGAAAGGGAAACAGAACCTCAGTATAAGCAAAGACCCTCAGTAGAATATGTTTTCATTTTTTCATGAGAAAATAAACCCACTCATCAGCTCATTTTATAACACTATCACAGTGCTTACAAAAGAATCACAAGAACTTCTAAGGCAGTGCTTTTCAAAGGGGGTCCTTGGGCCAGCAGCATCAGCACCCTCTGGGAACTGGTTCCAGATACAAACCCGCAGGACAAATGCGAATCCCCAGACCCACAGCATCAAAAACTCTATTTTCAGAAGCCCTCTGTGGGTTTCTGACACACACTCAGGTCCCAGAACCACCCGCTGTAGGGGTGCCTTTCTCATAAGTAGGTTAATATCTTATTTGGTGTCTGGTTTCTGGAATCAAGTCGTGTTCAAACAAACCACAATGAGCAGGAGCCACTCTCGAGATAATGACTCCAACGTCCGTGTGTCTGGTGAGATGAAGCAAAACAGACTGCCAGTAGGGAACAAATTCTCAGGGAAAAAGATAAATGACCTCTTTTAGAACACTGAGGCAAATCAAATCGCCTTTCCCACATAAGATACCCTCTTGAAAACGATGAATCTGTCTTGTACTGGTCTGCGAGGAGGTTGGGGGTTGGAGACATATCAAGAATGGCAACCAATTTGGCCTCCTCAGCACCTTTACTCCCCAGGTGAGCTAATAGTGCCTGCAGGCTGGCGTACTCTCCCCTGGCATGGGTGTCCCAGCCTCACAGTGCTTGGACAGTCCTTCATTTTAAATGAATATTGGTGGGCATCTACCCAATGGAAATGAAATATGAATCTCAAAGACATATCCACACTCCCATGCTCATTGCAACATGGTTCACAACAGCCACGATATGGAAACCAAGTGTCTGTGAGCAGATCACTGGGTAAGGAAATTACTGTCTAAATACACAAGGGACTATTGTTCAGCCTTAAAAAAGAAGGAAGTCCTGCCATTTCCAACAACACGGATGAACCTGGAGGATGTTGTGCCAAGTGCAGTAAGCCAGGCGCAGAAGGACAGATACCACACGATAGCACTCATATGTGGAATCTGAAAACATTGAACACATAGAAACAGGGTAGAATGGTGGGTTTCAGGGGCTGAGGGGTGGGGAGAAACGGACGATGTTGGTAAAGGGTACAAACTTTGAGTTCCATAGGATGCCTAAGTTCTGAAGATCTAATGCACAGCATGGTGTCTATAATTAATAACACCATATTAAATACTGGAAATCTGGTAAGAGAGTGGATCTCAGGTGCCCTCACCACACACACAAAAATGATAACTATGTGGGTAGATGGTTACATTAATTAATCATCATTTCAATATGTATATATCTATCAAAACATGTGGGACACCTTGAATATAAACAATTTTATTTTTAAAAAGAGGAACAAAATATGAAAAAATGAAATGAGTAAAGAAATATCATTTGAGTTTGGATTGGAATTAAAGGGTCACATCAATTTAGTATTTTGATTTTACCCCAAGATGATAGTTCCATTGGAGAATCCTTTCTCCCCAGCATTGCATGGAAGACCCACCACTTCACTCCTTAACCACTTTGTAGAAATGATGCCACTGTGACCTCTTCCAAACTCTCATCTTGGCTCCATTCCCAAGGTACATTGAGGAGAGTTAACCTTCCACCAAATGGTGCTTTCAAAAAGCTAAATTAGGGGCACCTGGGTGGCTCAGGTGTTAAGCGTCTCCCTTCAGCTCAGGGCGTGATCCCGGCGTTCTGGGATCGAGCCCCACATCAGGCTGGGAGCCTGCTTCTTCCTCTCCCACTCCCCTGCTTGTGGGCCAGATGTGGGGCTCACTGCATGGCTGGCTGACGCCTGAAATATAGCAATGCAGCCACTTCTAGGAGCCTACTGGGAGCTCGCAGCAGGTCCACACGGCAGTGAAATCTCATTCGAATCATCCTTCCCCCAAATACTCAGCTATATTTTCTGTTCCATTCTCAGAGCAGGTATCTTTGCCTCTAAGCCGCACCTTTACCGTAAAGCTATTTAAATTCTTAATGAGGAAGGTTCTGGAGACTCTCCCAGTTGAGCTTCGCTGGTCCCTTCTGCTTCTGCATTAGTGACCACAATTTTTCCGGGAGTCTTCCAGAACAACGCCCTGCTCATTATCAGCAATCTGAAATTCCAGCTCTAAGTGTTTTGTGTTGAGCAATTAAAGTCAATCCCATCAAAGACAACGCACGCCCGTGCTTGCGCTCTGAGGCCTCACAGACAAATGCAATCTGACCCGAGCAGGGGAGAGACGACGGCCAGCCCCACAGAAGTTTGCAGACACCAACCCCCCCCCCAATTGTTTCGGTCTGAATTTGCATCTTTTTTTTTTTTTTTGATAGGGAGACTATTGAAGAATGTCTATATATATATATATAAACCTTTTGGATTCCAGACCAGGCTTCAATGTTATGGTAAGATGAGGAAGTGCACATCCCCAGTGGACACCCATTTTGACCCCATGAAAGGGACCATCCCCGACAGACGTCTCCTTGGCTTGTGCCAAAGACAAGTCCATCAGCCCAGCCCAGGCTCCCAGCCCTCCCAGTGGGTCAAGATGGGATGACGCCACTGATTCACGAGTGCCTCCGTCCGTCAGCAAATGGCTAGCTCCCCGCCATGTGTCTCAAGCTCCTGTTCCATACCCTCCTTTCTAGAAACTTGGATCTTAACCATCAAGGTTGTTGGTGCCAAAAACGCCACTTGACTGGTCTCCTTTCTATGATGATCACCCCAAATATATGAGCCTCTCTGACAGACCTGTTGTGTCCCCAAACTACCCCATATTCACGGCTAAGGAACGGCAGACGAGAATCCGCAGAAAACCATCAATAACAGAATCCAATGGATAGTAGTCCACACCACTCCTGACCGCCAAATCCCCTTTAAAGAAATAGTAGACACCCTCCACTTATTAATTTTCTCGGGCAAGCAATAATTCTTTGAGTGAGTACTAAATGTCCGGGCGTGCACGAGATACAGAGAAATATAACAGAAACCATCCAGTACTTGAGGACCAAAGCTCAGATAAAGAACCAATGTTTGTGACACTCCGTTTGTCTTTGGGTGTGCTTGTCATCTTGCTCATAAATGAGAAGCTGGAGACTGTTTTCATACGGATTTGAAGGAGCAAATGTGCCCAAACACACACACACACTCCCATTGAGATACATATGGGATATAGTCCCATATAATATATTCTATTCCTAGAATATATTATAATTATAATATATTCCTCTGCATATAATCTTTCATCTGCATATATGTGTGATATATGTGTGTGACTTACATATATGTAAAATACACATATACAGACAAAAGAATGAGTGTGCAGGGATGCCCAGCTGGCTCAGTCGGTACAGCAAGCAGTGCTTGATCTCAGGTTCGTAAGTTCAAGCCCCACATTGGGTGTAGGGCTTCCTAAAAACAAGCAAACAGACAAACAGAAGAATGAGTGTCCATATATATATATATGGACATCCACATACATACATTATGTTATCATTGATTCGGATATGTACATACATTTATAATACATACATATGTAATACATATATAAATGTATAAAAGAATAGGTGTGGGGGCCCCTGGGTGGCTCATTCAGTTAAGCATCTGCCTTTAGCTCAAGTCACGATCTCACGGTCCTGGGATTGAGTCCCGTGTCGGGCTCTGATCAGCCAGGAGTTTGCTTCTCCCTCTCCCTCTGCCTGTTCCCCTGCTTGTGGTCTCTCTCTCTCTCAATCAAATGAATAAATAAAATCTTTAAGAAAAAAAAATAGGTACATATATGTGCATATACTTATATTGTTTTATATGTTTATAAATATTATATGTACACATTAAGAATGTTCATGAAAGAATATATTGCATATAAATAATATACACATAAAGAGAGGTGATAGATACATAAATACATAAATTGATACATAGAATAGGTGGATGGATGGATAGGTAGATGATGATAGAGAGGTTGATAGATTGGATGGATGGCTGGAAGGATGGATGGGTAGATGATGATAGATAGATACATAGACAGAGATGATAGATAGATAGATAGATAGATAGATAGATAGATAGATAGATAGAACCCCTCATGCCAGGTCAGGTATTCTCAGCCTCAGCACGACTGACACTTCGGGCTGGACAACAATCTGAGGTGGGGATGTCCTGGCCACTGTAAGATGTTGGGCAGTGTCCCAGTTCTCCCCCCCACCAGATGCCAGGAGCACACATCTGCACCCATTGTGACTGCCAACACTGTCTCTAGATGTTTCCAAGTGCCCCCCAGAACCAAAGTTATCTAGATTTTGCTCTCAAACAAAGGAGTCCCTGGGACCCGCCATGATCTGTTCCTGTTCTCCAATGCCCCGTGTCCATCCCACCATCAGCCATCAGTCATTAAAACACAGGGATGAGTCCTGAGAGTCTGCTCACTGTGGTCCCCTCACTGCACCCTCCATCCCTGTGACAGTGACACAACCACCCCACTTTGCAGAGACAAGGAAACTGAGGCAGAGGAGGCTACGTTGCCCTCAAGAGGACCCTGAACTAGCCAGGATTTCAATCCAAATTCATTTGCTTTCTCTGCTTTGCTATGTTTTTTCCTCCAGGGTGAAATGTCCTTCGGTCAGCGCTGTTCTGGCTCCGATCCAGGCTGGTTCTCTACAAAGGGGAGCAAGAGGATGGGCACCCTTGAAAGCAGTCATCCATTCCTTGGCTCCCGGAGAGAAACGCTGAGCTCTGAGCTTATTCACAGCTCCCGCCTGCTCTTGAACGATCAGACTTGCTCAGCAGAGAGAAAGCACGGTTGCCCCCACCCCCGTCCCAGCCTCACTCAGGTCCTAATGGCGCAGATGGTGAGGGGCAAGCCTCAGAAAGAACCTGCAGCCCCCCTTGGGGGAGCAGCATGACCCCAGAGCCCGGTCACGGGACAGGACAGACTGCACCAGGACGGGGTGGAAGGCACTGCAGTGACTCGCTAGAGCGTGCAACTCTGGTACAATTGGAGCCAGAAGCGCCATCTGCCCTCGGCCAGACCACATTGCTCACCAGCCACTGACACCAGCCATGAGTGCCAGCGGCTCCCTGGAAGGCCTGGAACAGCTACTGGCAGACCTGGGACAGCCACGGGCAGCACCTGGCAGCTTGCAACCCCCTGCCCCACTTCCTGGAAGGCACCGAAGCCCCCCATCAGAGCCCAGATGTCACTCAGGCTGGGGAGAGGGGAAAACCATAAAGACCGGGCCTGTTTCCTGAAGGGACTGTGTCAAGGCTTACATTGGACTAAAATCACCTCATTAGACAAATAATCTCTAAATTCCTTTATGCGTCTAGCATCAGTCACCCAGCAACACACACATGTGCAGGCACACCCACACATGCACACAGGCATGCACACAATGCATATCACACGATGCACCCACACAGCACATGTGTGTGCACGTGAACACATGTGTGCACGCAAACACACGTGCAGGCACACACATACCACATGCTGCACACACACACGCCACACACTGCACCCACACACCATACACGTGTATGCATGAACACGTGTGTGCCTGTGAACATATGTGTGCTCGTGAACATGTGCAGAGACACATGCATATCACAATGCACACACATGCGTGCACACCAAACACTGCACATACACCACATCACACGTGTGCACACACAAGCATGCATGCAGGCACACGTGCATACCAGCTGCTGCATCTACATGCATGCACGTGCATGCACACCACACACTGCACACACATGCGTTCACACATGCACATACACAGTAGCCTTGCTGCATGTGTGCCCACAAGCACAGCACCTATGCATGCACACCACACACACATGCACATACACAGGCCCATGCCACATATGGGTGCGCACAGCACAATACACACATGCACACGACAGATGCGTGCACACACACACAGAGTCATGACACACCACACTCGCACACGCACAGCACGTACACACACCACACACACGCACATGAGTACATGAAAACATGCACACCATGCACCAGGAATGTGAGTGCACACACATAGAGGCGTGCACACAGACACACATGTGGGCATGTGCACGCACACACTGCCTCGCCGCTGGCCCCTGGGAAGATCAGATGTTTGCCTTTTGTCTACACATCTGAACACATGTGAGCACACACAGTGACGGGGAATGCCGTGTATAAGGAAACCAGTCTTGCCCTTGCTTCCTCAGGGCCCAGCAGGACGCTCTTCCTACAGACTTGCCTCTTTGTGAAAATCAACTCCATGCTGATATTCCGTTTTTGAAATAGTTACCCAGCAATATGCTTGCAGTTGAGACAACATTATTTTACTAATTAATGTCAAGCCATGCTCCGTCTTCTTGTTAGGTTGTCTTTCTTCTTGGGATTCAAATTAATCTCACAAAAAGCCCCCGACTACCATTCACAAATCCACATGTGCTCTGTGTTTGAAAAGCAGGTGCAGAGACACGTTCGGTTGGGATATACGTTTGCTCCTCATGCCTCCAAAAACCCTCACTGAAATAAAGACACAGAAGGAGAAAAGCCCTTCACAGTGAAATAGGGTGTGGGCGTGGGTGGGATGTTATCCAAAAAAGAGAAATTTCAACTTTGCCTGACAGACAGAAAGAGGAAGCAAAGAGTCCCTACGGTCTGACGTCTAGAGCCCCACAGCGGTCACATTTTTGTGATTATTCTCAGTTTTACAGAGCTTGGAAGCACATACTCTGTAGGCACACAAGTACCATTCTTTTTTTTTTTTTTTACATTATGTTAGTCACCATACAGTACCTCATTAGTTTTTGATGCAATGTTCCATGATTCATTGTTTGCATATAACACCCAGTGCTCCATGCAATACGTGCCCTCCTTACTACCCATCACTGGCCTGTTCCAGTCCCCCACCCCCTCTCCTCTGAAGCACTCAGTATGTTTCCCAGAGTCCACAGTCTCTCGTGGTTCATTCCCCCTTCTGTTTACCCCCCTTCATTCTTCCCTTCCTTCTCCTACTGTCACAATCAGCTGTTATTCATATTTTCTGTTATACACTTAGTTCCAGCAGAGAAAAAAAAATCATCCTGTGTAGTGTTTCCTTTATTCCCAAGGTCTAACACGTTATTAGATACTCAGTACTTACTGAAAAAGTGAACAACCACTGACGTCCATGAAGGATATAAAAATGCAAAATGTGATTCTTTCTTCGAAGAACTTATCATCTTCGTTGGAAGAACACACAGACAGGGAGCAATTAACTGACAGCACCAGACACTGTATCACTGATTGTCTCTCTGCAGTTATTTTCTATTTTGGCTAATATTTACTATTTAAAAAAACGTTATTATGTTATGTTAGTCACTATACAGTACGTCATTAGTTTTTGATGTAATGTTCCATGATTCATTGTTTGTGTATAACATCCAGTGCTCCATGCAATACGTGCCCTTCTTACTACCCATCACCAGTCTATCCCATTCCCCCACCCTCCTCCCCTCTGAAGCCCTCAGTTTGTTTCCCAGAGTCCATAGTCTCTCATGCTTCATTCCCCCTTCTGTTTACCCCTCCTTCATTCCTCCCTTCCTTCTCCTACCGATCTCCCTGCTATTTCTTATGTTCCATAAATGAGTGAAACCATATGGTACCATTCTTAATTACTATGTTACCTATCTGCAAGGCTGCCTTTCTCCTGTTTGGCAAATACAATAAATATAAATAGAAGTTCTCGTATTTTTCCGTACCCGCGTAGCTCATCTTGTGATGAGTGTGCTAAATGCCGCCTCAGTGAAAACACACACACACAGCATTTTAAAGCCCTGTCTTGTCCACTTGAAAAGCAGGAGCATGAAACACTAGCCCATCCACACTTTGCCTCGGCATATTGATCCTGACTGCGTTGGTGAGTCATGTGTCATTTCAATATGCCGCCGGTATGTGACAGCCCCAACAACAGACCCCTGCCCAGCAGGGCTGGTGCAAAGGCCAGGATTTCCATCTGCCGCGTTGGCACCAATATCAACAACGGGCAGAGAGCCCAAGGTCTGCCTCAGAGAGCAGGCACTGTCCCGTCTGAACAAAGGCAGTGAGATTCATGCACGCACACTGCCTCAGACACTGTGTGTTCCATGTTCTTTCTGCCTGGGCGTAGGAAACGCCACCAATTGACCATGGTGGAAGCAGATCCTTCTGTTCAACATTCCAATAACACACTTCACCTGCATGGGTGCTTTTGTATAAATTTTTAGAAAATGTTTTTAAACCAAAAGCAAAACTAGAGAGCAGAAGATCTGTGGTTGTCACCGCTCCTGGGGACCAAAGGAGGGATTTTTTTAAAAAAGGGGGGCGGAGTGTAGGGGAATTTTAGGACATCAGAAGTATTCTGTAGAATACAACAATGGCGGACAGATGGTAGAGAGATTCATCTTTCGGAATCCATGGGACGCACAAGACAAACAGTGAAACTTAAAGTAAGAGAGGGACTTTAGTAAATACTAATATGGCAATACGAGTTCATTGATGGTAACAAATGTATGATGATTGTAGAAAGGGAGGAAATGGGGCATGTGGAGGAAAACACGGAGTATGTAAACACTCCATACTCTCGGCTCAGTGTTTCTAGAAACCCGAATCAGCGCCCCCAAAATAATACCTATTATTTAAAAAGTCAGATAAAGCTTAAAAATAAAAGTAATCTTCTTGCTCAGCAAATTTGCTAGGAAAGATCCCTTGATTTGCCCTGGGGAAACTTTAACGATGAAATGAATGTATTGGATCACCGCAAGAAAGAAAAAATCACATGTGTGTGTGCTCACGGATGTGGTCTGGGTTACCTGGGGTGATCATTTCCCAATATATGCAAATACTGAGTCGTCATGCTACACACACAGAATAGAGCTTTAGATGTCAATCACACCTCAATAAAGACAGAAACACGTGGGATGCTCAGAAGTTGGAGGCCAATGTGCAAATGAACTGATATGCTAAAAGGCTTATTTCTTGGCAAATACATTAATTCTCTGCAAATGCTGGTATTTCTAAATATTTTCCACTTTTTCTTTAAATTAAAGTCTCCCCGTACTTTAAAAGAAAATGTGCTCAACACACGACGTCCTTAAACTTCCTAAATGGTGTTTCCTGTACTTTAAAAAAATGTATCTATTGTTTTAATTATCTTTTTCTATCCAAGAATGACAAAATACTTTAAAAAAACACACACACTAAGGATATTTATCTAAAATGATTCAATACCCCTTAACCAGTCTCCTCTATTTCCACACATAAGCGAAATAGGGGTTTCAGTGACATTGAAGGAGCTCAGAAATTGGGAAAACAAACAAGTAACTTCCATAGTTGTGAAACCCAAAGTAAATTACCTATGCTAATTAACATTTGTTAAAAATGTCTTTAAAAACATTTCTTAAAAACCGGGAAGGTGTCAAGCAGCTCACAATTGATCTGAGTAACACAGTTCCTCTGAGTACTTTGCACAATCACATTCGGTATAATCTAACATTCCCACGACTCCTCACAGTCATCTGCAAATCAGGGGCTGATTTTTTTTTTCAATGTTTTTCCCACAACTGACCAGAAATGATGCCAAATTTTGCAACACCCAACAAAACAGGATTGGTTTATATTAGGTTACATACGCAACTATGAAAAATGCATAAAATATATTCTAAATACATCTCATTGGTTTATTATTGCTATTTATTCATAAATTTAAATTAGTAAATTACTATTATTTCCTAGGTACCAGACATAAAATATATGATTATTATTATACAGTGTACCAGATATAAAATTTGCTATCATTATTATTATTATGCAATGTGCCAAACATAAAATTCATTATTATTAAAATTTGTTCCTTTTTTTTCAGTGTACCAAACATAAGAAAATCTATTGTTAATTATTGTCATTTTTGATAGTCCTTATTATTGGTGGCCTAGTAAATGCCAAAGATCATGGTAAGCTTTTTATATAAACGATCTCATGCTGGTTTCACAACAATCAGAGTTTCTTACAGAGGCATGACCAGAATCTAACCCCAGGTCGGTTGGATTCCAAGGCCAGTTTTCCTAACCTTGACAGTCTGAAGAAAACCTAAACATTCAATTAAAAAAAAAAAAAGCAATGCTGCTGTTTATAACCACACCTGCATTGAAGAAGAGAACATTTTCTTAAACAGAAATCCTGATGCACTTTCCTGGGCATGAGAGGCTGGGTATGTGCCTTTGGGGGCAGAAGCTGGGAGAGCTAGGTGGATTTTCAGAATCAGTGGTGAAGGAGCTCCAAGGAGCCAAATGAGATGCCTTACATGAGAGGAAAGGTGGTTGCTTTGACGCGTTGTGAACTATGGCCACCATCCCTGGTAAGCAGAAGAAAAAGAATATTGAACTCAATTTTGGCCTCAAAGTGTATAAATGCAAACAGAATAAAAGAGGAATGGATGGTTGGATGGGTGGGAGGATGCATGGGTAGGTGCATGGGTGGGTGGATGGATGGATGGATGGATGGATGGATGGATGGATGGATGGATGAACAGAGAGATGGATGGGTGGATGGATGGATGGATAGATGGATGGATGGATAAACAGAGAGATGGATGGGTGGATGGATGGATAGATGAATGGGTTGGTAGTTGGATGGATGTTGCACGGGTGGATTGATGGATGGGTGGAAAGTTATATTTGTGTGTGTGAATATGTGTGTGTGCATAAAACAATGACAACTGATAGAAATAAAATTTATGGGAAATCTGAAAGCCCTGCTCCATTCCTTTCTTTGCACTTCTGTTCCTTAGCATTTGCCAGACTTATTACAAAACTGAACACATTTGGTTTAATCTCTTTTCATTGACCCTCACTTCTAAGTAGCAAGAAAACAGACCAAACTGCAGGAAATTAGCAAAGAAATGTCTAGCAGATTCCTCAGTACCATAAATGACTGGCCTTAGGGAATTTCCGGGTCAGGGTTGCACAGGCTTGTTCCAAAGTTCCCATTACACTCTCATCACCCTTAACCTACTCAGGTTCATGCAGATCTGTCTATTAGGGGCACATGCCCAGACAGGCTTGGCTACAGTCTAAAGAAGGCAGTGTTTGTCTCCCAAATTGGCACAGGTCATGTCTTTGGGGAAAAAAGACCCAGAGGAAATACTGAAGGAGGGTCCCCATAGGTGGACTCATGTTCCAAGTTGTTCAGCTAGGCTCAGAAACATGTGCCTGCCTCCTGGCAGGGCTATGTGCTCAGCAGGCTGGCACCTGGATGTGCCCGGGGTGAGCTCTGTAAGTACCACGTGCCATCATCATCATCATCATCATCATCATCATCATCATTATCATTTATTACAACCCGGTCTTCCAGGATGGACACCACGTGGGCACTGTACAATCACTAGACCAAGATTCTCTGAACAGGGAAATAGCTTTTAGATTCATTCCATTGACACAGAACCCATAACCCATAACCCACCCCAAGGAAGGTAAATTGCTAAGCCTGGATGACTCATCCATACATCTTGCCACACTCAACATATCCAAGCAGAGACCCATGACTACATTTACGAGACCGTCCCATTTTTGTGCTTATTACCTTGAAGAACTTCATTCCCTCACACTCCCTGGGTATATTAGACATGGACAGTAGGTCTGTCTCACTGTCTTTTCTTAGTGTTTCCCTGAAACTCCCACGCACATGTCCCCAGTGCCTTTTAGCTCCAAGACAGTGAATAAAATCACACATGACTTCTCTTCACGATCTTAGTTAGTGCATCTGTCTTTGAGAAGAAGTGAAACACTTAACATCATTGAGCACAAAAAGCAGGCTAGGCATGAACCGGCATGAAAACCACACTCATCACGCAGGAGCATGCCAGGAACAACTCATTGTGTTTGGCAACACGATGGGGGGGGGGGAATAAGTGAGTTACTATTTTGTATAGAGTCGTGATAATTTTCCCCCCATAGGATCCATTCTTGGTAATATTGAGTCCTATACTGTATATTTGAATTTTCTGTTGGAAGGAAGGAGGATGAGGAAGGAAGGAAGGAAGGAAGGAAGGAAGGAAGGAAGGAAGGAAGGAAGGAAGGAAGGGAGGGAGGGAGGGAGGGAGGGAGGGAGGGAGGAAGGGAGGGAAGAAGGAAGGAAGGGAAGAAGGAAGGAAGGGAAGAAGGAAGGAAGGGAAGAAGGAAGGAAAGAGGAAGGAAGGAAGGGAGGAAGGAAAGGAGGTAGAGAGGTAGGGAGGGGAGGGAAAAACTCACCACATCTTGAGGACTCAATGTTAGGAACTAAGTACACTTTTCACAGCACATGGCCCTGCTCTCTCCCCCTAGAACCCCCGTCAGAGAGACGTCAGCATTCCTGGATGCTGATTTCAATCAAAGTCTTGGCGTCTGTCTAGGGTCCACTTGTGGAGCATTCAGACGGAGCTGGGTACCCGACCTACAAACCCCTGTGTTCACGATGGCCTACGAGGTCCACTTACACAGGCACTTGGGACGCTTTCTTGTTCACCTACAATTTGCCTCCTTTTACTCTTAAATTTAATTTTTATTCTTACCCAAGGGACATATGTATAAAGTCCAAAAAATTAAAGAGGACCCCAACAGATGTCTTGTCTTCCATGTTGATGTTCTCTTTAATTTTTTTTTCTCACCTTTATCTTATGTGCTGAAATAACATATTTACTCAGAGATCTCTTGTTTTTGTGATATGTAGCTGGTGTCTATTCGCTTCCTGTTTGGTAGATGACAGTTTTTGGTTTCTTACCCAAATGCTATCTTATCTAGCCTGTGCGTACAGCACGCACACGTACACACGCTTAATATCCATCTTCCTGAAAAAAGTACATCACAACCTTTACTAAACTAATACTCTACGATTTTTTTTTTTTGCTTTTAGTACTTTTGCTTTTATTTATTTAGTTTTTTAAGTAGGCTCCATGCCCAACGTGGGGCTCAAACTCACGACCCCAAGATCAAGAGTTGCGTGCTCCTCCGACTGAGCCAGCCGGGCTCAGTACTTTTGCTTTTAAGTAGTACTCTTTGTAATTGCGTCTTTTTTTATTGTTGCTTGCCTCTCTTACTGTCATCCCTGACTTACTGCAAATCCCTTCTGAAGACACAAGCACATCAGGACCTCTACGGGTTCTTTTGAACACAGCATCCCAGGACCCTCTGACCGCCTGGTCCATGTGGGTCTCCCCAGCTGTCCTTTTGGGAATTTCCATCCTCAAACTACATGGGTCTGGGTCCTGGCTGCCCATTGTGAGAGATCGAACACATGATAGTTTCTCCGTGACTCACTTCCTCTGGCTGGAAAATGGGTGTACATTAACATGTAATGTAATATATTATTTTATATTATCTCATGTAATATATTACACAGCCATGTGCATTATGAAATGCCTCACTCACTGAGCATGGGGTGTTAGTTTTGCCATCCTGAGAATTCCCCAAGGACCCTACGACCTCTCTCCCCTGGTGGCTACCCCACTTCCTCACTCCTGTGTCTCCCCTACGTTTCCTCTCTCTGTTTTCTCAGACTGCATCTTCCAGTACATTCCAAGCATTGGTGTGTGGGAGGTACCGCCCCGAGGCAGGCATTCTGCATCTGAGGGACCGCCAGCCTCCAACTCGAGTTGAGCCCATCGCGTGGCATTGTTGGGCTGATGGTGCAGCCCTGGGCATTTCCCCCGCAAATGCTGACAACATTCACTGTCGACTTGGGATTTCTGGTGTCTCTGTGCCAAAGTGCAATCCCCTTTTTGTTTCTCGACCTTTGTATGGAGCCTTTGTCTCCCACTGTCCGTTATCGTAGGCTCCTTCTCTGTATCCCTCCTGCTCTGCCATGCCCTTCCCTTCTCCCCATGATGTAGACCCTTGGGTGCTCTCCTCCTTTGCAATATTTTCAAGACATCCTCCTGTGAAGTGACTGACCTCCTCTTCTCTCACACGTACAGGCAACCTGGCTTTACTTTCTCTCATTTTCTCTGCTGCACGTCTGAATAGTAGGAGCAGTATTTGGACCTCTTGATGCTAATGAAGTCTGACACTGAAGGTTAACCCATCCCCCCAAGGAGCACGTTCCGACTGCTGATGTTGTGAGGCACTGGGCTTGGCGATGCCGGGGTGCGTGGAACCTTGCAGGTGCCCTTGTCCACTTCAACTGTTTGAAGTTATGGGAAATGCAGGTTTATAAACAGAAAAATGGGGAGCTGCTGTTGAATATGGATGGTTTAAGACAGTCATTTATTCTGTCTCTCTCCCTTCGTCTGTCTGCCTCCATCTTCCAAAACCTACGTATGCTGACATTAAAGAGGAAACCAAGGACGGAAAGAATGTGTGAGGAGAGAATGGATAATACATGACTTCTGGAAAGTCTATGGCTGACGAGCTGGTAGTGACAGCCTTGGTGGCTGGAAGGTAATGAGAACAAGGAACATCTAGCGACAGGCAGGGGAGGCAACGAAAAATAAGCTCCAGAACTCTGGAAAATCGGACAAATTGCAGACAGAGGCTGGGCGGAAAGCAGGAGATTTGCTTGAAAATCCCACCATGCTCCTTGCAGCCAGGTGAACGAACACATCTTTTCAACTTTGGCAACTCCATGGAACGTGTTTCTTGGGAATCAGGGACACACATGTAAGGACGTGGATTCATAGATGCCAGGAAGAGCTGAGGGCAAAGCCAAGATAGTCTCATGGAGAAAATTACAAGGAATGAAAGCCCACCACTCTGAGGTCGATACCCCCAAAGCACTGAAAGCAGGGCCTCAAGCAAGTACACATACACCCACATTCAGAGCAGCATTAAATACAAGGAGCTCAAGGTGGAACCATCCACGTATCCATCCGTGGATGAATGGATAAACTCCATGTGGTCCATCCACAGATGGAATGTGACTCAGTCATGAAAAGGAACAAAACTCTGACACCTGCTACCCTGTGGACGGACCTTGAAAACATGATGCTCCGTGGGAGAAGTGAGACACACAAGAGTAGAGTGCATGATCGCATTTATATGAAACACCCAGAGGGTCACCTGCGTGGCTCAGCCAGTTAAGGGTCTGACTCTTGATTTCGGCTCAGGTCATGAGATCAAGGCCTGAGTCAACTCCATACTCAGCAGAGAGTCTGCTTCTCTCCCTCTGCCCCTGCTCCAGCTCTCTCTCTCTAAAATAAATAAATACATCTTAAAGAAGGATAAAGAAACATCCGGAAAATTTATAGAGCAAGAAAATAATTAGTCAGTTGGCAGGGTCTGGGGAACAGGGAACAATTACTTCAATTAGCTTAAAACCCGGGTTTGTGAAGTGATAAAAATTTTCTGGAGCTACATAAAGATGGTAGCTGCCCAACACTGTCGTTGTGTCAAATCCTCACTGAATTTTTCACTTTGTAATGGTAAATTTTATGTTATGAATTTCCCCTAATAAAAGAAAGAGAAAGAAAGGTTGCATATTGCATGTTGTAATGCCCCGTCCCCTCCTCCTACTGGGTGTCCAGAAAACATTTCTGGAGGAAGTGACTGACCCAAGAGAAAAGTTCCCGAGAAAGGAAAATATGAAAGTCTCCCAGAAATGGTCATGTGTGTATGCTGTCACCAAGTACGGATGTCCACGGGGGGCCAGGCTTGCACATGCAGGGAGGCCCTGGCCCAAGAATGAGCAGCCAAGAATTGTTGGGCATTTAAGGAAGGGCTCCAATATGGAAAACAGATGCAAAAAGAAAAACAGCAACTCTATGGGAGTCACAAAGACGCGAGGAAGCAACAGAAGAAGCTTCAAATAAAACACGGAATTCTCAGAGAATTAAGAACAGCCATTCGCTATGAAATATACTACGAAGTATTAAAAAAGCGGAGTACAAGAAAGAACTCTTGGAACTTACAAAGCATGGCAAAAACAAGCATTAAAGCAATGTCTGGATAATAAATCATGACAAATAAGCAGCTCGTCCAGAAAAAAAAAAAAAAAGGAAAGAAATAACACAAAGAGACAGAAAACGGAACACGGAAACAAGATAAATCTAGTCGGCCTGATATCTGAAAAATAGGAGTTTCAGAAAAGAAGAAAGAGAAGGCAGAAGGTGGGAATGATGAATGGGATAGTCTGAGAAAATATTCCAGAATGGAAGGATTTGAGGGTAGACGTAAGGGGCCCATCCCAAGAGACAGAGATGAACCCAGGTGCTACCCAGTGCAGGTGGCAAAGACAGGTCCAGGTGGCTCCCACCCCAGCCAGCTGCTCCACCCGCCCCGTGGGGACAGAATCCCATTCCGATGCTTAGAACCTTGCTCTAGAAACAGTGCTCATGTTTTTAGCTTCAAACATAGGCAATTGGAAGTGGAGGACAGACAACTAAATATATCCTCTTTGACGTCATCGTTGTTTTCCCTGATTCAAGATCCTTCAAGTTAAAAAAAGAAAGATGAGTTACTTTTTTGCAGAGGAATCTCCGTCTTTCCAAAGGGTAACACACGTAGAGTTCCTGTGCAGTGTTTGAAGAAGCGTCCTCAGAGGCACGGGTCTGCTTCCAACTACGCGGAGGCCGGGATGTGCCGTGTTTCTGGGAGGAAACCGTCTCTGCCCACCGCCACATCGGTGTCTCCAGCTCCCCAGTTCTGCTCTTCCGTGCACGTGCTTTTGTGGATTAAACCTGAGGACAGCCGCTGTCTGTGGACATGAATCCCAGCATGGATGCCACCCTCCAGAGACAACCCGTGGACACACAGGCGGGTCCTGGTCACAGGCTCTGTCCTGGGCTGGAGACATGTCTGTATCTTAATGTGACACACTGGAAAATGGACACGCACTCCTTGTAGACTTGCTCCGTTGGTTGGTTGGCTGGTTGGCATTCCTCCAAAGACCCAAATGCTGCCGGGTCACGCTGGCTGGGGTTCTGCTAGGTCATCCATGGCTGGTTGGAACGCCGTTGAGTGTTTGGGTCTAAAACCCATGTGGACCTTGAGATGTGGACAGGAACCTGTTCTTTGGTCCTCAAAAGGGTTTTGCTTCGTATATGGCCATTGACTATAAACACAGTCACTGTCCTTAACATCAGTGATACAAACCCCCAAAAATAACGGGACCCCACCACTCCAAGGGCAATAAGAGTAGCGGGACACACCCACTGGTAGGCCGAGGCTGGGGTAGCATGGGCCACCTTATGGGCACTTGCTTCTGGGTCTGTGGTCCTTTCTGCCACATTTATGGTGCTCACTTTGCTCTTGTATGAGGATACTCTTAAGAATTGTCGTGTCCCAGGGAATCAGCACAGAACTCCAAGTAAGACTGCTATAGACTAACTCATGTCCCTCCAAACACATACGGGGCAGCCCTAACCCCCAGTGTGTCTCTATTTGGAGATGAAGCCTTTAGGGAGTAATGAAGGTTAAGGGGGGACATAAGGAGGGTGCCCTGATCCCATAGGACGGTAGTCTTATAACAAGAGGAAGGCACAGCGCTCTCCCTCCACCTCTGGCGTGTGCAGAGAATTGGCCGCACGAGGACACAAGGAGAAGATACCGCCTACACACCAGGAAGAGAGTCCTCTCTGGAACTGGCCCAGCCCACACCTGGACTGCGCACTCCCAGCCTCCAGCGTCATGAGAAGATCAAGGGGTTGTGTAAGCTGCCCCGTCTGGGGTACTGTCTTATCACAAAGGGCCTCACATGTTTGTATCTTTAAGATCAACACCGACTTTTCCACACCATAAGCCCTTAATACTTGTGATTGAACTGAAATTCTTGTTGGGGTGCCTGGGTGGCTCAATCCATTAAGCATCCAACTCTTGGTCTCAGCTCATGTCTTGATCTCAGGGTCATGAGTTCAGGCCCAGGGTTGGGCTCCACACTGGGCAAGGAGTCTACTTAAAAAAAAAATTGGTGGGTGTGTGTGTTTAATTTCCTCTCTGAAGTGCCTACAAACCATTTGGGGAGAAAAAGAGTAAATAGAGACAGAAAAAGAAAAAAAACAAAACTGGAATGGGAAGTGAACCATTACCATCATTCGTTAGAGCTCCTGGTAGTGTCTGAAATGCCCGCTGTGTTCATTCCTCCTGGGGACACAGACAAGACAGGGGCCTTCAGAGAACAGGTGCAATCCATCACATTCTGCATCTGATGAAACCCTCACTGAAGGGAGCGCTGTTACTCTGTTCTGTCCTGGCCTTAGTACTTCCCACAGCGGGATATAATTGTATACCCACCCCTACCCATCCTCAGTGCAGGTGGTGAGCTCCTTGAGCTCAAGACCCAGGTGTGTCTACACCACAGGTCAACACTTTTACTGTCATGGTGAATATGGGGGACCGTGTGCCTCCATCTACAAGGACCACGAACAAGATGCCCCATGGAGGTATTTCCACTGATGAACCCAGATGCTTTGGTCAATGGTCACATGACCGTATTTCCAATAGCTAAGAAAAGCGATCGTGCGTGCTACGGTCAGGGCGTGTTACAGTGCAAGGAGAAACCCAGGGGATGGTTGTGGTGAGCCAGCACAGGGTGGGAGCCCAAGGCCGTCCGGCCTGGAAGATTGACGGCAGAGATAAGGAGAGAAAGGTTCAAATTCAAAAGGTCTGATAAAAGCAAAGTCAACAGGATGTGGCAGTAACTGTCTTCTAAAAAACGGAAGAAAGGCGGTATCACTTGTGAGGACTCAAGAGGGTTGAACAGAAATGTGCATTTTTTGGTTTTTCACTTTTTTTTGATGATATGTAAAGTTTAATCGATGTATTGATTGATAAGAGAATTGGTGAAAACCTGGAGGGACACCAAGGGTTTACAAGATTTTGGAGCAAGAGAGGGAGGAGAGAAACAGACCCAAGAGGAGGGGGATGGCCATTGGGCTTCCCAGATCTCTGTACAGCACCTGCAGAAAAAGAGTCCACCTCAAGACACTGCCCCCACACCCCACCCCAGCCCAGCACCAGGAAGACCCATGGGAACCAAATTGGAGAGGAAAAGAGAAGTAGAAACGAATTCCCTTTTTATTATTTTTACTCAATAAAAATCAATTTTAGACATTGAGCATGTACAAGGAAAAAATAAGAACTAATGCGATCTTCCAATGACCTGGAAGCACACTCTACTTGCTTTAATGTCCAAGACGCATGCTCCACCAAGACCACGCAATACGTCCTGTTTGGGGAATTAGCTGAGATGCGGGTTTACCTTATTAACACACAAAACTAATGGAAACATGCACTTATCAAACGAACGGTGAATTGTTTTCACATTCACAAAGTTGAGGTATTTTTAGAAGAGCTTCGCATGACATGAAGTCGACTTGACATCTTGCCCAGAGAAAGATCAAAGTCAACGCATTTGACAGATGTCCACTCACATGTGGGATACATTACTTAGACAATGACACAAAGAGAGAGAAAAAGCTGCCTCTCAACCTTTTCTGCCACAAACTATAATTTTTTTGAAGTATCTTTCTCCACGGATACTTCTCCACGCCTGGTCTGCTCCAGTTCTGAAATTCTGACTGACCTCGTGCTGCATGGCTGTGATGTCATAATCGCTGACAAATGCTTGCCACATAGTATAAATGAGTCAGGTGATAGAATTATTTCCCTATTATCTAATATTTCAGAGAGTCAAAGAATTGTAAAAGGAGCACGCACGTCCAACACCACAGAAAGCAAAACACACATCCTCTATACTTTGTAAACTTCTTGTGTGTCCCTCCCAATCCCTCAAGGATGATAGATCCTGAATTCACATTGATCATTAATTAGTTTTATGTACAGTTTTGTCACATGGACCTCATCTTGAATCTGCCAATTATATCGTGCACATGCTTTTTATCTTTAAATAAATGTCATTACGCTGCATTTTCTCATCCATCGTGATTATCTCTCCAACATTGTGAGAATTACATTGTTGAAGGACTTAGCCGTATTCCATTAATTTCACTTTTTTGTCTCAATTTGTTCTTAACTTCACGACTTGTCTTTACTGTCTATTACTCCGATGTCTGGATATCACGGGCTTTACTTACACATTGGCTTTTTCCTCTCCATGACCATTTGGTTGGTTTCCATCTTTTGCTACTATGGATAATGATGCCATAAGCATTTTTGTGTGGGGTTCCTTTGTAAGACTTTTTAAGGGGAAGTCTTCGGCAGAATGGCTCCTCTTTCCAAAGTAATGCCACGTGGTTTCCCCCAAGTAGCTGTACCAATTTCTACGTCTACAGAGTATGAGAGATCCCCTGCCTCCACGTGTGTGCCCTGCTTTGCAACTCTTTGATGGCAAATGTGGTTTTAATTTTGTATCCGCTGACCAAGGCTCAGTGAGCCACTTTCCTCTGGTTAATTGTGATTCAGATGTCCTCTTCTTTGAAACGCCCTTACCCATTTTTCTACAACACTGTGGTTTTCCAAGTTGACCTGGAGGAGGTCTTTATGTACAATAAACACTAAGCTTCTGTTGATTCTTTAGAGCAAATGCGTTCTCCCAGTCTATACCGCGTGTTCTCACTCTTTTGTTGGTGTCTTGACACAAACAAATTCTTGGTTTTCATGGAGTCAACCACATCAGTCTTTGCTCAGTGGTTTCTCCTTGGGCTGTGTCTTGGGTGAAGAAATCCTGCCATCACACAAGGTCATAAATGCATGTGCTCATGTTTTTTTTTTTTTTAAGGGTTTAAGTTTAGCCTTTCATACCTAACTGCTTAACTTGGATAGCTTAGAGTTTTAAAGCTGGGTTTTACTCCCTCTGGATAACCCATTGTCCGAGGACCATATTGAGCAGATCATTACTTTCCCATCGACCCTGTCACACAACAAATGCCTCCTGTTGACAGTCTTCAATGCCACCACCCATGCTACACTGAACTCAGACTATGGCTTCTTGGAAGGAAAGTTGATATTGGAAGGAAAGTTGGCAGGAATAGTCTCCACCTGATTTTTCTTCCTCAAACTTATTTCATCAGTATTACCTATTTGCTTATAAATTTATTTTATTTTACTTTTTAAAGATTTTTTTATTTTTTAATTAATCTCTACACCCAACATGGGGCTCAAACTCATGACCTTAAGATCAAGAGTTGCATGCTCTACCCACTGAGTGGGCCAGGCACCCTTGCCTATCAACTATAAAGTCAAGTTGTCAAGCTTTGGAAAAAATATGGCTGTAACTGTGACTAAAATGAGAGAAAGAGAGAGTGTCCACATCTTTATGCAACTTCATGCTACCAAATTTTTCAAACTTTGAATATGTTAGGTTTCTTGAGGGATATTCTTCTGTGATGCCTGTAGCTACCACATTAAATGAAGAGCTTTGCGTTTTCTTCATTTGTTCTGACATTTCTTTTGGTAGAATAATCCCATTATTGTTATTATAATTGTGTTTTTTAAATTATATTATAAAACATATTTTATATTATATAATATAGTTATATAATATAATATATATCATAACTACATATTACACATTTTAATATATTAGTTGCAGATTATATATTATATAGTATAACATATTATAGTTGCATATTCTTTATTATGTTATATAATACATAATATATTATAATTATTGTATGTCTTAATATACAATATAATTATATATTATTATATTGTATATCTTAATACACAATATATCATAATTATATATTATATATTATACATTGTAATATACAACATATTATAGTTACATATTATATGATATTAAATTATATATTCTGATATATTAATATTATATACTATTATTTTATTACATTACACTAAATAATCTTGTGCTCCTGTATTAAAATGAAATTGACTTTATTTAATGATTTATAAATTTCAGTTAACTCTTACTAATTCTATGTTTTTTCTAGAAGTTTTTTTTTGGGGGAAATTGTTTATATACATACAGAAAATACCGTCTGCAAATAATATCATCCTTCTTTCCAGCACTGTATTTATTTTCTCTCGTTGTGGTCGGATTGTAGTGGCTGGTCTCTAGGACAATGTCGGATTGAAACGAAGACAGCAATTATCCTTGAATTGTTTCTGACTTTCTGACTGCTTTCAAAATTCCACTATTTAGTAGGATGTGCAGTAAGTTCACTTGGAGAAAGCCTTTCTTCGATTAAAGGGGGTTTGGATTTATTCCTGGTTTGTTCAATCATGAATGGATGCTCAACTTTCTTTTTTTTTTTTTGAGATTTTATTTATTTATTTGAGAGAGAGAGCACAAGCAGGGGGAGCAGCAGAGGGAGAAGGAGAAGCAGACTCCCCACTGAGCAGGGAGCCCGATGCAGGGCTCGATCCCAGGACCCTGAGATCATGACCTGAGCTGAAGGCAGACGCTTAACCCACGGAGCCCCCCCAGGAGCCTCGGATGCTCAATTTTATCAAAGTGATTTTCTTCATCAGTTGATATACAAAGACCTTGTTTGTTTTGTTCTGTCCTTTAATCTGGTAATGTTTAATGCATAATCACAGACCAACGTTGAACCTTACATTCCCAACATAACCCAAATCCATTGAATGGCTTACTGAAATTGTTTTGCCAATGCTTTGCTTTGAAATATGCAATTTTTGCTCACAAAGAGGAAAATTGGTCTGTAATTTTTCCCCCGTGCTTTTTTTTTTTTTTTTTTTTTTTACTGGGTTTTGGTGCAAAAATATTTCCGGCCTCATAAAATACTATGGAGATGTTATTTCTTTATTCTGTTGCCTGGGGTAATTCAGATAATACTGGAATTTCCAGCTACCTGATGAAACCACATGCCGTTGATATTTTCCCGGTGGGGAGTTGTTTAACCACTGATTCAATTTTTGTTAACATCCATATGACTATTCAGCTCTTATATATCTCTTTGCATCAGTTTTGGTAAAATTTGTTATGTCCAAGTTTAATGAATTGGAACAGTCGTTCATAACATGACTTCATTTTCCTTGTAAACAAGACGACGTCTGAAGTTATGTCTCCTACTTATTCTTGGTATGATTCATTGGCACATTCTATTTCCTGTTTCTTTTCTTTTATAAAAAAAAAAAAGATTTTATTTTTCATTCAAGAGTGAGAGAGAGAGAGCGAGCGCGAAAGCACAACCAGGGGGAGGGGTGAAGGGAGAGGGACAAGAGAATCCCCTCGGAAAAAGGAGCCCAACACGGGGCTCGATCCCAGGACCCCGGGATCATGACCTGAGCTGAAAACAGGCCCCTAACTGGCTGAGCCACCCAGGCACTCCTTTTTTTTTTTTTTTAATATCACCACAATTTTGTTGATTCAACTATTTCTATTTTATTTAGTATATTTTCAATTTTATTACAAATTAAAATTTTATGTAAAATAAAACCGATTTGTTAAAAGGGAAATGTAAAAGAAAGCCAGTTTTCTAAAACTAAATTTTAATTTAAAATAGAATTAATGTGATTAACATTTTTTAAACTATTTTCATTTCGGCCACATTGATTCCTTGTGTTTCATTTTGCTTCCTGATATAATAAATCATGTAGGGAAGAACACTAGCGTTCAAACGCATTGGCCAGGAAAGAATTCTTGAGACGTCTTTGGTGCAAAAGGTGGTTTTGTTGAAGCTTGGAGACAGGACCCATGGACTGAAAGAGCTGCACTGGGGTCAGGAGGAGTGGCCCATTATATACGCTCAAATTGGGAGGGGGTTAGGGGTAGTCTAAGTCTCTAAGGAGTTTGGAAGCAAGGTTTCTAGGACCTTGAAGACGCTAGCTATTGTTGGGAAAAGGTCATTTAATACTATCTAATAAAATCCTCATCAAGAGACCCTTCAGATGTGTATCCATGGGTCATATGCTTGGGGGATGATTGCCGACATGTATCTTGGTGGGTTTCGAGATAAAGGAAGTTTCCAAAGGAATTTTTATATGTTAAAGTGGACTTACAGGATCCTGGTTTGCCCTTAGCAAAGTATTCACATGGAGGCGGTTGAGTCCCTAGAGAAAGGTCACTCTGCCTGTTTCAAGGACTTTTCAGTGGGCTGTAGGTAGTCAGGAAATTTCATAATTTTTCTTGTCTTTGTCTCCCACATTAGTAAACTCTGCAGCTTCCAATTTCTTTGTGTGTGCTCTTTTGGTCTTCTTCCGACTTCTTTTTTTTTTTTTTATAGATTTTATTTATTTATTTGACAGAGATAGAGACAGCCAGCGAGAGAGGGAGCACAAGCAGGGGGAGTGGGAGAGGAAGAAGCAGGCTCATAGCGGAGGAGCCCGATGTGGGGCTCGATCCCATAACGCCGAGATCACGCCCTGAGCCGAAGGCAGACGCTTAACCGCTGTGCCACCCAGGCGCCCCTCCTTCTGACTTCTTAAGTCACTTCTTAGCTCATTCATCTGTGCCATATTTCCTTGACTGGCATAAACACTGTCCAGCTTTTCAGAGTGACCTGCCATGGGACACCGGCTGCCCACACAAAGCTCCAGCACCGTTGATGTGCGTACCACGGGGTCAAAAATGGAACGTGCCAATGTGTTCTTAAGAAACCGCGATGGTCTCTGCAAACACAAGGGCGCGTCGGGTCTAAAAGATAAACATTTGTCCCATGTGAAGGCCACTCTGTTCTACCTTCCCCGCGGTGCATTTGGCAAGAAGGGACATGTTATGCTTTCAGGAAAACATCCATGCAGGGGAGCTGGAAGCAGGGACAAGATGCCCCGAGTCCCGTAACGGGCGGGGGACATTTGTCATTCCTTGACAAAGAAGCAGGCAGATGGAAATCAGGGCCTCCAGCTCCATGCTGCAAGGATCTGTCACCACGTGGCCAAGTGACCCAAAATAGCACCAGCGGGACCCAAGCTGGAAAACACTCCCAAAGGGAATTAGCCTTCGTTTCTGCAGCTCTGCACGCAGGTTACAGAGCTCATGGGAGACGCTCCACGGCTCCCTCTTCCTCTGGGCGCACGACAGGGGTGCGGGCTCCGTGCTGGCTTCGAAGGGGGACTGATGGGGCAGAGGACAGAGGGCAGCGGGAAGGGGACTGGGCAGAGACCAATGAAGAGAAGCTGGACTCAGTCTCCCTGGGGAAATTCCTGGGCTGACGCAGCAGGAGGGAAGGTCCTCCGAGCCTGGACACCCACCGGATTTGCCTCCCTAGCAAGAGGAAGGGAGACCATCCTCTGTGGGTTCAGCCTCCTCTGTGGGTACCGATCCTGTGTCTCTTTGAAGCGTTGACTTGTTGCTCATCGTGCTTTTATTTATTTATTTCACCCATTTTTATTCTTTTTAAACATTGCATTAGGGGTGCCTGGGGGGCTCGGTCGATTGGGTATCTGCCTTCGGCTCAGGGCATAATCCCAGGACCCTGGGATCGAGCCCCGCATCGGGCTCTCTGCTCGGCCGGGAGTCTGCTTCTCTCTTTCCCTCTGCCTCACACGCCTGCTCATGTGCTCTCTCTCTCTCAAATAAATAAATAAAATCTTAAAAAAAAAAAAAAGCATTGCATTAAATAGTATGGCTCTGGGCACCTGGGTGGCTCAGTCGGTGAAGCACCTGTCTTCATCTTGGGTCACGGTCCCCGGGGTCCTGAGATGGAGCCCCATGTCCCATGTCGGGCTCCCTCCTCAGCAGGGAGTCGGCTTCTCCCTCTGCCTGTCCCGATGCTTGTGCTCTCTCTCTCTCTCAAATAAATAAAAAATATCAAAAACAATAAAAATAAAACAGGAGTCCTGTTGTTAGCCATACAAGCCCCAGCAGTGAGGTGTATTTTAGCTGAGAAACAGCACCACACCTGCTACGTTCCTATCCTTCAAGCCCAGCTTCCCGTCCACAGTCGGCCCTCGGTGAATAACAGCGTAATAAAGGACCCCGAAGCCAAAAAAAAAACAAAACCCAAACCAAACCAAAGCCCCTCTTTTTCCTCCCACAAACCATTCTAACAGCACGGTAATTCCTTTCTTAATGCAGAGAAACACCACGAATTCCTTTCCTTGCAAAGAATGTGCTCCCTTTATCCGGAAAAATTCTGATTATATAGTCAATAGACTTGTAATGGCACTTTTATTATGCGCTGCATTAGACACTTAGCATAATTATAGCAATCGTTGAAATCTGTATGAAAACCAAGTAATTGCTTGGCAGGGTGAGACAGAACACAGCCCATTCTCTGGAAAGTGTAGATACTAAATAAATCCGCCCCCAGTCGGCAATTTCCTCACCCCAAACGTGCTCCTTTCCGAATAAACCAAGGTACTCAGCAGTGACACGCAGCTTCGAAGGGCCTATCCCAGTGAGACACGGAGCATGAGAACAGCAATCGGCAGAGGGCTTGAGGGTCTGGTTGGTTGCAAATAGATAAATCGTCAAGAAGTAGGACTTGATGCGGGTCTGTTTGAAAAAAGTGTCCGTGTCTTTTATTCTTTCGTGGAAATGCACGTTGCAGAAAAACTTCCGTGCCTCCTTGTTAGCAGAAACATTGAAGAGAGTGGGTATGGCCAGCAAAATTCTAAGATGGCCCTGTGTGGTAGGTTGAATGGGTGGCCCCCCAAATGTATGTTCACCCAGAAGCTGGGAATAGAACCTTATTTGGAAACAAGGTCTTTGCAGATGTGAGTAAGGGGAGGATCTGAGATGAGCTCCTCCTGGATCAGGGGGGCCCTAAATGCAATGACAGGGGTCCTTGTAAGAGACAGAAGAGGAGACACAGACACAGAGGAGAAGCCACGTGAGGACAGAGGCAGAGATGGGAGGGACGTGGCCACGAGTCCAGGGACACATGGAGCCCAGAAGTGGAAGAGGCAGGAAGGACCCCGCCCTGGAACCTCTGGACGGAGCATGTCTCTGCCCCGCCTGGATCTCAGGGGTCCTGCCCTGCCTGGATCTCAGAATTCTGGTCTCCAGAGCTGGGACAGGATAACTATCCCACTGACCCTCTTCTTTCTGGCCTTTCCTCCCAGGTGCTTGTCTGTGCCTCCCAACAATACTTTTGCACAAATAAACTGTATTTATTCATCTGTCGGAATGCCATAACAAAATCCCACAGACTGGTTTAAACACAGAAATTTACTGCTTCCAGGTAGAAGTCCAAAGTCAAGAAGTTGGCAGGGTTGGTTCTTTCTGGAGGTGTTAGGACAGAATCTGTTCCAAGCCTTTCCCTGGCTTCTTCTGGTTTGCAGACAAGCTTTGGCAGACGCTTCCCCCCCCCCCCCCCAAATCTCCTTCTTTGTCTTCACCCGGGCTTCTTCCTGTGAGTGTCCCTGTATCCAATGCCCCCCTTTGTATAAGGACACCGATCCCATTGCATTAGAGGGCTGCCTGATGACCTCACCCTAACTTATTCCATCTGCAGCGACCCTATTTCCATATAAGGTCATATTCTGAGTTACTGCAGGTTGGGATTTCAACTTACAAAAATTTTTGCGGGGAGAAAGTTGTACACGATTCAATCTATAACATACCGTTGATAAAGAAAGCCCCTGACATTCAAAAAAAACAGGATGTCAGGAACCCATAAGCAAACCCTATTCCAGAAGCTCTTTCCATGGTGAAATATCCCAAAACTGAAACCCAAAGCAGCGCAGCAGATGGCCTAATTTGGCGGGTTCCTAACACTTCTGTGTGTATTAGAATCGCCCTGGGACCTTATTAAACACAGCAGCCTGGACCTCACCCCACTTCTTTGGAATTTGAATCGCCTGGGGTGTGGCTATTTTTAACAGCCTCCCAGGTGTTTGCCCGCAGCAGAAACATTGGGAAGCCCCGAGAGACTCACGGCCCGGTGTGGCGAGGGCACAGCTCTGAGCGCGCCCCACCCAGGTGGCCGCCGCGACTTCAAGCAGGAGTTGCATTAATTGGGTGCATGACCCAGAACTGGAGACACCCGGGTCATTGCACGGGAGGCGTGGCCACAAGTGGGCCTCGCCTCAGCCGATGGGTTTCATTAGCGGCTCCCTTGCAGACAAGAAACACAAATTGTCTCTAAATAAATCCAATAAAACATGGATTAAAGCTTGCATGGGTTTAAAAACTCCTGTTTGCGGGATGCAATGTTATAACCTGTTTCTGATCATTGACTGTGGTTTTGAAGTTGGGAAGACAGGATCCAGACCTTTCACGGGCTCTGAGGTCGACCGGTGATCTACGCACCCACTCCCTGCTCGCGGCCAGTAATGTGACTGTCGCAGTCCCTGGTTCTAGGCCTGTGCAGCCCACAAAGCACAGAATCCCTCAAAGTGCTCAGGGCCTGGCCCACAAGGCTTTGCTCCTCAATTGCTGGCTTTTTCCCCAGTGGACCCCGCGTCCCTTCTCTGTCTAACTGGATCCTTGAGGCCATGAATTCTGAGAATGTGATTCTTTTTGAATCCGATGGAAAGCCAGAGGAGCGGGATGAAGCCCACATCAGTTCCATCGGGCTTTTTATTCAGATGCATCCGTTCTGGACCATCATCACAAGGAAAGGCAGAATTGCTACGATGCAGATGGAGATGCAGACATGGAAATGCAGGCATATTGAAAGTTCGCCCAAATGGACAGCTTCTGGATTTCCGAGTTGCCTTTTCGTGAAGTATTGGCAAATACTCTTGCCTAATGGCACTGCACCCACACCTGAAATCACACCTACGACCCACACCTGGAACCACATGTATAACTCACACCTGCGACCCACACCTGGAACCCACAACTATTACTGACTCCTGGAACCACACCTAGAACCCCCACCTGGAACCACACCTCCGACCCACACCTGGAACCCACACCTAGAACCACCACCTGGGACCACACCTAGAACCCCCACCTGGGACCACACCTCCGACCCACACCTAGAACCGCCACCTGGGACCACACCTAGAACCCCCACCTGGGACCGCCGTCTAGAACCCACACCTGGAACCACATCCAGAACCCACACTTGGAACCACATCTGGAAGCCAGACCTGGAGTCCGAATTTGCCTCCACATCTGCGCCTTGAAAGGGTCATGCCAACACCCACCTGAGGCCAGAGAGTAGGTAAGGACGTACTCCTACCTGACTTAAGGTCAAGCTCTCTTCTGGATGCTGTCACCCCGACCTCTTTCATTTCACTTGGATCGTTCTACTTCGTCCTCATGGCTGGTGCAGGCTCGCTCCGGCACTGGGTGGGCTCCGCGTGCCTTATCTTCTGTACCCCTACTGACCTTCCTGGACGGCCGGCCCCATGCCTTCCTGACTTTCCTTTTCTCTGTCTCCACGAACTCCACACCTACTTTTTTCTTCTTCTTCCCTTGATACGCCGCCCGGCACAGAATGAAAGGACCCAGACATTTTATTAAAATGCCCCCCCCCCAAGAACACAACCTCGCCCAGACAAGAGAAATTAGTCCTCTCCCAAAGAAAGTCTTGGCTCCAAGCTGGCAATGCCCAGTTGCCACCAAGATATATTCTATCCACGTCAGTTCTTGACATTTTCATCTTGCAGTTCTCCAAGGGACAAAAGGTCATAGAAACCCTCCCAGAACGTCATAGAAAAGATTCCTAATCTATCAAACCCCGTGTGTTCCAGTAATTCTACTCCCAGGGATAAACCCAACAGAAATGGAAACATAGGTTCGTGCAGAAGCTTGTCCACACAGGTTCACAGCAGCTTGATTCACAAGAGCCAAAAGCGGAAACCACCGAAGCGTCCATCAACGATGGATAAGCAACATGTGGTCCATGCACACAATGGAATATGACTCACCCAGAAAAAGAGATGAAGCTCTGACCCCTGCTACAGACGTGGATGAACCTTGTAACCACAATGCTCAGCGGAAAACAGCAAGTCACAAAATACCGCGTACGATCGGTGCGTATTCATAAGAAAGCCTGGAATCGGAAGACCTATAAAAACAGTATGGAGGCAACAGAAGGCAAGCTGAGGGCAAAGCAGGAGCTGACGCCGTACAACCCTCCCACCCCTTGGGAGGGATACATGCGACATGGCTCGGCACTCCTGGCTGCCCTAAGGAAAAACAGAGTTAACTTGTGGAGACCACAATCCTGCAGGACCTGAGTCTCCCCCCGTCTACAAAAGTCTTAGCAATTTACAAGAACAAAGCATTTCTATCAAACCCTAGCTTCCAGAAGGAAATGTAGATACAGTTAAATGTCCTTATAACGTGCAGCCCGTGGACAGATACTTGAAGTGGCCAGAGCGTAATGTTCCTCCAGGAAGCTCCCAACCGTCTTCACGTTCATGCCTTGCTAGAGGGAAAAACGACCTTCACTTGACAATGGCAAGGTCGGTCCTTTGAGCAGATGAAAGTTCTTTTGAAACCTCCCTTTTCCTAAACTCCCGCAACTCCAACCCCCGTTGGAGTGGATCATCAGCCACCCCTCACAACCCGGGGGCAGCAGCTCTTTCTGCTCACGGGTCCTGTCCCCGAGCTATTTAATAAACCACCATTTTGCCCCAACGACGCCTCAAGAATTCCTTCCTGCCCGTCGGCTCCAGACCTCACTTCACTGAACCTCACCTATATTCCAAAACCACATCGAATAGAACCCAGATTAATGGTTGCTTAGGGCTTGGGGCGTCTGGGTGGCACAGCGGTTAAGCGTCTGCCTTCGGCTCAGGGCGTGATCCCAGCGTTATGGGATCGAGCCCCACATCAGGCTCCTCCGCTATGAGCCTGCTTCTTCCTCTCCCACTCCCCCTGCTTGTGTTCCCTCTCTCGCTGGCTGTCTCTCTCTCTGTCAAATAAATAAATAAAATCTTTAAAAAAAAAATGGTTGCTTAGGGCTTGTGCAGCTTGGGACGTGGTAGCTCAAGGGTGTGGGGTTTCTTTTTGACGCCATAAAACACATTCTAGATTGGGCCGTGGTGATGCTTGCTCATATCTGTGCAAGTACTAAAAACCATTCCATGGTACGCTTTGAACAGATGCATGTATGCTATGTGATATGTATCTTGATAAAGCTGGTTTTTTTTTTAAGAAAGCTTAAGGACAGCATGGGACAAACCAGAATAGGGCAGAAAGGTACCTTTCATGATGCTTCTAACATGATGGTTTCCCCCCAGATTCATGCACTCATTCCTGGACTTTTGTCTTCATTGATTTTTATTGGTGTTCAATCAATAGCTACTGAGTGCTACCGGGGAACAAGCAGGGGCTGGGTCGTTGTTCCCAGTCCTTGACTCCCTTCATTTGATCGAATCGCAGGGGTGTAACTCTTGCCGTGGGTGAGACTCTCAAGGAGCTCCCACAAAAGCAGGTGTGATATTGTTATCTATGAAATATATACGTATTTTGGTGTTCATTCCCCACCCCACCCCCACTTTCTGGCACGGAGTTCCTAAAACCCTTGGAATTTCTAAGTGATAAGATAGGAAGGTATCCTTTGTCAGGTGAACAAGGTGACTTTTGGAATGCCCCCAAGGATGGGGGCTGGTTGCCACGGAAACCAACAGTAGGATTAAAGGGATAGAAATTTCTGTCCCATGGATGGGGGAGGGGCTGGAGGTTGAATCATTTACCAATAGCCAACGATTTAATCAATTCTACCTACACGACGAAACCTCCATAAAACCCCAAAAGGATGGGGTTCAGTGAGCTTCCAGGCTGGGGAGACAGAACATTTCCACCAGGCTCTGTGACCGACCCCAAGCTCCAAGATGACAGAAGCTCCTTTGATCCAAACCTCCCCCTACGAGTCTCTTCATCCAGCAGTTGATTCGTTATCCTAATATCCTCTGTTCCTTTGTCATAAACCGGTGGGTAATCTACCGAGTGGACGAGGTTCCCTGCATCACTCTGAAAATTAATGGAACCCAAAGAGGGAGTCATGGGAGCCTCCAGTCTAGAGCTGGTTCAGGTGCCGATGTGGACTGGAGATCGGCCTGCGAGGTCTCCAGAAGAGGAGCCTTCTCATTCCATCTCCAGGCCAACGCTGTTGGAAATCAGGTGCCTCCTGGACACCCAGCTACTGTCTGAGAACCGGTCATCTGGGGAGGCTCCCACCCCGCACCCATTGCAAATGGCGCCAGAATTCTTTGGGCAGGTGTAGTAGATACTCCTGTGCCGTGATACTGGGTTTGAACGCATTCCTGGTCACGGCCGAAGAAGCATGAACGGGTGACACAGTACGGGTTATCGCTGTGGCCCTCCAGTTGGCTTATCTCTTTGGCCCCCAATCGCTGCCCCAAGCAAGATGTTAAAGAACACAAATTCAAGGGAGCAAATGTTGACTTCATGAAGCTCTTCACCAATGGGGCAGCGTCCCACCTAGCAAGTAGAGAGAGGCCCAAGCTAGAAGGTTTCTGTAGGGAGGAGAGTGGGGCAAGGACGTAATTAGCAAAATAAAGGAAAGGCCTGTGTCCGGGCAAGATCGCCTTCCCCCAGAGGGATGGGCAGGTGCATTAATTCATCTTCCTTTGGTGCAGGGATGCAGAAGGTTCCACAGACTCCCCACTGAGCAGGGAGCCCAATGTGGGGCTCGATCCCAGGTCCCTGGGATCATGACCCTAGCCAAAGGCAGACACTGAACTGAGTGAGCCCCCTGGTGCCCCCAGATTTAATCTCTGGGACAGGTTGAAACTGCAGACAGTTTAGGTATGAAGCCCCGGGGGGTCTGGTGACTTTGGGGCTTGTGGTCTTCTGAACAGAAGCATGCCCCAGACGCCCTCTGCCTCTTCACCTGCTTGGACACGCATGCAAGAAACATGAGCCCAACCAGAAACTTGGAAACCCACACCCTGCAGAGCCGAGGTAGCCCAGCGAAGATCAGAGCTGACGATTTCCAGCTACTTTGTAGTGTTTGTGTCTCCAGACCAATTCTTCACAACCCCGGGGCCATTTTGCTCCCAGGGAGACTGGCAAGGACTGGAGATATTTTGGTGGTTGCAGCTATGGGGGAGGGAGTGTTTCTGGTGCCTGGAGGGTGGAAATCAGAGACGTGGCTCAGCACTCTACCATGCACAGCAGAGAGTCATCTAGCCCCCGCTGTGCATAGCGTTGAGCCTAGCAGTGATTTCACATGCAGTAAGATTACTGTCGTTTCTGGGGAAATGAGCCATCTGTAATTTCCTTGTGCTCACTTCTGGCTAAGTGCTGTGCCTTAGACCTTCCCATCCAGAGATAAAATACTCGTGCAATTTTCTCTAGCACTTGCCAGAGAACAAAGACCACTCCACACTCATAAAGCTGCCTTCCAAATGGAGCGTATAAAAATACTTAAAGCATTTAATGCTTAAGCATGCACAAGTTAGACTTTTTTTTCTTTGCCTCTTGATTTGGTGGAAACATTTTATTCCACTCAAATATCCAAACTGTATTTTAGGAAATGCATTTGGGTTTGCAAATACGCTTTTGTAATATGGGTAAGCAAGTCTGAGCAGAGCTCACGAATGTATTTCTTTATGTAAAAATAGACAGTCATGCCGCTTTGTGAAATCACAGAATTTTCCCCTAAATAGTCTTTTGCCTATTAAATAATTTGAATGAGCCTTGAAACTCCCCAGAAATAAAATATTGGTTCCAGACAGTTGTATAGAAGAGAGCAAATACACTTTCAAGAAAAAGATACCATTTCAATATGTGGAGAATATTTTCATAAAAGTCAAAATTATTTTATGAATATCATTTTAGCACGTTCAGAATGGAAAGGACTCTCTTAATCTGGTAATCTAGTTTTTAAAAACACAATCATTTTCCTTAACAGGATAGCCGTTAATATTGGTTCTGTTGAATCAATATGTAACTGGAAAGCTGGGCTGCAAACCCATCTCCGTATTACCTGGGGGTGTCCACATTCCCTAGAACACAGTCTCCACGGGGCTATTAACGTTTCTTCAAGTTAACAAAAATAGAGAGTGTCTTAAAAATATTTTTTAAATGGTGGACTGAAGTCCCAATAATTTCAGAAAAATTGAGGGGATAAAGCCTCAACTCGGGGTTAAAATAGTAGTATGTCTCAATTCAATCTTCAGTCAAGGAAGGAGTGTTAATTTTAGAGGTTAATTCCACACTGACCACACCACACACCTCACTTACCCACGTCTTAAATAGCACAGACTTCAATTATACACTGTTTAATAATTGAAAAATGTTTTATTACAATTATCAACATAATAACCATTATTCAATGCTGAACTTGAAAGCCTTACGCTTCTTCCTTTTAAAAAATATGTTTAAGCAAAATATTAAATGAATATAAGCAGCAATGTTGCTTGGCTCATAGAATTTGGGGACGCTTTTTCAATTTATTTCATGTTGGTGTCTTAGAAGGACCTCCAGGGTCAATAAAAGGCAGATGAACGAGAATGAATAAATGTTTCCAACCGTGTCATGCTGCAATAAGCAATCCTGTTAGTAACTGTCAAGACTGCAGGCACAAACCATCTCAACACCCAGGACGTAGAGCCTGGACACATGATCCCGTTGGAGTCTCCATCTAGACAAGCCTAGAATTCCATGGGATGAACTTGACTTTCCCTCTCAATGAAGTCATTCCCATCCAACTGATATCCATCCATCCATCCATCCATCCATCCATCCATCCATCATATCTGTCTATCTATCCATCCATCCATCCATCCAACCATTCATCCACTAACCCATCCATTTATTCACCCATCTATCCACTTATCCATCCATCCATCCATCCATCCATCCATCCATCCATCCATCCATCCAACCATTCATCCATCCATCCATCCACCATATCTGTCTATCCATCCATCCATCCATCCATCCATACATCCATCCATCCATCCACCATATCTGTCCATCCATCCATCCATCCATCCATCCATCCATCCACCCACCATATCTGTCTATCCATCCATCCATCCATCCATCCATCCAACCATTCATCCATCCATCCATCCACCATATCTGTCTATCCATCCATCCATCCATCCATACATCCATCCATCCATCCACCATATCTGTCCATCCATCCATCCATCCATCCATCCATCCACCCACCATATCTGTCTATCCATCCATCTATCCATCCATCCATCCATCCATCCATCCATCCACCATATCTGTCTATCCATCCATCCATCCATCCATCCATCCATCCATCCATCCATCCATCATATCTGTCTATCTATCCATCCATCCATCCATCCAACCATTCATCCACTAACCCATCCATTTATTCACCCATCTATCCACTTATCCATCCATCCATCCATCCATCCATCCATCCATCCATCCATCCAACCATTCATCCATCCATCCACCATATCTGTCTATCCATCCATCCATCCATCCATCCATCCATCCATCCATCCACCATATCTGTCTATCCATCCATCCATCCATCCATCCATCCATCCATCCACCCACCATATCTGTCTATCCATCCATCCATCCATCCATCCATCCATCCATCCATCCATCCACCATATCTGTCTATCCATCCATCCATCCATCCATCCATCCATCCACCATATCTGTCTATCCATCCATCCATCCATCCATCCACCATATCTGTCTATCCATCCATCCATCCATCCATCCATCCATCCACCATATCTGTCTATCCATCCATCCATCCACCATATCTGTCTTTCCATCCATCCATCCATCCATCCATCCATCCACCATATCTGTCCATCCATCCATCCATCCATCCATCCATCCATCCACCATATCTGTCTTTCCATCCATCCATCCATCCATCCATCCATCCATCCATCCATTAACCCATCCATTTATTAACCCATCTATCCACTTATCCATCCAACCATCCATCATGTCTGTCTGTCTATCTCTCTCTCTCTATCATCTATCTAAATATCCATCCATCCATCTCTACATCTATCTATGCTTACATCTATCTACATATCTATGTATCTATTTATCTACTTATCATCTATCCAAACATATATATACACACCCACACTAATAAATAATGTCTATGATCTGTGTTGAATACAAATTATACATTGTGCTAAGACAGGGGTCCTTAGTTTATAAACACACACACACACACAGACACACACACTGAAAAACACAGCTGTGTCCACCGGTGCAACAGGGTGATTACCTCACACATTTTTAAACGTTGAGCATATAGTCTCAGCCTCAACGTCGAAACAGTCTGAAGACTATTCATTATCTTGCTTCCTCTTAATGTTAAGGTGTTCATTTATACAAACTCATCTCACCACGGAGGCAACATATATTTGCAGCAAATTGTTATGTTGGAAAGAGGACTTTCGGGGTTTTCTACCTGCTAATTCCCGGAGAAAAACCGCATTGGTGGATTGCTTTCAAGGACGTGTTCTTAGTTTCTGCATTACTCTAGCTATATTTTAAGGAATTATCGATATGAGTTTGAGATCATAGAGGAACAGATCATACACAGATCTTAGAGGAACCAGCCCCCAAAGTTTGTACAGCTTCTTGAAGAACACCAGGCAAGAAATTCCCATAGCTGCGATGTTGTAATCATGCTACGTACACGGGTATAGATGAAAATAACCTAACATAAAAACAACTCCTTATGCTTACAGAGCAATAGAAACATGACATGATTTTTTCTTTTTTTGTCATCACTGTGATGTCTGCATTGGACTTCTCGCTATCCTACTTTCTATACAAATATAATCTCAGCTTCCCGGAACGGAGTTTTCTTCATGGAGTCACAAGCGAACAAGAGTTTCACAGCTCATGCTGGTCTGCATTCTCAATTATACACTTTAACTGTAAAGTGCTTACCCAGGTATTTTGTCATAGGACAGATTCCTGGCTACTTGCTAACTTTGTAAGATTATTATTTCTTTTAAGATTAAATGGAAACCAATCAACCTTGGGGGTGTTTTCTTTCAATGGCAATTGTAGCCAAATTCAAAAAAGTAAATTAGAGCCTTTCTATCTATGAAAGTATGTCTAATATATAATTAGATCACAATTTTCTATCTATCTACTTATTATCTGTCTTATCTATTTATCTGTCTGTCGTCTATCAATCATCAATCATCTATCCATCCATCCCTCCCTGCATACATTTATCTCAATCTCCCTATCTATGTGTCTATCTCTATGTATCTATCATATCTGTTTATCTTTCTATCTACATCTATTTATCAATCTATTATCTATCTATCTATCTATCTATCTATGTATCTATCATCTATCTACCCAAACACGTATATACTCCCCCACACATATAAATTATGTGTATGATCTGTGTTGAATAAAATTTACAAATTGTGCTAAGACAGTGGTCCTCAAACAGGGACGATATCCTTTCAGTCCGGAGGCCATTTGGTAATGTCAAGAGACATTTTCGGTTGCCACAACCGGGGGTGGGGAGATCTGCTAGCATCTACTGAAAGGACACAGAGGAAACAGCTCAAAACCCTACAAGGCACAGGACAGCCCCCCTACAGCAAAGAACTATCTGCCCCCACATGTCAATAGTGTCAAGGTTGAGGGACCCTGGGCTAAACACTAGGGAGGAATTAATTCAGCAAGATGCATTAAACACACATGGGTCATAAGCTCATCTACTGTATACCCTACATGAGAAATAACATAGGAAGTCCCTAAACAACTTTTAATGAATTTTTAAATAAACGAATGTGTTTTCTTTAAAACTGTGTTTGTAATGCCTGAACACAATGAGCCCCTCCCAAACCCCTAACCCTCAGACCACGCCTGTTTACACATCAAGGTCGGGTAAAACCGGCATCTGGCTTTGTCTGCAACCCTAAACAGGAAGTGTTTGGGGTGGGGTTGGCCAGTGGTTGGCAGAAGTCTGGGTGTTGGTGGCTTTCAGAAATCCGGGAGGTGATGTTCCCGAAAGTGGATGAGGCGAAGGTTCTTGCTTCCCTTGTGCAGACTTATGCGTATTCACTGATTGAACGCCTTTTGGGGTAGAGTCAGAGTACTTCAAAGAAACCGAGACCTGTCTTTCCCCTGCCCCCCAGAAAACGGGCGTGTGAAAGAACAGCTGACCCTATTTCCCAGAGAGGACCTGACATGCCCCAGGACACACCTCCTTATCTGACCACTCCTCCATTAGGAAGTGGGGTCTACATGCCTTCCCCTAGGAGCTGAGATGGCTTACCCTGACCCCGTGTCTTCGCCTGCCAGGGCTGCCAAAACAGAGCACCATGGGCCAGGGGCTTAAACACCGGGAATTGATTCTCTCTCAGTTCTGGAGGCCAGAAGTCCAAAATCAAGGTGTGGGCAGGGCTGGTTCCTCCTGGAGGCTCTGAGGGTGAATCTTCCCATGCTTTCCTGAGTCTCTGATGGCTGCTGGAGGTGCTGGGTTGCCCTGGACTTGTAGATGCCTCAGTCTCTGCTTCCTCCTTCACACTGCTCTTCCTCTGTGTGCATTTCCTATTTTTCCCATATTAGGACATGCATCACTGCATTTAGGCCCACCTCGTTAATCCACAATGATCTCATTTCAAGTTCCCTATTGACATCTACAGAGACCCCTTTTCCACATAAGGTCCTATTACCACGTCCAGGTGGGCACATCTTTTTTTTGTTGTTGTGGGAGGTGTTGGGCTAAGGGTGTGTCACCCTTCAACTAAGTACATGGTCTATGATACACGAGATCCGGGCCTCACGTCCACTGACCTTGCAACAATATGGCCGAATCTCCACGTTTTGGCCCAGGATTGGTGAACCCTCCTGGGAATTCAGATTTATCCTGATGCTTTCAGATTCCTTCATGGTGACATCTTAGGAATTGTAGACCTCCCAGACGCATTTTCAAATCCTGGTACTTAGGTCTACACCCCCCAGTCAAGATGGCTGTGTGGTCTGCATCAAAATGTCCCCCGTCCTCCCACAAAAGGGCGGATCTATTGACAGATAAGTGTCCCCTAAAGTCCGCAGCTCACGTCACAGAACACTCTTGTCCATCTTTGGGAAGTCTCAGTCCCTTTGCACGTCTTCGGGACAAACCCACAGAGGCCCCTCACTTTTAATAGTTAGAGCTCTGCCACACAGTGTACAGTGAACTTCGTTTCCACACATCTCTGTACGGCACCCTAAATCCATCCCTAAATGTGTTTTGAGGTCTGTATTCCTCAGGGATCTCACACCACAGAACGTCCCTCTCCCACGAAGGTCTTTTCTCTTTGTATTTACCCAAACTTATCTGCACCGCTTACATCATCTTTCTTCCAACACACTCGGCAAAACTCCAAACAAACGACAGCCAACACTCGTCTTGCAGAAAGAGCTGCTGTTTACTGTGTACGTGCATCATCCCGTTGTGGGTGCGGGCGGCCCCAAGTAAACGCAACTGACAGGCGCATGAAGCATCCTTCGTGATTCCGTATCGGAGGGGTCTGATTCCAGGCGTGAGCTTACGGACGGTCTCCTTCTCCCTCCAGCTACGGGGGAGCTCTCTTCTTTATTATTGTCTGCATCGACTCAGGACTCTGACCTGATTGCCTAAGGCTGTTCTGAAGGAGACTTCTTGGGTGTGACACTGATTGCCTAATTATGGCGCACAGCTTCACGTCAAAAGAAAACAAAGCAAACCACTTCTGTATCTTCTCCCAAGGACACTCTGTACCCTTCTGAGCAGAACAATACTTCAGACACAGGGACGTCCTCTTGCAAGATGCGGTCAGGGTCTCAGCCTCCCAGGGGGGCTTAGTCTGGACCCTTGTAGGAACGGTGACCCACGCACGTCACCTCATGCAACCGTGTGCATGCAGTCAGAAGGCTCTCCGCGGTGGGCATGCAGATGTCCTTACTCTTGGGGTCGTTGGGCTATTGGACCACCTCCTTCATCTTGGACAGCTGAGCTCTTCCTACGGGATCTCAAAACAAAATCACATATGTTTTATTCCCTCTTCCCAGACTAATTTCTTGTGGGAACTTGGACCCCAGTGGACGGCTCCACAGATCATTTCTGCAGCCCCAAAGCAGCTCTGACCTGTCTGCTTCAACCGAGCAATTTCGGCTCCAGCATAAACCAAAGAACCTCCATGCATCAAAGGTTGCCAGGGGAGCTGTGGGTCCGTAGCCTCAGCCCCAGATCCCGGCGGGCAGAAACCAAGTGTGACGTCCTTCGCACTCATGCCCAAGAGCAAAGCCGGGCATGATCTTTAAAACCAGCCAAGTACGTTCCATAGGAATACATGACCGGCTCGTTTTCTTTTCCCTCGACCTTACATATCTCAAGGCATCGTACAGTGAGAACTGCGCTTATAAATCCAAAAATAAATAAACAGTAATTAGTGGCATGAGAGATTCATAGCCCATAATTTTTAGCCCCACGTGGGTTGGTGTAATTATACCCGAGAAGCCATAAAAAATTGGAGTGGGGAGATCTTTCCCTCCGTCGGATGTGGGGATACACGGTTTTCTCAGAGGCTTCATGTTTGGATTTCGTTTTCCCTTTGTCTTTTCGGCCTCCATCAGCTTCGTAAATACGATTGCACTGGAGGAACAATTTGTGCTGGGATGTGCTGTCAGCTCTGCTGGGCACTGATGAGCTGGATAGCATCTCTCTGGGTAAACAGGTTGTTACAGGATTTGTGTCCCCTGAGTGCCCATGGTTCTCGGTCATGCTGCTTTGAAGAATGAAGAGGTAGACCAGATGAAGAGTGGTGGGCAGCAAAGCAATGTGTATTGAGCAAGAGAACAAAGCTCCCGGAGAGGGAGGGAACCCAAGAGGGTTGCCCCTGGAGTTTCTAAGTTTTGCGGAACTTTCTTAAGCAATCGGGGTGTGCTGAGTTGTGCCAGTCAGGGCTCTGGTCACGTATCTGTCTACCTATTAGGTTCACATCCATGTGCTTGTGGTCTCTTTTTTTGCTGACATCTGGGGGCTTAGGTCTTCACTGCCCCTTGCCCGTGACAGTGACAAATGCTTTGTGGTTCATTGTCTTGTTTTAGGACATTTTGCAGAAGTCATTTCTGCAAAGGCTGCAAAGCAGAATGTCAGTGGGGTCCTGTCTAAGGTGCAAAACAGGATGTCAGTGCTGTTGGATCTTAGCTGTCCCGACTGCATGTTCCCTTGTTGGGGACCCTGGCCCTGACTCCCTAACTGTCCAGCTCACTCCGAACAAGGCGACTGCCCCAGCTGCCAGGGTGGGATGCCCTTTGAGCTGCTTTTCCTCTGCCGGGGCTGTGTTCCTGCTTTGTCACTGCACTGGGCCCTCGTTCGCTGTATGACCTTCAGCACGTCTTGGAGATGACCGCAGAGGGGATTCCATGTACCCAACACATGACCTTTACTCTCCTGGCAGCCAACACAACTAATGGATTTTACTTTATTTAATTTAATTTTGTTTTGTTTTCTTTTATTTTGTTGTGTTTTCTTTTCTTTTGTTTTGTTTTATATTACTTTATTTCGTTTTATTTTATTTTGTTTTGTTTTATGTTATTTTACTTCATTTTATTTTGTTTTATTTTATTTCATTTTGTTTTATTTTATTTTTTACTTTATTTTCTCTTGTTTTGTTTTATTTTACTTTGTTTTATTTTGTGTTATTTTATTTTATTTTGTTTTGTTTTAGTTTGCTTTGTGTTATTTTATTTTGTTCTGTCTTATTTTTGTTTTATTTTAGTATATTGTATTGTAGGGTACTTTTTTTTTTTTTAAGATTTTTATTTATTCATTTGACAGAGATAGAGACACCCAGCGAGAGAGGGAACACAAGCAGGGGGAGTGGGAGAGGAAGAAGCAGGCTCATAGTGGAGGAGCCTGATGTGGGGCTCGATCCCAGAACGCCGGGATCACGCCCTGAGCTGAAGGCAGACGCTTAACCGCTGTGCCACCCAGGCACCCCGTAGGCTACTTTTTCAATTAACATATTTTAACACCTGATACAAAGGAACATCTGTTCAGAAAGTCAAACCAAACACAAGGAATTTAATGTGATCCCTCCCAACACCCTGGATTGACTTACCCTCCTCATCCCAAAGCCCTGTCTTTCGGGGATCCCTTCTGGACGGTCTGCAAGGAGCGTTCCTGAGCCCCCAGAGCGGCATATGGTTTCACATCTTGTGAGGCAAGGTGCTTCTTGTCAAAATGACTCTGATATCTTTCCCTCAAATACACACGTACAGATCACCTTCCTTTAGTATTTCTTTTTATGGCTATGATCTTGTCTCTTGGAAGGGCATGGCTCGATTTATTTTTTATTTTGCAGAATAAATAGACGTCATTGCTTGGAGGCGTTTCGGGGTCACAGAGGCATGTGGTTCCCACGTCCGCCTGGCCCTGCACCCCGCTTCCCCTCTTACATCGACCATAGCTGTGGTACATGCCTTACCATTACTGAACCAATACGAGCACATTCGCACTGCAAACCCACAGTGTCTATCAGGGTTCACTGCACTGGTGCATAGCCTCTGGGTTTTGCAGAACTCAACTACCCACCAAAAGGGCATCTTACAGAGGCAACTGCACTGCCCTACTGCTCATTATTTCCTCGTGCCTCCACAATTTGTCTCTGCAGAACCCCAGAAGCATCCCACTGAGGCTTTGGTCCTCAGCAAAATCCCTCGAGGAAATAGGAAACGTGTCTGTGCCTGGGTATCTGAGCACCTGCCCCGAGCCATGCATCAGTGGGGCTCTGCTGAAGCCCACACTCTGTAGGGTTTCCCAACGTTCCATGGACTTCTCCCCGAGCCTGGGCCTCTGAAGCTTATCCTCCACCCACCAGGCACATGGATCCTTGTATTTATTCTTATTTTATTTTTTTTAAAGATGTTATTTATTTATCATGATTATTTTAAAAGATTTTATTTATTTGAGAGAGAGATGGCACGAGTGGGAGGGGCAGCAGGAGAGGGAGAGAGAGAGAGAATCTGAAGCAGACTCCATGCTGAGCTCACAGCCAGATGCGGGGCTCGATCCCACGACCCTGAGATCACGACCTGAGCCGAAACCAAGAGTCGGGTGCTTAACCAACGGAGCCACCCAGGTGCCCCCAAAAGATGTAATTTATAGAGAAAGAGTGCAAGCTTGGGGAGGGGCAGAGAGAGAGAGAATCCCAAGCTGACCCCACACTGAGCACAGAGGCCAAGGCAAAACTCCATCCCATGACCCTGAGATCATGACCTGAGCTGAAATCAACACTCAACACTCATGACCTGAGCCGAAGCCCAACGCTCAACCGACTGAGCCACCTGGGCGCCCCTGCAAGGATCCTTTTAAAATTGAGCCTGGCAGGTGACATTCCTGCTTATAATTTGGCAACGGTGCTGCGTGTGGCTTGGAGTCAGGGTTGCCAAATAAAACACCGGATGACAGCCAAATTCAAATGGCAGCTAAACCGTGAATGATGTTTTTAGTGTAAGGACGCCCAAATGCTGCATGGGACATACTTATCCTATTGGAACTATTTGTGGTTTATGTGAAATTCAGATTCATCTGTGCCCTTAATAGATGTACAACCCAAATAGTGCATGGGATATACTTACAATAACAGAATGGTTCATTATTTATCTGAAATTCAGGTTCAACTCGGTGATTAGTGTACGTATATCCCAAATGTTACACAGGCCATACTTACAATAAAACAATGATTTGTTGTTTATCAGAAATTCAAATCCATCTCAACATTTAGTATAATTACGTCCCAAAGATTACAAGGGCCATACACTCAAATTCAAATTCAACTGGCAGCCTAGTCTGAGTATGTCCCAAGTGGGACATACTTAGAATAAAGGAATTATTCATTGTTTATTTGAAATTGAAATTCAGCTGGGTGTTGAGCATAAGTACATCCCCAATACAGAATGGGACATACTTATACTAAAACAATTACGTATTGTTTATTTGAAATTCAAATTCATCTTGGCATTTAGCCTAAGTATGTCTCAACTATTACATGGGGACATATTATATACTAATATATATATATAGATTCATATTTTATACTGATATATACATATTAAGTATATATATATACTTTATGTATATTATATATTATCTATATATATTATACATGTATTATATATCTCATATATATATTTATATATACATTGTTTATCTGAAATTCAAATTCATCTTGGCATTTAACCTAAGTATGTCCCAAATATTACATGGAGACATATTATATGCTAATATATATACATATATATGCATATTTTATGCTAATATGTACATATTAAGTATATATATACTATATGTATATTATATATATTACCTATATATATTTATATATACATTGTTTATCTGAAATTCAAATTCATCTTGACTATACATTATATTATACATACACACACACATTGTTTATGTGAAATTCAAATTTCACTGGGCATCCCGCATTTTTGTTTTTAAGATTTTATTTTTAAGTCATCGGTCATCTCTACACCCAACGTGGGGCTGGAACTCACCACTCCGAGGTCAGGAGTCTCATGCTTCACGGACTGAGCCAGCCGGGCGCCCCTCACTCTGCATTTTTATTTGCTCAGTCTGGCGACCCTACCGGGACGAAGAGGCAAAGTCATCGTAAGGGCTGCTAGGGCCATACCCTCTGTGGCTGGGCCACGCTGTCTCTGTCCCTTCCCCACACACGTGCTCACTGGCTCCGTCCCTCCTTCAGGTCTTTGCTCCAATCCCACCCCCTCTGGAAGACCTACTAGGTACGCACATACACGCCCATATCTATAGGTAAATAATCGTACATCTCTGTATGCACGTATATATGATATGGTATAAAATATTAACATACACTTATACCCATGTAATTATAGGGTTAGAGTGAAAACATATAATTACTGCCTTGTCAACGCGCCCCTCCCTCCAGCCCTCCCAGTTTGCTGTTTCTGTGTTTCCAGCCCCCTCATCGCATCCTCTCACCGCCTCTGAATGCTCACTGTCCATTGCTCCCCAGTGGGATCTGAGCCCCAGGAGACGGGGATCTCGGTCTGCCTTTGCTCTTGCAAACTCTCCTGCAATGAGCCGTCTTCCCCAAACGCCTTCACACGCCCGGGGCACATTTCCCCAAACACACCCAGAGGGGGCAGGTGCATGGGACGACCCCCCGATGTTCACTTCCTGATAATCTTCCATAACGTTTGCACACACGGATCCTCTCACTTGTAGGGTGCCTCAGGGCCCGCTGTCCTGAAAACCAACCTACACAGGGTGCTGTGTATGGTTCCCGTCACGTGGGAGGAAGGGACATGAGCTAAACCTCCTTCCTCCACTGGGAGAGGCTGAGCAACTTTTCTCGGGGGTTGGCACAGACCCTGAAGCCCCATCGTCCTACCCCAAGGACCAGCTGGGGGCACAGACTCAAGCCCCTAATGACAGTCCTCCCAGGGTAGCAGAAATAAAAGCATCAGCCCTTTACGTGACTATCAAGATCCAGGGCACAAAGGCCACATGGATATTTTGCACGCTAACATTTGCCTTTAAAATTAGCTTATGTCCTTGTAAATTATGCATGATTTAAATGATTATAAACGCACACATAAATATATACATACACACACATAAATATGCACATGGCTTCATACATATTTAGGGTTATATATATGTATATATGTTTATATACACTTAGATTTATATTTGTATATATGTTCATATATATTCGTCTACTATGTATCCATATATATTATATTGTAACATATATATTTTGTATATAGATACACACGTCTATATAAAAGTATGTATATATTTTTCCTAGACAATACAAACACAAAATGCCTTTCCTTTATGGTTTCTTAGAAAACTCTCCCTGTCCCCAAATGATGCATATTTTTTATAAATTACGTATACTATAAATTATATATATTTTGTTTTTTATTTTTATTGTTTTAAGGATTTTATTTATTTCAGAGAGAGAGCACAAGCAGGGGGAAGGGAGAGAGGGAGAAGGAGAAGCAGTCTCCCCGCTGATCGCACGACCCTGGGATCATGACCTGAGCCAAAGACAGACGCTTAACCAACGGAGCCACTCAGGTGCCCCTAAAATATATGTATTTTACAAATGCAGTTATTATTGCACGTTTTTTATTATTACCCTTTTAAAGTCCCTATTGTCATTTTGTAGTCCGTGATTTTGTTTTTAACATTCATCTTGACACGTACAGAATTGATTTTGGCACGAAGGAGCGCAGACCCAATCCTCTTTTTTAGAAACTTGAAATCACCATCCACCTGCTTGCATAACATTTCCTGGGTAAGCCCTGCTCTCTCCACCACATGCAAATGGCAGGTGCCCTCCGGGCTCCAGATTTTTTCTGCCGCAATACCAAACTATTTTTAAAGTCCGGGCTTTATCACAGGAAACCCAAGTTCCCATGTGATGACAAGTCTCCTATTCTCAGAATTTTGGAATCCCTGCTCTCACACTGGCTCTTCCGTACAAATCATTCACCTCCCCGGGTCAGGCTGTGACCTGTGTTTCCGTGGGCTGATGCTGACCCATTCAGGACTCCTACTCGCCAAGCTTTTCCCGGCAAGGTCAGGGTGTGACTTTGTCTTTGCTCACACCTCCCTGGAGTCCTTCGAGACTCCTCAACTTCCCCCTTCCGAGTCCTGCCGGGATAAGTACTGATAACTAACTGAAATGATCCGGTTCGAAGATAAGACCGGGAGATGTCCTCCTTCCTCCGTCCTGGAAATGAAGATTAAATGCACAGGTGTCCTAGCAAGACCTTACAGAACTCTCTCAATCCAATCGGTCACACCTCCAAAACCAGTTTCCAAACCTCTCCATCTGTATCTCCCAGGAAATCATTTCTCATGCTCCCAAGTCAGCTTCCTCATTATAAAAAAATGTGTGAAACACTGACAAAAAATTACAAAGGTTCTCAAAATCCACACACAGCCTTTTTGACATTTTCCTACTTTTTTTTTAGGTCATTTTGCTAGACAAGGAACATCGGAGTGTGTCATAACATTTGGATGACTGCCTATATTACTTAAAATGTAATCATAACGCCCCCCCCTTTTTTTACTATTTACGAGGAGTATAAAGATTTCCGCACACGAACAGAACAACATAAAAGCAGACACAGCCCTCTATCTGGGGTGTTGAACGTATCTCTGTTTTTCTCGATCATATAAGCTGCCTTGAATATTGGGCGTATTACTTTCCTAGGGTCACTGTAACAGTACTGACCTGACACGCATTTATTCTCTGACCGTCCCGGAGGCTGGGAATCAGATCCAGGCGGGGCCGAGGCTGGAGTCTGAGATCCAGGCGGGGCCGAGGCTGGCTCCCCCTGAGGCCTCTCTCCTTGGCGTCTCGACCCCGTGTTCTCCCCGTGTCCTCATGTGTGGGGATTTAGGGCTTCCACCTGCAAATTTGGGGGGACACGATTCAGCCCATAACCATCGCTGACGGTGATCAGAAAGCTGTCCATATAATCCCACATTTAATTTTGAAAAATAAATTCACGCACGTAAAATGACGAGACCGAAATGCACGATCCCTTCTAACAGTGTCGGGTGTTCCACTCACGGACATGGCCACTCGGAGTGTGTAAGAATTCTCTTGTCCTTGTGGGAATAGCTCATCTTTCTAACGTTAGCTGGATTAAAAAAAAAAAAAAACACAAAAAAACAGCGGCCACTTTTGTGCTTCGATACATTTCTTTGTTACTTATTAGCCACGTGTTTTCTCGCTGTGTGAACGACCCCCACTATGCCTTTTTTGCAGGAGTGTTAATTGTGCATTCATGCCCTTGGACCAGATATCAGTTTGGCTTTATCCACCACGCACGCTTCCCATCAACGTATTTTAATTTTGTTTATATTTCCATAGCTTTCTCACATTTTTGGGTAGTCGAAACTATTCCTCTATCTACCCCTGTCGTTCTATTTCTGACAAGTTTACGACGTCCCCTTCCGCGATTTGGAAAACTGGCCCCAGGGATCTTCTTCGAGTTGTATTGTTCTGATTTTATCTCCCCTTGACTCCTTGTATTTCCAGAATTTACTTTCTTTTCTTGTGGTATCTTCCTGGCATTTTTAAAGACCAGACAAGTGAGCATCTAAATACCATTTAATCCCACAGAACCGCTTCATACTAGCGTCTCATTTACCGTGGCTGGAGAAACGCACAACTCCATTGGAGACCATTTTTCTCTTGTTACTTTTTCAGGCTCCTGAGTTACTTAAAAGCTTCCGAGACTAACCCAGGAGCCAAAAGGAGTGGCAAAGCTCCTCTGACCCCAGTGATAAGGTCAGGGGATGTGTTTGCATTTTGCAAAGCAGGAGGCAACCGTGTGCATTCAATACATTTCCCATAAACCTCTCCAGCGTCTGAGAAGCAACAATTCTCATGCATATCTTGGGTGCAGAGTAAACTCAGCAAAGTCTAATTATAGGCTGGTGTGGCCCAGGCAATGCTATACCCCCGTCAATGCAAAACCTATATGGTTTTCTTTGACATCGCTCAAGAAAAACCTCCGAGGAAATAGGCACGTTTAGAGGCATTATCATTATTACTTTTAGAAGTCAGCGCTCCGTGCACGAAAAATCACGTCCGTCTGCCTTGGGATGTGTTCAGATTTTCAAACTTTTAAGTTGGCCAGACAGAGAGCCTCAGGGTTTTGCTTGACTTTGGTGATTGATGACTCATTGATCTTACTTCAATCTGCAATTATTTGAGGACTCCTGTTTCTGCCCCGGGATGACTTAACTGCTCTCAGCCCTCTTGGAATTCATGAGGTCCCCACCCAGCAAACTGCGTGTGGTGTCTCCATGGTGAAGACGTTGTTTGCATCACCGGACAGGGCTTTTCGAGGTCAGCTTCACCTGGTTCGAACACGTGTTGGGTCAAGGCATTTTTTCCCTTTTTTATTTGGAGTCTTTTTTATGGAGGGGCGAGATTGGGGCAGGTCTGAAACAAGTGAGGTTGGAGGGGTTTGGAAAGCAGGTCCCCTTTGCATGGAAATATGGCACCTCGAGCCCACACGGGCTGTTTTGCATGGGGGTGAGACACCAGGGCTCACACTAGAGGAAGGCTCGGATTCCTGTGGCTACCACATATAATTATAAAATAAGTGTCATCACCTCTGATGACTCACGGTGGGCCTGGCTCCATGCGTGGAGGCCCAAGCGCCCAGCATTGTCCCAGAACGTAACCCACGAACTAGGTTACCATGAATTCCTAACCCATGAAACGCACACAGACCCACCACGGGGCCGTCCGGTGACCAGGAACAAATGAGAACCACACGACTGCGAAGCTGGGAACTGTGAGTGCCACTCTGTTTTGGAATCACTCCTTGCTAAGAAAACGTTCATCGGCCGTCCACGAAAACACAAGCCCCAGGGCCTGCCCTTGCCACAGCGCGTCTGGGAAACAAGGAGCAAACACTCTGACCACGGAAAACCCCCCTGCTCTATCCCTACGACACAAGGGGCAACCAGTAGAGGGCTTTATCTGCATTACGGGGAGATCTAATGAGGGAAGTCTGAGACCCTAATCCTGTAAGTGCACACCTACCAGAACTTTCTGCCTGCCTCCAAAGACCAAATCCTAAGCGGACAGAACTTCAGGCATGCAGCGATAAAAAAAACCAACTTCCATCCCTGGCTGAGTCCAGAGTCAATGCATTGCTGAATTGTTGGAAGGATCTCTTTCCAGAAGCCCTGGGAAGGCCTCTTGGAACAAAGTACTGAAACCCACCATGTAAATTTCCAAAGTATGGGTTTATTTCACTGAGTGCAATACACACAGATATATTTAACTCAAAATATATAGGGGCGCCCAGGTGGCTCAACTGGTGAAGTGTCTGCCTTTGGCTCAGGTCATGATCCCGGGGTCAGGTCATGATCCCGGGGTCCTGGGATGGAGGCCCATGTTGGGGTCCTAGCTCCATGGACAGTCTGCTTCTCCCTCTCCCTCTGCCCCTCCCCTTGCTCGTGCTCTCTCTCTAATGAATAAAATTTAAAACAATATGTATATTTTTTCACACATAAATATATGCGTGTAAATATAAATTGTAATGTCTGTAAAAGTCGCTGCACGTGTCTTTTAGACTATATATATTAGAATTTACAATAAAATATATTACCATATACATTACAGAATGTTAGAATATAATATATACGTCTAATATTATATATTTAAGTTGTAATGTCTGCAAAGGCAGCCGAACATATTTTTTATTTTTTCATTATTTATTTGTTTTAAAGATTTTATTTTTTTTTGTCAGAGAGAGAGCAGAAGGAGGGGGAGGGGCAGAGGCAGAGGGAGAAGCAGGCACCCCGCAGAGCAGGGAGCCTGATGTGGGACTCCATCCCAGGATCCCGGGATCAGGAGCTTAGCCAAAGGCAGACACTTATCAACTGAGCCACCCAGGCGGCCCTGAACATGTCTTTTACAATATATATATACATATGTTAGAATTTATAATAAAATATACTTGAATATACATTATAGACTCTCAGAATAGATGTCTAATATTATGTATATAAATTGTGAAGTCTGAAGGCAGCTAAACATGCCTTTTAGAACACATATTAGAATTTATAAAAATATATTAAAATCTATAAGAAAACAGATTAGACTACATCATAGAATGTTAGAATATAACGTATCATAGGGCGTTAGAATATAATATATAATCGATAAGAATATATCATAGACTGTTAGAATAAATATATAATCTATATATCATTTATGTATATATAAGTTGTAAAGTCTGTGAAAGCAGGTGAACATGTCCTTTAGAATATACAGAATAAAATATATTAGGATCTATATTCTAGAATATATTAGGATTTAATGTATATAATATATAATATGTATGAATTGTAAACCCTGTGAAGGTGACAGTATACTTTTTAATTTTTAAGAGAGAGGACTGTCTACACACTCAATATACACACACATATATATATACCCATACAGGTGTATATATATTCGCATGTATAATATATATTTGTATATATGCATGTATCTGTATGTAATATATATGTATTTGTACATATAATATATACACACACATGATATATGCAAATACATACATTTGGGTTCCAAATGAGCAATACATATATATATTGCTACCGCCGTCACTGACTACTTTTTTTCTCTTGTATTAACACCTGCACAGGTGAGGGTGTTGACCTTCTGCTCCCTCGGGGAGGAGGCAGGATTGTTTCTTTCCGCATTCCTGAGCTCAGTACATCCCTTGCACCACAAGGGAATGCGGCAGGATGATAAAGGCGGTCATAGCCCTATAACGCCTTGCTTACCAGGATTCTTGTTCTGTGTTGCCTTTCGAGTCATAGGCTGTGGTTTCTGAAGAATGTTTATGAATCCTTCCAGATGAAAGCTGGCTTGTACAGCAAGGTGTTGCAAAACCTGCCCAGGATATTTATAGGAAGACGTAGGTCTGTGGTCAGGCTCACCGATGGGAGAGGGAGGAGTCACATCCACTCTGCAACCCAGAGTTTAATTCTCAAAGTTTGTCTGTGACCCTTTTCTGCCTGGGTGCAACTGGAAGGGAAAAGCATGCTCCTAATGGACCCAGCCTTGACCACCAACCTTAGTCACCTAGGACCATCACAGTGGCAAGGGGGACGGGGACGTGCCCCCGAGGACCGTCTAGGGTGCCCCCCATCGCTCGGCAGGGCCTGGTGGCCAGAGCGCCTCCTTGTTCCAACCCGGTGCACACGGCCTGCTCCGGGCACGCATTTTTTACATTCCAGCTCAAGATTTGGCAACAAGCAAAGACAGCAGGCCTAATGCCCGGGGAAAATGCCACCCACAATGTGCAGATGAACGCTGGCCCAAAGCTGACAGCCAGGGGCCAGAAAGCCACACCCAGAGCCAGGCTTTGATTTCCTGTGGCCCCCTCCCAGTTGGCCAAGCCAGGCAGACAGGGCCTGGTGTCTGTAAAAAACCGCCCCCTCCCCGACCCCAGGACTGAGCGGCAGGACACCCCCCCACCGCGTCCAAGCGCGGAATGGCCGAGATGCCTTCAAACCAGGTGGAGTCAGTATGTCCTCTCTTTGGAGCTCAAAGTGTGGTTCGCGGGGCCTCATCTGGGAACACCCCTTCCCGGCCCGCATTTCACCGGATGCCCGGGGACAGGGTGGCCAGATAAAAGAGAGGACGTCCAGTGAACATTCCAGTTTCAGATACGCGCTACTCATTTATTGTCTAAGTATATCCAGATATGGCCTGGGACATACACTGCGGGGGGGGGGGGTGGGACTCTCGTGGATCTGAAATTCAAATGGATCTGGGGCGCCCTGCATTTCTTCTCCAAATTGTGCGACTTGGGTTTAAACCAGTGACCCAACCAGGGGCACGTGCTGCGTTTTTGTTTTTTTTTTTTGGGGGGGTGGGGTGGGGGTGCTCGTCCTCTCTCTTAAACCTGTGTCTCCTTGTGTTTAAAAAATGGTTCTTTGGAAATACTCATGGATTCGCAGGAAGGTGCCCAGAAACGAGGGGTGCGGGGGGAGGGTCCAGCGCACTCGCGCGCCCGCCCCCCCCCCCCCCAGCTAGCGTTTTGCATCACCATGGTCCCCCCGAGAAACCAGGAAGCTGACACGGGCCAGGTTTTTATTCGCTAAACCCGGCAGCCGTCCTCGGGGGCGCGCGGACACCGAAGAGCCCGCGGAGCGACTCACCCGCCTTTCGCTCCCGTTCAGTTTGATTTTTTAACTTTACTTTTGTTGGAGCCACGCCCTCCCTGTCCCCAGCGCGCCCCGCCTCCCACCCTTCCGGGCTGGGGCGCAGCGAGCGCGGTGGCCGGCCCGCGCGTCCCCCGGGGAGCTCGGCTGGGGACCTCTCCCCCGGGGCGCCCCCGGCGGCGCACGGGGCGCGGCCACCTTCTCCAAGCCGCCCGCCCCCGCGCGCCGGCCTCTCGGATCCCGGACTGGGGCGCGGCGGGGGCGGAGCGCGGGGGCCCCAGCGACACGCCCGTCGGCGGGCCGAGCCCGGGCGGGCGCCTGGGCGGGCTGGAGAGCGCGTGGCCCCGCCCAGGCCGTTTCCGCCCGGCCCCCAACTAGCGCGCACGCAGCGGCGGCGCGGGTGGCGGCGGACGCGAGCCACGAGGAATGAACAGGGAGCCGGGCGCCCGCGGCCGGGACCCCGCCTCGCCCCCGCCAGCCCGGGCCGCGCCCCCCGCCTCGGCCGCGCCGCCGCCCCCGCCCCCGCCGCCGCCCGGGCCCCCGGGCCCGCCCCCCGAGGCTGCCGGCTACTCCCACCAGCTGCTGCTGCTGCTGCTGCAGTGAGCGCCGCCCCGCGCCCCGCCATTGTCCCCGCCGCTCCGCCAGTCGCGCCGGGCCGCGGACCGGGAGGCGGGGGACGCGCATGGGTGGGCGCCGCTAATGCCGCCGCCGCCGCGCCGCCCTCCGAGGCTGCGTCCCGGCAAGCCCGGACCTCCGCGCTCCCCGTCCCGGCCCGGCGCCCCGGACTGGAGCGCGCCCCCATGGAGGCGCCCGGGCTGGCCAAGGCGGCCAAGGCGGCCGCGACGGACCCCGATCCTCGGGAGAGCTGTGGGGAGACCCCCGACGGGGCGCCCGCGCTCTGCCCCAGCCCCGAGGCGCCCTCGCCGGAGCCTCCAGCCTACCGCCTGCAGGACTTCGACACGCTGGCCACCGTGGGTGAGTAGGGCGCGCGGGGACCCGGCCCGCAGGGTCTTTCGGCGCCGCCCGGGACGCAGGCGTCAGACAAAGGGCCGGTGTGCCGTCGCCCGGCCGCCTCCCTGAGCCGTCCTGCCCGGTCCCGTCTGCTCAGGGTCTCCGCGCCGGCTGGCGGTGCGCCCCAGGACCCTCGGGCGCTCCCAGAGTTGGAAGGTGTCCCCACCCCCAGCTCCCGCGAGCCTCCCCCACTGCCGGCTCCCTGTCCCGTGCCCCAGGAGTCTCCTGATTTAAAACTCCCCTCCTCCTACCCCAATCCCCCTGGTGCCTGTGCCACTGGACGTCACAAAACTTCCTGGGGGTCACGTCATATAGGGCGCCTCGCCCGCCCTCGCAGCCAGGGGCCCCGAGGGACAGAGGCGGCGACCAGAGGAACCTGCGCAAGTCTTCCTGGCCGGCCTCCCTCTGCCCAGCGTCAGGATGCTCCCGCGTAGACTTTAGACCTCACCAGGGGCTTGGCGGGGACAGGTGTCCTGGGGCGTAACGGGGGCGGGCGTGGCGGGGGGGACTGACGGCGTTAGAGATGGATTACCCATTTCCCGACACCGCGCGTGCTTTTCGTCTCGTGCCGCTGGAAGTTGGCATTCTTGATCACACACTGATTTCCTTTTGTCCTCTCCCCTTTGATTGTGGTCGCAGTTGGGCACCTGGACATGTAGTTTCCAGGTCGCCTGGCGCCCCTGAATCGCGAAAGTCTCTAGGATATTATGCGGCCGCCGTGACTGGGCTAGAAAATCCGCGCCCCAGGTCGGCGCTGGGTTCGAGTTGTGGGCACGACCCGCTGTGGCTTTTTAGCGACTCTTTGTTGCTCACGGGGTTTAGGAGATGGGGTGCTTGTCAGATAAGTGGGGAAGGAGACAAGCTGCATGTCACGGGGGGAGGGGGGAGCTGGGGGTGTTCAGGGAGTTTTCCTGGGTCCCCTGCCCCTCTTCTGGAAAGGAGGAAGCTGGGCAGGGAATCAGGAAGCCGGGGCTCAAGGTCATGCCCTAGGGTTTAATCAGACCGACAGGCACGGCCACATTGGCGTTGTAACCCACCGTCCGCAGAGAGGAACACTTCTCTTTTCCGTGCCCGGTCTCCCTGCGCGGCGGGAGGGAGGGGTCTGCAGGAAACCTGATTTGGGAAGGAGGGAAGGCTTCCTCTCTGTCCCTGTTAACCTCCTCATCTCCGTTCCGTCGGTCTCTGTGTCCCTCTCTCCTTCCCTCCCCTGCCCCCCCCCCGCCCCCCTGCCCCGGGACGCTGGGGCTGATTGAAAGGCAGGCTGTGCTTTGCAGGGTTGCACGGTGGGGCAGAAACCCAACCCGTGGGGTGACACCAGGAGTAGGTGGAAATACAAGTGAACAATGGAAAGTTGGTGAAGGACCCGCCGTGTCTTGGCACACAGAACCACCAATTGTCTTTTGGGCACACACATGGGTCTGTTGTCAAAGGTGCCGGGGCTGGTGGCCAGCAGGGTGTGGGCGGGCTGGTGGGCCGTCCCCGTGACCTATTGTTGTGCCTGCAGTCACGTGGGGTCCTGTGGGCACTGCCAAGTGGGCACGGGGTGGCCAGCCCGTCATCTTGTCCTTAAAAATAGAATGTCTCCTCCTCTGGGGACTGAGAGGGGTGTGCAGGGGAGGGTGACTTCTTCCACTGGTCTTTGCCTCTTGATGAAGAGGATGCTTGTTCTCCAAGGATAACTTCCTGTGGGCCCCCAGGGTGTGAAGGGAGCGCCAGACCGGGGACAGACCCAGGTGTGTATGCAAGAGACAGAGACTCAGCGTTAAGGAATCCTCAGTGTTCCCCAGCCGTCCCAGTCATGTGTCTGAGCCACAGTGTCCACCAGCCGGAGGACGGTTTGTAAGGTGCAGTGGGTTCCCGAGAGGGCTCAGTCTGAGCTCTGCCCGTGCAGTTACAGGCTGGCCTCCTCGCTGTCTCCCGTGCCAGCCAGGCACCCAGGGGTCCCGCGTGGTCCAGGGGCGTCTGTATGCACGTTCCCAGTTGAGCAGTGCGGCTCTCCTTGACCCACACCCAGAGCAGACCCACAGCACGCAAACACCCCAAACCTCTCTTTGCTTTTACTTAGCAGCACCCTCCCTGCGCCTTGGGACTTTGTATCCAGAAGGAGTCAGGGTGGAAGGGTGCCGCTGGGCTCTGCCCTTGACTGTGTGCAATTCTAACTTGCATTTCATCCATGTGGGGGGGGGGCTTGCTGTGTCCCTCATGGTGTTCATTCTGCACGTCTGCCTGTGAGCTGGGCACGCAGGGGAGGCTCCCGAGGGGGCAGAAATGCCGAGTCAGAATCGCACACACACGGTTTGTGGGGATGTGGGTATTCAGGACACGGCAGGTGAGCACACCTGTGCTTCTCCCTGATTTAGGCACGCCCAGAGTGGCTCTTAGACAGCCCGTCTGTCGGTCCGGGAGGTACTTTCAGCTCAAGACCCTGCTGCAAAGGGACGGCCGAGTCCCCGGGGCAGCCCCTGGAGGTAGAAGGAGGAGGCAAGTTGGACACAGGGCGTGTGTTAGCGCTCCAGAGGATCCGATTGCCCAGAAATCCGGACAGTTAGGAAGAAATCTCAGCTTGCGTTACTGCCAAATCTGGTGATGGCGTTGCAGAGCAGGGGAGCGACGTTGGGGCGTGTCTGGGCTCAACTACGATTTCCTAGCTAGAGAAACACGGACTCAGAGCAGGAAAGGAGTGCAAGCAAGCCCAGCCAGGATGTCCGTGTCGGTACAGTCGTGCTGGGAGGCCACAGACCATGTCCCGTGCTCCTTGGTGTTTGCAGGCTGTGCTTTGAGGGTGTGTGTGGCTGCCGGGCTGTGCCTTTTTATCTTGTGCCGTTTTTCAGCCAACACCCCCAAATTGAGGACAGAACTCATTCCCTCAGCACAGACTCGAGGCTCCCACTTCACACCTGTTATTTCCGATGGCACGTAATGCATTGGGCAAGTTGTAGTTCCTTAATCCTGAGGAGACCTGCCTTCACGAATATCTTAATTACAGACGGTTTGTAAAGTTCTCCGAATCGGTTTCCTGATAGTGGCGGGAGTGTCTCCTGCACGGGCAGTTGCCCCCAAATTGGCCCTGGTTTCGCCCCCTCTAACCTGGGCTCTTACCAAACCCCCAAACATCACACCGGCACAGCTCCACGAGGAGTGGAGTTGCAAGCAGTGTGGTGTTGCCGTGCTCCTAGACAAGCGGTCCGTCCTATGGGCGGTGTTGACATAAGCCATTATGAGGAAGTGGTTCTTGCTTAACAATACGCAGAAAATCGAGATCACCGTTTGATCCCGTCCATCCTTCACGGGCGTGTCGCCGGTAACTTGTGAATGCACGTGACCCACACTTTCCATCTGACCGCCTTCCGGGAACTTCAAAAATCGGATGACCTATTAGAAAAAGAGTATGGCCAGGGACCGAAGTCCTACACCTTGTTCCCCTTCATTTTTTTAAAATTGAGATCAAGTTCCCGTAACAAAAAAAACGAACCATTTTTCAGCAAGCCGTCCAGCCGTGTTTCGTACATTGAAAAAGTTGGCGCGACCAGCACCTCCATCCACTTCCGAAACATTCTTCTTACCTCCCCAGAGGAGACCCCATCCCCGTGAGCTGTCAGTCCTCAACCCCTTCCCCCAGCCCCCACTGATCGGGACTCTGCACTCTGTCTCCATGGACTTACCGATTCTGTGTGCTTCCTTCCACGAATGCTTTTTCTTTTTCCCTTGCCATCTCGAAGGGGGCGAGGGTCCAATGGGAAGATGCAGAGCCCAGATTTTCCCCCCTCAAGAGGGCAGAGAAAAAGCACCCGTGGAAAGGAAATAGGGGATGGAAAAGACCAGATGAGGACAAACCAGGAATAAAAAATGGACAGTGGGAGAGATGAGCAAACACATGCACACAGCCTTTGCTGTCCTGGGGTGAGTAGAGTCCCCCACCCCAAATTCATGTCCTCCCTCTCAGAACTGCAAATGGAACCTTATTTAGAAATAGGCTCTTTGCAGATGTAATTAAGTATTGAGATGAAGTTCATTGTACTAGGATAGCCTTAAATCCAATGGCATGTGTCCTTGTAAGAGACAGAGGAGGAGACATACAGACACAGAGGAGAAGCCACGTGAGGACAGAGGCAGAGATGGAAGGGACGCGGTCACCAGCTCACCAGCCCAGGGACGCCTGGAGCCCCAGAAGCTGCAAGAGGCAGTTAGGACCCTCCCCTGGAGCCTCAGGAGGGGTTGAAAGCCCTGCCCCACCTGGATCTCAGTGGTCCTGCCCCATGTGGATCTCAGAGTCCTGGTCTCTAGAACTGGGAGGGCATGAATTCCTATTGTTTTAAGCCACTACGTGGTGGCTGCCCTAGGACACCTAATGAGAAAACGAATACACCTGCCACGGGATTGCAGAGCTGACTTGTAGGCTGCTTTAGACCATGGTGCCTTAGCTCCATGAATTGGTTTCCCCAAACCCGTGGAGGTGCCCGACATCCAGCTACAAGTTGTACGATGCTTTCCACGGGTGGCCTGATCCTAGAGATAGCACGTGGGTGTGGTTAACACAGGAGAGCGATGTGTTCATTTCAGAAGACAGGGCATCCGTAACTCACTGTTTGAGGAGGGCCATCCCCAGAGCTGGGTGGAACACCGCCAGGAACTTGTTCTAATTCTACCTCTAGTTCTGCTCCCTTGCAACCACCCCCTTCCCCCCAGAGAGCAGCCAGCTGAAGCCTGCACACGGTGTCTACTTCCTCTTGTCCCCCCCCCTTTTGCAAAGCCAGGCTTTCCCGCATGGCCAGACCAAGGGGCGCCATCTTGAATCCGTTTCCACCTTAGGTTGCTGTAACAAAATACCATGAACCAGGTGGCTTTTAAACGACACGGCTTTATTTTTCACAGCTCTAGAGGCCAGAAGTCTGAGGTCAGGATGCCAGAGCATGGATGGGTTCTGGTGAGCGCCCTCCCTGGCTTGTAGATGGCCACCACCTGGCTGTGTGCTGCTACGGTGGGAAGGGAGACAGGAGAAGCAAGCGTCCTGGTGTCTGTTATAAGGGAACTAAGTTCATCATAAGGGACCCCATTCTCATGACTTCACCTAATCTTAATCACATCCCAAAGACCCACTTGAATATGTAAATACTATTTTATTGGGAATTAGTGCTTCATCGTATGAAATGGGGGGGGGGGACGACAAACACATTCCGTCCATAATACTCGGTTTTACTCCTCGTTGTGTGTTGTCCTGACTTCCCTCTCCTGAACTCCTCCTTTGGGGTACAGGGTGCTGGCTGCCCCAGCAGCAGACTTCCCTCGTCTTGTCCTAGAACCCCCAGGGGAGGACACCTCACCTCACTCCCCGTGTCTGTCTGGGACAACCCTCCTTGTCCCTGCTTGCGTCACCCACATGGGTGGGGACACGGCACTGTGATGGCGGTCTCAGATCTGCTTCCTGGGTGAGTTCCTCCTCAGCCGGGGACAACCCGGGAGGCCACCTTTGTACCTGGGAGAACCGGGCAACACATGACATGGACGTGTCCTGGCTGGGTGCCAGCAGCGTGGCCGCCTTGGGATCACCAGTGATGAGGCTTCTGACCACAGTGTTCTTTCTGAGAGATGAACGTGGTACGATTTCTCTGAAAACCACTTTCAGTCTCTGGGAGTGACACCGTGGGGCTCTCTGTGTTTCCCCCAAGGTTTTTTCAAATGACCACAACGTCATGACCTTCACCACCCTTTGGAGACTCATGTTTTCCTTTTTTTCTTTGAACTCTGTATATGCTGTTCTTGTTGGGAAGGGGAGCAGAGTACTGGGTAATCGAGGTGGGCTTTGTCGTGATCGTAGACAGGGTACCAGGCAGAGGACTGTCATCTCCCTTGATCTCACAAGGATGTCCACGAGGGGAGTCGGCTGCTGCATTGGGGGTTTTCTGCCCCCCTTCTCTGCACAGTCCGCCAGCTGTCGGCAGCTCGGCAGTCCCCTGCCCTGTGCCGTCCTCCTCTCCCACGGCGCTCGTGCCTCTTCCCCTGAAACGAAACAGAGTGGGGGCAGAGACATCTGCAGGGCTGTTTGCTAGCTGTGTGTCTCCGAGCAGGCGTCATCCCTTCATCGTCCCATCCCCCAGGAACACGTGGCTCACGATGACGTCGCAGCGCCTCACTGCGGAGCTGATGGGTTGTACCGTGGTGTTCGGCATGGCGTGTGTGCCACAGAGGGCAACTGCCATCGTCTGTTCACGTGTTCACTCATACATGGGTGGTTGGCGTGTCTGCGTTGGGCAGGGACCTTCCCGGAAAGCCTGAAAGTCCCCGATGGTGGGAAATCCCTGGGCCCCGGCCTCTCAGGACGGTAGTTGTCCCTGTTTGTGGTGGATATCGGTGGAGCTGCCCCTGAACTCCCTGCTCTCTGGCTGTGGGAGGTAATAGACAACTCAACACAGGGGTCCCTGCATCTGGAGTTTACGTTACGCCGAGAGAGGTGGATAGTGGGTACTGGGTGTGACACGTGCATTTGGTGGTTGGTTCAAGGCTGTCAGAAGTGGGGGAAGAACAGAGCAGCGCCATGCGGGTTGGAGCACCTGCGTGCCGAGGAGGGGTAGGGGCATGCTGACATGTGCGGGAGGTTATGGAGGTTATGGGGTCTGCCTTTCCCAGAAGGAGAGGTTTGGTCAAGTCCCAGAAGATGAGGAGGGGGCTAGCCATGGGGACACCCTAGGAAGACAGTGAGCACAGTGGCTGGTTCTCAGCCTTGAGCTTCAGCAGAATTCCCTGGAGGGCTTGTCCGAACACAGGTGGCTGGCCCCACCTCAGAGCCCACCGGGCATGTTCTGGAAGCTCTCAGAAGGTCACTGTGGCTGGTGTGGGACTGAGCAAGCACAGAGGGGACGACGCAGAGCTTCTGTGTGGGGCCTATCATGTGTGTGTCTTTGCTTGGGCTTCCCTGAATGTCTGTGCAAGGAGAAAGGGTGGGGGCGGAGAGAGGGTATGTTCTGTGGCGTCTCTTCTTACAAGTGGTCTGTAGGATGACGGCCCCACTCTGATGACCTCATTTCACCTTTATTACTTCCTTAGAAGTTCATCTCCAGATACAGTCACGCTGGGATTTAGGCCTTCAAGGCATGAATTTTTATGTCGGGAGGGGAACGGACACAGACATTCAGTGTGTAACAGTGACTTAGAGAACAGTCGTGGGTAACTCCCAGGTGTTTGGGTTGAATAATTAGAAAACTTGCACTGCCATCAGGCAACGGAAGAAGGGTTTTGGATGGAGCAGTGTTTGGGAGAGAAGATCCCCACATCATCACCATCACCTTTATCAGTGCCTCTCCCTCGCACCTGCCCACATTCTACCTTTTCCACCATATTGATCATCTTAACCATCACTATCATCACCACCACCATCATCATCGCCAACCCGTCATCATCACCACCTTCATCACCACCTTCCTTTCAGCACCCACCCACATCCTATCGTTTCTACCATCTCTCTCACCAACACCACCATCATCATCATGGCCGTCATGGCCATCATGACCACCATCACCATCATCCCCAACCCCATCATCATCGTCATCACCACCACCACCACCTTCATCACCACCTTCCGTTCAGCACCCACCCACATCCTATCGTTTCTACCATCTTTCTCACCAACACCACCATCATCATCATGGCCGTCATGGCCGTCATGACCACCATCACCATCATCCCCAACCCCATCATCGTTGTCCTCACCACCACCACCACCTTCCTCACCACCTTCCCTTCAACACGCCCACATCCTACCACTTTTTTCCCATCGTCAGCGTGATTTCTACCATCATCATTTCTGCCACCCGTAAAACTTTTTCTTTGAAGTTCACATAACAGAATTGTTTTATAGTGAACAATGCAGGGGCATTTAGCACATCCACGGTGTGTAAGCATCCCTTCTTTCCATCAGTCCCCAAGGAACACCCCGTACCCATCAAGCAGTCACTCCCTGTTCCCCTTGCCCTTGACTCCCACCAATCTACTTTCTGTCTGTGTATATTTGCATATTCTGGACGTTTCATAAGAATGGAATCATACGGTGTAGAACCTTTTTTAACTGGTTTCTTTCACTTAGCCTGATTTTGAGTTTCATCTGTATGTCTAGTATGTGTCAGTAGTTCATTCTTTCTTATGACTAATATTTCATGGAATGGATAAGACGACATTTTGTGTATCCTGTTCTGTGAGTTTGCTTTAAAGAAACAAAGTGCCAGAGATGGGGCGGCTTCAACAATAGACATTTATTCTCTCCCACTCGTGGAGGCTGGAAGTCCAAGATCCAGGCGTGGCCAAGGCTGGTTCCTCCTGAGGCCTCTCTGCTCGGTGTGTAGACTCCGTCTTCTCCCTGTGCCCTTACATGGTCTTCCCTCTGTGCGTGTCTGTGTCGTAATCTTCTCTTCTTAGGAGGACACCAGCCCTGTGGGATCAGGCCACACACCTCAGTGACCTCATTTTACCTTAGTCACTTTCAAGACCCCATCCAAAGATCGCCGCGTTCTGAGGTCCTGGAGATGGGGATGTAAACGTAAATTTTCTGTGGGGGAGGGACACAATTCAGCCCATGACACCTGTGAAACTTCTAATGCATCAGATGATACCTCCATCCCTTTGGAGCTCCCATAATGCAGTATTGAAGCGTCACCCCGGGTGGATTTGGCTCATCCGCTCGGAGGGCTGAAAGCAGGATCCTTTTGTGGCAAAGGACAGAAGACTATGGTGATAGTGTAAAGATCAGCTCTCTGCTTGTCCTGGCAGCACCTCTCCCTGCCGTCCTGTCATGCATCACCACCCGCCCACTGCCCTTTCCTTCTCTCTGGTCATTGGTAACTGTCACATAAAGGTGTCAGGACTTAAGTAGTGCCCACCACAACCCCTCAACTCTACTCGTTCTTTGGTCATTGCAGTAGCACCTTTCCCAGACCTCTGCCTGGGCCGTGGGCATTCTTTCTTCCTGGAAAAGGGAGAGCCCCTGTGAATGAGAGGTGTTGCTCGTTCCCGGGGATGCTGTGTGCAGCTCCTGGTTCCCAGATGCCACATGTTCCAGTGGCTTTCCCGGGGCACTGCGCGGATCTCCTTCACGCTCCACCGAGAAGGGCGACCCTGCATCCCATCTGCTGTGATGTCTGTGTGACCGGGTGTATGCAACCGGGTCTCTCCATGTCTTAGGAAGTCACCTTGGGTGACCACGCTGGGTCTTTCTAAATCTGTTTATTTTTTTTTTAAGAATTTTTTTTATGGTAGTGATATCACATAAAATTCATCATTCTAACCAGTCTGAAGTGTGCACCTCAGTGACATTAAGTAATTCACACTGTTTTGCGACCCTCACTTCCAACACTTTAGCGTTTCCCCACACTGAAACCCCACACCCATTAGAAGTGACCCCCCGAGAGTCTAGTGTCCTCTAAGCCTTTTTCTGACCCATTACCTCATCCCTGTTTCATGACCCGCCTTTCTTATTCTTCTCCTATTGGAGGCTGGTCCCCCGTCACTGCTCAGGAACAGGGTTCCGAGCATTGAAGAACCAACGTAGTGTATAGGGTTGGTGCTCAGGTTCCTGGGTTGAGTGATTGGGACAGAAACCCTGCCTCTTGGCCACTCTTGCTCCCATCTCTGTGGTCACTAAATGGGGCATAGTTTCAGGGTGCATGTGCACCTGGCTCTCCATCCCGCCATTTTCCCCGCACAGTCCTTGAGGAGGCATCCGTGAAGGGCTCCGACCCTGAATGGTCCTTTGCTAGGATGTGCTTCTCCACATACCTTGGCAGGTGCGTGTTGTGTTTTTCTCCGTCCTTTGAGGATGAGTGCGGAGCTTCAGCCTTGAGCACCTGTGTCTCCTGTCCTCTGGGCATCAGCCAGGCAGTAAGCACACCTCACCAAAGCCGTCGTCGCCATCATCGTCGTCATCACCACCATCATCACCACCATCATCATGGCGACCATCCATTCCCAAGCATAGTGGAGGTCCATCACTTCAGGGATGGATGGTGGTGGTATTTGCCTGGATTTGGAGCTAATTCCGTTCGGAACACCTGGAGCCTTTCTGGCTATGTTTGTCTTGAGGCTGCTGAGAGCCTTCGCCCCACCCCACCCCTGCACAGGACACCTTGTGCTAGCCCCAGGGTTAGGGAGTTGGGGCTCAAGGCAGGGTCGCAGAGGCAGCCCACTGCAAGGTTATCTTCACTTGCTCTACTGCTCTGCTCCCTCTGTGGACTTTGTCCCCACATTACTGTCCTACGGCGGCTCTGATGAATGATCCTACGCCTAGTGGCTTAAAACAACACACATTTTTTCAATCCCACGGCTCTGCAAGGTAGGAGTCTGAAGGTGAGTGTTAGTGGGTCAGTATCAAGGGTCAGCGGGGCTGCGTTCCCTTCCAGAGGCTCCCTGCTTCTTACAGCTTCTAGATGGCCGTCTGCCTTCTTTGGCTTACGATGCCTTCATCCGTCCTCTAGGACAGCACAGTTGGGTCAGGTCCATCTCATGCTGCCATGTCTCTGTCTCCGGTTCTTCCTCCCCTCCCTCTCTCGTCCTTGTAAGGACTCACCCACATGACCAAGGATCATTTCCCTGTTTCAAGTCAAGTACTTAGCATCTGTAAGTAGCACCTGGAAACTCAGTTCTCCCTTCAACGTATTCACGGGATCTGGGGATTAGGATGTCAACGTCTTTTGGGAAAAAGGCATTATTCTGTGCACGCCACCCGCTTCCTGTCATGTGCTGTGCTTGCCTTGCCTTAGAAGTGGCTTCTGAGAGTGGGGTTAAGAAAGTGGGGTGGGGTAGGTGGCTGCACTCCAGCCCCGCTGTGCCCTTGTCCAGCTGCACTGACTTCCATCTGCGGACAAACCACATTAACAATAAAAAGCTCTTCCATTAGGAGGAGAGATGCTAGCTCTGATTTGCTATGCACGTGGCTGTAAGTGTGTGTGTGTGTGTGTGTGTGTGTGTGTGTGTGTGTGTGTGTGTGAGAGAGAGAGAGAGAGAGAGAGAGACAGAGACAAAGAGGGGGGAAGACAAGGGATTCATCGAGTTAACTGCCCAGCTCACATCTGTGCCCTCCTCTACCTGGCTGGAACCCTGTACGAGGACTCATTGCCCTCCCTCTGGGACTCATCCTCTGCGCGGGGCGTGCAGAACCAGTTCTCATGTTACAGGGAGCCCCGGACGTGGGATGGCTCAAAGCTGGAATGACAGCCTTACCTTCTGGAAGCTTGAGTCCAGCCCCAAATGCACGGTCGGACGGGTGGCTCTGGACCAGGTACTGGGAGCTCTGTCCAGGTGGCCACATGGCATCCCAGAAGCAGGGCTTGTGTCCACCTGGAGGAGCCAGATAAGGAACACAGACACGTGATTGTTTGCAGGGAATCTTGACCTTGCTGATTAATTCAATAACACATGCACGTTTTTTCTTTTGTAAGCTTGGCAGGCTCTTTTTTCCAAGTGAGCTCGTGCAAGGATAATAAAGCCAATACTATGAAAGCTTCTAGGCAGCTAATTCCGGGAGCGTTCTCCCTTGCTTCTCACGGGGAGGGATTTCCGATTGTACGCTGGGCGGGGTGGACTGGATGGTACACTTTGGCTTTACCATCAGGGCACTTAGGTGGGAGTCCAGTTGGCATTTGGAGTACATCTGAATCGGACAAAACGTGACAGACACATCGCCACTGATGCATTTGAAGTTGTCCAGCGACTTCTCCATTGAAGCATCCTGAGTTTGCAAGGCTCACCCCAGTGGAGCCCCCTGTATTGAGGGTGGAAGGGAGTGCTCGTTCCAGGGGGGAGATTCCTTCCTCCTGTGGCACAGCTGGTTCTTCCTCCCCGTACACTCCAAGGAGGCCAAGTGGAGATTCTTCAGGGTGGGAGGCTGGGCACGGCCCTGAGCATCCTGTGTCCTGGTGTAGGAGTTTCGTGTAGGACACTTGTGGACGATCCTTCTGGCCCCTTAGCTCAGCTCAGGTGTCCAGTGGCCCCCTCCAGCACCTGTTTGTGCCTTCCCATCCCGCTCGGTGCAGGCAGCCTGCCAAGGCTGGATCCTGGGCGTCTGGGACCCTACCTAACTGGGCATTTCCGTGTTTGAGAGAGACATCCACCTTGGACACAATGTCTTCTGTGCTGACCTTGGTTACCCCCTTCTCCACTTGGAAATCCATACTGCTTTTTCCGGCAGGTAACAGAAGAAAGAGGCTGCCCCACAGACTCCCTGCTAAAATGCACAAGGTCCCACCAGGCAGTCACACCCGGTGTCACCGTGGTCTTGAACAGGTGTCCTGCCCAGGCATTTGGGTCCTTGTCTTGAGGTGGTTGGTTTGCAAATAGTTGTGATGAAGCAGCCCATCAAGGAGGTTCGCCGGGCAACCTCCAGAGAGCTCTTTTCAAGTGGTTGACAATTAATTTGGTGGATGATTTCATGCTGCTGGATCATTATCTTGGGAGCCACTCCACAGAACAAAGGGCTGTGCAGATGTGGGGCTGGGTGTGGCTGGCCAAGCGCCGGGGCTCTGGAGAAAAAGAAGGCCTTTGTCACGCTTGGGGCCCCTGGGATCTGAGTGGGGAGGGCAGCCAGAAGCGGGGCTGGGTGTGTGCCCGAGCGTGCATGCGTGTGGCCGTACGTGCTCACGTTGGCGGCGCGTCACTGGGCAGTCCCCCAAGAGGATACTGAGCCAGCTGAATGTCTGGGGACAACTGCAGAGGAGGAAATCATTCTGCAGAGCTCGGAAAATCCAGGAAGGGCATGAAGAAGACAGACTGCCTAGGATGTCCTCTTCGCAGGCACTGGACTCCCTTATCATTCCTCCTTAAGAAAAAAGTAGTCGATGTAGAAAAATAAATCAGTAATGACTCCCTGTTCCCCAGATAGTCGGGTCTAGTTGTCAGGTGATTTGACTTAGGAAAGCTTTTCTTTGCTCGATCCTTAAATAGTTCAGTATTTTATTCTGATGACAAATTTTGGAATCTCACTTGTATTGATCTGTCCAAAGAACCAGAGTCGTCTTTCTTTGATTGTTTTTTTTTCTTTCTTTCTCCTCTGTCGATTTCCTGTTCTTCATTTCACTGATTTCTACTTTCATTTTCGGTCATTCTTCTGCTTGCTGGTCTGGTCTTTCTTTCCCTGACTTTTCCTTCTGTAGTTTTTTCTTGCTTTTTCAGCCTTCTGGATTGCTCTAAGTGTTATGTGTGTTCTCGTACTTGGGTTTATGTTATTCTCTCTGTAGCTCTTTCGTGTTGTTCACTCTTCTTTCTTCAACTGTCTTGTTGTGAGCACCATTCTGAGTGTAGGGTGGGGGAGCCGTGAAAGAAAGGACATTGAAACTCTGAGAAATAGCTGAGAAATCACCATCCATCCCTTCTGTGTTCCAGCCGCCTTCGGGGCAGCCCAAAGGAGTTGGGAGTTCAGCCTCGAGTTTGTCGTATGCTTGGGGCCCGTGGATTCTTGTACGTGGCTTCCTCACCGGTTTCTGTCTCTCTGTCCCAGCTGGTACTGGTGCAGCTCAGGCTCCCCTCCTCCAAGTCACCAACACCCTTGACTGCCTCTTCCTCTCTGAACAAGCCACAAACCTGAGTGTGAAGAACACAAGTCAGCAGCGACCTGCTCTAGAAGCGTGTCCGGTGAATGCGCTGCATTTCAGTACGGCTGCTCTGAGTTCCGAGGGCTTGTCTTCCTTCAGAAGGAAAAGTTGAGTGACGCCTGGGTGGCTCAGATGGTGCTGCGTCTGCCTTTGGCTCAGGTCATGATCCCAGGGTCTCACATTGGGCTCCTTGCTCGGTAGGGAGCATGCGTGTTCCTCTCTGTCGCTCTCCCTGCTTGTGCTCTCTCTCTCTCTCTCAAATAAATAAGATCTTAAAAAAAATAAAAAAGGAAAAGTTGAGTGACAGTGCAGTGTGGATTGAGTGCAGTCTAGGAGTTAACTAGAGAACGCCGTGCTCTCGGCAAAACCATCAGCGTGAAGGTTTGATAGGTGGCTGCGTGCTCTGGATTCTTCACCTCCTGCATCACCATGTGGGGGTTCCTGACCTTTATGGAGGTGAAAACCTACTTCTTTTTTTTTTTTTTTTTAAGATTTTTATTTATTTATTTGATAGGAGGAGCAGGCGGAAGGGCAGAGTGAGAGGGAGAAGCAGACTCCCCGCTGAGCAGGGAGCCCGACATGGGTCTCAATCGCAAGGCCTCTTAATTTGTTAGCATAGAAAAGACTTCGTACCTGTAACGAGCATCACATGGTGATAGGAAAACGTAAAGCAGGATTCTTATAAGATTAGCGATTCAGCAAAGGAGTAACTCAGTACAGCGAAAAGCAGTGGTGTTGAATATGGATGCTTGACGGAAGGCAGATTTCCCAGGGAGGAGGCGGTAAGACAGGGTGAGTGGCTCATCAGGACTCTTGAAGAAACTGAATATTGTGTTTTCATTGACTTTATTTTTTCTGGCATTGAACTTGACTTCCTAAAGGGGTGGCATGTAGTTGTTCGAAATAGGTCTGACTTTCCAGTGACCCGCTGTGATTGGGCTCTCGTGTAAATGTGCCTTGGATCGCGAACATACTCTGTGGCTCCGGCTGGGTGAGAGTCAGGCATGGGACATAGCAGACGGACCCCTTCCTTGTTTTCTTGGTTCTTCTTGGGATCCCAGTGTGCTTGATATCTACCTGGCTGGCCTGTGTCGTGACAAGATGAATGATGGATTCATACCCTAATCTAGGGACATGGGGGATTGTTTCTGGTTTCTCTCTTGGACCCTCAGGCCCCTTCCCTCCCGAAGCCTCCTGGGGGATGATGCAGGAGTGCCATTGTCGTTGGAGGAGGAGGTTTGAGCTAGCGATGGGAACTGGATATCTCTGGGGATGACGGGGGCGGGAGGGAAGGGTGGAGGGAGATGGTTGGAGGGAAGCACATTGTCATCATGTGGTCCAGGGTGCCTTGGATCCTGGAGGAAAGGTGGTGGCTTGAAGTGGAAACACCAAATGGAAGGCTTTCTACATCTGCTGTGATGTGTCCACCAACGTGTTCTTTGCTCAGGACTTTGAGGATGTCCGGATTTAATATATGGCGCTGTGACATGATCACAAAGTAAGCACTATTCGAGAATGAAAAGGGCACATTGTACAACCTGACGAACAAAGCGCTTGTGTGCTTGGCGGAGCAGAAACTAAAAAAAACGCTCATCTTACATCTTTGCCGTGTTTGCAGAATGGTGCCACGTGCAAAATACTCCATTTAATACCTCTTGAGAGAGCTTGTTGGTTGCATGATGGGTTGTACAAGTGAGGTCATCACTGAGACCAAGGTGGTTCTCCAGGTGGGGTCTGGGGACCCATGGGCTTCCTGGAGAACCTTCTAGAGAGTTCGCAGGTCAAGCCTCCTTTCATAGTACCATGAAGATATTAGCTGTCCTTCTCTCTCTCCTTCTTGCCTGTGTGTGTGGCGGTTTCCGGAAGCTCCCCGAGCTGGGACGGTATCACCTCTGACCATCACTGGAGTGTCCTTGCTTGCTCTTGTGTTTTAGACATTGCTGCTTTCCTTGCTAATATGGTTACTATCTCCCGAGAGCAACGCCCACAAGCACACAGACATTGGTTACGGTCCTCCATCTGTTTCTGAAGACCTTGCCAAAGAATCTTGAGATCAGGGTGCTTGAGAACCGGTGCTTTAAACCAATGCCCCAGTCTAAGAGGGTCTTGATGCAGCACCCACAGTGACTGATTCATGGTGATTCCTGTATCCGGGGAGTCTTCAGAGAATGAAATCCCTCATTGTGCCCCAAGAACACGGCTTGAATTCTCATTTCTCAACTGCACCCAAGTGAAGTGGTCGCCTTGTTCAAAATTGAATCCTACTAACGGCATTGCTTCTGTGGAGCTCTGGATGTCCCCATTGCGGTGTAGGTTTGGGTTAGCGTTGCAGAGGCATCGTTGAGGCTGTTTGGAAAGTGGTTATTAGCACGTCCCATGTGCAAGGGACTGCAGACTTTATTTGGGGGACATAAAAAGTATAGGATGCAGTTTACATTTCCAAGAAGCTTACTAATACAGATAAGTAAGAAAAGGTCAGTGTGTTAAGGATTGTAATTAAGGTGCCAAGAAGGAACTAGGATCTGATAGCAGATGTTCAGGGCTGCCTAGGGTTTTGGGTAAACACAACTGCGGAGGAAGCAGGCAGCTTCTGCGCGCTCCAGGACTAAGTTCTCCTAATGCTTTCAGAGCCCCCAGCCTCACTCACACGTGGAAACTTTCTGAGTCACTCTTTCTGGTATCCGTCTCATTGGTAAATGGGAAGAGACCGCAAACCCGGTGTTTATCGGGAGGTTACACTGTGTGAGGCATGGAGATAAGTAAAGACATGTGATCCCAGGAAAAGCAGATAATTCAGGGCGCCTAAAGAGAACACTGATGAAAACAAAAAGAGGAACACAGGAGACATTTAAAAAATAACTCTTACTATGAGTCCTGTGTTCAGGGAAGTTTGAGAAGATACCATTCCCATCAACAAAAACAGGATGTGACAGTGAAACAGAAACAGTTTTCAATAGAATTGCTGAAAATTTAAATAATTGAAAAAGAAAATTCCCCCAAATCAAAGGTGCTGTTGTTCATGCTGGTGACTTCAGTTATCACCGTGGAGGTGTTGGCTCCCACATGCACAGCTCATATCTAGACCTTTCTCTTGAGTGAGCTCTGGAGGGCAGTGTCTCCAAAGCAATGCCTGTTGCGGGTTCCATGGCTCCCTGGAAGCTAGGAGGCCCGTTGTCATACCTTCCTGCAGTTGTCCTAACAAATCCCTGCAAACCTGGTGGCTTACAGGAACAGAAACATTTTCTCCCCCAGCTGTGGAGACCAGAGTCTGAGATCCAGGCGGGGCAGGACCACTGAGATCCAGGTGGGGCAGGGCCATGTCGTTCCCAAGGCTCCAGGGGAGGGTCCTTCCTGCCTCTTCCAGCTTCTGGGGCTCTGGGCATCCCTGGGCTGGTGGCTGCAGCCCTCTCATCTCTGCATCCATTTTTCACGTGGCTGCTTCTCTGTGCCTGAGTCTTTCCTCTTCTGTGTCTTACAAGGACCCCTGTCCTTGGATTTAGGGCCATCCTAAAGCACGATGATCTCTTCTTGAGATCTTTGACCTTATCCACAGTGCAAAGACAGGTTTCCAAATAATACCACGTTCACAGTAGTAAGGTTCAGGACATGGACATACCTTTCTGGGGGGACACAATTCAACCCACTACACCCTTTGTCCTCAGTGTGTCCACAGCGTGCCACGTGGAACTGTTGGACCTTCTGCCCCCAAACCAGACAATTCAGCAGATCCCTTGCACACCTGCTAGGGTTTCTGGTCACTAACTGCTCAGATGCCAACATCCACCCCTGCAGTCTTGTCCACCCTCCCTCTCCTGGCCCCGCCCTGCTTGTCCTCTTGACTGTGCAGCTCGCTGTCACCCCTGCTCTTGACCCTTGGCTCTGACCTCTGTCCTGGTTTGTACCACAACTCCCACACTGCCCTGGCTGTTCCTCCCACTGGCTTCTCTCACAACAGGGACATCTTTAAAACAAAACAAAAGCATGCAGAACCCAAAGCCACACACACAGGCACTTCCTGGTGTCATCGTGTGATTTCCTGCTGCCCTTGGCATAAAGAGCTCACTCAAAGGGTTTCACAGTCCTTCCCTTCTCTTGCTGTGCTCCCTAGTGTTTCCTCCCTCCTCCAAAATTCCAGTGCTCCGTGTGGCTTCTGCCTCACAGCCTTTACTTCTTCCCAATCACCCTACAAACTACCCTTCAGTCTGCCCAGCTCTCCAGTTTCCATTTGAAACTTGACTCCCTCTCAAGGAAATGTCTTGGGCGCCTGGGTGGCTCAGTCAGTGAAGCGTCTGCCTTCGGCGCAGGTCATGATCCCAGAGTCTTGCATCGGGCTCCCTATACAGCAGGGGAGTCTGCTTCTCCCTTGGCCTCTCCCCTCTGCTCATGCTCTCTCTCCCACACTCAGTCTCAAATAAATACATAAAATCTTAAAAAAAAAAGTCTTCTCTGATCCTGACACCCGAGTAAGGTCCATTCGTTTCTTCCTCTACACACCTGTCTTACCAAGTCATTAAACCTGACTGAGCTCATTAAACCCAAATGAGCTCATCGATGTTATTATACCTGTTATAATTAGTCGTTACTGCCTGCCTTTCCGGCCCAGTTGTAACTAACCCCAGCGAATGAGGGAACCAGCCTTACGTTGTTCATTGCTGCTTCGGAGTCGTGTAGGACACCTGACACACAGTCAAATACCAATAGCGGGGGAAAGAATGCCCAACCTCGTTACATTGACTGGGTCTTCGTTCAGAGAATGAGGTCGTACTCATGCCACGGACTGCCTAACTCATTTGTGGTCAAAGACAGCGGTTGACCCTTGATAACAAGAATTGAGTGTGAGCTGAATGGTCGAACTTTAAAGCTGTCCAAGATGGTGGCCGCTAGCCCCAGGGACTACAATAAGAATATTGTCTCATTAGCCAGTCTCAGGAGCTGCATTTCAGATCCTCAGAAGCCCCCTGGGAGCACGTGCCTACTGTAGCAGACAGCAGGATGGAGAAGGTTCCTGCCCCACGGAAAGTTCAACTGGGCAGTGGGTCTTAACTGGGGGCAGTTCTGCCCCCACTGGACACTTGGCAATGACTGGGCATTATTGATGGTCACAACTGGAATTTGGGGTGAGGGCATCTGGTGGAGGAAACTCTGCCTTAGCAAGAGAGATTCTCTCTCTCATCTGTCTGTCCATCCATCCCTCCATCCATCCATCCGTCTGTGCATCATCCATCCATCCATCATCCATCCATTTATCCATCCATCAGTCTATCCATCCATGTGTCCATCATGCATTTATCCATCCTTCCCTCCCTCCATCAATCCATCATCCATCCATCCATTCATGTGTCCATCATCCATTTATCCATCCTTCCCTCCTTCCCTCCCTCCCTCCATCCATCATCCATCGATCAATCTGTCCATCCATCCATGTGTCCATCATCCATTTAACCATCCTTCCCTCCCTCCCTCCCTCCATGCATCCATCCATCATCTGTCTATCCTCTGTCATCTATCAATCATGTATCATCTGTTTGTGTATCTGTCATCTATCAGTCAGTTGGCAGTGGTTTTCAACCAGTGGTGATTCTGTTCCTCAGTAGACACCTGACAAGGTCAGGGGACATTTTTGGTTGTCACAGTTGGGGGTGTAGGGCTGCTCCTGCCATGTGGTGGGTGGAGACCAGAGACGCGACTCAACACCCTACATTGCACAGGACGCCCCACCCTGGACAGTCATCCAGCCCCAAATGTCAGCGGTGCTGAGGTTGGGAAACCCTGATCTGAAAGGCAGTACATTTTGGGGGTGACCATGACATTCCATCCCATCCTGGCTGCAGTTTAGGGCTGCGTCTTTAGCCTGGCCAGCTTTTCTTGGGAATGTATGAAGACCCACCTTTGTTCTTCTTGGTGAGGACTCACCCAAGTGACATTCAGAGCTGCAGATTCCGTGCTTACAGGAACGCCAAAGCCGAGCCAGGAATTCCAGGCGTTTCCCTTGTGGGACTTTTGCTCATGCTGGGGGCGGGTGGGAACTTCCTGAGTTTCTTTCTTCCTTCACGATGATCCGTTCTGTATCTTTGACAGGAGAGAAGATCATTCCTTAAATAACTTGTAAATAGGAGAATTGTGCTTCCAAAATGTCAGTTCTGCTTTTATCTATTAAAATTGTACAGTGTGAAACGGAATGTTGCTTGCCTCAGCAAAATTTTCAGGGAGTTATTTGTTTTAAACAAACAAAAAGCTGTCTAGACGAGCAGACTCACAAAACGGCCCCCCCTCCCACCCAGGGCTGACTTGAATTGCATCCAGTGTTTTCAGCTGATCTTGGAAGTAAATATTCCAAGTTAAGAAAAGAACCTTCTTGAGCTGATCCAAGGCACTCTTCTTTTCTGTAACTTTTGCATATTGAGATAGAATTCACAGGCCATACGATTCACCCTTTCAAAGTGTCCCGTTCTCTGTGTTGTTCATTCACAGAATTAGCACACTTTTTTTTTTTTTTAAAGATTTTATTTATTTATTCGACAGAGATAGAGACAGCCAGCGAGAGAGGGAACACAAGCAGGGGGAGTGGGAGAGGAAGAAGCAGGCTCCTAGCGGAGGAGCCTGATGTGGGGCTCGATCCCAAAACGCCGAGATCACGCCCTGAGCCGAAGGCAGACGCTCAACCGCTGTGCCACCCAGGCGCCCCAGCACACTTTTTTTTTTTTTTTTAAGGGCCCTTTTCCCATAAACCAGAAGTCTGATTATACTTGTGCACAACAAGAATTTTAAAAACTGGCTTTTTGAAGGAGGATTGCACGCGTTAGACATTTATTATTTCATACATTGTAGCTTATAATCTTTTCTGATATTACCAGGAGGGGGAAATGCCAAAGAAAATAAGTGAGTTTTACAATGATAAATTTATGCATTGTGATACAGTGATTACAGTTGACTCTTTTTTTTAATTTTTATTTTTTTTAAAGATTTTATTTATTTATTTGACAGAGATAGAGACAGCCAGCGAGAGAAGGAACACAAGGAGGGGGAGTGGGAGAGGAAGAAGCAGGCTCATAGCAGAGGAGCCTGATGTGGGGCTCGATCCCATAACGGCGGGATCACGCCCTGAGCCGAAGGCAGACGCTTAACCGCTGTGCCACCCAGGCGCCCCTGACTCTTTTTTTTTAAAAAAAAAAATATTTTATTTATTTATTATTTGACAGAGAGAGAGAGAGGAGAACACAAGCAGGGGGAGTGGGGAAGGGAGAAGCAGGCTTTCCCAGGACCTCTGGGATCATGACCTGAGCAGAAGGCTGATGCTTAAGGAACTGAGCCACCCAGGCGCCCCTCTAAAGGATTAAGGATGCGAGATTTTATTTTATTATTTTTTGCAATAAATGCAGTCTGGCACTGTAAATGTATTTTCCCTAGGATTTTCTTAATCACCCTTTCTTTTCCTTAGCTCACTTTATTGTAAGAATACAGCAAATAATACATAGAACATAGGAACGCTGTGGCAATCAGTTCTTATAAGTGAGGCTTCTGGTCAACAGTACGCTGTTAATACTTACGTTTTGGGGGAATCAAAAGTTATACGCGGATTTTCGACTGCATGGGGGGTCGGCACCCCTAACTCCCGCGTTATTCAAGCATCCGCTGTATTTTTCCATAATTCCTTAAATGCATTGATTTCATTTCATTGATCCGTTTCACATAAATTTCGCTGTTATGTAGATAAAACATTTCTATGGTTCACAGATAAAGGAAAATTGTGAAAATTATACTGTGAAATGCATCTGTGGTTTTGTCCCCTGTCTTCTCCCATGACCCCCCAGTACCCCTTAGCATCCTGTATCTTTTTGCAGACATCCTTTCAACACAGAGGAGCAACTCTCTCTATGAAGAGGGGATAGACATTCTAATGACCAACAGAGTGCATACTTTTGGCCTCCTCGGGCATTGCATGTTTTTACTTGCTTTAAACATTTCCAAGCTAATTTCACCCATCCAGACAGTGCAGGAGATGTAAAACCTTGGTCTTAGCTGGACGGAGGAGAGAACGGATTCTGGAGAACTTACAGTCCCGGAGGGTGGGGGTTCCAGGTAAAGGAGGGTGCTCGCCAACACCTGGCATGTGCAGTGTGCACTGGTGGGTGGTGGGAAGGGACCCCTCCTCCTGCCAGATTTCTCAGGATGTCCAGGTGAGTCACCTGAGTCCGAGAGCCTTCCCGCTGTGTACCAGCCTCCCGTTACGAGTCCGCTGAAATCCTTCAGACCACATCAAGCACCTGGTGAAGGCAGGCTGTGTCATTTTCCTCCAGGTCATGCACAGTTGCTGAATCCAGGGCCACGAGGGGATGAGGATAGGAGTGTATGATTTTCAGGCAATCTTGGGTCTGAAGCATGGTCCAGACCCCTCGGTAGCTACTTACGCAAGAAGGGCTGTGGTCATGCCAGTCCGTGTGGAAGGAGGAGGAAGGAACGTGTTCCCTGGAAAGCCAGTGAAGAGCACAGTGGCCGGCCAAGCAACGGGCAGGGCAGGGGGGCTCTGCTCACTTCTGGCGGTGCCCCCTTCGAAGACGTGCCTTTCCCACGTCTTTGTATCCCAGCTAGGAAGCTCTCCCGGAGATTTTCCATCCACCATTGGCCTGTTGGTCATCCCCTCTCCTGCATTTCAGGGGGGACAGGGTCTCCTACACCCTCCCTCCCTCCCTCCTCTGGAACTTGCCCGGCCTGTTTCCTTAGCATCGGGAATGCCCGTGGGATAGCACACAGAGCATCCTAATTCGGGAGACCCTGCAGGTTAGGAAAAGCTGCCGGACGGGGTGATGGCGGACTGCATGGGTCTTTAACCCAGACCTGTGTCGTCCGTCTTGCGTGTCAGGAGCCATTCTCACTTCCCTTCCTAGCAGTGACAGCTGGTATTTTCAAGTGCTGTCGTTTGCATGTTGTTATTCTAAACACGCATGCAGTGCTGAGCGCAGGCTCTTCCAGGATGGGTGGACACGGGCTCACTCTTGCACGGGTTTCTTGTGTTTTTCTCGGTCTGCCATAACTCTCAGGAGTAGTTTTGACTGTCCCAACGCTGTGGGGGCTGTTATTACATGAAGCAGGAAATTACGTGTACTGCCAAGTGGGTTTCGATGAAGTTTTATTTTCTGTTTGGGAAACAGCCTTAAAAAGTAAATTAGTATCTGTCTGTTGTTTATAAGCTGGTGTTTTTCTGTCCGTCTCTCCATCCATCTCTTACCCATCTCATTTATCTTCTCTATCATCTATCGATGTATCCATCAACCACCTATTTATTTCTCTGTATCTGTGTCTGTTCATGTAGTAGCTGTCTTGTCTGTCTGTCTGTCCATTCATCCACCCATCCATCCATTATTTATCTCATCTATATCAACCATCTGTCAGTCATTTGCCTATGATCTATGTGTCTCTCTGTCTCCATCTATGAGCTATTACCTTTCCCTCCATGCATCCGTCCATCTATTATCTGTCTCATTTATCTTATCAGTCAGTCAATCCATCTGTCGGTCCATCCATCCATCCACCCACCCACCCACCTATTTGTCCATCCATCCATCCATCCATCCATCCATCCATCCATCCATCTCTCTATCTATCTATCTATCTATCTATCTATCTATCTATCTATCCATCCAAACATCCATCCATCCATCCATCCATCCATCCATCCATCCATCCATCCGTCCATCCACCCACCCACCCACCTATTTGTCCATCCATCCATCCATCCATCCATCCATCCATCCATCCATCCATCCATCCGTCAATCTATCTATCTGTCTATCTATCTATCTATCTATCTATCTATCTATCTATCTATCTATCTATTTATCTATCCAAACATCCATCCATCCATCCATCCATCCATCCATCCATCCATCCGTTCTATCTATCTATCTATCTATCTATCTATCTATCTATCTATCATCTGTCTATCCATCCATCCCTCAATCTGTGTAGGTATCATCTGACTGTGTGCCTGTCTTTAACTCCTTCTGTGACTCCTCTTGCCCTGGGATCAGGGAACACGGTTTTTCTGTTGCCCAGAGTCCATTCCGTGGCACAGAATAAAGCCCCATTGTTGTATCCGGATTACATACATATGTGAAGTGGGATTTTGTATTTAGGGTGTGCCTTTGGGGAGGAGGCTGGAGTCTTGAATACAGACACATTCAGATCAAATCAAACATGTTTGTCTTTGTGTTTACTTTCTCATTTCATTTTTTTTAAGCAGGCACCACGCCCAGCCTGGAACGCAATGTAGGGCTTGACCTCACGACCCTGAGATCAAGACTTGAGCTGAAATCAAAAGTCAGATGCTTAACCAACTCAGCCTCCCAAGCACCGCCATCTTTGTCTTTGTTTGAATAGAAATGGCTTCATGTAATTATGTGATTCCATGTGAATACTTCTCTATAATTGCAGCTGGTAGTAGTTCACTCTTACCTGTGTGGGCTGGCCTGCCAGGGGCTCTTTAGTTGGGATCTGTTATTACCTCTTCCTTATTCTTTTCTTGCCCTTTTCCCCAGCATGGAAACGGGGAGGTCGTGGATTAGGTGTTTAAAATCCTGTGTTAGGTTTGACTGCGCTTTGGGACCCGTGGTGTGGTGTGGTTCGCGTGTGCCTCTTTGATGATGAGCTCCTTAGGAACTGAGAGGCTCTCCCGTTTGTAGTTAGTTGTACCGTGACAGCGGAGGACGTTGTGGGGCGCCCGTCTGTGGGCAAACTCTGCTTGAAGGGAGGCTGGCGAGAGGCACAGTTCTGTCCCCGGGAGTATGCGGTGTCAGTGGGGACGGAATTTCATTTCTTTCTAGTTTCTTCCTTTTCGCGGTGACCAGCACTCACTCAGGCTCAGGGGCCATGGCGAGGATAGATCTGACAATTAGTGCCACTTGCTTAAAAACTTAAAGGGACAGCGGGAAGGCCATCACGAGGAGTCTTTTATAGGAAACTACAGGAAATGCCTCTTTTTGCTGCTGTTAAACAGTGAAGTTATTGAACTAAATTTAACAGTACACAATGTGTGGTGGAAAAAAAAAACAAGTAAAAGTTAAAAAAAATTAAAGAGATCTAAAAGAAACTATCCAGGAGGGAAAGAGTCATAGCAGCTGGCTTGGGATCCTGTCCTTCCTATTTTTTTTAAATTTTTTAATTTATTTTTATTTTTTATGGTAGCAAAGGGAAAGGTACACTCGGTAAGAGAAAAGGAGGCAGGTGACCTCTGACAATCACTGAACCTCCAAATAATCACTGAACAGATGACTTTGGAGCAAGAGACCTTTTTACTGATGCCTTTAGCAAAATATCTGTGGTCAAATCCTACATCTGTGGGATTAGGTGATATGGCTGCTGCTGCTTTTTTTTTTTTTTTTTTTTAATTTAATTTATTTTTTAGAGAGAGTGCACACGTGGGGAGAAGGGCAGAGGGAGAAGGAGAGAGAAACCCAAACACACTGCACGCTAAGCACAGAGCCCTATGTGGGGTGAGAACTCACCACCCTGAGACCATGACCTGAGTCGAAACCAAGAGTCGGACACTTAACGGACTGTGCCATGCAGGCACCCTGTGATAGGGCTCCTTGCAGATGATAACACAGGATACTCAACTAGGGTGTAAGATAGAGGTGATTTTTTCTAAAATTTTTTGTGTGAAACAGTGTGACTATTAATAATTTAAGACTCACAGGTCATTGTAAAATAGTAGAAAGGAGAGTCCCCATGTGTCCTCACCCCAAGATGATAGCTTCCATAATCAGAGGACATGCATAAAACCAGGACCTGGCTTCTCTGTGATCCCGTTAACGCCTGTGTGGACCTTATTTGGATTGCAGTGGTGGTACTGTATGTGTTTTGTTTTTGTTTTTGTTTTTGCTTTTGTTTTTTTTACAAATATATGGAGGTGCTTTAAATGCTCTCTGTTCCATTGCCTGTGAAATCTGAGATATTTAGGGCCAAAGGCAGGAAGTCTCTCTGGGTTTCTGTATCTTTACCCCCATTGACAAAAGAACCGCCACTGGTTTAGGCAAGAGATACTCTACTGCTACTTCTATTACGTGGATTTGTCCATCGGTGTATCCATGAATTCATTCATCTGTCTCTTTATCCAGCCAACGTGGGCCCAGGGATTAATCACAAAGGTACGTAAAACATACTTGATCTACAAAACCTACTGCCACAAGTTACAGTCCAGTCCCAACTTGGACCAACAAAAATGGCGGTCTCTGATACTTTGAAACTTGGTGTGTTGACTGGACTGGAACACTTCTGTCAAACGGCTAAACTTACAGAAACATTTTTCCTGTGGTTCTCTAAGGAAGAGCGCTTTGTGCCCCCTGGGTAGAGAGTCTGACTCAGAAGGTGGTCGACCCCATAGCATCTCTTTTCAGATGACGTTTCTTCAACGGCATGTTTGCGGGAACGTCTTCAGATGTATTTGCGCGCGTCAGACTTTGGAATGATGATGATAAAGTGGGAGTGGAAGCCTTGACCCTTCTCTGTCTCCCTGTAGCAGATTTGTCCCGAGTCCCCATAGCCTGGTGCGGGATCCTTTCCTCGCGGGATCCTTTCCTCGCGGCATATGTTCTGCCATATTCCGTCAGTGGCTGATAGACGTCTGCATCTCGTATCCCAAAGAATAAGGAGTACGAACGCATGTCAGCTCTGTTTAATGGAGCGTACTTTAAAAAAAAATCGATCTCACCCTAAATTTTTTCGACGGGGGCCGGGGCAGCGGTTAATGTTCTTGATAAAATATCCACACAGCAAAATTCATGCATTTTAAGTGTTGGCATTGATGACTCGTTGACAGATGCGTAGAGTTACATAACCACTATCACATAGAACATTTACGAAATTGACTTTCATTTTACACTGATGGAAAATCCATTTATTACCTCGACTGAGATGCTGTGTGATGGGCTTTGCATGTGCTATTTTATTGAAACGCTGAGGGGGTAAAGATTTATTTTTTTCGGTTTTATTGAGTTAGGATTGACAGCATAGTGACTAGACAAATACTTCTATATTTTGACATAATTACTGCAATGTAGTTAACATCCGTCTCTTCACATAGTTTAAAAAAAGTTCATTTTCTTGTTATGAGGACTTGTAGGCTACTGTCTTAGCGACTTTGAAATATACCATAGAGCTGTGTTGTCTGCGGGCGTCAGGTTGAGTGTTAGCACATGCCCATGTTAGCACATCCCCAGGACTTAGTTATCACCACATCCCCATGTTAGCACATCCCCAGGACTTAGGTATCTAACACCTGGGACTTTGTACCTTTTGGCTATCTTCATCCAATTGCTCTACTCCCGTATCCCACCTCTGGTCACCACAAATCTGAACTCTTTTTCTATGCGTTGTTTTTTCCTTTTTAGATTCCACATATAAGTGAGATGATGCCGTCTTTGACGTATTTCACTCAGCATAATGCCCTCAAGGTCCATCCATGTTATTGCAAATGGCAGGAACCTTTCCTTTTTTTTTAATGGCTGAGTACTATCCCATGGTGTGTCTTACTGGTCAGAGATGGGTCCTTACCTGCAACAAAGCTAAAAGATGGACTTTCTGAAGGGATTTATCGAGAGCCGGGGGTGTATATTGGTCAGCCTCTGGACACCAAGTGGGTCAATCTCTGCCCGTTTTCTTCCCACCACCTCAGTGCCTTACAGGCAGCACCATTAATGGCGTCTTGCGTCCTGTGCGTTTCAGCTGGCAGAGCTGAAAATTGCAGCTGGGTTCGTCCACCTTGAATGAGACTGCTGACCGGTGTGGTCCTGTCATCTGATCGTGGCGTCCAGGGACTCCCGCATCCCCCAGGGAAGCTCAGGCTCCGGCTGCCGTGAATAAGTCACCCGTTTGGAGTTTCTGAGTCATGGTCGGTGCTGTCCTTCACGTAGGCACGGGGAACGTCCAGTTGCAGGTCCAACACTAGGGCTGAAAAGACAAACTATGATTTGGTAAATGCAACCCAATGACGAAGGGGCTTCTTCTCGGGGTTGGGGGGCCGTGGAGAAAGATGATCGAGAAGAAGGGTACCAGAGAGGGGAAGAAGGAGGAAGGCACATGGCCGCCTTTCCGTCCCGAGAACCTGACGGCGTGGCAGGACTCGCAGGGCGCCCTGCAGTCCGTCCTGTTGGAGAGAGGAAGAGTAGAAGCGTAGGGATTCATGTGTTTGCCCCAGTTCACAGATGGAATAAAAGCAGACCTTCCACCAGATGCTGGTGTCCCCGTTGTGTGCACCTGACCCAGTGGAAACATCAGTGTCTGCGTAAAGACACCTGAACTCGCCCAGTTCTCCCTCCTTACAGCCTTCCCCCTGCCATGCCTCCCGGTTGGGACTTGGTTGGGACTAACACGCGACTGCCTTACCCTGTTACAATTCTGTCTTTGCTTCCCCGTGACCTTCCGATGAGCCTGTCCTTGACAAATGTGTTACCCCTCGTCGTTCGCTGCTTCTTACACAGCACTTTTCTCGGTTTTCTCGCCGCTCCCTCTTTGCAGCTCCTAGAGTAAAATATTCATGATTGGAAACGCCACTTAGAAGCCAAGGTTACTCATCGTGCCCGCGCCCCCAGCGCTGCCCAAGGAGGCCAGGAGATTCATTTCACAGCTCGGCAATTCTCATTTACAGAAAATGCTACAACAACACGTGTTTGCTCAAGTCTGACCCCGTGCTCTTTCTCATGTTATCGTGCATGGGTGCAGACCCTGTGCAAGAAGAAAGGATGTCCGTGGCTGCGTGGTTGTGTTGGGAGGGAGGAGAGCGTCCTTTGTCTTCTCCAGCTCTCCCCGATTCCTTCCTCCCTCTTACTGTGTTCATTGCCATTTTTCCAACCGGAGAACCGTAACTGGTCACCGTGTTCCATGCTGTCACAGCCGCCATTTAGAAGCTCACTGGGCACCAGGTACCCCGAGGCTCACACGTACACGTTTCCATTCTTCTGCCCCCCTTCTTTACCTCTCTTCTGTAGCCACAGATAAAATTCCTTTGGATCTTTGATCTCATGTTTGCATGAAGTGGTTGCCAGCCTGGGTGAGGGGTGGAAGGTGGACCCTGTGGCCCACACCGAGGCTCAGAGGACCAGGCAGTTCGGCGGCAGAGGGAGAGGACGCATCTGGGTTGGAAATGTCCCACCAGGGTACAGAAGAGCGTTGGATTCCCTTGCATATGTGTCGTGGGTGCAGTTTTTAACTTTCACCCCAGTCTCAGCCTTTTATCCATTATAGCCTACCCGAATAGGTGTCTTTTCCCATATCATTTTGGGATATATCCCATTATCCAATCCTTAGCAAATTTTAAATAAAATCCAAGCGCTTGGAGCAAGTATTAGCGTGTTAAAGAGCCGTTTTCATGAGCGTCGCGTGTCCGATATCTTTGCCTTTCTCTAGAAATCCCGAAGAGACAAGCCACGTTGAAGCAGTGTCTTCGCCGTACCTTCCCATTCCACCTGTCCTTGTATGTGTGCGTGTGTATGCACGTGGTCTCCACGATGGCTCATTTGTAGACACGATGGCCGGCGTTCCCTCCAATGACAGACATTTCACAGGCAGGCGATCGTCTTTGTCGATGAGTGCGTCATAGTACCCTCCCCTGAAACTTCCAGAACAGCGCTTCTCGTCAGTACTCTCACCCGCCATATGCTAGGGTTGGGAGCGCCGAAGCTGACGGTTTCTTTGACGGTCCTGATACAGCCCCGTGTGCCGTCTCCCCCTCCAGGCACCGGGACGTTCGGACGGGTGCAGCTGGTCAAGGACAAGACGGCCAAGCATTTCTTCGCCCTGAAGGTGATGAGTATCCCCGACGTCATCCGGCTGAAGCAGGAACAGCATGTGCACAACGAGAAGTCAGTGCTGAAGGAAGTCAGCCACCCGTTCCTGGTCAAGCTGTGAGTCCCTCCCCACGGCCTTCTCTCGGTCCTCCCCTCTCCGAGATCCCCGGCGGGGTGGAGTGAGGTCACAGCCGACCCTCAGGCTGCCCGGGTCCAGGGAGGTAGGTGCTGTTGGGATGACTGCTGGCCCCAGGGCCTTGCTCCCCTCCTGGACGAGTGGGTGGTCCCACCAGATGCTCTGTTCCCCTCGTCCCCATCTGGGTCACAGTCACCAGCTCCCAGAGAGCCTGTTTAGTCACCGCTCAGCCTCATTCATGCAGGCCCCCCCTTGGGTTTCTCATGGACGACTACGTGTCTCCATTTAGATGCACCACACACATGTCCAGTTGAGGGTGTCCCGCACTGAACGAATAAATCCCTGTCCTCCCACGCTATTTGCTAGTACAGGGTAAGACCATTCTACCCAGATATGGCTCTCTTTCCCCATCCACGGTGTGGGTTGGGTGCCTTCCAACCAGGGTCAAGCCTCCCTTCCGCCATTTTCTTTTCATTCCTTCTCATTCCCACCCCATAGCCCCTGCCTGATCTGGGGCCCCCTGTCTCTGCCCTGATGTTTGACCCTGGCCTCCCACCTGGTGTTGCCATGGCATCTTTGCTTCCTTCCGAGGCATTCCTCACTTTACACCCGTGGTGGTCCTCCCCCTATACCTGTCTGGTGACCTTCCTTTGTACCTACAGATACACAGGGAATGGCAAAGTACCCAGAATACGGCCCCAGCCACTTAGGGCTCGTCGTGGGCTGACCTCTGGGTTTCCCTTCTGTAGGCTCTCTTTCCCTACACCCTGCCACCTATCGTCCCATCTCGGAAAGCCACCTGCGGTAGAAGGGGACAGGTGCCGTCCTCCTTGTCGCTCCCCGTCTCTCGCGGGCCACCCCTCCCCTGCAGTGCCTCCTTCCTGTGTGTCTCCCCACCGGGCATCCCTCCTCCTACACCAGCTCCTGCCCTTCTTCTCTGATACACCTGTCCGCACACAGAGACGGGAGCCCTTTGTCACAGCTCTGGAACGTCTCCCGTGCACACGGACTCCGTGAAGGACGTCTCTAAGCTACGGGGGGAGCCCTCCCATCCTCCGAGCCCCAAAGGGCGTCTTACCCAGAGTCCCTACTCTGTTGCATGTTTAACGAGGAGGAGAAAGGAATAGGCTGAATTTTTTTTTTGGTTTTACTTTCCTTTTTTGGAGCTGCAGGTGATCTGGTGCCGATAAGGAGGGGTCAGGTGCGTCTCAGGGTATCAAGTCACGGAAACAAAAGTAGCCAGTGATTCAGGGACTCCGCACCGCTCACTCACCGCGTGTGATTCCCTCATTTGGAGGGACAGCACTTACAAACACGTATGCATTAGCTCTTCCTCTGGAATTAAGGAAAGCGTCTAGTTTTGTCTCTTGGAGGAATTAAAATAGTGATTCTGGGGAGTACCTTTAGCTTGCTAGGGTTTTAAATAAATACTGTCTCCCGGGAGACCTAGACTCCTTTACGATATTGGCAAATTGTGGTCACGTGTCTCGGGCTTCCTTCCAAAGGACGGGAGTCGCAAGCCAATGTCTTTGAGGTTGAGAAGACACAATGACCATGTGTCGACATCTGACGGGCTCTGGATGGACTTTGCGATTCAGAAATCGGATGCAGGTCACAGTTGAATGTAGTCTTTTTACACGGCAAGGTCCACGAAGGGTGTGGCTGAGAAGCAGGAATGTTCCTCCATCATTAAATCTACGTGGAATGTGAGGAACAATTAGATGGTCTTCTCAGAGGGATTATACTCCCGGGTTTTGGGGAAGTGTGGCAGGACCTCATTTAAAAATCTGTCTACTGATTTTGATCAATTTTTGGTTTTCCCCCCACAGTACTGAGTTTGTGCATACAATGAGGCCCGGTGTCATGTCTGCTCTCCAGAAATGCTCAGGATCTAGGGAAATTATTATCAATAACGGGTCCTTTCAAGACTTAATAGTGATCTAAATTTCCAGGTGACTTTTATCCCAAAAATTATGGAAAATAGGTTTGTTCACTTGGGCTGCCGTAACTCAGTACCGTGGAGTACAGGCCTTAAGCAACACACATTTATTCTCTCCTGGCCGGAGAGCCTGGGAGTCTGAGATCCAGGTGGGGCAGAGGCTGGGAGTCTGAGATCCAGGTGGGGCGGAGGCTGGGAGTCTGAGATCCAGGTGGGGCGGAGGCTGGGAGTCTGAGATCCAGGTGGGGCGGAGGCTGGGAGTCCGAGTTCCAGGCGGGGCCAGGTCTGGTTCCTCCTGAGGCCCCTGTCCTTGGCGTGTAGACCCCGTGTTCTCCCTGTGTCCTCCTGTGATTGTCCCTCTGTGCATGTCTGTGTCCTCCTCCCCTCTTCTTATAAGGACCCCAGTGCTACGGGATCAGGGCCCATCCTAATGACCTCATTAAAGACCGCATCTCCAAAGGTCCTGGGGTTAGGGCTTCAACATGTGAATTTGGGGAGGATATGATTCAGCGGTCACACCTACTTAGTGACTTGCTAAGAGTACATCTCTGAGAGCACGTGGATCTTACTATAATATACTTCCAGCACTTGGTTTTTTCTGTGCATTCTCACTGGAGTCACCAGGTTGTCTAAACACTGGGTGTAAGTTGAGCTAGTGGAATCAGGCTCTGGAAGTTCTCCGAACATAGCACGGAGAGCACACTATATCCTGATGGGAGCCACAGGGTGTCCAGGTCCCCATGACGAAGGACACATTTTAGTGGGAAAAGACCATCAGTGAAGAATGTATTTAATCCCCCAGCTGTGCAGTTATCATGTGAATGGAGGTCACTTCACCCAACATCTGCTTCCCATACGATTCTGGAAACAGGAAGCATGTTTTGCTTGTGTTTCTTGAGGCCACGTAGAACGCTGATGACTCCAGGTATTGACCTGAGCAACGATTATTTGGAGTTTGAAGTTGGAGTTGAGTGGACTCGGCAGTGCCGGTGTCAGTACCCAAGTGCAGTATATGAACTGCTGCTGTTGTGTTTTTGAGACGATACCAGGGCTTTCATTAAATGCACATTTGAGAACACGTTCTGTTCGGGGATAAAGTCGTTCCAAAGGCCACCTCAGCCCGTGGAGATAATTTTAAGAAGGGCTGAGTAACTTACCATCTGGGGTGCAAAATCAAGATTTCCCTGGGACAGAGGCTTGGGGTCTGCCCAAACACCAGCCTCCCACGTCTGCTCCTTGCCCTTTGGGTGTATAGAAATGCTGGTGTCCTAGAGTTGTTTGACCCCAGGACAGGGGTCCTACACCTTGGCACTATTGACTCTGGGGAACCAGATCATGCTCTGTGATGGGGTTGCTCTGTGTAATGTAGGAAAGTTAACAGCATCCCCGTGGTCCCCCCACTCAGTGCCAGTAGCACACTGTCCCCAGTGCTGATGACCAAACATGTCTCTAGACATTGGCAAAAAACTCTCCGAGGGACTGAAATAGTCTTCAGTTGCAGACCACTGGTGTAGAGCAAGAGATAGATAGATGATAGATAGCAATACATAGATAGATTTGATGGAAGGATGGAAGATACATGTCTAGTAGATGGATGGATGGATGGATGGATGGATGGATGGATGGAACAAAGGAAGGAAGGCAGACAGGGTGGATAGATAGATGAGATAGATGACAGATAAATGAACTGTAGGTACATATTCGATATAGACAGATGATATACACAGATATGATAGATGACATATATAGTTGATAGGTAGATATGATGTGTGGATAGATAGATAAATATGATGGATGGATAATGGATGGATGGATAGATGATACGTAGGTAGGTAGGTAGATAGATGATAGATATAGAGAGAATCTCCTCTGCTAAGGCAGGGCTTCCCCACTTGAGCACTGTTAACGTCTGGGGCTGGATGACTCTGATGTGGGGCGTCCTGGCCACTATAAGGTGCTGAGCAGTGTCTCTGGTCACCACCCAACACATGCCAGTAGTGTTCATTGTGACAACCAGAAATGTCTCCACATTGCTAAGTGTCCCCAGAGGTCACCATCACCCTGTTGAAAACCGTTAGCCTTGGGAGGTTGACTGCCACGAACCCAGTTCGCCACAAGGTGATGGGTCAACCAGAAGTCCGGTTAGCGTCCAGGAAGACAGAAATCTGGGGAGGGTTAATTTCCCTGCACTGTCAGTAGGAATCAGCAGATCTCATGGGAGCTGCGGCTTGTATGGGGCAGCCGGCCTGGTGAGACACAACTCAGGGACATCAGCTTCACGCTAACCAGTTCCATGCCACCATCTCTGCTTGGGGAGACACCTCTCAAGTCCAGACAGTGAGGCCAGGCTGGTCCTGTATGTGCAGGAGCATGAGTTGTCCACTCCGCGCTGACTCTCTGAGGCCCCCCACATAGCCTCCTCCTCCACCCTGGCTCAGGATGTACCTCATTGGGGTCGTTAAGATAGCTTCCCATATGGTGTCTCTAAGTTCTCTTTCTGCAGTGCCATGAGACTAATACTAAAACCAAGACACGATCGTGTGTCTCAGCCTGGAACTCTTCCGTGACTCTTGGTGACCAGCCTAGGCAGGTCAGGGACGGCAGGACACTTGTCTCCTGGCCACTGCCACCTTCTGCATGACCGACCGTTGCGGTCCTCCGTGCTGGCCATCCCCCATGGTGGAATCACCATCCTCACCCTCCAGTCCCTTTCTCTCATTGGCCAATGCCAGTGCTTGCTTCTAGAGTTCTCATCTCCAGTCTAGACCTTCCTCCTAGCTCAGATGCTTACTCCACCAAGAGGCTTCTGGCCAGACCTGGCCTGGGTGGACCCCCCTGGAGGCCTTTCGTATCTCTGCTGTGTACCAGCTGCAACAGTGTGCTCTGGTACCTTGCCTTTAGGTGATGGGCGGACTCTCCAGACGTGTGTGATCACATAGAGAATTCAGCATTATTAAGTAGTTAATGGATAGCTACCCACCTCCCACGTGCTGGGCTTCTTGCTGGGAGGTAAAGGTGCTGAAGTCTGGCCCTCTTAAAGCTATGGAGGGACCTGACATATATGCAGACAGATGTAGGATAGGGCGGCGTGTAGGGACACTGGAGCGAGGCTTGGTCACGTTCTTCCTAAGGAGCCCGGGGAAGTCCTACACCCTGACACGTGGAGAGGAGCCTTCTCCAGACCCTCACCCTCCATCTCTTGTGAGCCTGCATCCTGCTTGCCTATCTCCTGCTAGAACACAGACCCACGCTCTGTGCCTAGAAAGGTGTCTGGCACATGGTAGGGGTTCAGACTCAAGGATGGCGAGTGCAGAGCTGGGGAGGGAGCATCCTGGGTCCATGACACACCGTGCTCCAGACGAAGAGAACAGAGACCATTTCAGGAGCAGACTCATGTGATTGTAGGGGCTTCCAAGTCAGAAATGTGGGATCGGCCAAGTGTCTTGAAACTCAGGTAAGAGCTGATGTTTCAGTCTTGATTCTGAACTCTGTAGAACCACCCAGCGAGCTGGTGACTCAGGCACAGTATCTATATGGCAGTCAAATCCAGAGGCAAAATCCCCTCTTCCTTGGGAAACCTCACGTTTTTTTGTTCTTCTTATTTTTTTTTTAATTTTATTTATTGAGAAAGCAACAGAGCACAAGTTTGGGTGAGAAGAGGGGGAGGAAGAAGCAGACTCCCCACTGAGCAGGGAGTGCGTTGTGGGGCTCGATCCCAGGACCTTGGGATCATGACCTGACCCAAGGGCAGATGCTCAACTGACTGAGCCTCACAGGTGCCCACATGTTTTTTCTCTTAAAGCTGTCAACTGATTAGACGAGGCCCACCATATCATGGCGGCTCATGTACTTCTCCTAAAGTCAACTGACAGTAGATGTTAATCACATCAAAAAAAAAAAAAAAAAAGTTTTCAGAGCACCATTGAGATCCTGTTAGATCATGTGTCTGGGCACCAGGGCCTCACGGAGTTGGTCCATGAAACTAGCCATCACAAGGGGCAAAAGCAAGAAAGCTTGAGCAGAAGAGCAGAGCCATTCCCTCATAGGGATGTGATGCCCAATGTGATGGGGGCAGCTCATGAAGCAGGACGTGATGCCTGCAGCCACAGAGTCCGGATCCCGAGCGGCATCGTGGCCGGAAACCCCATTGCACACTTCTGCTCCTGTCCCCAGCCTTCACGCACCGTGTTCTCTTGGAAGTCTATGTAGATTCCCAAACCTTTGCTTCCGCTTTCACAGGACTGGGGAGTTTTATCCTGCTCTGCTCTGTTCTCCTGGCAGCTCCTCTGCCTTCCCTCTCTGGGCAGCATCTTTAAGGCCCCCTTCCATGCACCTCTGGGTGACAAGGGCTCATTCTTGTCACTGCCTTGTCTTGGACACCTTGTGTTCAGCTCTGTATGGTGCCACCACAGTCTTCATCAAACCCTCTGTGCTGTGGGCTGGTCGCTCCCTGTTGGCTCAGAGGGGCTGCAGGAGGTCCAGGACAAGTTCACCTGTCCGGGGAACTAGCTTGCATCCCCCACCCCTCTGCCGGTCCTCCTCCTTGGTCCTGCTGTACGTCCCTCCCTCATCTCAGCCCTCTCTTATTTCTCGTTTCTCCTAACCGTGCCAAGTTGGTTTTGGTTTGTTTTTCCAAGATGAGAAAATGCCATGTGTCTTCTGGATGCTTGTGACTGGTTCCCATCATTCTGAAGGACCTAGGGTGGTGTTTCTTCACCAGCAGCTTACTCCCCTTCCTAAATGATCCCGTGTGTGCTTGTAAACTTTGGAGACGGAGTTTGCTTTGCTTGCAAGCAGCTGTTCACACGAGACAGCCGCTCTTCGGGAAACGGGCACGTTGACTGTTTTGCTAAGGTGTCCCCCACTATCCCACCCACGGTGTAACCAGGTGATAGATTTTCAAAGCAGAGCCTAGTGACTTTACCCGATTGCTGGGTGGTGGCGGTGGCTTTCTGTGAGCAGCGAAGACGTTGGACCACTGTCGCTGGTCGCCGAGCAACGACATTTGGGATGGCACCTCTTGGTGTGCTGCGGGGTCTTGTGCTGCCTGCTGTCGGGGGGAATCAGTCAGGCTTCCAGTGCAGGTAATGACAGTCACGGACGGTGATCATGCTTTATCAGGGCCATTCCAGAAGCCTGCTTGTCATGCTAACGTGAGCACCACGGGACGGGAAGGAATGCATCGCCCTCCTGCAGGGCTCTGTCCACCTTTATCTCTTCTACTATGGGTTCCAGGGCTCAGACTTTGCCTGATGAAGTTGCTCATTCGGATTTCTCAGCCCAGGCGCTCCTGACATCTGGGGCTGGGTGCCTCTCTGATGGGGGGCATCCTGGGCACTCTAGAATGCTGAGCAACATGTCTGGTCGACACGGTTAGTTGCCAGGATTTCTATCCTTCCCCACTTGTGACCACCAACACAGCTCTGAGCATTTCCAGCTGTCCCCCAGACGGACGGAGCTGCCCCGGCTGAAAGAGCCAGCGGTGAATCAGAGACCCACACAGTAAGTGTGCGTGCGTGGGGTCCCACTCTCCCTTTCCGGACCCAGCCCCTGAGCCAGGAGCGCCATTACTCCGTCAGTGAGACTGGCCCGTGGACCCCACCACAGTCCCTAACCCGGTGCGTCTTGGCACATGAGCAGAGCCAGGCTAGTGCTGACATCGCCTAAAGCAAACATCTCTCCGTGTCTACCGGCTTGGGTCTGCTCTCTGTGTCCCTTAGTCTGCAGTCGGGTAGTTGGCAAAGCTGTTCCTTTGTTGCCCTCGTAGTCAAGGGGGAAAGAACACCACATTCTGAGTCTCTCTGCACTTCTGTCCATGTGAAGCTTAAAAGCAAAAACGCTGACAATATGTCTCGGAGGTCTGGGGACTCTGAGAGTGGCCAGGCCGGCAGCATCTGTGCTGGTGGGCAATGGAGACAAGCAGGTGGGAAACGGGGCAGCCAGGGCACCGTGGGGGTGTGGGGCTGGGAACGCATGAGCACGGGTGCACGTGTGCTAGGCTCCCTGTGCACTCGCCGGGGACGGGGGTTCCAGGAATCACGAGGAAGAGGTCACACTGTCCCCGGCTGACACGGCCGTGTATTCGGGCTGGCACACGCCTAGCAGGGTGGGTGGGAGATCAAGTGGATAAGCATTTGCAGAGAAGCAAGAGGTGGCTGTTTCTGGAGAGAGCAAGTGCACAGCCACCAGCCAGGGGCCGTCAGAGCCACCGAGGGCAGGCGGGGGACCCTTGGGGACAGGAACTGGAGGACACCCCAGGGTGAGGGATAGAGCAAGCCAAGGGCACCTTGGGGCAGAGCTGGCTGCCACAGAGCCAGGTCGGAAAGTAGAAGGAACGTTCCAGAGCCTCAAATTGCACGAAGAGATGAGCAAGAGCCGATAGGGTGACACGCGTGGGCGGTGTCTCGGTTTCTTGTTGTAAAGGCAGAAGAGCAACTTTGCTGCAGCATCAGGAGAAAGTACGACCGATTCTTTAAATGAAGGAGGCTGGACTTTCGAGTCAGTTCACACCTTCCGGTAGGAGCCCTGCCACAGACTTTGCAAACAGAAAGGCAGGGGTCAGTGCTAAGGGCGGAAAGCACTGCTCTGAGCTGAGGTCAGGGGCAGGTGGGGCCCAGACATCCTGTGTGTTCCTTGTCACTGTAAGCCACAGCCCGTTTTTTTGCTCTTCATAGGTTCACACCTACTCTTGAATATGTTCAAAAATTCTCATTTTCTCCTTGTAGTAAAATGCACCTAAACATAAAATTGGCCATTTTACCCATTTTTAAGTGCACAGCTCAGTGGCATTGGGCACATTCACGCTATTGCGCAATCATCCCCACCAGCATCTCCGGAACTTTCTCTCTCCCCAAACTGAAGCTCTGTCCCCATGAACCAGTAACTCCCCGTCCCCAGCCCTGGCCCCACCACCTACTGCTGTCTCTATGGATGGGACTCCTCTAGGGACCCCATATACGTGGAATCAGGCAGGATTTGTCCTTTTGTGTCTCCGTCATGTCACTCAGCACCATGTCCTCAAGGTCCATCCACATCATAACAGGTGTCAGAACATCCTTTTCCAAGGCTGAGTCATATTCCATTCTGTTCGTGGACAGATAAACATGCTGTTTACCCATCTGTCCATCCATCCCTCCATCCCTCCATCCCTCCATCCCCCCATCCCCCCATCCCCCCATTCCCCCATCCCACCATCCCCCCATCCCTCCATCCCTCCATCCACCTACCCATCCTTCCATCCACCTATCCCTCCACCCACCCCGTCCACCCACCCACCCACCCATCCATCTATTCTTCTGTCCACCCATCCATCCCTCCCTCCGTCCATCCATCCCTCCATCCACTCATCCATCCATCCATCCATCCATCCCTCCATCCACCTACCCATACTTCCATGCACCCATCCCTCCACCCTCCCCATCCACCCATCCCTCCACCCACCCCATCCACCCACCCATCCATCCATCCACCCAGCCATCCATCCATTCTGTCTGTCCATCCATCCATCCATCTGTCCACCCACCTATCCCTCTATCCACCCATCCATCCACCCCCCATGCAGTCACTTATCCATCCATCTGTTCATCCATCCACCTACCCACCCCCCATCCATCCACTTACCCATCCATCCAGCCAGCCATCCATCCATCCATCCATCCATCCATCCATCCATCCATCCAACCATCCATCCACCCATCCACCTATCCACCTATCCATCCATCCATCCATCCATCCATCCATCCATCCATCCATTATCCATCATCCATCCATCCATCATCCATCATCCATCAGTGGACGCTTCGGTTGGTTCCATGTTCTGGCTCTCATAAATAATGCTGCTAGGAATATGCAGTGTGCGTGTCTGTTCGAGCCCCTGCTTTAACTGCTTGAGTGCATTTTCAGTTCTCGAATTTCATTTCCCTCCTGTTTGTGGAGGGACTTAAGATTTTCTCTTCCTGGTTTTTCTTTTCTCAGGTTGCCTCATGCAGGCAACTATCTTCCTTCCACCTTCCCTCATCACCAGGTCATCACATGGATGGTCTGGTACGGATCTTTGTGTCCTTAAAAGTGTGTGTGCACACACATACACACACACACGGGGTTCGGGTATCATTGCAGCATATTATACACACCCTTCCCGCTGTTTCCATCTTAGCTACGTGTGATCCCTTATGGGGGTTTTTGGGGAGGACACATTTGGGACGTTGCTCTTGGTCAGGTGTGTGCATGGACGTGCACGTGCTCCAGAAATCCTGCTCTCGTCCACCATGACCACCTTGCTCGGAAGTTTGGACTTCACGACTCCAGCTAAGCCATGCTGTTTCTTCCCCAGCTGCCCGGAGCTATCTGAGTCCCACTTGCTCCTGGTCGGTCCTACTCACATGGCTCCCAGGCAGTTCAAAGTCCTTCTGTACAAACATCAATTCTTGACCTTCCTCCTGACCTCCTATCCCTAATCAGTTCTTCCTTTCCCTGTCCCCAAATGGCCCTTCCAGCCCCGTGGGCTCCATTTTCGATCTGCTTTTCTTTGCCTCTGTGTACACTCCGGCCAGGGGTCCTGCCCTTTCCTCTTCCAAACCACATCACCAGATCTGTCCAGCCGGTGGCATCTTCACAGAAGCCACTGCAGCTCACCGCGTCCCTTGCTTTCTTCTGAGCGTCCGCTCTGGATACCAGCCTAGGGCTTCCTTCTGACATGAACACTGGCCTGCAGTGTTCTTTGCTGTCAGATCCCATGGGAACGGGAGGTTTCCTGTGTGCATGATGGAATGTAAGCTCTCTGTCACATCTCTGAGGTCCCAGCGTTTGCCTGGTGCCTTGGTTTCCAGCCTTCTTGGATGTCCCACCGCCAGCCTTCTTTGACCAGAGGTTTATCCTGCCTGCGGGTCCCGACTTTCACCTGCTCTTGACTCCTTGCTGCCATCCTGTGTTTCCTCTTTACACTGGGCTCCCCATCGAGCCCGCAAGGCTCAAGACCATCAACACAAGAGCTGCCCTTTCCGTTGCTGCGTATCCAGCTTGTTGCCTGGTGCACGGTGAGTGGGTCCTTGGTCAGAATTTACCTAGTAAGGGCACCTGGGTGGCTCAGTAGTTAACCATCTGCTTTTGGCCCAGGTCAGAATCCTAGGGTCCTGGGATAGAGCCCGTTGTTGGGCTCCCCACTCAGCAGGGAGTCTGCTTCTCCCTCTACCTGCACCCCCCCCCCCACCGCTCGTGATCTCTCTCCTCTCTCTCTCTCTCTCATAGATTAAATCTTTTTTTTTTTTTTTAAGATTTTATTTATTTATTCGACAGAGATAGAGACAGCCAGCGAGAGAGGGAACACAAGCAGGGGGAGTGGGAGAGGAAGAAGCAGGCTCCTAGCGGAGGAGCGTGATGTGGGGCTCGATCCCGTAACGCCAGGATCACGCCCTGAGCCGAAGGCAGACGCTTAACCGCTGTGCCACCCAGGCGCCCCTCTCATAGATTAAATCTTAAAAAAAAAAAAAATTTACCCAGCAAATGGAGCAAAGAGCAAGTTGAGTATGGAGCTGGATAGCGTGTTTTTTCATGAGTCATGGATCCGTGGTGCTCGAGCAGGACTCCTAAGACATAGTGAATTTTAGATCCAGAAATGCCTCTTTTTCTCACACCACTGGTGACAAACCCACTTATGGCTTTTTGCCCTTCCATTTTTGTTGTTTCTAGACTCCATGCAAGGGACGGAGTCCTGCAGGGAATGGGAATGAACTAGCCAGCGCATTAGCTGATGCCATCAGTCCTGTTTCTCATTTTCTGAACTCAGATTTTAATTCATTTATGGCCACCCAGACTCCGCCTCTCCCCCCACAAGCCCCAAGTGATGACTTAATGCTTATAAATGTTTTCGTAATAGTAACGTCAGCGTCTCCTTGAATGTTGTGGTTCTTATTAATAACGCCCAATGCGGTACACATTCTCTCCGTGTAAGGGAAGTCTTGCTCATGTAAATTTGAAGGAAAAATGTACCCGTGGAATTTTTTTCCTTTAGGATATTTATTTGACTTGAAGAAAGACAGGGGAACCTGGGCCCTCACGAGTTGTTTTTTTTTTTTTTTCATAGTCTCGGTTTTTGAGTCCTCGTGGAGTACCTTTATTTGAAAGCCCTTACTTCTCAAGGGTGCTGGTGACCCGTGGCCACCTGAGTGGGGTGTGTGTACCTAGGATTGACAGCCCACTTACTGTATAATGCCCGTTTCAGGTTGTTGTTGACGCTTTGGTGGGTTTTATTGAGAGATTTCTGCAACAAATGTGCTACAGATGTGTATGGGTCTAGTTCTCCCCACTCAAGTCATTTGTGTGTGACATTTGTTGCTGTGATATTGTGATTTGTAAGAAGAAACAGATGTTTGGTCTTTGTCAGTTGGCGCTGAGCTCTTAAAACCCTTGGAATTTCCGCAGTGATAGGAGTGACAAAGGTGCCTTTTGTTATGTGAATGAGGTGACTTTTGGAGAACACCCAAGGGCAGGGGCTGGTTGCCTGGGAAACCAATCCTGTAATTGGAGGGTTGGCATTCTCGGTCCCACCCCAGATCTACAGGGAGGCCAGAGGGGCTGGAGGCTGAGTTAATCCCTGCTGGCCAGTGATTGAATCAGCCTTGCCGTTGGGATGAAGCCTCCATGAAATCACATAAGGACAGGGTTTGGGAATGTCCAGGATGGTGAGCTCGGGGAGATTTGGGGGAGAGTGGCCAACCTGGAGAAGACGCAGCCTATGCGTCTCTGCCATGTGGCTGTTGCTGAGTTACAGCTCTTCATAACAAACCAGTAATCCAGTGAGTAACATGAGCTCTGTGAGGCCCTCTGCCAGATTAATGGAACCGGGGGAGGCGTCTTTGGAACCTGGGACCTGTAGCAGCCCTATCGGAAGCACAGGGTTTGTGGTTGGCACCTGAAATGTGTGTGTTGGATGGGTGTAGTACGGCTACACCCTTACCCTGTGGGATCTTCTGCTGTCTCCAGGTATAGACAGTGTCAGAATTCAGTTGAGTCATAGGACGCCCAGCTGGTGTCACAGACTTGCTCGGTGGTGTGGGGAAAAGACCAACATGTGTTGGAATTGGGAGCAGAATGATAGACACTAAGTCCCAGTTTTTAGATATATAAAGGTACCCATGACCGAAATTCAACTCACCTGGAACCTGGGTGACAGACTCTGAGATCGTCAACCCACTTCTCCTGCCCGAATCTCCTGGTCTCCACCCATACTGTCTTGGGGGTTAATACATTCCACTTGGTTGATTAATCCCGAAAGTTCTCTTTCATTCCTTACAGGCTGACTCGCTTGGCCCTGTTGTAATCTCCCCCATTGTGAACCATCTCCCATGCCTTTGAAGGGTGCAATTAGGTTGCGTTCCAACATGGCGGATGCATTGTTCTCAAGAGCTGAGAAGGGATCTGCGTAGATGATTAACCTGGCTGTGGATCAGTAGGAGTGGCTGTAGAAGATACACAAAGAATGGGTGCATACTGATTGACGAGTGTGCACATGTGTGCATGTGTGTGCGTGTACAGACTTACGCATTTGAGTGGTAGGGAGATAGGTTTCTGCATATTTTCCTACTTTTCCGATGAAATGAAACAAAGTTGTGGAAAATACGGGTGCTGTGACTTGGATAGTTTTGACCGTTTGGGGTCGTTTCAGGGTCTCCATGCTGCCCCCAAATTGTGGAACACCAGTCCTGTCTTCTGGTGAGTTCTAGCTCAGTTGGCCACTCCTCTTGTTCCAGAGAAATCCTGAACGTCACCAGCCTACATAGAGGTCCATTCTACAACTTCACCCCTCCGGTGTTATTTGGACCCTAGACTATATTTTCCCACTCGAGCAGTGAAGTCGTTGTTGGATCCCAAGTTGCCCCATGAAAGCAGAGTGTGGCCGCCATATGCATTTGAGATACTGAGCATCTGTATTGAAGCATCAGGGGAAGGAGTGTTCTTACCATACTAATCAAGAAATAGAGCATGGGGCCGCAAGGAAACACTCCTCCGGGCTTTAAATGATAGGAAGAAACGTGGCTGGCTGGAGAGTCTGTATAACTGTAAAGGTTTCTCCAGGAAGTGACAGCCAACCCCCAAATCCCCAAAACACCGTTCCTGCTTCCTGTATCCGTCCGGCCTCCGTACCACAAATCTTGAGCCTCCGGGGCTGCAAGAAGCGAGAAGGGGAAGCAGGACACAGATGCAGTTTTCAGTAACTGAAAACAGGGACCTTCGGCAGGTCCCCGTGGTTGCGTTTCTGGTAGGCAGCTTGGAGAGAGGACGGCATTTGTGCAAAGCCCATTTGTGGGTCCGTGTCGTCCCGCACGGCATCCTTAAGCAAAGGGTCTGCACGTTTCCACGTGCATTTTGTGAAAGCCTTTTGTATACACAACCCGTGTTCTGCTAATACATAGAAACACCATGATCAGCAAACCACACATTCTTCTTTAAATGGTTTCCTTGACCATAGTCGAGGTTTTCATTTCTGGGTTTGGGATTTTTTTCCTCTCTTCCATCACGTGTTTTTATTTTTTTGCCTTAACTCCTGCCGTCCTGACCACTGCATACGCTTATCCCTTTGCGATCTTCCTTTGAGTTATTCTTCACGTCGTGGCAGGCTGTGTCCCCCAATGCTTTATTGGAATGGCCCATCTCAGCAGGTGAGACCCTCTGGTAGAGCCGGTGCCCTGAGCATTGTCCCGCAGGGATGCCCAGTTCTCTGGGCACAGTTGTACTTTTGGTGAAGCCCAGATGGACGCGGCTCATGGGGAGGCAGCCGTGCAGGGAAGCACCATATTGTCTTGATCACGGAAGATGCAAGAGGGAGCCTTGCAGCATTGACTACCATGGCGTGGCCGTGCTTAACATCGTCCTGCGCGTCGCCCATCCTGTGGGGTGGCTTTTACTGGGGGACGTCTCCTAGGGCTGATTGTATCACATGCATATGTCCTACGTCCTCTCAGAAACACAGCATCCTCTCAGAAACGCAGGGCGTAGTTCCAAAGCTTGTCTCTCTTCTCCGCGCGTCTCCTCTACGAGAAAATATCCTTCCTCCATCACCGTTGATCTCCCTGCAATGTGTGTGTTTTGTTTCCTTCTGTCAAGACTTCTCGAAAACAGACAGTACCTGGCGTCTTCTGCAATGCCTCCCTCCATCCCACCTCTCCTTCCAGTAACAGAGCTCCGAATGCCTTTGTAAGGCTGGTGAGCCTGTTCTGACTTGGACATTTTTAATGGCCACCTTACCCTGGCGCGTGTTTGGGAAGCAGTCCGTCCATCTACTGTATATTTCCAGTCTTGATTATAGGGCCGGGGGGCCAAACCAGGTGTGATCCCCAAAGATGTGTCCACTCTGCATGAATTTGCTCGGGCTTCCAGAACAAATCCCACAGACTGATGGGCTTAAATAACACACATTTATTTCCCATAGTCCTGGAGGCTGGGAGTCCGAGATCCAGGCGGGGTTGAGGCTGGGAGTCTGAGATCCAGGTGGGGCCGAGGCTGGTTCCTCCTGAGACCTTCCTCTTTGGCGTGTAGACCCTGTGTTCTCCCCGTGTCCTCATGTGGTTGCCTCTGTGTGTGAATCTGTGTCCTCATCCCCTCTTCTTAAAAGGACCCCAGTCCTGTGGGATCAGAGCCCACCCTAGTGACTTCATTGTACCTTAATCCCCTCTTCAGAGACCTTATCCCCTCCTCAAAGACCTTATCCCCTCTTCAAAGACCTTATCCCCAATACCCTCCCATTCTGAAGCCCTGGGGGTTAGGGCTTCCACATACAGTTTTGGGGGACGCAATTCAGCCTGTTGGCCAAGATTTTTCTTTTTAAGATTTTATTTATTTATTTGAGAAAGAGTGCCAGCACAAGCAGGGGGAGGGGCAGAGGGAGAAGCAGACTCCCTGCCGAGCAGGCTCGATCCCAGGACCCTGGGATCATGACCTGAGCCCCCCCCCCCAGGTGCCCCTTGAGTTTTATCGGTGCCGTATCTTAACTTCTATCTCTAGCAGATTTTAACACCTGCCCACCTGTGTATTTTAGCATCCGTTCCTCTGCATGCATATCCTCCCGTGTACGTAGACGACATGTGTAACGTCCGTTCGTCCCCACACCGTAGCAGGTGTCTCTGGCTGACATGCGTGCGTGGGGAACCGCGGAGCCGCTCTCACTCCCGCGCTGCTGTCCCGCAGGTTCTGGACGTGCCACGACGAGCGCTTCCTCTACATGCTGATGGAGTTCGTGCCGGGCGGCGAGCTCTTCAGCTACCTGCGCAACCGGGGCCGCTTCTCCAGCAGCACGGGGCTCTTCTACTCCGCGGAGATCGTCTGCGCCATTGAGTACCTGCACTCCAAGGAGATTGTCTACAGGGACCTGAAGCCGGAGAATATACTGCTGGACAGGGAGGGTCACATCAAGCTCACGGACTTCGGCTTCGCCAAGAAGCTGGTCGACAAGTAAGTGGCCGCGGGCCCCCGTGGCCGCGTCGGGCAGCCGCCGTTCTCCTCCCCGTTCCCGCGAATTCCGTTGTGTTGGGGTTCCACATGTAAGTCAGCTCGGGCCGTGCTTGTCTTGGCGCCCGACTTCTCTTTCTTGGCATCTGGCCTCAAGGTCTGTCACGCTGTCGCAAATGGCGGGATGTCCTTTTTCAAGGACGAAGCGTAGCCCGTTGTACGTAGAGAGCACCTTTCCCTCCTCCGTTGATCTGCCAATGGACACAGGTTGGTTCCATGTCTTGGCTGCTGTAGATACTTCTGCAGTGAGAACGGGCATGCAACTATGTTTCCATTTTCTTCACATAAATACCCAGATGTGTCATGGGGTGGATCGTGGGGTAACTCTATTTTTAACTTGTGGAAGACCCTCCATGCTGTTTTCCAGAGTGGCTGCACCAGCTTGCGTTCCCACCAACAGTGCATGTGCATTCCCCATTCTCCACGTACTGCCCAACACCTGTTACGTCTTGCCTTTTTGATACTAGCCGTGGACAGGTGTGCGGAGCTGTATCTCAGATTACGTATTCTTTTTATCAGAGTTATATACGTACATATACTGCGCGTCAAGGAGCTCTCTCCCCTCCCCCCCAGCTTATTGCCGCTCTCAGCAGAAGACCACTGTCAACACTTGGCTCGCCTCCTGGTACAGCTTCCGAAATTTTGCTCTTGCTGTCTCTTTGCTGCTTCTGAATCCTCATGAAATATGCTTTTTTTTAATTAAAGATTTTATTTATTAGAGACAGAGAGAGCAACAGCACAGGGGAGTGGGAGAGGGAGAAGTAGACTCCCCTTGGAACAGGGAGTCCAACATGGGACTCGATCGCAGGACCTGAGATCATGAGCTGAGCCAAAGGAAGATGCTTAATTGACTGAGCCCCCCAGGTGCCCCACGCTTTATTTACGCTTTTGTAAAAACTTCTTCCTGTCATTCCTCATTGCCTTTTGGGAGGGGGCAGAACTGGATGCAATCAGTTCACCATCTTGGACAAGAAGACATGATGCCCGAGGTCGTCTTGGGGTCGTCTAAAGTAATTCCCTCTCTTGCTTTTTATTTCTTAGAATAACAAAACACCGAAAAAGTCCTCTTGTCGAACCAGTAGATTATCTGTTCTGGTGTTTTTCTCTGTAAATGAAGGCCCGGTACCTAAAACTGTGCCCACAGATTTCTGTATCCGCTGAATTCTGTAATGTGGATTTCTGATACTGGGCTCACCGCAGGAGGAAACGGTCTCATCATCGTTCGCGTGGGCGTTGCTCTCGTCAAGCGTAGTCCTGTAAAATGAAACCGTAACGTAGTTGGGCGTAAAATGCCTTCTTGGCGTTCTTCACGCAGTGGTCCAGACTGCCCTCTGTTCCACTGGGAAAACGTTTACAGCATGTGTGCAATCATAGAATACATAACGTATGAAAGTACAGCATTCGAGTTCAGAGAGGCTGATGGACTTGGTGCAAAGCTGGTGTAGGTTGGTGTTCCCGGGTCTTGCAGTGTCAGGATGTATAGGGAGCGTATTCCCTCCATTAGGAACAATGTAGCTTTTGCATAGAGGATTCAGGGAAAACTTAATATTTTAAATCCCATGCATTTAAGCCGGGAGTACTCCTTCCAGGAAGCACTGGGGGCTTGTCTTGGGGTCGAAAGGTTGGGGTTTGAATGCAAATCTAGATGTTTAGTCCAAAGACGCGACTAAAGGAAAGAAGGGTATAAAGGTAGGTGTTGAAACTCTCTAGTATGCTGTGTAGACACTTTGTCACATCACGCCTTAGTTTTCTGGATTTCTGTTTTGTTTTGGGGTTATTTTGCTGTGTTTTTTTCCCCCCCTACTAAACTATGAGGTTTCTTTCCTGTATTTGCGGTTGGCTCATTGGTCTCTTGGTACAATTAGGCGTGAAAGAGAGTCACGTGCCCAGACAGACGGAGGGAAACAGAGCTGTCTTTTGCTGATACCGTCACACCTACAGCCCTAAAATATTCCCCGGAGAAGGATCAAGGTGTATGTTCTGTTCCCCTGGACACATTGAGTAATTACTGCTCCTAAAATTTCTCTGCAGAGCAGTGCTATCCAAGACAAACAGAACACAGATGTCACGTATGGCTTCAACTCTTTAACAAGTCTTGTTTTAAAAAGCAAGAATTTGGGGGCGCCTGGCTGGCTCCGTCCGTAGAGCGTGCCACTCTTGATCGCGGGGTTGTGAGTTCGAGTCCCACGTGGGGCATACACCTTACCTAAAAATAAAATCTTTAGAAAAGAAAGTAAAAATTTAACAATATAGCCTATGTAAATCAGTGTATCTCAAATAGGATTATTTCAACGTATCATCAGTGCAGAAATTGAGAGGATGTACATGAATTTCTGCTGCTAAGTTTTTGAAATCCCTTGACCGTTTTACCTGTGTGGTGCATTCCAGTTAGGGTACTATATTTTCATCAGAAATGCTTGATCTTTATTTAACGTTAGTGTTTATTTAATGTTAATCCATAACATTTACAGTTGGAAAAATAACATTCACGTGCCAGGCTCTCCAGAAATACCAGAACCTTTCTCAGTAACTCCCTTTGAGTATGGGTTTTTAAATTTAATTTTAAATTAAAAGCAGATTAAAATCTTAATTCCTTAGTACATTTTTTTTTTTTTTTAAAGATTTATTTATTTATTTATTTGACAGAGATAGAGACAGTCAGCGAGAGAGGGAACACAAGCAGGGGGAGTGGGAGAGGAAGAAGCAGGCTCACAGCAGAGGAGCCTGATGTGGGGCTCGATCCCAGAACGCCGGGACCACGCCCTGAGCCGAAGGCAGATGCTCAACCGCTGTGCCACCCAGGCGCCCCAATTCCTTAGTACATTTTAAGTGCTCCTAAAAGTACATGTGGTTGCTGGCTCGCATACTGGACAGGCCGACACCTGTTAGGGGCGCCACGTTGTCTCAGTGTGTGGAACAGGTGATGCTTGATCTCGGGGTTGTGAGTTGGAGCCCCGCACTGGGTATAGAGATGACTTAAATAAAAATAACACTTTTAGGGGTTCCTAGTGACTCGCTGGGTTAAGCGTCCGACTCTTTTTTTTTTTTTTTTTTAAAGATTTTATTTATTTATTTGACAGAGATAGAGACAGCCAGCGAGAGAGGGAACACAAGCAGGGGGAGTGGGAGAGGAAGAAGCAGGCTCCTAGCAGAAGAGCCTGATGTGGGGCTTGATCCCATAAGGCCGGGATCACGCCCTGAGCTGAAGGCAGACACTTAAGCGCTGTGCCACCCAGGCGCCCCAAGCGTCCGACTCTTGATCTCAGCTTGGGTCTTGGTCTCAGGGTCATGAGTTTGAGCCCCACGCTGGGTATAGAGATTACTTAAAAATAAAACTTAAAGAAATATATTTCCTGATGACGTGGGGTTGGCTAAGGTGGTAATTCTATTCCCCGTATTGTGGAAACATCTGCATTTATGAGAACCTTGATTGTGTGGGGGAGCAGTTTTATGCTAAATGACTCATCTCTCTGGCGGTTTTTAAGAAAGCGGTCATCCTAGGAACATTCTGTAATGCAGTTAAATTGAAACTGATTTTCCCCTATAGGATTTCACCTATTACCTTTCTAAGAGTAAAGCACATGAAAATGAAGTGCGTTTCCATAACCTTTGCGGCAAAGACCTATTAACACAAAATAATTGGTTTCTAACGTTGAGGCTGCCCCCTATTGGTAGCACGTGGTATATGGTACACCCTTTTTTTTTTTGTTTTTTTAAGTCCCTTATTTGGAAGTCTGATTCAAACTCACCAGATGTAAAATATTTCGCAAATTTGCTCGATGATACGTTTGGCGAGCTATGTTCCTCTGCAGTGAATCCAGTCTATGTACTTAGCATTAAATGCACGATGTGGCTTCATACATCACATCGAACAATTAATTTACTTAAGATGTTGAACTTTGGGGCGCCTGGGTGGCTCAGTCGGTGAAGCGTCTGCCTTCTGCTCAGGTCATGATCCCAGGGTCCTGGGGTCGAGTCCCACATCGGGCTCCCTGCTCAGCGGGGAGTCTGCTTCTCCCTCTGCCTGCTGCTCCCCGTGCTTGTGCTCTCTCTCTCTCTCTCTCTCTCTCTCGCTCTCAAAAAAGAAAAAGACATTGAACTTTGGAAAAGAAGGCTTCATTACCATCTAGATATGTTCCTTTTTAAAAATTTTTCATTTTATTTTATTTTTTTATATATTTCTGATATATTACAAAGAACTTCGTTCTTTAGTCATGGTTTTGTAGATTGCAAAAACGTTTTTACACCCTTCTTTCTATGTGTTTTTCTCGGTTTGCTTGATGAGTGAGGTTGCTCCCTTCTGGGCCAGCATTGGTGACTTGGTGCCTATGGGCGTGTTTGCACGGACTCCCTTCCAGGTCAGGATTCTGAGAACTGACGTGACTTTTCCATAAACATGGAAGGAAACGTCCCCAGGAATCACTACAAAAGACATGGAACCAAAGAGAGCCTCATCTCCAATAATATTTTGAACACATAATTGAGAAAAGGCGTGCTTCTCCTGTTTTTTTTTACAGTAAGGGTGTACAGCGTGGTTAAGCATGTTTTAATTCGATATGATTCCCACTCTATGAATTGTATGCTTGTTTGCGCACGGTGACTCCGGTTTTCATGCTTACTCTTCATTCTCAATAACGGATGAATTTTTCCTCTTCTTTTTTTTTTTTTTTAAAGATTTTATTTTTATTTATTTGACAGAGATAGAGACAGCCAGCGAGAGAGGGAACACAAGCAGGGGGAGTGGGAGAGGAAGAAGCAGGCTCATAGTAGAGGAGCCTGACGTGGGGCTCGATCCCGTAATGCCGGGATCACGCCCTGAGCCGAAGGCAGACGCTTAACCGCTGTGCCACCCAGGCGCCCCTGAATTTTTCCTCTTCTGACATAATCTTACAGAACTCTTGTTTAATTACAGTGATAGCTCTTTTTCTTACACAAAAGTATCCGGCACACACACTTGCTATTATGCAGATAGGCTGCGTAACAGAAAAACGGACACATTAGGATTATTTTTCATTTTCTAAAATGATGAAAACAAAAGGTCCGATACATTTCATTTCGTTATTCTGTTGTACTTTTTAAAATTTAGATGAGACATTCAATGCTGTTGTTTGGATTTTCATGCCTGGCCTCTTGCTAGGGATAAGTAACATTGTACCCAGTGTTTAACGATTTGTTACTTAACGTTCTCAAACACCCACAAAAGCAGAGAGGAGAGTTTACCTTAAATCCTGTGTGCCCATCACCCGGCTTCAGTAGGCATCAAAGCTCTGCCACCTTATTTGACTTTTAACCTCTCCCAAATTTCCGTTTCTTATTATTTTATTTTTTAAAAGATTTTATTAATTTATTTGATAGAGAGCAAGCACAAGTGGGGGGGGGGGAGCAGCAGAGGGAGAGGGAGAAGCAGGTGCTCTGCCGAGCAGGGAGCCCGATGCAGGACTCGATCCCAGGACCCTGGGATCATGACCTGAGCCGAAGGCAGATGCTTCACCGACTGAGCCACCCAGGTTCCTCGTTGCTTATTATTTTTAAAGAAAGTGCCCACCCTGCTCTCTCTAATGGATAAGGATTAAAAAAAAATAACATCAATGCCATGATCACATCTTACAAAATAAAAGGAAAAATTCCTTAAGATCGTCTAACACCCAGTCAATATTCAAATTTCCCCCACATCTCAAAAATGTCTCTTTCTTCTCTGTAAACAAGGATCTAACCAAGGTTTGTACATCACATTTGGTTGGCTTCTCTCTTAGCTCCATTAAATCTGTAAAGTTCCCGTTTCGAGTTTCCCTCCCGACCGATGCCATTCATTTGTGGAATAACCTGGGTTGAGCCCCGTAGGAAGCCCTGTGATCTAGATTGGGTGGGTTACTTCTTCATGGTGTCCTTTGCCTTGTTCCTCTGTCCTCCCTTCTGTTCCTTCCTTCCTTTTTGGCATTTTAGAAACACATGGTGCAGGGTTTTTTGGTGATGTTCCTTTTGCCTGGTAGCAAGAAGCATACAGTTGGTGCTTGTCCTTGCATATGTGGGTCCAAGTGTTCCCTGCCCGCCCTCTCTTCCCACTGTCTCTACTCTGTCACTGTCACCGTGTGACCTGTGGGCTTAGGGGCCAGCAGGGGCGCTGCTGGCTCTCCCATTCTGTGAGAAGTGACAAAATGCTGATGCCCTCCCTCGGTCAGTCCTTCTGTATTTCTCAGCTGGAATTCTTCTCTAAAGAGCCCCTTTCCCTCATAAGCCATCGGGTGACCTTCAGATACCGTCCTTCATGAGAGCAGGAAGTCTCCCCTTCGTTCATTCACTTCGTTTAAGGGTTTGCAGAATCATGACCTGGGCCCTTAGTGACCTCAGAGGGGGCCACAGCATTTTTTAAAAAAAATACTGTTACACTCAGAAAACACATGATCTCATGTGGTTTTAATTCAAAACAATCTTGTTTTTCTTTTTCCTCCATGCTTGAATTGCCCTCGTCTTAATAGGCAATGACCACTCCCTTGATAGGGAGTGATCACGTAATGGGTTCAGACTCTCCTTTTGGGTTGATGAAAATGTTTCAACCTAGATAGGTAGTGTTTGCCTGACATTTTGAATGTACCAAATGCCACAGAGTGGCTTGCGTTAAAATAGCAAATTTTGGGGTGCCTGGCTGGCTTAGTCAGAAGAGCACAACTGTCGATCTCAGGGGTCAGGAGTTTGAGCCCCATGTTAGATGTAGAGATTACTAAAAAAAATAAATTTAGAACAATTAATAAAATGGCAGATTTTATGTTCTGTGAATTTTGCCTCAATTAAAAAAAGCAACAATAGTCCCATCTTTGTAGGAGCCCCTTCGAGCTGCCACCTGTACCCTCTTGCCAGCGTCCCATTGGCTTTGAGAACGTCCTTGCTTTCATTGACTAGAGGAAGCCCTGGGTCCCTGTACGAGTCTCCTCTCTACCCTGGAGTCTGCCACGTTTTTAAGGAACTCTGGACACTGTTGGTGGGAAATAGTATTTAAAGACCCCTCGAGGGGTGCCCTTTGCTGTGGGGGTTTCATTGCTTATAAGAATTCTTGGGGGGACAGAATTTAAAAACGTGGTTTTTTTTTTGTTTTTTTTTTTTCGAGAGAAGAACAAACGATGAGTCCAAACTTTCCTAGTTGTATTTAAGGCCATGGGTTTTTCGTTTTTATGAATTATTCTTATACCTCTTTGCTTACCCCAAAACTCTGACCTAACCCCACTGCATTTATTCAGAGCAGCAAGTCGTTGAAGTCCTGCACATAGCTGACCTTGGTACTGACAGTGTAGTTGAAATGATCCGGCCCAAGACGTGGGTCAGAATGTTTTAATCCCGTAGTTCGGCAACAAGCCAGAGAACCAAGCACAGTTAAGTTGTGAAACTGGTGAGGGCCTTTGTTTCGTGGAAACGAAAACCAAAGCTGTAAAAGATTGAGGGTTCGATGAGAGCCAGGCTTTGAAATCCACCCCTCTCTCTAAATATTCTTTCCTCTACACCAGGGCTCAACAGACAGCAGCCCATGGGATCTGGCCCACCACTTGTGTTTTGTAAATAAAGTTTTATTAGAACACACTTATGTAGTTTGTTTACGTGTTGTCTACAGCAGCTCTCATGCTACAGAGCAGAGTTCTGTGTCTGCAGCAGAGACCAGATGGCCATAGACAACATGGAAACAAATGAATGTTGTTGTGTGCCAATAAAACTTTATTTATAGAGTAAGTGAGGGGCTTGGGAGTAAATAGAGCAAGAGAGTGACACTTGGCAATGCATACCATTTAAAAATTTTTTTTTATTTAAATTCAATTCAGTTAACATAGAGTGCGTTACTAGTTTCAGAGGTACAGTTTAGTGATTCATCAGTTGCATATAACACCAAGTACTCGTTAAATCATGTGTCCTCCTTAATCCCGATCACCCAGTCACTCCATCTTCCCATCCACCTCCCCTCCCTTCCAGCAACCCTCAGTTTGATTCCTTAAGAGTCTCTTACGGTTTGTCTCCCTCTCTGATTTTGTCTGATTTAATTTTTCCTTCCCTTCTCCTATGTTCATCTGTTTTGTTTCTTAGATTCCACATACAAGTGAAATCCTATGGCATTTGTCTTTCTCAAACTGTCGTATTTCACTTAGCATAATACCCTCTAGTTCCATCCATGTTGCTGCAAATGGCAAGATTTCCTCTTTCTGATGGCTGAGTAATATTCCATTGTGTGTGCGCGCACGTGTGTGTGTGTGTGTGTGTGTGTGTGTGTGTACAGCACATCTTCTTTATCCATTCATCTGTTCATGGACGTCTGGGCTCTTGCCATAGTTTGGCTATCGTGGACAGCAATGCATACCTTATTTATTTATTTATTTAAGATTTTATTTATTTATTTGTCAGAGCACAAGCAGGGGAGGGGCAGAGGGAGAGGGAGAAGCAGGCTTCCCACTGTGCAGGGAGCCTGGTGCGGGGCTCGATCCCAGGACCCTGGGGACCATGACCTGAGCCAGAGCAGACGCCCAACTGACTGAGCCATCCAGATGTCCCAGGGCATTGCTTTTAATACCGATTTAGTTTCTGCGCGATGAAAATATATGAGCTGTTCATATATTCACCATCTGGCCATTTGCAGACACATTGGCTGGCCCCCTGCACTAGACCGTCTGCTGTGTGAACTGGTTAAGACCGACCCGAAGGTATATTCATACCACGGATGGTTATCCACCCCACATCTTCACTGTATAGATGAGAAATCCAAAGCACTGAGGGGGAGATGACTTGCCCACAGCCCCACAACTGCCCAGTGGTTGTCCCTTGTGACTTCCAGGTCAAATTTCTTTCTGTTACCATCAGCCTTTAGTAAGGGGAGCATCACAGAGCAAGGAGGAGGAATGAAGAGGAGAGCTGTGCGGATACTTGCCGCAGTTGGCCCATGTTAGTGTTAGGCTGGTCAGCTTGGGCCTATTGTTACTGCCTCGGTATGCCTTGCTTTGCTCGTCTGTGAAGTGAGAATTGTTCCTACTCTGTAGGATTGTTGCTAAGAATGGGTGGATCTGCTAATTGCAAAGTACATCCTTGGAACAGTTCCAGGCACATAGTAAGCATTGAGTAGACATAAGGTGCTTCTGACTTTATCATCTCCATCATCAGTATCCCCATCATCACTACGACCATCCCATCGTCACCACCGTCACCACCACCACCACCACCACCATCACCACCACCACCATCACCACCACCACCATCACCACCACCATCACCACCACCACCATCACCACCACCATCACCACCACCATCCCATCATCACCACCATCACCACCATCCCATCACCATCACCACCACCATCACCACCACCATCACCACCACCATCACCACCACCATCCCATCATCACCACCATCACCACCATCCCATCACCATCACCACCACCATCACCACCACCATCACCATCACCACCACCATCACCACCATCACCACCACCATCACCATCCCATCATCACCACCATCACCCCCACCATCACCCCCACCATCCCATCATCACCCACCATCCCCACCACCACCATCACTACCACCATCCCATCATCACCACCATCATCACCCCCACCATCACCACCACCATCCCATCATCATCATCACCCCCACCATCCCATCATCACCCCATCATCCCATCATCACCCACCATCACCACCACCACCCACCATCACCACCACCACCATTACCACCACCATCACTACCACCATCCCATCATCACCACCATCATCCCATTATCACCATCATCACTACCACCACCACCACTACCACCACCATCACCACCACCACTACATTATCACCACCATCATCATCACCATCACTACTGTCATTACTATGACCATCATCATCATCACCATCATCACCACCGTCATCACCATCACTACCGTCATTACTATTACTATCATCACCACCATCACCACCACCACCACCATTGCTATGGACTGAATTATGTCCCTCAAATTCATATGTTGAAGCTTCAACCCTCCGGAGGGGACTGTATTTGGAGATAGTGCTTTTAGGAGGTAATTAAGGTTAAAGGAGGTCAGGAGAGTGGGGTCCTAATCTGATAGGATTGACAACCTTATAGGAAATTGATTTGTCACAGTACTGGCGCTTGGAAGTCCAAGCTCAGGGTGCCGGGCAACGTGGTTGTTGGTGAGGACTCTTGCTGGCTTTTAGATGGCTGCCTACTCGCTGTGTCCTCATGTGGTGGAGAGAGATTTCTCTGTCCCTGTTCTTACAAGGACACCAGTTAACTGCGTTAGTTCATCTTGATCTGATACGACATCGTCTTAACTTGATGACATCTGCAAGACCGTGTTTCCAAGTAAGATCACATTCACAGGTTCTGGGGTTTAGGACTTTTGGGGGAACACAGTTCGCCCCCGCACAGATGCCCTGGCAGGCGATGGGAGACGAACACATGAGCAGTTGGAAATATACACTTTGCAGAGAATCCCGTCCACACGGTGTCCTACCCCCGCCACGGTGGAACTGATAACAGTGAGCACACTGAGACCATCGGGTGTCACCTTGCTGCTCTCCAATTGCTGCGTGAGCAGAGTAGAAGACCGGGAGCATGGAGATAATTCACAGCCTGGACCAGCGCTCTCTGAATAACATCTGGGGCTGTTTGTCTCATCTTTACAGTTTTACCGCCGCCGTCTGAATCTCTCTAGCAGTTTATGCCTCTCTGTACATCCACGAAGCACCGGGGCCGTTTGCAGGAAGGTCTTCCTCTGCAGAAGTATCGGGCTACCCAGGGCAGCTTAGACGCTGGAAACTTACACAGCCTTCCACCTGTGCCTCTTACCCTAGGCAGAGCCAGAAAGAGACTCACCTTTCCAAATGCAAGTGGAGAGGCTATACCTGATGCCTATTGAATGACCTGCCACTACCTCCACCTGGTTTTAATAGGAGCTAAGAGCTCGATTTCCAGCTAGCTGGGCGTGCTCCCAGCCTGGGAGTCCAGCACGAAGGGCCCCGTAAGTTGGCCAGAAGAGCACAGGTGGTCTGGAGGCATGCTCGAGGTCTCCATGGCTAAAGTGGAGAACCTCATGTGACATTCTTCTCCCTGGCAATACAGCACCAGCCGGGCACAGCTGTCTCTAGGGTTACAAATTCCCAGACTGACCCTTTGTCCAGCCTCTACCGAGGTCCTGCTTGCCTTATCTTGACTTTGTTTCTCAGACACTTGTGTTTGCAGCTTCCCTCCTTGGAGGACATCCTGCTCTGCCTGGCGTCTTCCGTCCCTGCACTTCTTATAAAGCTTATCGCAAAGTAGACTTAGGATAAATTGGAGCATCTCCCCCCTTTTTCAGTACACGGTTCCGTGGTATTAGATGCATTTGTAACGCCGTGCAACCATCCCCCCATCCATCTGCAGAACTTCGCGTCCTCCCCAAACGAAGCTCTGTCCTCGCGAGACACTTACTCCCCATCCCCCTGCCCCAGCCCCTGGCCCCGCCATCGACTTTCTGTCTCTGCATTTCCCTGCTCTGGGGACCCCATACACTTGACTTCATACAGTATTTGTCTTTCTGTGTCTGGCTGATGTCACCGAGCATCATGTCCTCAAGGTTCATCCACGTCGTAGCAGGTGTCAAGAGCGTCCTGCCTTTTAAAGGCTGAATCCTGTTCCATGGTGTGAATGGATCCCATTTTCTTTATCCATTCATCCATTGGTGGGCACTTGGGTTGACACCTGCCTTTTGGCCCTTGTGAGTCATGCTGGTCTGAACATGGGTGTGCAAGTATCTCTTCAGTACCCTGCCTTTGTGTCCTTTGGGTATATACCGGGACGCGTAATGGCTGGATCATATGGTGATTCTAGGTTTCACTTCTCAAGCACCCGCCATATTGTTTTCCACAGCAGCTGCACCAGCTTGTATCCCCACCAGCCGTGCATGCAGGATCTCTGTTCTGCACGGCCTCACTGACATTCCTGTATTTTTCACAGCCATCCATCCCGATGGGTGTGAAGTGGTCTGCACTTCTGACTGTTTCCTTCCTGCGAACCAGGGAGCAAAGCCACAAGGAGGACCTGAACTTCGTACTCATGGAAGCCCCATAGCTTCCTCTTTCTGAGCCACTGCTGCCTGCCTTAGAGACATGCTCTCATCTGTCAGAGTCTTAGCAGGTGAGGGGTGTGGTCAGCCATCCAAAGAGGCAGACGTGGAAATCAGTAGGGCCATCTCCAAAGTTGTCATTTCAGATGTCTGCTGTTCCTTGCCATCAATTAGTTTCCGTTCTATCCATACAGAACGTGCGGGGCCACGCCTGCAGGTGCTTTAGAAGGAAGGTCAGGTGTGTGCGTGGTCGGCGTGGTGGGGAACACGTGCCTTTCCCAGGGCTGCCATAACAGCACCCCGCCCAAGGGGCTTCGGACAGCGGTTTTCTCCCACGGTTCTGGAAGTTGGAGCTCGGGAATGAAGACCTTCTCAGGGCTGTGGTCCCACAGTGGCTCCTGAAAGAAGGATCTGTAAGGAGCCTCTGTCCTGGCTTCAGGTCACCTCACGCGGTTCCTGGAGGGTAGACGCCATCCCTGTGTCCCCAGTGGTCTTCCCTCTGTGTGTGTTCCTGTCCTCATCTCTTCTCCCCCACCACCTTTAATGAGTTTGATGACAGATAAAAATTGTACGTATTTACATTGTATAATATGGTTTTTAAAAAGGCTTATAGTGTGATTTGATACAGATTGTGACGTGATTACCACACTCAAGTTAATGGACACATCCAGTCATCTCAACTGGTTACCTGTTTTGGTGGGGATGGTGAGGACACATAAAATCTGCCGTCTGGGTAAATTTCGAATGTAAAATACGGTCTCACTAACTGCTCCCCGTGTTGTACATGACATGTCAGGACTTACTCATCTGATACTTGGAAGTCTCTACCTTTTCTAAAACAAGTATTTTTTACAGGTGAGTTCTGGGTCGCCTCCATGCCAAGGCACGTGAACCAGGAGAAAATGAAGAAAATCGGTCTTGAATTTTCCATAGAGCGTAAAATTTAGAAATCTCAGCAGAAACGTGACATATCTGTGAATTTTAATGGAACGTGGTGCCTCTTTTTAAGTATAAGGAGAATTCTCTTCTAAGGACAAGAGGAAAGGAAGTCCGTATACCTGTTGTGAAACAGACAGATCAGAGACAGCACAGGGAAGGGGTGACCAGAGTAAAACCCAACACACCTGACCACCAGAAGCTCCATCCTCTAGTCTGGGTGAAGTTTGGAGGGGGGCTCGGCATCCCTTATTACTTCTAGCCTGCTGTTCTCTGGGTGAGGGTAGAAGCTAAATTTTTGGCAAGTCTCCCCTCTTCTGCAGAGACGGTCCTTTCCAAAAGCCACCTGCTCCATGTAAACCCTTAATATCCTGATGTTGCTTAACCTAAGGATTTCTAGAAGCCACTGGGGAGATTAGAGTGACCACAAGCCCACAGAAACGTTGAAAACACGTCATACCTTTTGGGAGCAGGTGCAAAGGACAATTAGCAGCAGCTTTGCATTGCCTCTGGAGGACAGAACTGGCTCCTTGATGGAGCAGACACGTAGGTTCTTGAGGGGTTAGGGAGTGAATTCTTGAGTTTTTTTTCCACGCCGTTTTATAGGAAAACAGGTACTGTGGCGTTCTTGTGTTTCAGTAACCGTGGTAAGCAGCAGCCACGGTGCACGGCTGTGATCCCGAGGGCTTTTCTTCATTTCTGTTTGGGTTAATGAGCGTTTATAAGGGAACGAGTCCTTTGAGACAATGTCGGCGTTTCTGCCCAGCACGGTGGGTCCACGGGGTGGGGATGGGGCTTCGGCATGATCACTGGCGTCATTGTCACTTTCAGTCCTTCTGAGACGCATGCATTCACCCAGCACCGCTAACTTCTGTGCGTGTCCTTCTCTGTCCCCAGGACGTGGACCCTTTGTGGAACCCCTGAGTACCTGGCCCCTGAAGTCATCCAGAGCAAAGGCCACGGGAGAGCCGTGGACTGGTGGGCACTCGGCATCCTGATATTTGAAATGCACTCGGGGTGAGTAGGGCTTCCATGGAGAATCAGTGCATACTCTGGCACTTCCCCTCCCCTGCTTCTAGAACCTAGGTGCTTTTCGATGGCAAATACTCATGGTGTCCCCCCATGCCGGTTTCCCTGTGCCAACATGGCAGTGGGGACCCACAGTTAAGTGTGCTTTCATAAGAGCAAAAATACACAGGAAGCACCGGTATTTGGGACCTTTCTCCTGCCTAAATGTGCCTGTCTTCCACGCCTGCCTAAATGTGCCTATATATATAATAATATAATATTAAATCTTCTGTTCTGTTTTGGAACAATGCAGAAAGCTAAGTAATGATCATATGCGTTGGGTAAAAATAAATAAATTGCATACAGTGTAGGACGTTATGAATGAGTCCTATGCTAGAAAGGAGACCGTGTGCCCATACTTGCTTTCCAGGTTCCACTTCCCCCACATCCAGATACCAGAGGTGTTGAACAGGCATCAAGGTATCCCCGTGATTATTACATAAATACTCCAGTCTGGCTGAGGCATGAGACAGGTGTGCTGTTCTCTACCAGAAACATAAAGCCAGCAGCCCCCACTTAGAAATCATGGACGTGGGGATTCCTTCTGGTCCTACAGAGGAAAGGCTCTTCTCTGATGGTGCAGTGACGGGCAGCTGGTCTGTGAGGTGCCAGGACGCCGGCCATGTGGCTCTCGGACGTGTGGCCCCTCTGCCTCCTTCCGCCCTCCCTGCTCTGTCCTTTGTCCTCTTCCTTCAGCTGGCTTATTTCCTGCGGGAGAGCTTGGAAGATGCTCGCGGTTTACTCCCAGCTGAACCCAAAGCCCAACCCCGTTCCACACCTGATTCCCTGCAGGGCAAGAGCAGAGCTTTTTGCCTGGAAACCTTCCCTTCCAGTTGGAAAGAATGATGGAAAGAGGCGTATTTCTGCATTGAGGTTGTGGCCAGAGTGGAGTCTTGTGAAAACCTGTATTTGTCTGTCTGTTATCTATCTATCAACTATCTACCCGTGTATCTATTATCTATGTGTCTGTCATCTTTTATCACTTATCTCTCTATATCTGTCATATCTATCCATCCGTCTGTCCATCCACTTATCCATCTATCAATCCCTCTATCCATCCATCACCTGTCTGTCTGTTCTGTCTACCTGTCTGTCCATCCGTCTGTCCATCCGTCTGTCCATCATCCATCCATCCATCCATCCATCCAACCATCCATCATATCTATGTATCTGTGTATGTATGTATGTATCTGTGTATCTATCTATCCTACCTGTCTATCCATCCATCCATCCCTATAGCTATGTCTATCTAGTTATCCATCCATCCATCATCAATATATCCATCCATCCACCCACCCGTGTATCTACCATCTATCTATTCTACCTGTCTGTCCATCCATCCATCCATCATCTGTCCATACATCTACCCACCCACCCACCCATCTATCATCCGTTTTGTGTTTCCATCCATCCATCCCATCCACCTATCAGTCCATCTACCCATTCATCCATCCATCCTTCTGTTTGCACGTCCATCCATTCAGCCATCCATCCATCAATCCGCCATCCATCCATCCATGCATCCATCTCTGTATCTATTTCTGTCTACCTATCCATCCATCCATCATCCATCCATCCATCCACCACCCATCTATCTATTCTGTCTACCTGTACATCCATCCATCCATCTGTCCACCCACCCATCTGTCATCCATCTGTCTATTCTACCTGTGTGTCCATCCATCCATCATGTATCTATCCATCCACCCACCCATCTGTCTATAATCCATCTATCTATTGCATCCATCCATCCATCCATCCATCCATCCATCTATCCATCCATCCACCCATCATCTATCATCTATCTGATCTCTCGTATTTTCCGTTACTCTTCACCCAGATGTGTCTAGCAATTCACACAGAATCGAATTTCTTGACACCCCAGCTTGTGAAGTCCCACGCAGAGCAGAAAGGTAACAGGAATCATGCATAGGGCCCATCCGTCAAGAAGGTACAACAGTTGTGAATATTTATGTGCTCGTATTCATCAGATTCTCCTCCGATGCCCTGCAGCAGGTTTCCCTTCCTTAATGTTACTGACCACTAGAGGTCAGCATTGTTTAACGATAAATGAACCCTGGCGGCCAGGGCTTAATAGAGGACATTCACGAGCTCTGTTTTTTCCCTATTCCTGCGGTACATTCTGGTAGGATATATTCTATATATAGAATATAGTACTGTGAGATATTATTAGTAAGTATAAGTTTGGAAAATAATATTGATGGGATATAAGAAAATAAATTGGAATTAAATTCGAATAAAATCGAGTAAAATTAGAATATAATATTAAGGTGTATTAGAGTGACTATATTAGGATTATTATGTAAAAATTATTAGAATGATTAGAATATTATTAGGGTGTAATCCATTCAAATATTAGAATATACTATACTAGGATATTACAAAGTAGAATATTTCTAATATTCTCATAGAATTGTAGCAACAGTGTATTTCTAATATAATACACTAGAGGATTAGCAGTAGACTATAAAGTAATGAAGTAAAATCTAATATATTAGAGGCTGTTTTAGAATAATGGATGATGAATCGTTAGAACCCACTCCCAACCGCGATACTATGAGCTGACCTTTGCATTTCATACGAGGCAGGGACCTGTGTGTTCACTGTAATGTGTTTTCATGTACACATTTCCAGCTGGGGGGGCTCAAGGCTTTCTGGAGGGATTTCTGGAGAGACACAAGTCCGTGCTCATGCCACAAGCCTCGCCGATCCCTCCTGGGCATTCCTTGGCTCCCTGTAGTTCCTGCCAGACTCAGCCTTCTCCTGGACCACTTCTGAATTTCCTCATTGCCCCCTCTAGCTGCTTCCTCTCCTGCCCACGTTTCCCTGGCAGCAGCTGGAGGTGTCCCCCCCTCCCCACAGCGACCAGGCCTCGGTTGCTGGAGGTGTAAGAAAAAAATGCATCCACATTGAGATCTGCAATCAGAAAAAAAAAAAAAAAACCCTCCCAGAGCTCCGGAAAGAGACTTGTGGAACCCCAGGGTTCCGTGGGACCGTATTGAGAATCATGGCGGTCACATTTCAGACAGGGTGTCCCTGGGGCTCTTTCCTACTCTACACTCTGCCCTCCACATCCCCGCTCTTTGTCCTTGCCACTTTCTCCGAAGGACACAGGCTTTTCGTTTTCTACGCACGTCCCGGGGGAGGGGGTCCTCGAGGAAGACGTCAGAAACGGTGAACTGGTAGCACTTCCCCGTTCTGTTTTTCTCTCCAAAAACTCTCTCTTCTTCTCCTTGAACCCACGTCCAAAGTGCCCGCCTTCCAAGGCCAGGCCCTCCTGCGGTCGTCCAAGAGGGGGACGAGGAGCGTGACGTTACCGCCACTATCGCGCGTCTTTCTGGACAGCCCGTTCTCCTGGAAGGTGTGGGTGGGTAGAACGGATATGTGAAAAAGTCATCACGGGGAGATGATGGAAAAAGCGGCAGAGCTGGCGCGGAGTCGGGAGAGGAAACTCTTGACCTTCCTTCATGCCCACGAGCACGTCGTCCTTCGGAGCGCCGCTGGGACCGCGGAGATCTTCAGCTCACTTCCATAACGAGGCGCGCTGCTTGTCAAGGAGCTGGGACTCTTCCGTTGGGTTAGAGACAGAGATCTGCGGATTTCTCAGAGCACCTTCCACCTGCCCAGGGCAGGGCTCGTTCCCAGATCCCCGTTCTCTCTGCTTCTTCCTTTGGGCACGATCTGGTCCTGCTCGTTCATTATCATTTCTTTCCGCTCGTTACGCTGCTGCTGACATACCTTCCCCATGAAGCACTCGTGTAACGCCGGCTTCCTGAGAACACTTTGTGTGATAATTGTCCATAAATCTTCTTAGGTATGTATGACACATTTTCTCCTGGTGTTTAAACGTGCCGTTGGTGAACGTGCGCATTTCCCCCGATGAAATCATGCAGCCCGTTGTCCTCAGGCGGGGCCGCCACCCAAGAACGGAGTCCGACTCCTCCAGCCACTGTCAGACACAGCATCTGGCCGACCAGAAACGGTTGACTTGGGAGCTGTTAACTTGAAGGCGTAGTCGGCTGGCGCGGACTGGATGAGTCTCTTTGCGTATAGACCTTTCCTCCCCAGCTTGGCCCGGGCGGTTTCTCGGGACGTGGTAGCTCGTAACTCTAGAAGCCAACAGCGGCCAAAGTACTTGTAGTTACGAAGCCCAGATAACCAGCAGCTCTCCTTGCGGTGCCCTTCTCAGCACCAAGCCTCTGCTCACCCCAAAGTGCGTCAGTGAAGATCTGAAATGTCTCGTAAGGAAAAAAAGCTTTTTGGTGCCTTTATCACACATGGTGACGCTTTCCCATTTACTGAATGTCTTCCATTTTCCTTGTTCACTTAACCTCTTCTCCCTCAAGTTTCCCATTAATTTCCTTTTTTTATACTTTATAGTCTGTTCTTTAGTTTTTCAATTTTTCACTTCTCTATAATGTATGTGCAGAGTTAAGGTGTCTGTTCTGTATGTTAGTAGCTGGTAGGACAAATGCGAAAAACATGGTGGCTTACAATAGAAGTCCATCCTCTCCCAGCTCTGGAGACGAGAAGTCTGAGATCCAGGTGGGGCAGGACCCTGAGATGCAGGCGGGGCAGGACTGCTGAGATCTACGTGGGGCAGAGCCGTGCTCCAACCCCAGGCTCCAGGGGAGGGTCTTTCCTGCCTCTTCCAGCTTCTGGGGCTCCAGGTGTCCCTGGGCTGGTGGCCGCGTCCCTCCCATCACTGCCTCTGTCCTCACATGGCTTCTCCTCTGTCTGTGTGTCTCCTCTTCTGTTTCTTATCAGAACACCTGTTGTTGGATTAGGGCCACCCTGATCCAGGGTGAGCTCATCTCAGATCCTTCCCTTAATCACATCTGCAAAGACTCTTTCTCCAAATAAACTCACACACACAGATTGTCAGGGTAAAAACATGGATATGTCTTTCTGGAGACCACCATTCCACTCACTGTATTCTGTTTTTTTGTTTTTATTTAGTTTATTTTTTTAAACATCAGAAATTGATTTGAAATCAACAGGAAATTTTTTTGCCTGTTAAGTTGCCATCTCCCATCAGGGTATCATTTGAAAACGCCATCTTTTTTTTTTTAACGTTCTTTTTATTTATTTAGAGAGAGGCCATGAGCAGGGTGGGGACGGGGAGCGTAGCGGGAGAGGCAGAGAGAGAATCTCAAGGCGACTCTGCACTGAGCCTGGAGCCCGACATAGGGCTCGATCTCCCAACCCTAACATCATGACCTGACCTGAACTAAGAGTCGGACACTTAACTGACTGAGCCACCCAGGTATCCCATGAAAACGCCATTTTGTAAGATATTTCCAGTGCTTATTTCAGTGGATTAGAAGTTCTGCTTCTAAAAGATCCAATTAGCGGTATCCTTTTGAGTTGAGGGTCTTTGCCTTCGGCACTCCGAGCAAATATCAAAAGTACAACTTGTGCCTTGGGGCATGTAGGTAGGTATCTGGCATATATTTATTATTTTATGTAATTTTTCTAGCTCTTTGCAGTTTTAAGTATGTTTCTAATGGAGCTTATTTCAGATTTTTTTTTTTTTCCCCTATCTCAAGGTATTAGAGAAGACGGTTGGTTTCTATGCTAGGACTGCAATCTTTATTTTTTTCATTTATTTATTTTTTAATAATAATTTTTTATTATGTTATGTTAGTCACCATACAGTACATCCCTGGTTTCCGATGTAAGGCTCGATGATTCATTAGTTGTGTATAACACCCAGTGCACCATGCAATACGTGCCCTCCTTACTACCCATCACCGGTCTATCCCATTCCCCCACCCCCCTCCCCTCTGAAGCCCTCAGTTTGTTTCCCAGAGTCCATAGTCTCTCATGCTTCATGCCCCCTTCTGATTACCCCCCCTTTCTTTATCCCTTTCTTCTCCTACCGATCTTCCTAGTTCTTATGTTCCATAGATGAGAGAAATCATATGATAGTTGTCTTTCTCTGCTTGACTTATTTCACTTAGCATTATCTCCTCCAGTGCCGTTCATGTTGCAGCAAATGTTGAGAACTCGTTCTTTCTGATAGCTGAGTAATATTCCATTGTATATATGGACCACATCTTCTTAATCCAGTCATCTGTTGAAGGGCATCTCGGCTCCTTCCACGATTTAGCTATTGTGGACATTGCTGCTATGAACATTGGGGTGCATATGGCCCTTCTCTTCACTACGTCTGTATCTTTGGGGTAAATACCCAGTAGTGCAATGGCTGGATCATAGGGTAGCTCAATTTTTTAACTTTTTAAGGGACCTCCACACTGTTTTCCAGAGTGGCTGTACCAACTTGCATTCCCACCAAGAGTGGAAGACGGATCCCCTTTCTCCACATCCTCTCCAGCAATTGCTGTTAGGACTATAGTCTTTAATTCTGATAACTGTGCCGTAGACAGTAATACATGAGTGAGTGAGCATGGCAGCGTTGTCAATAAATATTTATAAAAACAGGCTTCCGGCTGTAATTTGCTAGGTCTTTGTGTTCTAAAGGTACAAGCTCTCATCCAGCTCCCTAAGTGTAACCCACGTGGATTCATCTACTCTGGAGATTCAGATACTGGCTGCTTGTAGACGTATAGTCTACTTGAACCAAAAAACAAAAAAGGAAAGAGAGAGAGGGAGGGAAGAAGGGAGGGAGAGAGAGAGGAAGGAAGGAATAGGACACAGTGTAATCCATCCTCTTCCATTAGCCCTGCTTACATTTATCGAGCACCTACTGTGTGCCGCATAGTCCTTGTGTATGAAGAATTCGAAGAACTTCACTCGTGGTCTGAAGGGGGTGACATTTTGAACGTCCAGAGGAAAGGGTGCCCGCTACGAAGCAGGGATTTTTTCCGTGCTTGTTCTCCTCTAAAAATAGATGTGTATTTTTCTTACAGGTTTCCTCCGTTTTTTGATGACAACCCATTTGGCATTTATCAAAAAATCCTTGCAGGCAAGATAGATTTCCCCAGACATTTGGATTTCAGTGTAAAGTAAGTAAACCGTCTCCCTCCTCATCGGGGGTGTTTATTTTTAAAATCACGAGACGAGGAATCCCAGGGCGGGCACCTGCCGAGCAGGACGGCACACTGGGTTCTTAACGCGCTCTGCTTCGCGTCTCCCATACAGTCGACGTTTCCACAGGACGGGAAAAGGGGGTCGTGATTCTACTGTAATGATACTTAACTTTTACATGAATCTTGGCCAGATTTTACGCGTTTTGAGAGAAATGACCTTTGGAATTAGCCAGTAAAGGCGTTTGTTAATCCCACTGAGTAAGAGAGCCGTTTAAGTATTTGACGAAAAGGGTCCTTCCCAACCCCCCACCCCCTCTAGCTGGTTTTGCGGTTGGCAGGAGTGCTGATGGCTTTAGCAGGCTGTCTTTTTCCTCCTGCTTAAATTATTTTCATTCTTAAATTCCTTTTTCATGCTAAAATTGAGACTGATGAGCACCTGCGATGAGAACTTTCCACGGCTTCCATGTTCGTAACTTTGGGTGTGCAGTTCATTAAATGTGTGGTGACAGCACAGAGAAAACTTACGTTTTTAAAAATCTCAGAGTGGTTGTGGCGTTCCAGTTACCTTCGTCCATCTGGTCACCTCGTAGACATTTTTGTACCATGATTTCTAGTTCTTTCCCTGCATTTTCCACGTGAGGTGCTGAGTGCACCAAGTCCTGCTGATGACAAGGTGGTTCATTGCATTTAGCCGAGAACTAGACTTTTCTCCCTCTTTGCTATTTTTTAAAGTAGCCTATGGGCAGCGAGTTCAGAGAAAACTGATTTCATGACACTGGGTCAGCTGCTGGGACCACTGGCTGCATCCAGTTGCTTTTCTAACTGGTGAAGGTCGTCTCACTCCCCCCAGAGGCTCTCCGTCCAGGTAGAAGACAGTGTTTCCATTGGCTGGTTGAGCCAGAGGTGGTGATAGGTTTGACACACCAGGCAAGTTTTAGAAGACTAAGCCAGAAAACGAGGTTCCATTTAAAAATAATCATTCAGAACGGGGAGCACTCTGTCCCGTGAATGGTAAGATAGTAAGGTGCAAAGGGAGATCGAGCAGTCAAAAGCTCATTTTCTCTAGAAAGAAAAGAAAACTATTATATAGATCTTCTCCCCCAGGGTCCAGATCCCATTAGAGTTGAGTGACGTTATGTCACATGGATGTTTTAAAAATTTACTCGTGTATATGCCAACAGTTTACCAGTGGTTTGCTTGGATTAAACTGGGCTCACACCCACTGGTAGATCGGCCAGTTGGCGGTCACCTTAGACCATTGGGATTCTGGGTAAATCAAGGGGGTGGGAACATCTGCCTCGCTCTGGTTGCACACGGGTGGAATCCAGTCCAAAGAGGTATACAGGTGTGGCTTAGCTGTTGCTGTTGGTTCACGTGCTCCAGGTAAAATGAGGTGGACTGTCTCTTGCTTTCTAAAAATCAGCCCCTTGCGGAGACCCCCTGAAGGTCTTAGTCTAGGCAGAACCTCAGGGGATGTATTCACCTTCCTCTTGCAAGGAATGACTTAAGCTCTTCCTAGAGAAGTTTCCCCAGAGAAGGGACGATGCGTTAAATCATAGGTCATTTCTTCCATCATTGATGGCAAGGGCTCAAGTCGGTCGTACGAAAATATTGAGTAAGTTTACACTGTTCCATGGAAAAGAAGGGAATACAACAAACCTAAATTCAATCTCCGTCTGGTGTCTTGCTACCCCTGCTTCTTTTCCTCCTAGTTTGTTCTGAAGAGAGAACCAGCAGTGACTCCGCTGCTGTCCTTTGGTCTAGAACACTCCTCGTCTTAGCAGCCCCAGGCTCTTCTTCTCTCTTGCCCTGGGACCCCCATGTCCCCAGCAGGGGGGCTCAGCCAGAGCAGGAACCTGGGCTCCTTGGATGTCGTTGCTGATTGCAAATGGTGGTTGAGAAGAACTTCACTTCTCCACGGTATTGCCTGGATCTTCCTGAGTTGGCTGAGAAGCAGGACCCTAAGCAGTCTTGCGTATCCAGATCCCTGCCGTTGGGTTCCATGACGGTCGGATTTTGACTCTCACGTTCTCAGGGTCTTCCGTTGTTCACACAACCTCGGCGTTGGACAGTGTCACCTTCCTGCCTGGGCGTGGGTCTCTTTGGATTGATGCTGAGATTCCTTATGGGATCTTACACAGCTGAAAGGACGTCAGAGCTTTGGGGCTTCTCACCAACTTGGTAGAGCAAATACCAGGGTTTCTTCCTGTCCCAGAGGGGTCAGCGAGAAGCCAGGCAGGATAGTAAGTAAGATCTAGAATTTCAGGCGCCGTGAATCAAGGGATTGCCGGTGGCCACAGGACCCGTGCCCAGATTGTAGGCCCTTCCAGAGTTCAGACAGTCCTAGAGTTCTACACAGCTTTGCCATATCAGATGGCCCCTTTGTAAGGGTTTCATTTTACGTTTTAAATAAAACATCGTTATTAGAATCCCAGTATAGACAACTTTAAGTATATGCACTAACGGGGATGACGGGTGTAAATGGTAGGGAAAGAGAAGGAAAAAACCCATAGTTATTTGGGATTGTTTGAAGAGCGTGGTATTCAGTGATTCACAGTCTAGACATACGGCGCCCGGGGATCTTGGGACCCTGGACCTTCACATGTATCACCGCGGGCCTTGGGATCTCAGCCTTTGCAGCTGGGCACAGAGTGCACGCCGTGGCATGAGTCCACGGGGGTGCTCCTCACCCTGGGGGATAAGGTACACCTGAGTCTTCTGAAGTTGTGTTATGGGTCTTTTGAAACTGAGCCATGGGTCTTTTCCTTGGTCTGGGGGATTTCAATTTATATTCGAAGTCTAGCTATGACTGCACATAATGTATTCTGTATAGTATGTAAGACACACACACACGATTTTTACTTCCTCACCTTTTCTTCTGAACGTCTTGGACAGTCCCCTTAACCGTCAGATCCTGATAGACCTGGCATAATCCTAATGGGCCTGTATTCTGACATGGGCTGCTGTCCAGGAGGAAGAAGTGGGTACAGCAGCAGAGTTGAAGGGAGTCACAGAAATTTGGATGTGATGGGAGACCAAGCAGCGTGCAACCAGAACCCCGTAAATATGTAGACCTTTAGCGCACAGCATGACCATCCATGTTTGGTAAAAGCGGACGTCTTCTCTTTGACAAGGACAGCCTCACGGGTATAATTTAAGTGAAATGTCGCCATCCTTGGGGCAGGCGCAGAATTTTGTCACGTGTTCTGTTGGAAGGCTCGTTTTCTGCGCAATGAGTTAATGAACCTTTTCCCTTCTGCTCTGTCCCTGTGTGTAGCCAACCCAGCTTTGCATAAATTACGTACAAACCAGTATCAGTGAAGAAACAACTGCGGGAAAATGTTGAGGCAAAAGGGAAATCGATCTGGTCTCCCCGTGCGTAGCGTGGTGGGCAGATTTTACTGCTGTTGACATGCCGTCTTTGCTTGGGTCCGTATCAAGATGCATCTTTTTTTTTTTTGTCTCCTTCCCGCAAATAGAGACCTCATTAGGAAATTGCTTGTTGTTGACAGAACCAGACGCCTTGGAAACATGAAGGTCAGTGTTTGTCTCCGTACGTATCATCCCTTAGACCCTCTTGTCGCTCGACACCGTACGTTTCTGTTTCTAGAAATAAAAGGCATGGCAGTTTTGTGTAATCGTTGATCCAGTTTCAAATCTGGGTATCTGGGCATGCAAAATCCACCTGCGTCTATACCCCATCCTCTCTTCTCTCCCCCACGAGTCGACGACTCACCCATCGTCTCGAACATGTCGGTATTTTGCTTATTTATTTCGACTTTTCCGATAACGCGATTGACCTGTAAATCACATACTGCACACGCCTCCCCATTGAAAGCGTGCAGTCCAGCAGCTTTTAATGTGTTTGCAGGATTGTGCAACCATCCCCACGGTCAGTGTTAATGTTTCCCTTCATCTCAGAAAGAAACCGCATACCCTTACGCTGTCGTTACCCAAGCCCCCCGTCCCTCCTGCCCTGGGCAACCACTAATCTCCTTTCTGTCTCTGTGGAATCCCCTGTTCGGGGCCTTCATGTCCACGAATCACACCACGAGTGATGTTTTGTGTCTGGCTCCCCCCCACTGAGCATCGCGGTTTCAGGGTCCGTCCACATGCTGGCAGGTGTGAGTGCTTTGCTCCTTTTTATGGCCGAGTCACACTCCATTCGTGGATGGACCCCACTGTGCTTACTCATCCACCCGTGGATGGACATTTGCGTGGTTTCCGCCTTGTGGCTCTTGTGAGGAGCGCCATGAACGTGGGTGAGCACATTTCTGTGTGAACTAAGCATTTCAGAATGTGTAGATCATATATAGTTTTCACAAGCTTTTTATGTGGTGGGGAATATATTGAGATTGTGGCATAAATGGTATGATATCTTACATGCATGTTTTGGTTCTCTTGTGGCACCACTGAATCTAAGTGAGTCTGGGAAAGTCTTCTTAGCTATTTCTAGCTGTGGACGTCCATGGAGGAACTTAAATATGGGCCAGTGCATTGGTCTTGTCTGCTATGGTCTTGGGAGACACAGTAGACCGTGGGTGAGGCTTGATTCCCACCAAGCTCTCAGGACCCTCTGTTGATGTGGGTGTATTTGTGTCCTGTGGGTGCTGTAACAAAAGACCGGAGTCTGAGATCCAGGCGGGGCAGGGCTCCTGAGATCCAGGCGGGGCAGGACCGCTGAGATCCAGGTGGAACTGGCCCCCTGGGATCCAGGTGGAACAGGGCTCCTGACATCCAGGCAGTGCAGGGGTGCTGAGATCCAGGCGGGGCAGGAGCACTGAGATCCAGGTGGGGCTGGCCCACTGAGATCCAGGTGGGGCAGGGCTCCTGAGATCCAGGTGGGCAGGACTCCTGTGATCCAGGCGGGGCAGGGCCATGCTCCCTCCGAAAGCTCCAGGGGAAGGTCCTTCCTCCTTTTCCAGCTTCTGGGGCTCCAGCCATCCCTGGGCTTATGGCTGCATCCCTCCCATCTCTGCCTCTGTCTTCACGTGGCTTCTCCTCTGTGTCCGTGTCTCCTCTTCTGTCTCTTACAAGGATACTTGTCCTTGGATTTAGGGCCGCCCTGATCCAGAATGAGCTCATCTCAGATCCTTCCCTTCATCACATCTGCAAAGACTCTATTTCCAAATAAGTTCTTCTTTACAGGTTCCAGGTGACATTTCACAAACTTAATGTTACATTCAGATCCATTGGCTTCTTCCTATGTCACAGAATTCATGTGTTTCTGTCTTAACAACTCCCAACATTTAATCGATTAAAAAAGTTGCTCCAAGGGCCATAAAAAGGAAGAAGAAGGGTCGGGTGGAAGGCTGAACACCTGGGAGGGATTTTCAAAGACCACGATGCCATTAGTTGGCTATTGGTGTCACCCTTGTGAATGAAACAGACCCTAACAAACCATTACTATTACACGAACACACTGGTACTATAATTGAAAGGTGCTGCTGGGTAGCTGTTCAGATCTCTGAATTTGGGCATCATGGTTTGAGTCCTAGTCATGTGACTTACCGGCTTTGCAGTACTGAGCCAGTTACATCATTTAGTGAACCTTGGTCTTCAGGTCTGTGTGATGAGGATGCTAAATACCAGAGAAAACTGTCAAGACCAAAACAGGTGGCAGACTCAGAAATGACCATGTGTCTGTCTCGTTTTATCTCAGGAGCCTGAGCCATAGTCATACTTTCATAAAAGTGTGGCCCAGGGTAGTAATGACAGGGTTGGTTTCTACTATAAATGATGGTGAACAGAACACAAACACCTTCCTTTTTACATTGCCCCTCCTAGCTCACGGTCCAGGCACAATTACTCAAAAACATATCACACTTTTTAAATTTAATTTTATTTTTTTATTCTGTACTAAGTAAAGTAGAGATTCTCTGGAATGCTTTGTTCCCTGTCCTGGCGAAATTCTGTCTGCTGATGATTCCTGTTTCTTTTGAAGAACGGAGCGGATGACGTGAAGCGGCACCGGTGGTTCCGAACTGTGGATTGGGAGGCGGTCCCACAAAGGAAGCTGAAGGTACAACATACGTACGTGGGTGACTGTCAGCTCGGCGCCCTTTACCTGTCTTCAGCAAGGGGCAGTGTCTGACTCTGATACATAATTAATTTGTATAATGCAGCTGATCATCTCAAATCGCTAATTAGCCAAGATCCCTTTTCAGTGGAGATCTTGGCTGCCACAGACACACCTAGAGGTAACGGGTTAAGATCCCACGTTTTACAGTTGGGTTTTTTGAGACCCGGCTCTGTCCCTCACTGGAACTATGACTAGGATGAGTCCCGTCCCCCCAGTTTCTAATTGGGAATGGTAAATGGTATAACACAGATCAGGCGTTTGTCCAACACTTACAGATATTGTGCAGTGATGGTGGTAGATCAGATGGAGAATATTTTCTAGGTCACCTTTCTTTGAACTGAAAAAAAATATATGGATAGATAGATAGATAGATAGATAGATAGATAGATAGATGTTTGTTTATTTGAAAGACAGAGAGCATGCACATGTGGGCATGGGGGGAAAATCTCAAGCCAGCTCCCCACTGAGCGTGGGGCCGCTGAGGGACTTGATTTCGCGACCCTGACATCATGACCTGAGCCTAAATCAACAGTTGGACTCCTGACCGACTAAGCCATCCAGGTGACCCAGAATTGAAATGCATTTTTAACAGGAGACTTGAATACTGGTGTTCTCAACCTTGTACTTTTTTCCTTTTTTAAAGATTTTATTTATTTGTTTATTTGAGAGAGGGAGAGAACACAAACAGGGTGAGCAGTAGAGAGAGAGAGAGAGGAAGCCGACTCCCCGCTCAGCAGGGAGCCCAACGTGGGGCTTGATCCCAGGACCCTGGGATCATGACCTGAGCTGAAGGCAGACGCTTAACCAACTGAACTACCCAGGCGCCCCTCAACCTTGCACTTTTTAGAGCCAATGGAAAGACTTTAAAAATGCTCATGCCCGGCCCCCAGCCCAGAACCTAGGGTTCAGCCCAGACCACCGATGTCTCAATGAGCTGCTTTCAAGTGTTTCATTGTATTAAATGACTTATTTTTAAATTGAAATAATAATATGTTTTCATTGTTCAGAAACCAAATCGATATTAGAAGGTATGCATTACCGAGTGTAAGTTATTCTCTTCCTCTGTTTCCTCCCAAAGCCCCTTGTTTATTTTTATAAATAAAGTTTTATTAGCACACGGCCACCTGTATTCATTTGCATGTTGTCTGTGGCTGCTTCCCCCCCTGCTGTGGCCGAGCTGAGTAGTCAGCACAGAAATTCTACAGCCTGCAAAACCAAAAATATTTGCTGACTGGTCCTCTACGGGACCCTTTGGCTGAGTTCCTCTTCAGTGCCAGTGACCTCATTTCGTTGATGCGGGATTGAGGCTTGGCATCGATGATACCAACACTGGAGCCTGTCGTGCTTCACCTCTTTCTGGAATTTTCCAAACTCTGGCCACTGGACCAGCTGCTTCAGATCCCTCAGACCTGAGCAGGCCTGGGGATCTGCATTAACAAGGAATCTGGGTGGTTCTCCAGTCTAGAATTTAGAAGCAAGGGCTGGCTACCACCCTTCCTCCGTTCATTCCTCCTACGTCACCATTGACAGATAACCTTTTTTGAAATATCTCCGATTTGAAACTTTCCACCTCAGTAAACAAAGAAAGGACAACTTTGTTTTTTTGTGCTTCTTTTCCCCCAAATCACCCCTATGGTTATGTAAAGTCGCAGACATAAGGGATGCACGTCCCATCCAGGTGCGCACCGTTCCCTTCTGACTGTGCTTTGTGTCTTGCCCCTGCCCTGCAGCCCCCCATCGTGCCGAAGCTGTGCGGCGAGGGCGATACCTCCAACTTCGAAGCCTACCCGGAGAATGACTGGAACACGGCCCCTCCAGTGTCGCCAAAGGATTTGGAAGTCTTCAAGAATTTCTGAGGACGGGAATCTTCATCTGGAAGGTAAACCGTTCGTTTTAGTAATGACGCGTGAGTGAGGGTGACGCGTCCCCACGTCAAGGGCATGTTGCCTTGGCGGAGTGGGGCTTCCCTCATCCACTGGGGCTCAGCAGTGGGGCAGGGCTGGATGGAGTCCTTCCTAGCGTCCACTTCATCAGCACCCCACGGTGTGTTACTCAAGACATGCAGTGTGGCCCAGAGACAGCATTGCGCCCAACGCCCCACTCCCCAGACACACCTGCTGCGGCACAGTCTACGTCTGAGACCTCTGTGAGGGACGTGTGTGTCTGCGCATTCCAGGGGCACAGCCCCTTTGCTAAAAATCCCTGAGTTCCTGCGTTCTGGAAGCCCTCAGTTCCACACCAGCTTCTTTGTAGATACCTACCAAATATTTTCAGAAGGGTTTTTTTAGGTTCCCTTGTCACTAGAGACTGATGCCAGCAGTGAACACCTCCTGTGGAATTTGCTAAGCTCCACTGGATGTTTGAAAGAAGGGATTTTTGAGTTTCTCATTTCTTTGAACCGTTGGAAGTCTACGACTCTGTGTCTGTGCAATCTATGACTTGATGACTTTGAAGGATTTTTGAATGTGGGTAGTAAGACCTTTCGGTTACTCCACCACTTAAATCAGGGTCTCCTCCTCACGACACGCAGGCAAGAAAAATCGCGGGAAGGAAGAGAAGCAAGATATTGCCAATGATATGTCTACTCCTTGACTTTTCTTGGTTTTTGCCTCTGTTTATCCCCCCAACAGCACTTCTGAGGAATAGGAGGAATAATTGGTCAGTACCATGTGCCCATTGACGCCATGGTAGAGCCCTCGCAGGGAGGGAGGCGTGGTGCACTGGAAACCTGTTCTCGGCTGCTGTTGCCACGCAGAAACCTGCCTAAAAGTTAAAAATTTGTGGAAGCAAAAATTCAATAAGAGAAACAGGTGGCCGTGTGGATGTGAAAGGAACACGTCTGCTTGATGGGTTTTAGTCTTTTCAACACATAACGATCGTTCTCCTGAGGTTTTCTTAAAATACTCTCTTTAGCTGCAGCTTTTCCAGCTTCTGCAAACCTAGTGAAGGCCAGTTAACGAGTTTTAAAAACAGAAGGTGTTTCTAAATTCAGGTTTTATTTTCTGTTCTCCTCGTTTGCTTCAGGTTTGAATGATTTGCCTATAATATTTTATACGTTATTTTTATCCAGTTATCTTTAAATGATGGAAGACGTGGTTTGGGGGCGCCTGGGTGGCACAGCGGTTAAACGTCTGCCTTCTGCTCAGGGTGTGATCCCGGCGTGATGGGATCGAGCCCCACGTCAGGCTCTTCCGCTATGAGCCTGCTTCTTCCTCTCCTACTCCCCCTGCTGTGTTCCCTCTCTCGCTGGCTGTCTCTATCTCTGTCGAATAAATAAATAAAATCTTTAAAAAAATATAAAAAAAAAAAAGAAATGGAAGACGTGGTTTGGTTTCTGGTGAAGGACACTTTGTTGATAAGCCAGAGGACTGGGACCTTTTTGTAACAGAGATACTATTAAATTTACTTAAGGAAGCACAAAGCTGCCGTCCGATGGGGTCTGTCGTGTACCCAGTGGATAGTGTTCTATTCGTGGTTGGGAATTGTATCCCCCAGGTGCCCCAGCTATGTTTTTAGCACATTCCGTAGATAGGAATAACTTTCTCAAGGCAGTGCGTATCCTTGGGAACGTACGCGTCGATGGCATTTTTTTTGCACCTGGAATCATTCACTGTTGATGACCTTCTCAACGAACCTTGGGAAATAAGAAATCATTTCATGATCACATTGCTGCTCGTTCCAAGACACTGAATTCTGGTCTCGTGCTCGAGCAGCTGGACTGTTAACATTTGAATCGGTCTCCACGATTTTGCACACAACATGGGACAGAGATCTGGCGTTTTCAGCGCCGAGTGATAAGGTGTGACCATCCACGCGGGAAGGTTATTTCTTTGTGAAGCAAAAAAAAATTTTTTAATGCTTTATTTATTTATTTGAGAGAGAGAGAGAGCAGGAACAAGAGGGATAGGCAGAGGGAGAAGCAGGCTCCCCACTGAGCAGGGCGCCTGGCATGGCGCTCCATCCCAGAACCCTGGGATCATGACCTGAGCTGAAGACAGACGCTTCACTGAGCCACCCAGGCACCCTCGTGAAGTAAAATTGTCTCCCGTTGATGACACACAGGTGCACCTTAATTCCTGCCCTCCAGAGCCGATTAATAGCTGTATGACTAACCCGCTCGTCTTTGGAAAGTGAATTTTCCCATCTTTTCAGCCCATGGAGCAGACTGTCAGAACGGCTGGCAGGGACAGACCTCACACTTTGGTTTTTGTTTGACTTCAACATTTGAGTTGAAATGTTTTCCATCTAGCTGGAAGGTTCTATGGTGAAGCACATCGAGACAGGACTTGGTTTTGCTTGTGAAATCAGTCTCCTCTCTCAGCATAGTTGAACATGGGATAATGTTATGCGTGATGCCATCATATCCCATTTGAGACCCACCATTAAAATACTGCTTAAATGTTTTTTTAAAGGTTTGTATACTTATTTTTAGAGAGAGAGAGAGCACGAGTGGGAAGGGCAGAGGGAGAAGGAGAATCTCAAGCAGACCCCACGCTGAGCACAGAGCCTGATGCGGGGCTTGATCTCACGATTCTGAGATCATGACCTGAACCGAAATCGAAGGTCAGAGGCTTAACCAACTGCATCACCTGGACATCTCACTGCTTAATTATTTTATTAAGCATTTCCCTCCCCTTAGAATTCACGCTTGTGGATCTTTGCAAGAAGAATTCCAATGGAAAGTTTGTTTTTGTGTGTGTATTATTATTTTTCAATTATTAGGATGATTATTACGAAACTTACCCAGTTCTTCTGAACACTAACAAAATCCTTTTTTATTTCATGCCGCAAACAGGGTGATTTGAACCTGCTGGGGACAAGGAGCTGCACATCATCCCTGAAGAAGGGTCGTGTCCACAGGATGAGGACATCTCCGTATTCTATAAGTCCGGATGTATATAAAGAGACTGGATCTCCGTACAAAGTCACGGACCTGGCATTATTTAAGCAACTGGAAATTAAGCATCATTAAGCAACTGGAAATCTACTGCACAGTAGGACCTTTCGGATCATTGTTTTGTTGTAGATTTTATCTTATCTCTTAGTGTGGTGAACCTACTGTTGATATCTTGGTTTTCCTCATAGACTTATCTTTATAAGTTTGAACTGAACGTGTTTGGTTATAACCACAGATGGCGTGTGTGTGCGTGTGTTGCGCGTGTGTAAAAACACCATATGACTGGTGCACAGGAATTGTGCCGTGTTGTAAATCTTCATACTTGGCAGAGCCTATGACTTTTCTTTTCCAAATTGCTCTTCCAAGAATCTGGCTTTCTTGGGGACAAAAGCTAAAACGGATAAGACGTGTGCATTTTTTATCGTCTTATGTGCATTTTGTAGCTTGTGAAGAAAACACCACGCGGTGGTCCACATGCCCTCTTCAGTGCTTTGTGTCTGGTGACTGTAGGTCTTGAAACTGGAAGGGAAGAGAAGGACAGTTGAATTTGAGTCTGAGAATACCAATAACGTTGTTCAAGGAATGGAATGCAGTCCAGAAGTTTCCTGCGTCGCATCCAGAAATTTCATACTCCGTTAGGGGGTGGTGGGAGCAGGTGGCTACCTATTAAAATTCCAGTTGAGCTCTGTCTCCAGCAAAACGCAGAGCTAACAAATAACTTTCCGTGTTGGCTCAGTTGCACGGATGACCTTCATGCAAACATGGGTTTTTTGGGTTTTTTTTCAACTTCCACTGTGGGAAAAGTAAGAAGCAAATGAGCCACAGGACGTCAGTGTTCAGCGAAGTAAAAATTAATCTCTCTTGTTTCTGTCTTCATAAATGTTCAGTTTGGGTGTGTCCAGCACACTCTTGTCTCCTACGTAGGGCGGGCTTGTGCAGACTTCTTGGTGGCTGAGATTTTGTCTTTTCCTCTCTGGACCTGATCGTGAAGCTATCACGAAGAGCATCCTGCAGATGCTTCCCCCTTGGGATTGACTTAATGCAAGGCAGATGTGGAGTGGGTTCCAGTGTGCATGTTGCTAGATGTGGGTCCTCTCAAAAAATGGGGCGTGCAAAAGGTGCTAGGGGTCCTTGCTCTCCATGATCCGTTGCCTTGTCTTGTGCTTCTCTTCCTCATTCTGAAGTTTGCTGCATGAATCTCAAGGGGTTGCCCGTTCTCTGCTGACAGTGACTCAGCTGGACTAACAGAGTTGCTTACGTCTGTGATGTGTCTGGTTGTAGGGTTCAACTGTGACCTTCTGCAGGGATGTCTGTGCACTTCACTGCCAGAGCCTTTGGTGACTGCGGAGGGACATACACACAGACCTCCAGAACCCCTTCTGTACCCTTCCTTTCTTCCCGTGGTTGGCCTGAAAAAGTCCAGCTCCGTGGGCAGCGGGGATGGGAGCACTGCATGCCCTGGGAGGTGTTTCAGTGAAATGGGTGCGGGGAAGAGGGAAACCTGGACACCCTCTCGAGGTTTCTCCAGCTCATGTGTTCTTGAGTCACCTTGTGGCTTCTTGGCCATCGTAGACATTGTTTTTCAGTGCCGTGCCTGGGAAGACCTTTTCTTTCCATGTAACCCTTCATACCTCTCTTCTGTAAGCACATCCGTGAATGTGGAGAGCTGCCGTGTGGGGAAGTCATATATTTCTTTAAGCAGCAAAATGTCAAAGACCATGCAGTCACATACCAGACTTGGCCAGATTCCACTCAGGAACCAGAAGCCTGGGGCTCAGCATTGTGGAAGGTGGAATGGAGAACATGTGTACCCACCCAGGCAGTAAAAGACCCTGAAATCAAATCCACTCCAGATTTCCCTCTTTCTCATGCATGACCTGCTCTTCAAATACACATTCAATGAGTAAGGTTAGAGGTACTACAAGATTCAGTAAAATAAACTCTTTATAATGAGTAACTCAAAGAAAAGACATTTTTAAAGGGCGTGCCCTACGGACGTTCCAACAGAACGGTGTTTTCAGTCTGTACCAAGCAGTCCCTGTGCCGTTTGCATTAAGTAGGGGGCCATCACGGGCTATGAGTTCAGCATGAAGTTCTTTAACTGTTTCATCATTGACTATTACAAGGCTAAATCGGCAGTGTCTGTGCTCTGATACATAAACCCATGAGGGAAAGCAAAGATCTCACATCCTCTGATTTACAAAAGTCAATTATTATTATTTTGGAGCCTTGTGCTTAAAAAAATAAAAATAAATGAAACACCTTTCTTGAGCACGTTAAAACATTGTATGTAGACACACTGACCCATATGCATATCTTCGGGTTTAGTTTTCACTGTCCCGGATTTTATATAGGATATGAAAATAGCTTCAAGAAAGCATGAAATGCAATGCCTTAATTTTGGACAGATAGGCACGCACGCACACACACACACGCACACGCCAACATTGGAATGCACACATCACATGGTTCTTTAAAAACATTGTCATCGGCCATCAGCCATGCAAAACAAATTGAAAACTAAAAGGAATTCCAAGGATACCAGATGGTGTTAACCTCAGCCTTGCCATTTCAATATTCGAGGTGGCACACGCCATGTGCTAACGGCCCGTGGCTGGACTGTTAAATTAAGCAGAGTGATGTAATGCAAAGACTGATTTAATCAAAAGGAGTCCCAGACACATGGGACACTTACTATATATAATTGAAAAAGAGTTTATTCGGTGGGGACACTCTGAAATCTTCAGATATCTGATTAGATACCTGTGTCCAAAAGTCGTATGAGAAGAAACATCGTGGAAATGTTCGCAAAATTTGCATCAGGAAAAAAAAAAGATAGGCTTCTTTTGTTCTATGCAATTTTACGAGTTGGCAATATTTTCGTAAATACAAATACCAATTAAAGAAAATCCTCAGGAAACGCATGTTTTGCAAATTAAATACGTTGGGGTGGGTGGTGTTTTTCTAAGGGGATTGTCACCAACCCGCTCGAACACACATCTGCAAAGTTAAGAAGGAAATTAAATCACAGCTGGCCATACAGCGTGTCCTCCATTTGCGTTGGCCAGCTTCCAATTCTTGCAGAACACACGTTAGAACCCTGCTTGGCATAAACGTATCTGGTGTGGCAATGGGCACATTGCGATTTCTGCGGTCGATGAGACGATACGTCAAAGCCCAGCAGCAAGATCCGTGCACCCAGCTCAACGTCCTCGTGATGCTTTCATACTCTTCTTCCCATCCCTGCCCACCCACCTGTCCATGAGCGTCTGGTAGTGTCCTGTTTTATTCTGTACTCCCTACGTAAAGACTTCCTTGTTACCAACGACAGAATCACCAGTACCGCTAGACAGTCGCGGGATGTGGGATGCGTTTGCCATTTCTATGTATGACCTAAGCTGCCTCTAGATTTTGGACCACTTTAACTGTGAAAACATGGCTCCGTGCCATCCACTAAAGACCCCAGTTTGCCCCCACTCTCTGGGCACCGAGGGCTGCCCACCTCCTGGGGAGCGCTCCGGGCTGCGTCAAATCTCATGACCACGTCAAAATTCTCATTCTAGCTACTTGGTTATTGTAGTGCAGGGAAAATTCTTGGTTGGATTTTTCCCCCCAACCAATCGATCATACATCCCAAAATGAACAGACTCACAGAAGCCCCTGACGGCTCCCATGGTGGAGACTGAGAATGTGACGCCCGAGTTCTTTTTCTGGTGGTGCATCCACCACGTTGGGCAAGTCCTGTGTACCTGTACCGTGTGTCTGTGTTTCTCACGGAGGCGAGAAGGCCTTCGCTTTACTTCACCTTCAGGGGACGATGTCCACTTACCAAAAAACAAGAAGACAAGCACATGAACTGTTGTGTTAATAATGTATTTGGGTAGTTTGGTGTGTGTGTTGGTGGCGGTGGAGTGCGGGAGTGGTGTTTTCACCAAGCGTCGCGTATTCCTATCAAGTGTGCTTTGCAGACCCCGTGGGCTTCGCAGTCTTTCGTAGTAAAAGGGAAACGCTCTGTCATGCTTTCCTATAAGTTATTGTGTTGTCATGCATTCTGTTGGGCTTCCCTCGGCTCTTCCCTGGTGGACGCCGCTGTTAATTTAAAGTAAAAGTCATTACATGTGTGTGTGAGTAGATGGGATTTCAAGCCTTTTGACACTCAGGGCGTCTTGTCCTCTGAGGCGGTTCTTCAGCTCTGCAGAACGGTCGTAGCTTCCTTCTTCCTTGCGCTGTGCTGCGGGCGGCCTGGCGGGGTGGCCCCGGGTCGGCCGTGGGATGCCGCAGACACGAGACGGAGTGCCTTTGCAGGTGTGGTGCACCCCGGCGAGCCCGCGCTGGGATCCCTGTGGGGTTGTCCCAGCTTCTCATGTGGAAAAAAAAATAGTCTGTTGCTAATTCTTTCAATTCTTGCACAATGAAAATCACTGTGATTTGTATATATACCCTAGGAAAATTGTACTGCTGCCTAATTTATGTAATAATACTATTCATTCCAGGTTTGTTTAATAAAACTTTGTATCTTTTAAGACGTCTGATGCTGGTCTGCTTCTTTGGTTATGGGGCAGGCTTGTCTGTGTTTATCTAGTTCAGGGGTCAGCAGTGTCTCTTAATTTAATCTTTAATTTTTTTATCGAGGTATAATTGACATACGGTATTAGTTTTGGGTGAACAACATAATGATTTGATATCTGTGTATATTGCAAAATGATAACCACCATGAGTGTAGTTAATAATTTCCATCACCACACATAATCGTGAACTTATTTTTCTCGTGATGAGGACTTGAAATTCTTTCTTCTAAGCAAGTTTCAAGTATATGATAGAAGATCATTGTATCTTTTTCTGCAGAGTGCCAGATGGTAAATACTTCAATGTTGCCAGGATACACAGTGTCTGTCGGGAGCACAAAAGCTTCCCTAGATGATATGTAAATGGACAAGCTGTGTTCCAATAAAGTTTTATTAAAACAAAAACACAGTTCAGGGGCCGGATTTGTTGCTTGGGCCATGCTTTGCCAGATTCTAATCCAGTGCCTGAGGGTGACTTTGCACATTGCCGTGGCAGCTTGTTAAAAAATGTGCCGTCATCAGCACTGTCCATAAATAAGCTCCTTGATTGCACGTTCTCTTTACTCACATAGCTTGACACCCGGCGTTCCAGGTCACCTGCTGCTTGCTACAAATATCCCGCCTTTATCACTCAGGTCAGCCCGTGTAATCGATAACACGGACAGCACGTGCTACAGCCTGGTAGCAGGAGTGCCAGCAGACTGAGGGTCACACAGGAGCCTGTTTACCTGGTGACCAAGCTTGTCCACCTCTCCTCATGGAAACCCCTTGCAAGAGGGAATCCTCAGGGACAGGCGGGGCAACTGAGGGTCTGGTTCCAAACCTTCCAGATAGGGACGGCTCCAGAATTTCCGTAGAGTAGGTGCTTAGGTGGTGACATTGTGGTTTGGGAGAAGGAGTGGTGGGTGTGTGCACACGTGCGTATACATTTCGGGGGAAAACCAGAGGGTTCTTGAAGGACTGATAGACATGATCGAGGGAGTGTGTCCTTGACTTTTTTTGGATGCCCTCATAGCTCATAGGGTTTTTTCCTTTTTCTTTCTTTCTTTCTTTTTTTAAACCACACATTCTGTTCATCCAGGTCTCACTTCCCCAGAAGCCATGCTCATTTTGCATTTTTGTTAAAAGGATCTGATAACCTTGTCCCCCAAAACAGTAAGGAAAAGATCTGTATGTATGTATCAACTCTTTTTTATCCACTCATTCGTTGTTTCGGTATCGTGGCTGTTGTAAATAACACCGCAGTGACCATGGGAGTGCAGGGATCTCTTTGAAAGACAAATGGAAACCACAGTGAGGTGTCACGTCACCCTCATTAGACGGGCTGTCATCGAAAACAAGAGGTAACAAGCGTTGGTGAGGATGTTGAGAAACTGGAACCCTCGTGCACCGTTGGCGGGAACGCAAACTGGTGCGGCCACTGTGGAAAACAGTGTGGAGTGTCCTCAAGAAGTTAAATACAGAACTACCCTACAGTAGAGCAGTCACAGTACTGGGTACATGTCATCATCTAATACTTCAGAATACTGCCAAGTGTAGGGTATCTGTCCACTTGAAAGGTAGCAGAATGGAGCCTGAGAAAGACTCAGGTACTGATTGGAGATCCCACAGTTCGTCCATCTCCGAGCTCAGATTTAAGTACCTTCTGGTTCCTGCTCATTCCGATGACCCATGTGACATTTCCATAATAAAACTAACAAGACTTAAAGAAACTAAGAACCAGATTCTCTGTGTTCTTCTGATGAAAACACGAGATGCTGTATAAAACTCAGACTCTGAAGACCGTCAATGACTGTATTTGTGGGAGAATTTCGGTTTTGATGCTTTGCTTTGCTTTACGTAGGAAACCGATCTACTTAACCTCTGCTCAGTCAGCCGATCCGAGGTCTATTTTCACGGGCCAGTCGCCTTCCAAAAGTCCATGCAAGAAACCATCTTATAAATGCTGTGAAGCTACAACGTGACATAAACTCTTTTCTCGTTGCCGTAAAGAACACAGCATATGAAATCTACCCTCAGCAGAGCGTTCAGTGCACTTTTCTGGCGTAGCTGACGGTAGGCATGGTGTGGACGACACATCTCTGAGACGTAGTCATCATGCAGAACCCAGACTTCATGCCCGTCGAACAACAGCCCCCCATTTCTCTGTCTCTCCCCCAGCCAACAATTGGCCAAGGCGGGGACCTGCCCACCTGGGTCTTGAATTTCACCCGAAACGATCTTCGTTCTCAAGGACATGATGGAGAAAAGACTTGGGCTTTAGTATCTCGTTATAAGCCTCTGGCTTCAAGCCCGGTGCAAACCCAGCTCTTACAGTGCCCTTGGGAGCAATGTCTCAGAAAGCCACTGGCCGAAAAACGATTCTTCATAATGAATCAGAATCTGTGTGCAGGCTGCTTCAAACAAGTGCCTTGGAAAAAGGGCAGGGGAAGCCCCACAAAAGGCAAAGATTCAAAAGCAAGGTCAGTCCAGTAAGTGGGAACTGCGCAAAGGTCACCCGCCCCTCACGGATGTCAGTTCTTGTGGTCATTCTGCAGCGTGCTGAGTTTTGCCGAGGAAAATAATGACCCAAACGTCTGAAACGCCAGGATGGGCAAATTTGGCGTGATGATAGATGCCTTTTCTTTCTCATGCGTTCCTTTGTCTCTCCGACCCAGCTCTGTACCATCCCTTGTCTTAAGGCGAGTGGCCCTGGCAGATCGAATTTGGGAAATCTGCTGCTTTCAGGATATTTTTTTTTTTTTAAGTTTATTTGAGGGACTCCTGGGTGGCTCAGTTGGTGAAGCGTCTGTCTTCGCGTCAGATCATGATCTCAGGGTCCCGGAATCGAGCCCCACATTGGGCTCTCATCTCAGTGTTGAGTCTGCTTCTTCCTCTCCCTCTCTGATCTCTCTAGCTTTCACTCTCTCTCAAATATATCTTCAAAAAAATTTTTTTAATTTATTTGCGTAGAGTTGGCACGGAGTGTAACACTACATTGTGCACATACGGTGCACATACGGTGATCCAGCTTCTCTGTATGTTACCGCCATTATGCTCAGCGCAAGTGTGCCGCCATCTTGTCCCCGTACAACGCTATTACAGTACCTTTGACTATATTCCCTATGCTTTGCCGTTCGTCCCCGTGACTTAGTCTGTAACCAGAAGCCTGAATCTCTCACTCCCCTTCTCCCATTTTATCCATCTCCCCCCGCCTTCCTCTCTGGCAAGCGCCAGTGCGTTCTTTGCGATTATGGGTCTCTTTCTGCTTTTTTTTTCTTTTTAAATTCATTTGTTTAAGATTCCATATACGAGTGAAATCATGGTATTTGTCTTTCTTTGATTTATTTCACTTAGCATACGTGAAATGGATCGCTAGGTCCATGCACGTTCTCTCAGATGGCAAGTTCTCATCCTTTTTGATGTATCTTCTTTCATCCATTCGTCTATTTATGGACACTTGGGCTGCTTCTGTATCTTGGGTCTTGCACATAATGTTGCTGAACACATAGGAGTGCGTATATCTTTTTGAATTAGTGTTTTTGTTTTCTTTGGGTAAATAGTAGTGGATTTACTGGATTATATGGTAATTTATTTCTAACTTTCTAAGGAACCTCCGTACTGGAGTGGCTGCACCAGTTTGCATTCCCACCAACAGTGCATAAGATTCCTTTTTCTCCACATCCTCACAGACTCTTGTTATTTCTTGTCTTTTTTTAAAAATTTTAGTCACAGAGTATAATCTTAAACATCACCGGGGCTTAACATGAGATCCTATAAGCTGTGATTTTCAAACCCTCACTGTGGCGTATTTAGCAGAACTCTCCAGAACCCACCCACACAAACACACCCGAAACCAATGGTGAGAACACACACCTAACTTACGATACTGCTAATGTGCGGTGTTCTCAAATATGGCTTTATTAATGTCTAAATAGAGCACCATTTTATTTCAAGTTACTATTTTTAGTACTAGTAGGGACCCCCCAAGTTGAATGCATGACCCACTCTTGCATCTTGCTTTGTGTAACAAAAACAGTTTTCTACACAAACCCTAGTTGCCTGTTCCGAATCTCTTTACTTTTCCACATTAAATCAGAGCTCAGGGGAAACCTGGGTAGCGCAGTCATTAAGTGTCTGCCTTTGGCTCAGGGTGTGATCCCGGCGTTATGGGATCGAGCCCCACATCAGGCTCCTCCGCTGGGAGCCTGTTTCTTCCTCTCCCACTCCCCCTGCTTGTGTTCCCTCTCTCGCTGTCTGGCTCTCTTTCCATTATCCCACGTGGGACATGGCAGCCTTCTGGGCCATCACATGAGCATTTTATAGGGCAGTTAGTAATGGCCCTTCATTATGTAATATTTTCTTTGGCACAGCTCTTATTCCCAATCTCTAAATTTGTATTTTGACAGAAAGTTGGTCCAGCTTTTTTGTTTTTGTTTTTTTGTTTTTTACAACTTGGGTCAACATTGCCATGGTCATTGGATATTGCCATTACGTTTTACAGTCTGCTTGGGGAATCCAGTTGGATGGATTTCCTTTCCTAACGGTAGTGGAATATCTTGGTCAGCTCTTGGCGGCTGGTGACTCCGCAGCCCCTGCACGAACCTTCCATGATCCTTGCTGAGCATCTGCATGGGCGTTTGGAGTTCTCGATACACGGGTGTGTTCTTGTTTCCAAGGGGAAAGAGGTATTGGCGGGTTTCCTTTTGCTTGTGTTCACCGTTTCAAAGCAGAGATTTAGCTTTTGTGGCTGAAGAATCCAGCCCATGCTTGTCAGGATGGAAGACCCTGAAATACTATCCACCTCCTTGCGTCTGAACCCCATACTTTTATTTTCCTTCTTTGATCTCATTTGTCGATTCCTGTCTTCTGTGCATTGGTCTGTGCATTGAATTAGTGTTTTTGTTTTCTTTGGTTAAATAGTAGTGGATTTACTGGATTATATGGTAATTTTATTTTTAACTTTCTAAGGAACCTCCGTACTGGAGTGGCTGCACCAGTTTGCATTCCCACCAACAGAAAGTCGGCTTCTGCACTTTAAAAATCATTCTCTAAGGGGCCCCTCGGTGGCTCAGACGGTTGACCACCTGACTCTTAATTTCAGCTCAGGACGTGATCTCAGGGTTGTGAGACTGAGCCCTGTGTCCAGCTCCATGGTGAGCAGGGAGTGTGCTTGAGATGCTGCCTCTTTCTCTGCCCCTCCCGTTTCTCTAAAATAAATAAATCTTAAAAAAAATTCTTTAAATAATGACAAATAAACCTCATGGTAGGGTTCTAATACAGTCGTAGATTTCGTTTCTAGCCCTGCAAGATACATATGGATAACCCCACTTTTAAAAATCTTTCTATATTTTTTTTAAGAGGCACTCGGTTCACTCCTCAAGCTGGTAATATTGAATATTTAAAATTAAGTATTTAAAAACAGTTTTAAGTATTATATAGATAGAATTATATTTAATTAATATTGTAAATATTATACTATTAAGGCCTAATAGGATAATTTTAAACAGTGCACTTATGTCTTAAACATAGCACAGAAACAAAACCTACTTACCACATAGAGATTCAAACTGCTATCGATACTCAGGTTGGGCGTTTTTTCATGTATCTCTGGGCCATTTGTATGTCTTTAGAGAAATGTCTGTTCATGTCTTCTGGCCTTTCCTTTTTTTTTTTTTTTTTTTTAAGATTTTATTTATTCGACAGAGAGAGACAGCCAGCGAGAGACGGAACACAAGCAGGGGGAGTGGGAGAGGAAGAAGCAGGCTCATAGCGGAGGAGCCTGATGTAGGGCTCGATCCCAGAACGCCGGGATCACACCCTGAGCCGAACGCAGACGCTTAACTGCTGTGCCACCCAGGCACCCCTCTTCTGGCCATTTCTTGACTGGGTTTCTTGGAAAACCATGGTCTTAAAGAATATTTTGACGTTGGGGAGCATTCGAGGGTTGCTCAGAAAGAAAGCAAAGCAAAGAGAGAAACAAGCTTCATTTCAGCGTTTACAACACGATTGATCTTAGTGTCAGAGCAAGAGCTCGAATCGTCACACTGTGAAAGCCAGGAGATGTCTCTCCAACACAGCAAACCGAGAGTGTGAGCTCGGCTTGTGCAGCCTTGCAGCTGGATGGAACTAGAGACACCAGGTAGAAAAATTGCAAATCAGTTCATACAACGAGAGCTCCCAATGCAGAGCTAGACAGAGAGTGCCCGCAGGCAAGGAACTCAATAGGGGCGAAAGGAGGTGTTGAAGATGCCCGTGTGGAGTCTGCATTTTTCAGTGGGCACGCAAAGGGCATTTTCTGATGGATTCTGTTCCCTGGACTTTTCTTCTAAATATCGCCAGCATTAGGTCTCTTGCAAAGCCGAAAGTATTTACAAGAGCAGTGTGGGGAATCGTGAGCAGGAATCAGGCTGGGTTGTTGGAAGAACCCTGGACCGTTAGAGACCTGGGTTTGAGTCTAGGTTCTGTGCCTACCTGGAGCCAAGATGGCGGGCGAGTTAGCTACCCTGAGCTGCCATTGACTCATTGGTGATGGCTGCTATTCCTGTGCATGTCTTTCTGCTCACAACCCTGGAGTGCCTACCCATTGCATTCCAAGCAAAAGAGAGTAGCCTCACAATATGTGGAGAACCGTCTGTAATCTGCCCTCCAGCATATCAGACTCCCTCTGGTCTCTCCAGTTCCAGAAACCCTGGACTCTTTGCTCATTTAGAACATCCCACAGCGACTCCTGCCACAGGACCTTTGCTCTACCTCTTCTCTCTCTTCTCCATGCTTTTTCCTGAGTCTGCCTTTTCGCTGATTATAGAAGACTCCCTGCTTTCCACATTCCGGCTTCCCACTGTACCCGAGTCAGACTGCAGACTCTCTGTGTGCTTCTGTGAGTCTGTCTGCCAGCCCGATACTTAGCTTCTCTTTTCTTGAAATATGTGCTCTCAAGTAGAGTCACGTTGTGGAGCCAACGTTATAAAGAAATCATCATAAATCACTCTTCACCATTCCTTCCACTTCTGAACTTGGCCACTGCTCCCCTCGCGAGGGGCTTGCTTGTTATTTTAGGTTATGAATGCCAAATAAAACTTTTACTAATTTCATTTTTCATTGGCGGCCACTTTGTGTTTTGAGTACAGTCTGTGTGTAGTGTTGGGAAGTGCCTTCGCCCGTGTGGGCCCAGCATATTTCTATAACATTTGAAAGTAAATTAGCAGACGGGCGCCTGGGTGCCTCAGTTGGTGACGCGTCTGCCTTGGGCTCGGGTCATGATCCCCGGGTCCTGGGATCGAGTCCTGCATGGCGCTCCCTGCTCAGCGGGGAGCCTGCTTCTTCCTCTCCCTCCGTGCTCTCTTGCTCTTTCTGAAATAAATAAATAAAATCTTAAAAAAAAAAAAAAAGACTAAATTAGCAGATCTTCTGAAAAACGTTGTTGCCCTTCTTGGCAGTTGTTCTAACCCACAGGGAGGTTGCAGTGGGTGGAATTTCTGCATTGCACATGTTCCTATTTTCAGGTTTACCCGTCTGCTTTGTGTCTAAGTAGATGCTGACGGCGGAAGGCATATGTCTCCTCCATTTGTGTTTACGCTGTGGGGTCTACTAGCTCACTTTCAGAACATCCTGGTAGCTCAGAATTTTTCCTAGAGGCATTCCAGGTTTCCACTGCATATTCATTTTTGCGCCTGTCACCCCCACCACCAGCATCCCGTTTGCACCGTGAACACCAGGTTGTGGCTTGCAGACACACCACCCCGCCATATGCTTTGCTTGAAGCTCTGTTGCGGATCGGTTTAGGTCTCCCACAGTGGTGTGCTGGTAAGCCGGTTCCTCCCTGGGAAAATAGTGCCCACGCTTGAAGCCATTGCCCATTTCCTTGGTGTAAAGACTCATGCCCGCCGTAATGGATTGCAAGCTGCCAACGGTTTGGCTCACGCAATCCTGCAAGGTGGCACCATCCCATTTTGGAGATCTCGAACAAGCCAGCACTGGAAGTAAAAGGAATGGGGGGAGCATGGGTCCTGGATGGGTTTAGTGTCCCCTGGAGGGACAGGGAAGCATGGACAGTGTCTCTGCCCTTCCTCACCTCCTGGTGTATCTTGTAGCTCACGGGGCTTCATTCAGGGTCTGTGTGCTTTCCCCGTGGTACAGACAGTCCCGCGTGCAAGGAAGAGGAGGAACGGCGGGGTCAGCGTGCACCCTGCACCCCCACGTGGCTTCCCCACCGTTCCTTGTCTCCCTGCCTCCAGGATTTTAACTTTAAGCATTCACACACGCATATAAAATAGAGAAATGCCCACCCCTTCTCCACGTCCTTCTCCGGAGGTCCTCCTTATAAGATACCTGTCCAATTTTAGCCAAGATTGGCTGATGAACCTCCAGAAAATATTCCTTTTGTTTCCACTCAGTGAATCGTTTAAAAAACGTTTTCCCCACACTGTGATAGAATATTATACTTAAAATATTTTGTTGCCAATTTTGTAGGCAAACACTATTTCATGTTGATTTGTGGCTTAAAAAAAAAAACGGTGGCATTTTTAAATGAACCAACTTCACCCTCTCTGATATGTTACTTTCTGCATGTTGCTTTTAAGTGTGTAAAATGTTTGTCTATGCTATCTGTCCCTCCTGTGGGTTATCTTTTCTCAGTGATTTTTGTTTGCAAGGCAAACGTGATAAAGAGACAATATCCATACGCTTGAGTTCTCTGGCCGTGGGCATGCATCTGTTACTGAAACAAAAGGGCAACAGAAATTTCTCTGTGGCGGGATGATCAGATCCTTTGGTTAGTTTTACTGTTCTCTCTGAAAACTACTAAGAAAGTAACGAAAACAAGAATACAGCGGCTTCAGAAATAACCATCAAATTAGGGGAGTATTTGAAAAGAAACCACAGTGCATCCAATATACAGAGTAAACTATAGTAGTTAAAAAAGGAGAAGAAGAAGGAGAGGAAGAAGAAGAAGAAGAAGAAGAAGAAGAAGAAGAAACAACAACAACAAAATGGAAAGATCTCTTTTTTGGGTCAGGGGAAGATATTTCTACGACATATCGACATGTGAAAGAGTGGCTCGCCAAATTCCGAGTACAGCGCCTGCTTTTGGGGTAAAGAGGGCGCACGCGTAGGAACTCACATTTTTCCGTGTGTGTCTGTGGGACCCACATCCATAGACAAGGTCTGGAAACACACACGGAGCAGGTGACAGTGGAGGGAAATTGAGGCAGGCTGTCGAGGAAATCTTCTAACGGAGTCTCGGTGACTGCTCTGTCGTTTGGGCTTTGACCACAAAACATCAGTTCAACACCGCCACCGTCCGCTGATGTGCTCGGCCACCTGGGCAGACCCCCGTGTCTGGGGCGTTTCTGGAGCGGCCTCTCATGCCCTGTACATCCCTGGCCATCAGCAGTGTTGGCTCCCTCTATAAATGTCATCACAGTTCACGTGTACTGTTCGCGCCTTCCACGACCAAAGACTTAGATGGAATGCGCGACTTCTGGCAGCCATGCTGTCCCCCGAGGGGCAGGTGCAGGCATACGGAAGGCATGAGAATCACGCGTGCCGAAGGAGACCATCAGGAAAGGATCCATTACACTCCTTAGAAACACGTAGAGGAGTCCCCTTACGGCAGAATAATTGCAGAATTACAGTTATGCAAACACTCCGTCCACATAAGTATACGTCCCACGTGTGCGTTATGCAACGGTTTTTTTTTCCTACCAACCAGGTAATGACAAGTTATGGGGATCCATGTACCTCTTCATTTTGGCTCATTGGAAGGAGAGTAGTTATTACTTGTGTATGTTTTCATGGTTTCTTTTAAGAGGGCTTATCAGATCTGAAGTCTCCTTCTTTCTTTTTTTTTTTTTTTAAGATTTTATTTATTTATTTGACAGAGAGAGAGACAGCTAGCAAGAGAGGGAACACAAGCAGGGGGAGTGGGAGAGGAAGAAGCAGGCTCATAGCGGAGGAGCCTGATGTGGGGCTCGATCCCATAACGCCGGGATCACACCCTGAGCCGAAGGCAGACGCTTAACCGCTGTGCCACCCAGGCGCCCCTGAAGTCTCCTTATTTCATAAACGCCTCAAGCTACATCATTTCAGACTCTATTTTGGGTTATAGGGAGGTGCCCGTGGCATCTCAGAAACTCCCATATTTTATTACAGAAAGGCGCCGGGAGTGGAAGGCACCTTTTATTTCTAAAATATATTTGAGGTCGGGACGTCCTGGCTGTCTCATTCGGTAGAACATGTGACTCTTGATCTCAGGGTCATGAGTTCAATCCCCACGCTGGACGCGGAGCCTATTACAATTAAAAAATAATATAAATTTTTAAAAAATCTATTTCAGTTCCAAGGCAAGTCTCCACGCATGTGCTTGAAAGATGTGTTCTTACTTTTGTAGTATTTGGGCCACGCCACAGAGCCTGGAGGGAAAACTCGACCCTGGTTTGGGCTTCAGAGTATCCAGTGTTACATACGTCCTCCAACGAAGGGCAATAGCCGTGGTCAAGTGTGAAAACACCACCTTCGACTCTGAGCTAATGTTCCCTGACATGCAGGAATATACGTACGTCTTCCATGGGGCCAGTGCATCTAGCATTAGGGAAGCTGGTCCACGTTATTCATTTTATTTGTGAGCCAAGTCCCGCCGAACCTCTTCCCAGCTGGGACAGATGATCGCACAACTTCAGATGAATAATTTTTAGCCGCACGACACGGCAATAGGCTGAGCCCCGCTTGGGACAGTCCATGACGCCATCTTTGGTTCCTCATCTCCAATGAGGTCAAACACGTTCATCAGGGACATTCTCTCCTCGGTGCAACGATCACGAATGGATGGGAAATAGTACAGACCGATGCATAGACCGGAGCTGTGATTTTAGGAGGAACACCCTGTGTGTGTGTCATCCGCACACAGAACTGCTCGGAAGAGGTCTTGGTGGTTGATTGTGGTTGTGTTGGCTGTCGCCAAGGGACCATGGGGAGAAAAGAGTTCCCCCACCCCAGCTGCTAGGACAATATAATGCTAATCAATAATTTCAACATCAACGGTAGATCGTATAATTATGTATAGTGTCCTAAGCTTAACGGTGGCTTACCAATGCTTTCAGGGTCCATAAAGGCAGAAACCATATTTCTTCCAGTAATGGTGATTTTAGCAACTCAAACACACACGGTTACATAAAGACTATAAAGACGCATAAGCCTTGTGTCTCCTACGTTATTCAAGGATCTGCTATTTCTCATTGGTTACAGTTCCAGAAAGCTGGCCCTTCTAATGCCAAAAGCAATTTTCACCACTTCTGTTGAGAGCCTTGTACAAGTATCTTATTGCATTTCCTTGACCCACCACAGAAATACCCTGAAAAGTAATTTAATTTCTGTTTGGACCCAAGAAGGACATTGGGAACCAACGGATACAAGTCTTATTTTCTCCTGGCTTGTGTCCAGCTAACCTCTGGCCACTTTCGTTCTTTGGACACGGCCCCTCCTTGAATGGGCAGCAGTGCCGACCAGGCTCACTGGGGACAAGGTGACCTCCAAATCCCTCTCTCTCACGTCGTCCCGCAGGAACCACTGCAGGAGGGGCATTGTTGGGCATGTTTTCCAGATTGCATTCCTCTCGAGCTCAGGTCTACCCAGCGAGCTAGAATCCAGAATTTCTCCCAGCATCCAGAGCCTCTGCAATGCCCAGAGTCCCAACGGCGCTCCTTGCTGTTTACACCCTCCCCAGTAACTGCCTTCCACTCTGCAAAAGGCATGAGCTTTGGATGCTCATTAGGCGCCCAGAATTTCTAGAACTTTTATTCAATGAGAAACAGCAGATTCCTGAATCATACAGGAGTCATGACGCTTCTGTACTCTGCTTTATATTTTTTTTGGAGCAATGCCTGTGTGCAACTCCTACAGCATTACTCTCTCCATAAATGCCTCGAGCTCCATCATGGTGCTGGGAACCGGTCGAGTCCCTTTATCCCGTCGTAGAGAATGAAAGGCCACTTTCCCAATTTGAATCGGCGGGGATGAGACCGTGTTCGTTTTTAAGCTGTACCCGGTGGGTCTTCCGTGAGTGTATCTTTCGGTGATGGAACACAGTGGTGCTCTGAGCCCGCTCTTGTCTGGGACCAGCCCAGACAAGCTTGGGCAGAAGTGGCCAGGGGAATCCAAAGCAGGGAGGAGTTAGGAAACGAGGTATCAGGACTGTAGGGCTTGACAAGTGCAAACACGTGGGACAGCCATTTGCTGCCTTAAGAGATTTTTTTTTTTTTTTCCGGTCCTTTTTCTCTTTGTGGGCTTTCTCCTGGAGAATTGCAATGGCTGACTGTTGTCATATTGCACAATGAGATGGTCACACGTGTGGTGAGTGGCGTAGGCTTCTTTTTTTTTTTTTTTTTAAGATTTTATTTATTTATTCGACAGAGATAGCGACAGCCAGCGAGAGAGGGAACACAAGCAGGGGAGAGGAAGAAGCAGGCTCATAGCGGAGGAGCCTGATGTGGGGCTCGATCCCATAACGCCGGGATCACGCCCTGAGCCAAAGGCAGACGCTTAACCGCTGTGCCACCCAGGCGCCCCTGGCGTAGGCTTCTAATGCTGCAGACACCTGTGGAGCAAATTGTCCCTGGTGGCAGCAGTGGCGTATACTTAAGACAACATCATGTCTGACTTCCAAAAGTAGCTTCAGAACAACAATGTTTAAGTCGTCTCTCAACACCAAGATGGTGTTATTATACTATCATCTGTTACTTAAAAAAAAAGAAAAGAAAAAGAAAAGCTGTAGTTTCTGCTCATAAAGCTGGGTTTGCCAGATAAAATATAGGCGGCTCAGTTAAATTTGAATTTTGGGTAAGTCATGAATAATTTTAAAGTGAAAGTATGTATGTCCCACATTGGCATGGGGCATACTTCTACTTTCCGAGTTATTCATTTAAAAAAAATTTATTTACTTTTACTAGAAAATAATAATTTTTTACACATATCGCAAATTTACATGGAACATACTGTTACTGTCAAAATTACTCATGTTTTCAAACTTTTACTTAAAAATCATTCACCGTTCTCCCCAAATCCTAATTTAACTGGTTAATGTATTAGTGGTGAGGGTAAGTATGTCCCACGTAATATTTGGGATATACTGGTACTTGGAGGGCATCCCGTATTCTTGTGCGCTCGACCGGCGGCAGCCATGCACAAAGGGCATTGTTGCAAATTGTTTGTGACAGATGGACAACCATGCTGTGATCTCCATATGCTTTTACTCAGAAAGAAGTCTAAATAAGATCGACTTCAAGAAAACAAATCTTCACAAACACTATAAAACAGCCCAAAGAATGACACCATAAGTTTATCCTAACCCGGGATGCCCTGATAGTTCTTTTGCTAAGAGTGCAAAATTTTTCAGGTTGGCTTTTATCCCAGATTTGGCAGAGCTCTTAACGTTGGAGAGAAAAAAATACTTTGGACTTCTGTGAGGACCGGTCATTCTCCGCAAGCACGTCCTGCTACCCACAAGGAACGCTAAATGATGCCGGCATTACGTAGAGTAACGACCAGACAAGGTATTCTGTGCGATTTCGTAAATGTTTCATTAGATCCCTATCCACACGGGTTCTCACACTCGTCCTCCCAGCGCCGTGGATTTACATATTAATTTGTGTTGAAAAAATACATACGAGAGTCCCTTCCTCCTGTCCTTAACGCTTTATAATAATTTGCGAACAGTTCTTGGCTGGCCTTCTCGTGTTTATGCAGGTGGGCTTTCTTTCTCTGGGCAAAGGAAAGCATTTTGAATTAATAAATTCAGCAGCTGGCTTTCCATTTGCTGTGACATTTCGTATTGGTACACCAGTGACCTAGCTAAGGCAAAAGTCTATATTTAATCCGAGCATGGCCAACATGAGAAAGGCGTACGTGCTTTCAGTGCGGTGGTTTTTGCGTGGACAAGCACCCAGCGTAGTTGTTGGGGACTCTGTAGGCGTGCACCAGCAGTGGCAGAACTCGCACATTATGCAGAAAGGGTGTGTACAATGTGCTTTGCAGATGGAGTGTTTCAGCAGATAACACTGTGTGCATCCACAGAGCATTGAGGACAACTGAGCTTTTACTGAGATTCTAGAAAAGAGAACAGACGAGCCCAGAGTATGTCTCTTCTTATGGTCACCACGGAGACGTCCGGGTTGGATGGCTCCAACCCACAGACGTGGTTTCCATTAATAAAAGAAGAAGTTTGGACCAGTAATAATGGTACAGATCCTTCTTTGGGTTACTTTAGATTTATGCTGTTTCTGGACCAGAGGACACGGGGTTTTGGAGTGTTCACTTACGATACTTTATTGGCAGGTGGGGCCATGAGCTGTAAGGCGGAAGTGAGTTAGGAGAAGGCTCAGCAACGTGGGTCAAGGAGGAAGGGAGGAAGGAAAGAAGGAGGGAGATGACAGGAAGGCTAAGAGGTGACCAGATGGTTTAGGATGCTAGAGACACAGAGAGCAGTGTGTTGGCAACAGGTGTATACAGAAGACAGAGGAGGCGGAATCAGAAAATCCTACGGAGGACGACATGCGAACTATAGGCGTGGGAGGGGTCACCCACCCTAATTCTGTGGACTTTACCCTCTGCTCTGGCTTTTCTTTTTCTCTCTGTTCTTTTTCTGGTCTTAGCTGATGCCATGGTGGCCAGGACCATGCTTGAAAAATAAGCTACTCTAGACCTCTCTTGTGGGAGGAAGGTAATAGTAAGATTATGTCTTTGTGCTGTTTTGAAATAGTGTAGGGCAGAGAACACGTCCTAGGTTTGTATGTTGGAGGAAAATGTGGTATGATTTCAGAGTGATTTAAAAAAAACCAAAGTCATGTTTAACGTGTATCTTAGTAACAATGCGTATTTTGTGTATGGGGGGAGGATGCGGTACTACAAGTATGAAAGGCTCCTCCGTATGAGAATATAACAGTTGAAGTCCAGCAAAACCTCATTTCCAGAACCTCGCTGTCCATACGGGCACGTGGGAAGAACAAGGAGTGAGAAAGGGTTGGCCCATCTGTGCACTTGGGTGACTTTAGCTGAGTTGTGAAGTCCTTGCTTAGAGGAGGAAGGCACGTCTTGTTGGAGAGGAAAGCGATGTTCAGAGAACTCTCACGGAACACATGGTCCTTATTTGCAGTGCTTGGTGATGTGGGGAATTTGTAGGAAAAAAGACCTCCTAAACTCCCCCAACTCCCTTCTTGTCGGTTAGGTGGTGTGTGCTGTATCCAGACCATCACCTGACGGACCAGGTGGGGTGGGGTGAGATGCGAGGAAGGCTTTAAAAGGAGGTAATACCTGGACCCGGCAGAAAGTGTACAACCCGTGGCCGAAACCATGACATTCTGCGTGATGTTCCACCCCAAAGGGTCCCATCATGGCGATGGGCAAACCGGTAATGCATCCTCATACTGGTGCGTCCTCCTCTGCTTTGCCCCTTCTGTTCCTTGTGTGTGCTCCCTTGGACCACATCCCACGACAATGTGCCCGCACGTGGCTTACATCTCATGCTCTCCTTTGGGGCCTCCCCCAAGTTACCATAAAGAAGAACATTCTTTCTCAAATTAACGTTTAATCCAAATATGCTACCAGCAAAGACGCTGATTTTTGAGTGATTGTTGGACTAGTTTAAAGGATATTAAAAAAAAAAAACAAAAAACACATCTGAAATGAGCCAAGTCCATCGTGAGGGAAAAGGTGAAGAGTGGGGATTTGTCCCACTAGTATGGTATCCCTAAATGGCAAAGCAGCACGAATGTGTTGGCATTGGTGGTGAGGGCAGCAAAAGAAAGATGGGGAGAAGGGGAGTTCCCCCAAATTAGCGCCTTCTTGAAATGGCCCTTTAATGCTTGAGAAGTAGGACCTTGTGCATGAGTAAGGAAAGGGGAGAATTGTTGAAACGATGGTGTTGGAGAAGCTGGTTCACTATATAAAGGAAGACAAAACTGGATCCCCACCTTCTCCGTGCCTGCAGAGATGACCTCTAGGTGGTTTAAACACTTAGATATTGATGCTCAAATAAGGTAAAAGGAAATAAAGGAGGATGTCCTTTGGCCTTAGAGTGGACAAAGATGTCTTAAACAGGATCCTGAAAACAGAAATCACAAGAGGAATTTTACTCCATCGAGATGAAGGCTTTGTGTCAAGGGCATCATGGGGAAGTTTAATGTATGGTTGAAAGGATGGAAGAAATTATTTGTAATATCCAAATATAAAAAAAGAAGGAAGTCTTATCTAGATTATAGGTACGACTCTTGAAAATGAACCAGAAAAAAAAAAAAATCGGGATTGCAAACTACATAAAACAAGAACACACCTCGTTGCCTCCAGAGTATGAGAAAATGGAACCTTTCCTGCCCTGACAGTGCTGATTAGTGTTGGGGTTGACGTTCTGAAGAGCATTCCGGCCAGATTTTAGATTTTTGCTAAGTAAGTAGACATCTCATGACCCAGCAGTATCCCTCGTTGGGTATATATCCCGGAGAAATTCCTACAGAAGCGTGTGTGACACATCCAGCGTATTACACATGCCTTTACGAAATCAAGGGCGGCTTAGGTAACCATCGGCACGTAAAGTTCATAAAACACGGTCAGCGCATGCCGCCTGGAGATGTACAGCAGAGTAGTCGGAAATTTGGCAACATGACGAGGTCTTAAAAACATTTTGTTGAGTGTTTCAGAAACAGAATGAGATTTATAGTGCAGTGCTATTTATATAAATGAAAAACACATACTTTCAGGGCAATGCAACGCGGCGTACTTTACAAGCCACAGGCATAGTTAAGGGCAGATGTCAGACAGATTGCACGGGGTGGGGGTCGGGGGATGTGGGATGCTGGGCTGGGAGCAGGGATGTGGGGGGAGGGGAAGACACACATCAATAAGGGGAGATCTTGCTGCGGGTGGTGGGGGCCGTAAGACCGATGATTAACTCACCTCTTGGTATGGAGGTCTAAGTAAGACTATCGACAACAAATCTATGTAAATAACTAGAACGTAGGCAGGAAAACACAGGAATGGGGGAAACATGAAAGAACCAAAGCCATGTTGGCGGTTGAGACACCATGATGGCTTTAGGTCAGGGTTTCCTCATCTTGGCACAACATTCGGGACTGGATCACTCTTTATGGGAGGACGTCCTGTGTGCTGTAGGGTGTGGAGCAGTGTGCCTTGTGTCCCCCCCAACAGGTGCCAAGAGCATCCCCAGTTGTGCTGTTCAAAAATCATCTCGAGGCCTTGTCCCTTATCCTCTGCAAGAGGGGGTCACAGTGACCTCAATGGTCACTCCCATTGAGGATGGCTTATGGAAGGGAAGGCAAGATGGTGTACGAGAGGAGATGGCCCAAGAGGAGACTTGGGTCGTGAGTGGCTTACAAAATACCAGGGATCATCTGGAAGCCATCTGCAGAGTCCAAGAAGGGAATCCATCAGATAGGTCTTGGAAAGTCTCATGGAGATGCTCCAAGCTCCCCAAATGTTGGATGTCACCCTTCCCTTGGAAGCTCCCCAAATGTTGGATGTCACCCTTCCCTTGGAAGCCCAACTAAAACAACTTCAGCAATCCCATTACAACAAGCGTCCTTGGTGCTCTTCCCTGTTACTCTGAGGATATCTGGAGGCGCAGGGGGGCGGCGATGGTGGTTACACGCTCCAGGTTATGTCTTCTCGAGATTCCTGCACTTGGTGCCACCCCACTGTCCCTTCTGCTTCATATTAGCAGTGGACAGAGTCCCCCGTCACCATGTCTGTCCTTCCTCATCGTGCTTCCCACGTCAGAGCTGTGTGTGCTCTAGGCATTGCGCTCGTGAGTGACACAGAGAGAGGAGGAGACAGCTCTCAACACTGGGCGTTGGACTCAGGGTAAAAACCCTCAGCCCTGTGCACCAACAGGAGCCTCTCCCTGGCAGTTCGTCCCTGACGCCGGGGATAGTCTGGGATTCCCCGTCTCCCTATTGTGGCTTCTTCCCCATTGACCCCTCCGCTTTCCAGGACTGGTACCATCTCATCTCGCCGGGCGCCAGTGCCCAAATTCTGCAGAACGTCTTGGACCCTTCCCTGTGCATTTCCTAACATAAGCACTGGGGCACAAATCCTGGGTTTATCTTTGCTCCCTTCCCTGCTCGCTCTGCTGGCCCTGGGCTTATCAGTTCAGGTGGCAGAGGGAGATCCAAACGGAGGAAACCAAGGGGACAGAGAAGACATAGGTCACACAGAGAACAGAAGAACAAAGGCAGGGTGAGGGGTCCAGTTGGGGGGGGGGAGGCTTAGCATCCACCAAATTTGAGGAGACAGGTGGGTAGGTTGGGGGTTACGATCCAGTCGTTATGTGGGACAAACAGGACTTTCCAGGCTGTGTATGTGGTCTCTAGAGCATTTAACTTTGAATTGACTGACAGATTTTGGATTATAGAAATTACCATTATGCATTATAATTTTATATTACTATTTTATATTATTAGTGAATTACAAGTTCTGATATAATATGCATTGTAAATTATAAGATGGCACCTGCAGCCAGCATCGGAGCACAAAGACTCTCATTTGCAACCTATTCAGTGTAATTTAGAGACAATACCAGGTCTTAACATTCACACCTACGTCTCTGTACCGCCACTTGCCTCAGTCACCAACCTGCCCAACTGGACCCAATGGGCATTCTAGTGTGCAGACTCTCAGGGATTCCTGTGCACCGTCCAGGTTTTACTGATTCAGGCTTGTACATTAGGTGTACCTTCCTATTTTGTACGTGTATTTTTTATTTTATTTATTTTTATTGGTTTATAATTTTAGATATAGTTTGCCTGTGGCCTTTTCATTGTGGTTTCTTTTGTGATTTGGATTAAGGTTCGGGATTAATGGAGTGTCTGATTTCTTTAAATTCAGTGAAATTCTTTCATCTGTTGACGGAGGTCTTTTGTGTCAACTCAGGAAAGTTCTTTTTCGACTTTTCCTTCTGGGATTTCTTTTGGTTGGACAGGCTTGTGTCTTGGACGCGATGACTCTTCTATGGCTTCGCTGGATCTCTCGTCTATATTGGAACAAAACCACCACCACAGCCCATTTTCCCGGCATTCAGCGTTTGCTCTGAGATTTGCCCTCGGTGAGCTTGCCTTCTGCTTCTCGGACTTGTTTTGCACATTGTGATGCGAGATTGGCCTGAGAACGTGCTGAGAACCAGCATCATTGGTTCCTCAGCCTGGCTTTCGGTGTCTATGTGCACTCTCCTGATTTCAGGTGTCTATCGTGCTTTTGCAGTAGATACTTGTCAGAAAGATCCATTTCTTCTCCTGCCTCAGGAGTCCCTCCCGTGGATGGGGGCAGTACTTTGTCCCGTTTACAGAAGTGGTTGAGAAGGAAGCTCCGTGGGCTGGGGCTGCCTCCACTCCGAGAGTCAACCCCAAGATGGCATCCCGCGGCTGTGCTCAGTCCTCGCGTCCGCCTTGCCCGCATCACCTCCGTGGAAGCTTTCTCTGCCAAATCGCCAGCGCTCTCAATTCTTCAGCATTTTGGTAAAGTTCTTGCATTCCGTCCAACGCTATCCTTGGAGGATCTGTGGACTTAGCAACCCAATGTCATGGGTCCGTTTTAACTTGAACTTGATCGCCATTTCTTTACGAATGTCACCTTGTGTATATTATAAATGATGTCACCTTCCATCCTTCCGTGTATTCCACACCGTGTGCACGGTATGGTAAGACTCAATAATTATCTGTCTCCAAATGCAACTTGGGAAAGGCAACTTTCTTCAATAATCATAAACCACAGAGAAGACAAGTAAGAGGCTACTCCCCTTTATCCTTGCACTAAAACACAACATGTTTTTGATGAGATCCTTCTGGGTGAAAGTCGCTGAGGCTCACGAAAACAAGAAGTAAAATTACTTCGGCAAAGACAGTTGGCCAAGGAAAGAGGAAAAGCAAAGACAGTGTTTTTCGAAAGGGTGTTCTGTGTTTTCCTCCAAATGGCTCCACCACATATGTGAGTTTGGATGTCGAATTCGGTGACCTGTGTGGGCTGGGGTATTGAAATGAAGACTGGCCCCTGGAGAAAATCCGCGGCAGGGCCGGAGCCCTCGGAAAAGGATCACGGACGTGTCCGTAACCGCAAACAGCTGTCTCTTGCAAACCGCTGGACAGTGGTCGTTCCTCTGCAATCTTAGGTGTGGCTCGTCCAGAAAAAGCCATCGGGCTGACTTCATTGTAAACTAGTCTCGGGGAAGGACGAAGGCCATCTGGAAAGAGAAAGACATGGTCTCTGACGCCGATTTCAAGTATTTCCCCCACTTCGCTTTACGTGGGTTGCAGGGACGTGGTTCCTGAGGGCGCCTTGACTCACACCATCTGCTCCCCCATCGGCAGCAGCATGAGGGCGTGAAGCCGCAGGAAACGTGAGTGGATCCGCGTCCCTGGGACGTGTGGGTGCTCCCCTGCAGAGGGGCACGTGCACGGCTAGATGCGGTGTGCGTGCAAAGTAACATTGCCTAACACGTCCCAAGAGGCCGTTTGTGGTGGGGTCTGATGAACCCATTACCGAGAACGCGTGCTTCAGAGATGGAAAACCCTAGTGGCTTTGCAATGGCTCTGCATCGCTCAGTTCTTTCAAGGAGGGAGCATTTGCCGATGACTTTTTAATTAGTCGTATTTTAACGATTAAAAATCTAGTTTTAAAAAGCAAATATGAATGGGGGTTTTGCCCATCTAATCTACAGGGCATGCCTTTGGGGCGGATGGAAACCTGATCGGTCTACCCAAACAAATAGGGAGGGCCTGTGTTTCCAAAGGGACGATTGACCAGAATAGGGCTTTATATGGTAGAAGGGGGAGATTTGTTTCGAATAGCTTTCCGTTAGCATTTCCACGATAGCCCTGTTCCGGTGTGTGGTATGCTGAACCCTCTCGCTCTGATGGTTGACGTACTAACACACAAGAGTCATTACATTAAGGCCGGTAGAAATCAGAACCACAGCATAGCCGTGCCGAGAATGCACGTTCTCAGCTCACGGACAACACCCACTGCCGTTTCTGCACAACCCAAGGCAGGCAACACCCATCTGTCACAAGGTGAGCAGCCCGCATTTCTAGCTCTGCATGCATTGACTCATAAACGCGCAAATTTGGAAGGCAACTGTGCAGACGTACGGGCGAGCCTCTTGCAGGGGTTAGAGTAGCGACTTCCACTTGACCTCAGCATGGGTTCCAGTTGTGGCTTTGCAGGTTGGCCTGCCCTAAAACGATAGAATCGAATGCATTTGCCTAACTTTAGAGAACCACCAGCAGAACCAAGAAGAACCTCGGCAAAAGGAAACTTCTCCCTAAATCTGTCCGGGAATATAGGCATGGATCCTATCATGCTTGGAACTTCACAGTGTCCTAATGATGACGTTTACCTGCAACTTTGCATGTGGACCTGGATGTGTGGTCAGTCACGCCATGCCTCCTTCACACAGTGTCTCGTGCATCCACAATGATCGGCACTAGACAAAGCAAAAACCCATCTACTATATGTTAACATCCAGCGTAGAATTAATAGTTAAAAACATGCAAAGTGCCAGAAACACTGGAAAGAGATGAACTTTTTGGACGTTCACAAGGTCACATGAAGGTTTCAGTTGATAACGCTTTGATGGCTTCTGTTTTCAACAGACTTGAGCCCTTTGATGGCTTCTGTTTTCAACAGACTTGAGCCCGTACTTCTTAATCTTAGTCACAAAGACCTTACAAATGGGTCCCTTCCTACAGGAATCATCCTTGTCATTACTGACTGATTGTTCCAGTAACCTACCCTCTGCAACACCCAAATTAAATGGTTTGCTCCTCTCTGCACCTGCGTCATGCCTCGGTTGGTTCACAACATGAATTCATGCATACTATGGGTTCTCCACGTCTTTGTGGACCAGTAAAACCCAATTTTCAGCACCAAGCCTCATTGGATGCCTCCCATAGGCATTTCTTGGGTTCTCTTTCCAGGAAACCCTCCCTTAGACACCGTTGTGTGTCCCGCGTATCGCCTAGCAGCTTGGAGCAGCCCTTCTGCCTGCTTCCCCACAGACTGCGAACCGCTGCGTACGTACGAGGAACAGGACAGACCCGCAATGACACCAACTGAAACCATTTACCACATAACCCGTATCTAAGAACATTCTTGTAGACACTTGGTGTCCAGATGCGTCCGTCCCTTGCACTTCCATTTTTAGGATTTGCTTCCACTGCAAAAATTTACTCTCACACAGTGGAAGCTTATGGAGAGCCTGTTTATAAGCCTACAACACGGGTCCAACTATAGACAGAGATGATCTAATTCACCAAACATACACTCATCCCCCCAACACATGAGCCCGGACAGGGAATGTTGTGTGTGTGGCAGCTGCTGGGTCCCACCCTGCCAGTGGAGGCTCTTTCTGGACTGCCTCCCCTCGAGCCTCCTGGAGGGAAATCCCTGTTTTATGTCTACAAAATACAAAATATCCCTTCTCTTTTCTCTTTCAAGAACCCTGTGGGGTTTTTTGTTAGGTTTTATTATGGGATTTTTCTCCCTGTTTGTGGCATAACGCATGTAAGAGTCAAGAAAACGATTTACTGAAGAATACAGTAAAACCTAGACGACAATGTGTGTGAGTGTGTGTGTCTTGAGCACAATCTAATTCTTCATGGCGAACCACCCTGCCTGCATTATTCATGACAATTGTAAATTTAATAGAGTGGGTGTGATCAGAGCTGTCTAAATTTCAAGCTACAGGCTCAATTGTTACTTCAGTGTACCTTCCTCCAGAGAGCTTCCCAGGCAGGGCTAGAAGCCTCCTTTGGGTTTTTTTTTTTCCAGAAACTCCTGCCTTTCTGATAAAACCTTTCCCCCACAGCACTCTGTTGCTCTCCCTTTCTTCTATCCCTGGTTATTAGTTCTGCCCCTTTGCTTTTGTTGTAGGTAGAATGATGGGTCTCCCCAGCAAAGGTGCCCACGTCCTAATTCCCAGGACCCGTGAATATTTTTGGTTACAGGGCAAAAGGGGGGTTAAAATTGCAGATGGGATTAAGGTTTTTCATCCACTGACCCCTCACGTCAGGAGAGGATCCTGGGTTATCCAGGTGGGTCCAACGTGACCACAGGGATTTTTAAACATCGAAGACGGCAACGGAGGTCAGACTAACTCTGTCTGAGAAGGACCTCATCCGCCGTTGCTGGTTTGAGGATGGACGGAGGGGCCGTGAGCCAAGGGATGCAGGCGCCCTCCAGGAGCAAGGGAGTGGATTCTCTATCGGAGCCTCCGGGACGAACACACCCCTGGGCACACCATGATGTTAGCACGGAAAGATCTTTCCCAGACTCCTAACCTCTGCAATTGAAAGAGACTCATTGGTTATGGCAGCCCTAAGAAATGACTACAGCTTGCTCTGTGGATGACGGCAGGCCAGCTACTTAAATCTGCAGAACACCAGCTTGCTCACGTAATGGTGTCACCTTCTACACTCATGGCCACTGGACTGAGTCTACTGGGCAGAAGCCAGGAATGCTGCTAAAAATCCTCTAATGCATGTGGCAGCCTCTGATGACAGAGAATTTTCTGACGCCAGACGTCAAGAGGACCCAGGTCAAAAAGCCCTACCTTCTCCAAAGCTGAGATTATTAGGCACATCTTCATCTTCAAAGTTCCTGCAGGCTACTGTTGTGGTCTTTCTTCACCACGTACCATAGGTGATCATTTCTTTTTCTGGCTTTCAGGTAGTATTTTTCCAAACTCGATGCACCACTCAGTTTCAAAGCCAATACAGATGTTTGTTCGCTCTTGTTATAGGAGCAGCCTTCCCCTAGGTCACACTTTCTGGACCAGTTACAGCTACATGTAAAATCAACTCTACGTTTGATGCTTCACTAAAACAAACACTGTATTTGCTCATAATTCTTTTTTTTAAAGATTTGTTTATTGAGAGAGAGAGCATGAGCAGGGGAAGAGTCAGAGGGAGAGAGTCCTCAAGTAGACTCCGCCCTGAGCACGGAGCCCCATGTTGGGCTTGAACTAGGACCCTGAGATCATGACCTGAGCTGAAATCAAGGGTCAGACGCTTAACCGACTGAGCCACCCAGGTGCCCCTGCTAATAGTTCAGTGAATCAACCACTTGTGCTGGTCTCCATTGGGAAGTCCTTCTGTTGGTCTTGTCTGGGGTCACTCATGCAGACGCCATCATCAGAATGGTTTTGATGAGACTGGATGGTCTCAAGCCAATTCATTCCCATGCCTACTGGCCATTAACCTAGAGCCCTGAGACCCCCATGTGAAGAAGCCAAAGCTCATCTTTGAGATGAGCAACCATGAGAGAGATACTGAGGAGACAGCAACACCACTAGCCAGGCATGTGAGTGGGTCCCGGCTGGGCTCATCCATCCACCCTCGGTGAAGCTGCCAGCTGACTTCTGCCACATGACGAACTCTAGACTAGACCCGCAGAAGGACCACCCAGTGGGGCCCAGGCCAAATTGCTCACCCAGAGAAATGTGAGCAAACAAGATGGCGGGTGTTCTTAGCAACTCAATATTGGAGTTGTTTGTTACCCAGCAATGCATAACTGACATGGGTCTTTAACAAGCAAACAGCTTGCTTCCTGGAGACGTAGAAGCTTTCGTGTCTATTTTATCATGAATTCTAACATGGCGGAGAAGTTCATCATTGGTTCTGTGGGGCTGGAAGGGACATGATGTAATGGGGAGCCTATGGGCAGGTGGTGGCTCGTTTTAGCTGCAGTGTGCTCTTGGCGGGTGTATTCTTCCTACATGGCTTAATGTTGTGGTCGTGGGCCAAGGTCAGCTTGGGTCTCCAAGGGAAATTCCCTTAGAATAGGGGAAGTTGGACACAGTGGGAGCAATTTATCTGCTTTAGACAGGATTTTGTTTGCTGGTCAGTTGACTTGGATATAGTATAGTCTCTTCACTGCCTAATCCATAACCCGTTCCATTCAACCATTACCCCTTCTTTACAATTTCCAACAAAGCCCTGAAAACGTACATGGTCAGGATTCCTCCTTGTATGCAGACATGATGTCATTATTTGCACAGAACATTTTAACTTTAGTTGGGAGTATTAGTAGCGGCTCTGAACTATAATGGAGATCTTTAAATGTTTCTGTTTGGGTAATTGATATTTTTTTCATTGATCTGGTTTTTATCCCTCATCTTCTTAATGCTTTGGTGCTTGTGTAATCTAAGGGAGAATCGGCCTGTTTCTGATTTATTTTATATTAACTCAGTGAATGTTTTTTATATGTACAAGAAGTCTTCTGAGAGTATTTAATATACTATTTTGATCTTTCTGTGCTAAAAGCATGAAGCCATAATTTTTTTCCTAAGGGTAGAAATCTGGAAGAGATTTAAATTATGATCAAAACAGCAAACTCGTGAAGTTTGAATGGTTTCTAAACTTGGAAAAAAGAATTCGTCAGACCTCTTTCCTTTTAGAAGAAAATCAATTCTCAACTCCCTGGCATTGTACAAAATACCCTTTTTTTTTTTTTTTTGTCAATGTACATAAGAATCAATTGTATGTGATGCATTGATTTTCCTACCAATCCTATCATCGTATTTCAAGTCATTAAAACATTGCAAAAACAGCTTAATAATCAGTTGATCATGTTAACCTTCTTCTTGGCATAAGGAGGAGGTACTTGGAAGACATATATGATTTAAACATGGTGGTGATTTTTCAGGAACATTTAGTCACGTTGCTTTGGGTAAGAAGGTAGGAAGCGAACAGATGAAGGAGAGCACACGGTGGCTTACACACGGTTCTTTCTCCATACGTCAGTGCGGGGAGCTGCTGGATGGGAGATGCAGCACGGTTTGCCCCGCCACCTGCAAATATCAGGAATTCTCCCGGGGGCGCCCGGCTGTCCGCAGATGTGCGCCATGCAGGATCAGACCAAAGTCCATTTAACTTCCCTCGCGCTGAAACAGAGCCAGATGCATTGGGACCGCGGTGGGAGAAAGGCTGGCCACACAACTCTCCAGGATGTCAGTTTTATTGAACATGATTTGAAAGGGGATGTCAGGAATAAGTCGCCTCTCACCGTGTCCTTGCAGCTGCTTTCTGGAGCTGGACACAGACTCCCCTCCTAATGTTTATTGGATCTCTGGAGTTAAAAATCAGCACTCAGAGTTGTAGAATTCTTTCCATGGGCCATAAGAGAAACTGAGTCATCCATTCAGTTACTGACCTATCTATGTGTATCGCGCGGTCCTGATTCCAGTGCAGGTGAGGGATGGGGATAAATGGAGTGAGGAGGGCCTCTGGATGGCCGTGGTGTGTGCATGTGTGTGTGTGCATGTGTGTGCATGGGATAGACAACTGACCAGCGATCGCAGGGGACATGGTGACCCTTAGGAGCTGGCTAGGGCACGGACAGGGGCTCTGTGCTGCTGGGGATGCAGAGATGGGTGGAGGGCGCAAGGCAGGCTGTCCCCACAAATGACCCCTACGTGTGCTTCGATGTGAAGAGTCAGTACACAGGGAATCGGGCCCATCACTGAATACTAACTCCTGGAGAGACAGCAATTTCTGTGTATACCAAGGTACCCATTTTATCCCCTTAAAATGTTTCATTTTAAATGCTCGTGTATTTATAAATATCTATCTACCTATTTGTCTATCATCTATGTATCAATTGTATATATATAATAAGCAGATAAGAATAAATAGAGTGGACTGTAATATAAAATATGAATGAGATTAGTTAGAATAGATAAATGGTAGCTGGGTAGACAGATATAGATACATAGGTAGGTGGTATATACCAGCTAGCTAGATAATAGGTAATAGATAGATAGATAGATATAGATAGATAAAGAATAGATGGATGGACGTATGGATGGATGGATGGTAGATAGATAAAGAATAGATGATGGATAGATGATGGATGGATGGATGGATGGATGGATGGATGGATGGATGGATAGGTAGATAGATGATAGATATAGATAGATTTTAAAAAAGTGGATGGATGGATGTATAGATGTGGATGGATGGATAGAAGATAGATGATAGATAGATAGATAGATAGATAGATAGATAGATAGATAGATAAGGATGATGGATGGATGGGCGGGTGGATAGATGGGTGGAAGGATGGATGGATGGATGGATGGATGGATAGATAGATGATGGATGATAGATGATTTCAACAGGTTTCAAAGTTTTCAGCAAGTACTTGGTTGACCATTTTTACTGTTGATAAAATTTATGGCAATTCATATTACACTGGATGGTTTGAGCATCTTTTGAAGATTCCTTGGCTGGTTTTTACTATTTTCCTAACAGCTGTCTAAGGAATGTCCCATTTGTCTGGACCCCAGACCTGAGCTGTTAACAGGGGAGCTGTTATAGGTACTTTCTGTCACAGGGAAGGCGAACAGACAGGTGAGTTAGCACGTGGCCCAGCCTACAACCCTGGCTTCCCTGGGTCCCCTATGGACATGTTTTTGGTAAATCAGTAAAATGGACCATTTCTAGGATTTGATCCCCTGGTGAATTGGCTTTTGGAGAACCGACCTAAAGTCAGGTATGATGGGATGAGGACCTGAGGTTAGTCAAAGGCAGTGTAAAGTGGAGAGACAGTGCCAGATGGTCCCCTGGGCTGGGATCCATGGCAGACCCCAGGCTGTGGCTGATGAGACGGACAGAGAGGGTCTTGGTGAGAAGTCCAAGTCTCTTCTGGAATGTGATGGGGGACCTCCCATAAACCAACGTGCCTCACTATGATATTTTTCCAAGAACGGACCTGTTTCTTGGTGTGCACCATGACTAAACTTCCCTAAAATTCCAGGTGGGCCACCCAGCTGTGGTGACAAAGCTCTCATTATTCCCATGAAGTGGCCAACTCCCACTTTAAAAAAAAAAAAAAAGCAATATAATTGACAGACACCATTGTCCAGGTTTCAGGGGTGCAGCGTGTTGATTCGATGCATGTCTGTCATGTATGGCTGCCCTTCTCGCCCGAGCTAGCATCTCCATTACGTCACAGAATTGCCATGTCTTGCCTACGGCAGGAATAATTGGGATCTAGCGTCTTAGCAGGTGTGCTGCTGAGAATCTAAAATTGTTGTCTGGAGTCACTAGCATATGCATTGGATCTCCAGGATGGACTTATCTACCAGCTGCAAGTTCGTACCCTTCAACCAACATCTGTCCTACCCTCCTGCCCTCAGCCCGCGGTAACCACTCTGTTTTCACAAGTTCAGCTTTGTTTAGATGCCACATGTAAGTGAGATCATATGGTATTTGTGTTTCTCTGAGTTTTCCCACTAAGCCTAATGCCCTCGAGGTCCATCCACACTGGGGCAAATGGCAGGGCGGCTTTCTTTCTCACGGATGAGTAATGTCACCTTGTACGTATACACCGCACTTTCTTTCTTTGCTTTTTCCCCTGGTGAAGCCACTTTCTTTAATTTTCATGTATTTATTTTTAAATTCCAGTTAACATACAATACAATATTAGTTTCAGCTGTCCAATACAGATTCAGCACTTCCATGTGACACCCAGTGCTCATCACAGCAGGTGCCCTCCTTCACTCCCAGCACCTGGTTCCCCCATCCCCCCATCCACCTGCCTTCTGGTCACCATCAGTGTGTTCTCTGGAGTTAAGAGTCCGTTTTTTGTTTGTCTCTCTTTTTTTTTTCCTTTGTTCATTTGTTTTGTTTCTTAAATTCCTCGTATGAGTGAAATCATACGGTATTTGTCTTTCTTTGACTGACTTATTTCACTTAGCGTTACACCTTCTAGTTCCATCCACGTTGTTGCAAATGCAAAGATTTCATTCTTTTTATGCCTAAATAATATATATGTTTTCTTTGTGTATATGTACGTCTTTATATATATATCTTCTTTCTATATATAAAGTCTTCTTTATATATGTATGTCTTCTTTATATATGTATGTTCTTTATCCATTCATCAGTAGATGGACCCTTGGGCTGCTTCCGTATCTTGGCTTTCTAGATAACGCGCCTGTAAACATAGGAATGCACCCACTCTTCAGGATCCTGTTCTTGTTACCTTTGGATACCGAACTCCCACTTTGAATTCTCCAGAGTTCAGATGCATTTGCAGGGAAATCTGAGCTCTCTCGGAACCTGCTACAGCTCTCCTTAGGTTTTACAGGGAGAGAACACACACACACAAGCCCATCACCGGGGCCACGGCCACCGCGGGTTACACACTTGGCATTTGCTCCACATCTGCTTTCCACTAAGTGAAATGAGTGAATGAGGATGACATCCACTTGAGAAAACAAGGAAGGTTTTAAAGCTGGTTCCATGCACATCCTTCGCATGTAACACCAGTACTCCAGTTAGTTATTTGCCTGTATTCTTTAGTTGAGCATTTGTCCGTGGTGGGGCAGCTGACATTTTGGACCTGGTCACTCTCTGAACGGAGGAGGTGTCCTGTGCACGGTAGGGTGTGGAGCTGCGTCTCTGGTCTCCAGCCACCATGTGCCAGGAGCACTCCCTACACCTCCATTTCAACAACCAGAAATGTCTCCAGACATTGCCGAGTGTCCCCTGGTGAGCAAAAGCACCCTTTGTGCAAACCTCTTCTCTGTGCGATATGAGTAAGAGAGTATTGCTTTCTCTCCCTACATAGATATGGGAAGAATGTAGTCGTGACTAACACAGAATTAGTACAGCTGGGTGAGGGCTGCCATAGAGGATGCCCTCTGGGTTTTGGTTAGGTTTCTCACGGACACGAAAAGTGTGGTAGAGATGACCTAAAGCTCAAGATCTTTGGTGGTCTTTTCATGAGATTTCCAAACCGCCAAGTTTTGAGACACTAGGAAGAAAAATGAGTTCTAGATTTGATGCCCAGTATCGTGCCTAGAGTCAAGACTAAAACGTCACGCAATTAAAAATGTGTGAGGAGGGTAGATTTCATGTTCAGTGTGCTCACCTGCATAAAATAATGTTTTCTTAGAGCAAGCCAAGACGTTCTCCTACACCGCGCAAGGAAGGGGGAGTCTGGGCTTGCCTGTCTGGGGGGGCTCTAGCTGCGTTATCAACAAAGGGACGTTATCTTATCTGTATCGGAACCTGCTACAGCTCTCCTTAGGTTTTACAGGGAGAGAACACACACACACAAGCCCATCACCGGGGCCACGGCCACCGCGGGTTACACACTTGGCGTTGGCTCCACGTCTGCTTTCCAGTACGTGACAAACACCAATAAACCACAACGTAACTGGCTGTTTACCTCCACTCTGACCATCCAGAGATGGGCTGACGCCCTTTCCTGCAGGAGGGACTCGTTCCCATAACATGCTCATCCACCCTCATCCCTAAAACCATTACTCTTCAGGTTAACGGAGTTACTGGTTTTCTTTGCATCTGGCTGGCATCTCATCCTAGATGCAGCCGTGAAGAGAAGTCCATGCCATTTGCTCGGTCGTGTTGGAAATCTTTGTTTCACTGAAACTCGGTTCATGTAAGACATGAATGTGTGTTTCTCTTGTTTTCCTTTTCCCCTAACTTCATCAGACCACAAGTAGGTTTTCAGATGATCGTTTGGGAGGTTTTCCTTCCAACATTCCACTTCCCGGCACGATGGAACGCAAAGTCAGGTTTCGTGGAGACTTTTCTTAGATCTGCTTCCCTCCGTTTCATAAGTTTTTGAGAGTCGAATAATTTATGATGTGGCGGGTCAGGGGAAAATATGCGGAGAGCGGATGGGTGTGTTTAACTTAAACATGTAGGGTGTATTGAAACCAAGTTGAACCTACAGATAATGTGTTGGGGGAATAAGGAGGGTGCTCTGTTACCAGGAATTCAACCAGATGAGGATCTCTAGTTCCTCGTCGCTGTAACAAGTGGGTGGATAAATTCGTGAATGCGTGAAAGAGAATCAGAGCTCCAACTCATGTCAGTTGATGTCCACCTTCAATCAAGCCATATGGGGAGACCGGGGCCGCAGATGGGCGCACGTGTTCTCCTCCACAGGGCTCCCCAGCAAAACAACCAGAACCTCTTTTTCAATAAAGTTCTCTTCTCTGCTTCCACATGCATGAACTTCAAAAACATTAAGCTCAGTGAGAGAAGCCAGACACAAAGGGGCACGTCGTGTGTGACTCCGTGGATCTGAAACATTCCAGAACAGGGGAATTTGCAGAGAGGGAAAGCAGCTTGGTGGACGCCAGGGGCTGGGGAGGGGACAGGGAACGCCCGCTCATGGGGCCACGGGGTTGCCTTTTTGTGGGGCAGAGACGGTATTTGTGCAACTTTCTGAATGTACTAAGTGCCTCTGAATGGTTTGTTTTAAAATGGTTACTCTTATGTTAACATGGCTTTTGTCTCAATTAAAAAGAAAACAAACAAAATGAAAACACTCGGCTCAATTGTGTCCTCAGTCGGGGTTTTGCAGGAAAACGAAAGAGAAAGCCTTTTTGAACCCGATGAACTTCCCGGCAAACAGATAGCAACTTTACAAAGAATTAAATTGTAAATTAAATTCCCACATTCTTTCCATTTTGATTTCATGAAAATGTATCTTCTTTTGAAGAAAATTAGCCAAGTTTCAGTGAAACAAAGAGCAAGCCAAGAAGATGCGCAGACTCCAAGTCAGGCTTACTTATCCAGGGAGGTGGGTTTGACGTGAAAATCTCAGCAAATATCCAGACCAAATGCCTCAGCATCACTGGGAATTCAGGCCCCGGGGGGCTTTGGACTCAGAGACCAGCAGGACACTGTAGGAAATGGGATTGGGACCCAACGAGATGATTCTGGGTGAAAGCATGGATTCTAGGATGAGGGAGAGGGACAGAGAGCTCTGAGGGCTCCCTGCGCCCTCCCTGTGTGAGGGAGACAGAACCAGCGGGATGTGTGCGTACAGGTAGCAATAGGCAGGTGATGCACCAACATCTATCCATAACCAGTGTCTATATCCATAGCCATCTATGTACCTATTTATCTTTCAAGATTTATTGTCAAGAATTGGCTCAAATGATTGTGTGGGTTTGGAGAGTCTGAAATTGGGTGGGTGGGCTGGCAGGCTGGAAACTCAAGGAAGCTTTGCAGTTCAAGGCCAAAGGCTGTCTGTTCCAGAAGTCCCTCTTCTTCAGGGGGAGGTCAGGCTTTGTTCTCTCCAGGACTTCAACTGGTTAGACGAGGCCCACCCACATACCACATAGGAAGGCAATCTGCTTTATTCAAAGTGTGCTGATTTGAATGTTAATCTCCTCCAAAGTCCACCCTCACAGAAATATCTAGAATAATGTTGAAACACATATCTGGGCACCACGGCCCAGCCCAGCCGACGTGTGCAGTTAACCTTCACGTACTAGTATGGGATGAATTACAAGTGCTAAGAAAATGAGGTGACAGTTCTGCATCAGTGGTTTTCAACTGGGGGTGATTCTGCTCCTAGGGGACACGTGGCAATGGAGATATTCTTTGGTGGTTGTCGTGGGGGTGAGGGGGTGCTCCTGGCACCTGGTAGGTGTAGACCAGGGACACAGCTCAACACCCTGCAGTGCCCAGGATGCCCCACTCCAGAGAATTATTTGGCTTAAATGTCAGATAGTGTGAATATTGAGAAGCCCTGATGTAAATGACAAAGGTTAGAAGACTGTTGGTTTGAACACTAGTTTCACGATAGTCCATTTTCCTTTGAAAATTAAGTAGATAGTTTTCATGTTATTTGATATTTACTAATGCATTTTGATACTTTTCCATATGAAAAGACATTTGTCTCTAACTGTATTATCTGTCTACCCATCCAGCCATCGTATCTATCCATCCATCTATCTGTTTATCTATCATCCATCTATCTATCCATCATATCTATCTATCTATCTATCTATCTATCTATCTATCTATCTATCTATCATCCATCTATCCATCCATCATATCTATCTGTCTATCAGCCAACTCTTCATCCATCTACCCATCTGTCATGTCTGTCTGTCATCTTTCTGTCCATCCATCTGTTCATATCCATCCATCCATCCATCCATCCATCCATCCATCCATCCAGTAAGTCTGAACAGCTGTCTCAACTGCTTGCACAGGAAGTGATTACGCCACTCTTCTGAAGAAGAATGACTCAGAGCCAAAGTATTAATCTTCCCACAAAGGTCTAACAAACATTCTCTGAACTCATCCCAATTTTAGATCACCCTGAGGATTTCTGGAGAAGTGACTCAGGCGGGCTTGGAAGGACAGAGAGCTTGCATATTCCATGTCGCTTTCACGTATAACGCAGTTGGCTTTAAAATATGTTTTCACAGGAATATAGAGCCATTTCTTTAACTCAGCATTTTCTTACTTATTTTCCCCAAGTGAAAGATTCCATGCTTTGATGACCTTGTCTAAATGTAAGCTTTAATCAAAATTGATATGACGGTGTGGAGAAAGGGGAACCCTCTTAACTGAAGGTCGAAATGCACACTGGTACAGCCATGCTGGAAAACAGCATGGAGGGTCCTCAAAAATTCAAAATAGAACTACCCTATGATCCAGTAATTCCACTTCTGGGAATACATCTAAAGGAAATAACGCTACCTTGAAGAGGTATCTGTACACCTATGTTCGAAGCAACATTACTTATAACAGCCAAGACATGGAAACAACTTAAGTGTCTACCAATGGATGAATGAATAAAGAAGGTGTGACATATATAAATCAAACCACAACATATATAAATCAAACCATTATGCTATACACCTTAAACGTGCACAGTGATACATGTCAATTATTTCTCAAACTGGACGAAAAACTGATACCACTAGAGAACTTTTTGTAAATAACACATAGATCATTTTATCAAAAACAACACTGAAGCTCATTTTGTTTTTAATAGGAAGGTGTACTTTAATAACCTGAATTTATCCATGGCTTCAGAGTTTCAACAGTGAGAACAGGAAATATATTCACCTTTAGAAGACAGGATTGAATACTTCCATCCGATTGGTACGCCTTTGTGGTCTGTGGAGAAGAAGGGGTTTGACTGGATGATCCCCCAAATCCTGTCGAGGTACGTATTTTAATATTCTAATTACAAAGAGCAAACATAATGTCCTGTAGACAGAACAAGCAAGTTCGACGATCCACGAAAGGTGGAAATGGCAACATGTGGGCAGACCCTCGGTCCAAGTGTCTACACAAGATGTGGCTCAGTCATGCATGTGACTGGATGTTGTTCGTTTGCATCTCAAGGGCATCTCCCGGGTGATCTGATGCAGCCGTTACAGTGGTGACATGGAGGGGTGCCATAGATTGAATGTGCGTGTCCCCCTCCAAAATTCATATGTTTTTGATGCCTAAACCCCAGGTTGATGGTGTTCCACAGTGAGGCCTTTGGGAGGACGTGAAATCATGAACGTGGGACCCCCATGAATCAGAATCGTGCCCTTATAACAAGAGGTTGAAAGAAGTTGCTTTTCTCTCTCCGCTTTGTGAAGACACAGCAGTAAGACAGCGTGATGAACCAGAAGACCGTCCTCGCCACACACTGATTCTGCCTACACCTGGATGTTGGACTTCCAGCTTCCCAAAATGTGAGGAGTACATTTCTTTTGTTGATAAACCACCCAGTTCATGGTGACTGTAAGCACCACGTTGTATGATAGATGTCTAGAATTTATTCATTTTGCATAATCGAACATATTTACCATTGATACACAACTGCCTATTGCCCTCTTGCCTGGGACCAGGAGAACCTTCTGTCCTCCCTGTATATGTGAGTTTGACTATTTCAGACACCTCCGATAAGTAGAATCATTCACTATGTGTGTTTCTGCATCAGGCTTATTTCACTGAGCCCTGCGCTCTCCAGGTTCACCCACATTGCACCGAATGGCAGGATTGCCTTCTTTTCTTTTTTCTTTCTTTCTTTCTTTCTTTCTTTCTTTCTTTCTTTCTTTCTTTCTTTCTTCTTTCTTTCTTTCTTCTTTCTTTCTTTCTTTCTTTCTTTCTTTCTTTCTTTCTTCTTTTCTTTCTTTCTTTCTTTCTTTCTTTCTTTCTTTCTTTCTTCTTTCTTTCTTCTTTCTTTCTTTCTTCTTTCTTTCTTTCTTTCTTCTTTCTTTCTTTCTTTCTTTCTTCTTTTCTTTCTTTCTTTCTTTCTTTCTTTCTTTCTTTCTTCTTTTCTTTCTTTCTTTCTTTCTTCTTTTCTTTTCTTTCTTTCTTCCTTTCTTTCTTTCTTTCTTTCTTTCTTTCTTTCTTTCTTTCTTTCTTTCATTTTTTTAAACCGTATCCCCACCTCCCCTCTCTTCCAGTAACCCTCGGTTTTGTTTCCTAAGATTCTTTCTTTCTTTCTTTCTTTCTTTCTTTCTTTCTTTCTTTCTTTCTTTCTTTCTTTCTTTCTTTCTATTTTTTTAAACCCTATCCCCCCCTCCCCTCTCTTCCAGTAACCCTCGGTTTTGTTTCCTAAGATTCTTTCTTCCTTCCTTCCTTTCTTTCTTTCTTTCTTTCTTTCTTTCTTTCTTTCTATTTTTTTAAACCCTATCCCCCCTCCCCTCTCTTCCAGTAACCCTCGGTTTTGTTTCCTAAGATTCAGAGTCTCTTATGGTTTGTCTCCCTCTCTGGTTTCATCGTGTTTCATTTTTTCCTCTCTTCCCCTATGATGCTCTGCCTTGTTTTCTTAAATGTCACATATCAGGGAGATCATATGATAATTGTCTTTCTCTGATTGACTTATTTCACTCAGCATAATATCCTCTAGTTCCATCCACATTGTTGCAAATAGAAAGATTTCATTCGTTTTGATGGCTGCATAATATTCCATTGTATATATGAACCACATCTTCTTTATCCAGACATCTGTCAATGAACATCTGGGCTCTTTCCACAATTTGGCTATTGTGGACATTGCTGCTGTGAACATTGGGGTCAGGTGCCCCTTTGGATCACTACATGTGTATCTTTGGGGTAAATAGCCAGTAGTGCAATTGCTGGGTCACAGGGTAGCTCCCTTTTCAACTTTTTGAGGAACCTCCATACTGGTTTCCAGAGTGGCTGTAGGAGGGTTCCCCTGTCTCCTCATCCTCGCCAACACCCATTGTTGCCTGACTAGTTAATTTTGGCCATTCTGACTGATGTGAGGTGGTATCTCACTGTGGTTTTGATTTGTATTTCCCTGATGCCGAGTGATGTTGAGCACGTTTTTATGTGCCTGTTGGTCATTCGTCTTTGCAGAAATGCCTGTTCATGTCTTCTGCCCATTGCTTGATGGGATTATTTGTTCTCTGGGTGTCAACTTTGATAAGTTCTTTATAGATTTTGGATTCTAGCCCTTTATCTGATACATCATTTGCAAATATCTTCTCCCATTCTGCCGGTTGTCTTTTGGTTCTGTTGACTATTTCCTTGGCTGTGCAAAAGCTTTTTATCTTGATGAAGTCCCAATAGTTCATTTTTGCTTTCGTTTCCCTTGCCTTTGGAGACGTGTCTAGCAAGAAGTTGCTGAGGCTGAGGTTACAGAGGTTGCTGCCTGGGTTGTCCTGTAGGATTTTGATGGATTCCTGTCCCACATTTAGGTCTTTCAGCCATTTTGAGTCTATTTTTGTGTACGGTGTAAGGAAATGGTCCAGTTTCATTCTTCTGCATGAGGCTTCTTTCTTAAGGCTGATTAGTACCTGTTGTCTGTATATCCACATTGTTTTGTCTGTGTCTGTTCGTCTGTGGATGAACATTTAGGTTGTTTCTACGTCTTGCTTATTGTGAATAGTGCTGCAGTGCACGTGGGGTACGTATAGCTCTCCGAGATCCCAATTTGAAGTTTTTGTCTGTCCCCCTAGGGAGTGGCATTGTTGGATTACTTCCCGTGTCACCCTTGAAAGCAATCAAAATATTCGTCTTTCACTAAGCGTCCTGGTGACCCTGACTAGAATGCTTTTACTCTGATTTCTTTCCCCCTTCTTGCTTTACACTCTTTTTGTACAGTTTGTTAATCTGTTCTTCCTTTCAGACCAATTAGACAGGGGGTCACGGGAGGTCCTGCAGGGAGTACATTTACATCCTGGGGTGGAGTTGTCGGGGGTAAATGTTTGTGAAGGGGAAGAGGGAGCACACCTGACCGCAGTGAAAGGGGAGAGGCGCAGCAAGAGCGGGGGAGGGGTTTGGGGGGTGAGAGAGGGAGGGAGGGAACCAGAGCCTGGAGCACAGCACTGAGGATGTCCTGGCCAGGCCTGTGAGGAGCCCCAGAGCAAAGCGGGAGTCCCAAGTCAGGCAGAAATGGCCCACACTGCTTCCTGCCCCACCCTAACCCGCCCACCACTCTCCATCAGCGTTTTCCAAAACTGTCCAAGGGGCCCAAGCAGTGCATTCACACAGCTGTACATTTTTGCAAATCTGCCAAGGGTAAGATATGTTTGAATTCCTTTTCTTAAAGACAACCCCTCCACACTCTCTGAGCTTCCCCAGCTGCAAAACCTGGGTCTTCCCCTACACGCACGCAAACCATTCATTCCTGGCGGGGACGGTGGTGGTGAAGGTGGTGGCCATTTTCGATGTCTCAGGCAGGGAGGCCCTGGGGTTACCTGAAACTTTGGTTCCTGTCCTGGGTTCAGAGCTGAGTGATCGAGTGAGCTCACTCCCTGTGAAGGGATTTACCCCGTGTACTTACTCACCATCCCCCACCGCCCATCTCCCCGTGCATATGCTTTATTTTGTTGGCTCAGCGGAAAGAATTAGGTTGAAATTCTTTGACTAGGCTCAATGCAAGGATTGCAAAACTCCATGGGTCTTGGAAATATGGTTTCAGTTGCAGACAGACACAAGGCAGGAAGCACACATGAGCGTCCCCACATTGGCAATTTTGAGCACATTTTCTTTATTCTTCGTCTTTGAAGCCTTAATAGCTACTGCGATTCAAGTTTGCGATGCCAGTAATGATCTCTTATTTCCTAAAATAATATAGAATGCAGTTTTATCCATATTTTCCATATGAAAAAGTCGCTTGCTTTCCAGTGCAGACCTCTGGAGCTGCCCTGAGGAATAACCGTGCCTATTTAAAGGAAACTTTCAACTTTGGGAAAAACATGAGAAACAAGTCAGTAGAATAAACGCCGTCTGGGCCCTTCCGAGAAATGCACATTCTCAGGTCCCACTGCAAACCTGCTAAAAATCAGAAAATCTGGGGCGGGACTTAACAACTCTGTTTATCAGACCCTCTGGGTGATTTGAGACAAACAAGGTCAAGTTGAGAACCAACCAAGTAGTTTCCGCCCCCTGATCACACATCAGAACCACCAGATTTCCAAAACTCGCCATGGTGGGACTCAACCCAAGCAATTCTGACTTAGTTGGTTTGGGGTGGGGTTTGGGCTCAGAGGGCACGACACTTCTTGAAACCATGGTTCTCAAACTTGACTGCATTTTGGGATCACTTAATGACCTTCTAAAAACCTCATTGCCCAGACCCAGCTGTTCAGTCTCCCCAGGTGGGTTTGATGGGCCGTCCAGGCCAAGAGCCACGCGTGCCTTGGGATTCGGCTTGGCATTCGGCTGTGCAGAGGATGTTGTGAATGCACGGTCTGCTTGTTCCCAGACTTTGACGTGCATGAAATCACTAGGGATCTTGGTAAAATGAGGATTCCCATTCTGGAAGTCTGACCTGGAGAATCACGAAGAACCCGGCTGGTGGAGGTGCTGCTAGTTAGGGAACGAGCACTGAGTTAGAGGCTCTCTGTGCTTCCTAGGGCATCTCGTCAAGCTTTCATCTTTTGTATGACGTCTGCCTTTGCTTTCGTTGTCTGTTGGTGCTTCCAGGTGCGGATAATGAGTGGAGTCTCGGTCATGGTTGCATCAGCCTTTCTCAGCCTCACTCAAGTGTCAACCGCATGGGATTAGATGACCCTCTGTGATGGAGCTATTCGTGTGTTGTGGTGTGCTGAGCAGCACCCCTGGTCTCCGCCTACTGTGTCCCAGGGGTGCCCCAAGCTGTGACAACCAGAATGTTTCTGGACATTGCCAAGTGTCCTCTGGGGATAAAGTCACCCTAGTTACAATAACTGCCACAGATGGAGGGATGGAGGGATGGATAGATAGGTGGAAATAGGGATGATGGATGGATGGATGGATGGATGGATGGATGGATAGGTAGGTAGGTAGGATGGATGGATGGATAGATAGGTAGGTAGGTAGGATGGATGGATGGATGGATAGATAGATGATATAGGGATGGATAAATGATGGGTGGATGGATACGTAGGTAGGTAGGTAGATAGATAGGGATGGATGGATGGATGGATGGATGGATGGTAGAATGGATAGATAGATAATAGATAAGTGGATGGATGGATGGATAGGTAGGTATATAGGTAGGTAGGTAGATGATAGATGGATAAATAGATGATAGATAGATATCAAGATAGATAGATAGATAGATAGATAGATAGATTATAGATAAAGTGGATGGATGGATGGATGGATGGATGGATGGATGGATTAGTGGAGGGATGAAAGGATGGATAGATAGATAGATAGATAGATAGATAGATAGATAGATAGATTATAGATAAAGTGGATGGATGGATGGATGGATGGATGGATGGATGGATAGGTAGGTAGGTATGTAGGTAGGTAGATGATAGATATATGAAAGATAGATATCAGGATGGATGGATAGATAGATAGATAGATAGATAGATAGATATCGGGGTGGATGGATGGGTAGATAGGCAGGTAGGTAGACAGACTTGCAAAGGCAGCTGGAGTGACCTCAGCAATAAGGACATCTGGGACTCGATGGGTCTCTGGGGTGGGGTGTCCTGTGTACTGTAGGGCAGTGAGCATCCCTGGTGTGCACCCAGCAGATGCCAGTCACACCTGTCTCCCAAGTTGTGAGAACCAAAATCATCTTCACACCTTGACAGGGGTTCCCGGAGGTACGATTGTCCCGTCCCTGTCGAGTACCTTGAGGTCCGATGAGCCCTGTGAGGACCATTTAGAATGTAACACATTTGCCTCTTCCGTTGTCACACCCTGGTCTATGAAGGGACAACGCCCAGCAGGAGCACGGTTTCTCCATGTCGTGCCTTCTGCACGGTCTTCTTCCCAACACTTTGGAAAGTCCCTGGCTCTCTGAGCTCAGAGCCTTCTGGCTGCATGGATTCAACAATTAAGGATTGCCACATTCTTTTTCAGTTCTGAAATCTGCTAGTGGGACCAGGAATGAAAAAGGAAAGTGTCATCATGCAGAATAAGGCAAGGAAAAACCCTGCGTCTCCTGTCTGTGGCCTCAGGGTCTGTGCTTGTTAAGATATTTTCAACGGTTGTTAAACTTTGTAGAAATACCAGGCGTTATTCTGTTCTTGCTGGTGGATTACGTTCCATGGCGAACCTGGCCGATCTTGCAAAACTCTTTAACGATAAGTAGCCCAGATAGATTCAAACTGGCAGAACTGACCATTGAAGAAAATTTGTTTTCATGGCCGCTTAATCTTTGGAAAGAGGAAGAAACAATTGACTTTATAGTCACTGGAACTGCAAACGTATCCGTCAGTCGCGTATAGAATATTTGCCGGTATTGCTGATTGTGGTTTTCTGGATGGTGGAACGAGTGTATAAATGGACCAGGAACATTTGCAGATGTGTTTGCCTTCTCTCTTTATGCTGGAAACAGCTCATCTATAATACCCAAAAAGGTATTTTTTATAATAGGGCAAGGGGATGTTTTTGTTCACATAGTCTCCATGAGAGGGCACTGGATACCACTGAAAAAGTCTTGCCCGGGGACTTGGGAGGTATTTTAATTTTTCCAGAAGATTCCTCTCATTCAGCTTCAAAATGAACTTCTCTGGAAAGTGAGTCTTCTCATTTACATATTATTATATATTGAGTAGGACCTGTTTTATGGAATAAGGATAATTCACCCATGGTTTGGGCAGAGCTCATCTTCTCTCTCTTAACTAACAAGCCTGACTTTCTTCATCCACCATGTTGAATTTCTGGCTCTGACGAAAACACCAGTCCACCCTTTTAAAAAATGAAATGGCCGGGGCATCTGGGTGGCGCAGCGGTTAAGCTTCTGCCTTCAGCTGAAGGCGGGATCCCGGCATTATGGGATCGAGCCCCACATCAGGCTCCTCCATTGTGAGCCTGCTTCTTCCTCTCTCACTCCCCCTGCTTGTGTTCCCTCTCTCGCTGGCTGTCTCTATCTCTGTCGAATAAATAAATAAAATCTTTAAAAAAAAAAAATGAAATGGCCTATGAGTTCCTCTTCCAGGGAGGATAACCACGCACGGGGAGCTTGAACTCAAGATAGGTAGCACACTTCATGACACTTGATCCGTACTCCCCAGCTTACAAATGCAATATTTATACGAAAAGCCCCATTCAGATACACCCTGCCCCAAGCGCATCTGATGAAGTAAGAAATAAAATCTTCTTTGTCTAAATAAATAACCATGTCCTGCAATGTCTGCGACACTAATTTCCCCCGGATGGAGAATTTCCACCGGCTCGCACGCTTCCGTAGAGTTCAGTGATCTGAAACTCTCACGGAGGGTGAGTGACTTAGACCCAGCAGGACGGAGTCTCTGCAAACCCCACCTCCTTCATCTTCCAAAGGAAAAGTCTTCACAGTGCGGTCCCACACTCTAATCTGATCAACTACACTAATCAACACTTTCATGCCATGACGGCTGGCGTGTGGTGGGTGCTCTGTATTTCGAACCCCACTCGCCGTTGGAAAAATATCCGTCGTTTTTGGCTTTGTCTGCAGATGCTCGTTGCTTTGGGTTAATGAGAGGGTATGGATGTCTAGATACTGAAAGGATGATTGTGTCCATGCGTGCACGGCTAATGTGATTCACTGGCCAATTAGAACCAGTTAGTGTCTTATCTGGTGAAGGTTGGCTCCTTGAGGAATACTGACACGCCTCCCTTTAAAGTTTGGTTTGCTTTGGATTTGTCTATGATTCTCCAAGCCAGGACGTTTGAGCACAGATGAATTAGCTCTGAAATAAAAAGTACTTTATGTGCCATTATGCTCGGGGCTAGATTGCTGGGGCCCAGAAAATGGCAGTGGGATCTGTGGGAACGTGCCGTTAGGGCAGCACGTGGCCAAGCATCTGCAAATCCTTTGGAAGGATAAAGAACCATCTGATGTGGCTGCTTGAAACATCCAGCTCCTGGTTCTGCCTGGTCCATGCAGACCCCGTGGCTAGCTAGCTTCTCATCTCCTTTGAGTTTGGAGGGTAAGGACGGCAACAATATTCAGAAAAGAAGTAAGTCTTCAACTTATAAAATTTTTCTTAAACAGAAATCTGAGAACCTCCCAGAATCGATGAAGCTGAAAATCAAAGCATAATGCAAATAGATACCTGGTAACTGACCAAGAGCCATACCCAGAATTTTAGTTGTCCTCAGATACGAGCTCTGCCAGTCAGTGGTTGTGCTAATGTCCTCAACCAATGCACGTGCTGCTTTTTATTATCATTACTATTTTGGGGGAGGAAAGGATTAAGAAGGATTTTTTAGACCCTGCTTAGTTGTTTTTTTTTAATAAGGTATATAAAAGTTTATTTCAGTAAAATTAACAAGAGTGTATCTCTATTGATATCTGTATATCTGCTATGTTTCTATCAATATCCATCTATCCATCCATGTGTCCATCCATCCATTCATCCCTCCCTACTTCTATCCCTACATCTTTCTGTCTATCTATCTATCCATCCATCCATCCATCCATCCATCCCTCCCTACTTCTATCCCTACATCTGTCTGTCTATCTATCATCTATCATCCGTCCATCCATCATATCTATCATCTATCATCCATCCATCATATCTATCCATCCATCCATCCATCCATCCATCAGTCCATCCATCCATCCATCCATCCATCCATCCATCAGTTCATCCATCAGTCCATCCATCCATCCATCCATCCATCCATCCATCCATCCATCATGTCTGTCTATCTATCTATCTATCTATCTATCTATCTATCTATCCATCCATCCATCCATCCATCCATCTACCTACGTATCTATCTGTTTGGTATAAGAACATGAAAACGGTTATATTTAAGTGGTGATCTCAAGACTTGTGTTACTTTATCCAGGATCTAGCTGTGGTCAGCATGTTACATTTTACATAAATAAAAAATATATGCTATTTTAAAACAAATTTATTGAGGCAAAATTTACATAACAAAATTAACCATTTTAGAGTAAATAGTTCAGTGGCATTTAGCACAGCCACAATGTTGAACAACAACCACTTCTTTTTTTTCCCTCCCATCATGACAAGTGTACTCCTTAATCCCCATCACCTATTTCCCCCATCCCACCTCCCACCTCCCTTCTGGTAACCGTCAGTGTGTTCTCCAGAGTTAGGAGTCTGTTTCTGTTTGCCTCTCTCTCTTTTTTCCCCCCTTTGCCTATTTTGTTTCTTAAATTCCACATATGATTGAAATCATATGGTATTTATCTTTCTCTGACTTATTTTGCTTAGAATTATATCTCTAGCTCCATCCATGTCATTGCAAATGGCAAGATTTCACTATTTTTATGGCTGCATAATATTCCATTGTCTATATGTACTGCATCTTCTTATCCATTCATCAATAGATGGACACTTGGGCTGTTTCCATACCTTGACTATTGTAGGTAATTCTGCTATTAACTTAGGGGTGCACGTATCCCTTTGAATTAGTATTTTTGTATTTTGGGGGTAAATACCCAGTAGTGCAATTGCTGGATCACAGGGTATTTTTATTTTTGAATTTTTGAGGACCCTCCATACTGTGTTGCGGAGTGACTGCACCAGCGTGCATTCCCACCACCAGTGCACGAGGGTTCCCCTTTCTCACATCCTCGCCAACACCTGTTCCTTGTGTTGTTGATTTTACCCATTCTGACAGGTGCGAGGGGGTCTCTCTTTGTGGTTTTGATTTACATTTCCACGATGATGAATGATGATGACCATCTTTTCATGTGTCTGTTGCCATCTATAGGTCTTCTTTGGAGAAATGTTCATGTCTTCTGCCATTTTTAAATTGAATTATTTGTTTTTTGGGCAAAGGCAACAACCGATTCTATCTAGTCCCAGAACATTCTCATCCCCCCAAAAGGAGACCCTGAACCCCTCCCTATTTCCCACCTGCCAGCCCCAGCCAACCACTGATCTGCTTTCTATCTCTATGGATTTGCCTATTTTGGACATTTCATACAAATCGAATCATAAAGCATGTGGCCTTCTGTGTCTGACGTCTTTCACTGAGCAAGATCTTCTCAAGGTTTGTCCATCTATTAGCAGGTGCCAATGTTTCCTTCCTTCTCACGGCCGAGTAACCTTCCGCTGTCTGGGTGGACCACACTGGGTTCATCCATTCATCTGTTGATGATCATTTGGGCTGTTACCACCTTTAGGCTCTTTTGATAAGTGCTCTCATTTTTAAAAGAGCATCCTCACGAAATGCTTGGCTTTTCCACCTCTCAAGTGGCACTTTTTGCATTATGGAACAGGAGACTGATTTCCATCATTAAAGCTAAAAATATAGACCTGGGAATCATATGCATGCCAGGAAAAACTCTTGGGCAGGGTCTGCAGACCGGTATCTCATCTGACACCTAACTATTCCGTAATGTGCCATGAACTTCTGAACTTGAAAGCAATCCTCTCCATGGGAGCGTGCCTGTAAAGGCTTATCTTCTTGCTTAAGAACAAACAAAGCAGAAAAACACACCTATGTAAAGAGGCTTCTCCAGTTTCCGTCCTAGCATCGGGCACAGGATCCCAGAGTCCCTGCGGCCACAGGGCGCCTTCTGCCCAAAGGTGAAGAAGGAGAGGGAACACCTGCCCTTTCTCTCATTATGGATTCTCCTTCGGGGGCTCAGATAAAGGAATCATGACCTAAGCAAAGATTGATGACAGAATCTTGTTCCCCACTGAAATTTGGGGATTAGACAATGGCTTGGACGTTTTCTGGGTGTAACCGAACTAATTAAACAACTAATGAGCTTTGGTGGGATTGAAAGGCACTGTTGATACAACTATATGAACACACAACTTTGTTAACGGATTATATTAGTTTCCTAGGCTTGCCGTAGCAAAGTACCACAAACACTGGGTTTCAGGACTGCGTCTGTCCCCGTTTTCTTTCTCAGAAGATGGACTTACCGTCTACGTCTTGATGCGAATTTAAGGCTCTCTGGACCAAGTGCTTCTCCCAGTCTAGTCCCACGTGCACCTGTGTCTTTTTATCTCCTTGTCTCATCTTCCTTGAGGTCTTATCCCATCTATTAATTGCATCTGGGTCAATCCCTCTAGTGCTGCTTGGGTAATTATAAAACTGGAAATGGGACTGTATCCTTCTCTGGAATCGAATCCTATATAGTGACTCCCCATCATTTAGAGCACAGGTGGGCCCCTCCTCACCTCCCTCGTTTCTTGTAATTCGTCAGGTCGTAATGATCTTTGGCTTTGCAGGTGGTCTGGTTTCCATGGCACCTGCCCAACTCTGCCACTGGTATCACAAAAGCAGCCATAGAAAATACATGAATGTGCATGGCTGTGTGCCAATAAAACTTTATTTGCAAAAACAGATGCTGGGCCATATTCGAACTACGGGTCGTAGTTTGCCACCCTCTGATTTAGAGGATAACATCCCAACATTTAAGCTATCAGGTACAAAGTTCATCATGACCTGAGTTTGCCCCCTTAAACGATTCTTATGTCATGTCCCCTAATGCCGGCTAATGGTGCCTACATTCCCGTTCTGCATAAAAAATATGCTGATCAGAAGCCAGCCACATATGCAGACCATTTTGTGAGGAAGGGATGTTGTTAGAGGTTGAACTGTGCTTCCTCCAAATCTGTAGGTTGAAGTCTTGGCCCCCCAGTATGGCAGAAAGTAAGCTCATTTGGACATGAGGTCTTTAAAGAGGCGATTAAGGTAAAATGAGGTCTGTAGGATGGACCCTGGTCCCATAGGACCGGTGTTCCCATCAGAAGAGATGAGGACACAGACACACAGAGGGACGACCACGTGAGGACACGGGGAGAAGATGGGGTCTACACGCCACGGAGAGAGGCCTCAGGAGGAACCTGCCTCGGCCCCGCCTGGATCTCAGACTCGCAGCCTCCAGGAGCTGGAGACGGTAAATGTCTGTAGTGGAAGCCGCTCTGTCTAGGGTTGTTATGGTTCCCCGAGCACGCTAATACAGGCACCTTCTCAGTACCCCAGAAGTCACATTGCCTTGTTTTCTTAGCGTATTTGCTGTCCTTGAAATGTCTTTCTGGAATCTGGTGCTTTTGGGTTGGAAAGGGACAACGTGTCAGAGACTCAGGGTAGTAAGTCACTTCGTTCTGTCTCAAATGAGGACCAGGAGCTGACTCCCCTTGGAAATGCCTCTTCCCGACCCCATTTCTTTGCATTTGGGGAGCTGGCCTACGAGAATGGCTTGGTTCTGATTTTTCCATTCCTCCCTAGTTCATGAGATGCTACAATGGATGTATTTTTCTTGGTGCAATAATCTTTGCTTGCTTGCTTGCTTTTTTTTTTTATTCCATGCTGTTTCTCGTCTGGCTGAGGGAAGTGGAAAATTTTAGGCAATGGTCCCGGGATCTCAGACCGCTTCCAAATTCTTGCTATTGAATAAAAATATTGTATGTTCTCCTTCTCTGCCATTGGCTCAAATGGACTTTTTGTTTTCATCACATTCTCCAGGTGATTGACAACCCCCCCATTTGTTGTTGTTGTTTTTATTTCATCTCTACTGCTTTCGCTGCTTTGAAAGCGCGCTCTCATTTTTCTTATTTTAGGTGACATTTTACAAGCCTTTCACGGAATCGGCGTGTGTACACGTGCGCCGAGCCAACGTACACATTCTCGGAAGGGAAGAGGCGTTTGGCTGCACCTGGCTCTCCTCTCACCCGAGATGTGCGTGCAGTGCCTGAGATGTGTGTGCATTTGACCGAAATGTGGACGCCTTACCAGAACCTTATTTTATTTGGGTCCTGGACATGGGTATTGTCACCCCCGTTTCTCTGATGATGAGTAACATTGAGTGTCTTTGCATGTGTCTGTTGGCCATCTGTAGGTCTTCTTCGTGTCATGGTGTCTTCTGACCATCTCACCAGACGTAAGGACAGAGCAGTTGGAATTCCGCTCACAATTTAAACACTGGCTAATGACAATAATAAGGAGGAACACAGAGACATAAGTTTTCATGACACTCTGTGGGGTTTCATTGGAGACCCAGTCCCTACAAGTAATGGCGTCTCCACTTACTGCATGTGGAAACTTGGCCACGTTGTCTTATCTCCCCGCACTGTCGTTCCCTGATGCTGACATGAGAGATGGTCACAGTGCCCGTCCCGGGAGGATGGTCAGGTTGTGCGTGGGACGTCGTGAGTCTGACGGGCTTACAAACGTGCCTGGGAAATATTGAGGCGGTCTAATGCCTGTTCTCTCTTTTCCCTCTCGACTTCTATATTTGGATGCCATTCTCTTGTCTGCATATGAAAATGAGATTTTTCTCATTATCAGTAGTTGGGGAAGGTCTTTTTAGATGTTAGTTGGTGACCCCAGAGGTCAGAGTCTTCAGGGCTGAGTGTTGACTTCACAGACGTTGTCTCTGTGTCTAATGCCATCAAACAGATTCTCACTAGCAGATGAAGTTTAGACCCACAGGTTAACCTGCACCTAACCCACGTGCTTTTGGGGGATGATACAATGTTCAGCTTTGTTTGTTAAACTTATGCGAAACTGTCATTCAGCTAGGTGTGGCCATGTCACTGCATTCAGGGGATTTTACTCACCGTGTTATGGGCATCTAGGAAAGCTGCTGGCAAAGAGCTACTTCCTCACTGCTTCCTCATTGTTGCTTCCAGGGATGCAGGTGGAAGCGATGGCTGGAGCTCCAGCATCCACCTTGAGCCACGAGTCAACCTGGAGGATGGAAGCCATGTGTTGGGGTGTGAGAGCAGAAAAGTAACAGGAGGGTTCCTGGGCATCTTTAAGCCACCACACTGGCCCTGATCCTTGTTCCAAATATCAGAAGCCTTCAGGTTTGTTTTTACTTTTGTCTGAGTCTGACGCTCCTCTGCTACTAATTCTCTTAAGGAAAACTACCTGGTGAGTCTTGCAGAAATCTCTGGCTGTCACCGAGCATTGCTAACTTTCTAAACATCAGGATTTCAATTTCCTACCACGGGCCTCCGGTTTGTCTGCTCTCGACGTCAAGCTACTTGCACGGGACTGTACATTCTTTGAGGAAACCAAACATTCCTATAGTTGAATCCAGGACAGAATTCGGTAATTGTCCGTCTGTTGTTCCCTCTGGCCAAACCGGGAGCAGATGAATGCGAGTCAGCCGTGTCGAGGTCACAAATCTGTGTGTGCGCGTTTGCGGTGAGGACGGGAGGGGACTAAAATGACAGACACCCTCCTCCTCTTCCCCACTCTCTGAGCGCAGAGAGTGTGAGAAAATTAGCGCCTCCCCAACATATTCAAGAAAGGAAACTTGGATTTCCTCACTGGCAGTCCTTCTTTAGCCCGGTTCCCAGCGCGGGAAGAGCACACGGCACCTGGTCCACCACGGCCCCAGATGTTCGCTTCATGACATCTGCTTTATGACATTAATTACTTGATGACTGACCTTCACCTTTGGTGGAGGTCACACAACGAGCTGTGAAAACTCCACAAGTCCGTTGAAGAATCCTCTTAAGAGCACAGCAACGGACTGGCCGTGAACTCGAGCTGTGAGTTTTGGCAAGGAGCGCCCCCATAGGTGTCTGCGTGCTGGATGCAGGCCTCCAGAGGGCACTCGTTCCGAATTTGCTTGGAACTCAGGGCAACCCTTCCCCACCAGCAGAATGGCAGTGAGGCTCTCCCTGTGGTGGTGTTGTCCCTACGTTCTGAACAAGAAACTTTTGCAAATTTTAGATCTCAGACTTATTTTTTTTTTTTAATTCCTAAACTACTCTCTGACCCAGAGACCTTTGTGTGCTATGATGGGGCATGAGGTAGGGGTTAAGATGTCCAGATGGAACAGTGACAGGCACAGCTCACCTCAAGAAGGGGGAGTGCGAGGGGTCCCCAGCAGAGCCCAGGAAGCGCATGCCACGAATGGTCCAGTGACAGGACCTTATCCAAGGACGAGTGAAAGGTGGGAGCAGAGTCTGCACACAGCAGGTCTGCCGACATCGCTCCCCGAGGCTGTTTCCATTGTGGGGCAGAACACGGGGAGAATGACAGGGATGCAGGAGGCTTTTGAGATGTAAGCTGGGGAGACAGGTGGGGGGAACAAGGTGGCAGGTGGGAGACAGTGACAGGTTAAAGGGACCTGGTGGGGGAGAAGTGTGAAGTTGGAAGGGCCTGGGGGGGACAGTGTGAGGTTGGAGGGACCTGAAGTAGGGACAGTGTGAGCTTGAAGGGGAGGGGCCTAAGAGAGGACAGTGTGATATTGGAGGGACCTGGGGCTGCTGTGAGAGGTTGGAGGGACCTGGGTGGGTTGTGGGGTTGGAGAGATGCAGGAAGACATGGTGTGTTTGGAGGGACCTGGCGAGGACAGGTGTGTTTGGTGGTCCCTGGGGGGAGTGTGAGGCTGGAGGTTTGCAGCCTGTGGTGGGTGAGGTCCAGGACCCCTCGTACCACCCTCAGATGTGTGTCAGTCCCTGAGTCCCGCCGTGCTGGAGTCTGCCTGCAAGGGCTTCCCGGAGAATGGTCTGAAGCTTCAGTGTTTCGGGCACCGAGCAGAGCAGAAAAGGGAAATGCAAGCAGACATAATCCTATGGAAAATAACCAGCAGACACCAGAATGAAAGATTGGATTCGGTTTACACATGCACACACATGCCTCCCGTGACAAAGGAAAAAGCAACCCTTCCCGTGGCTGGCAAAGAAAACTGAGTCGGGCTCCCTGGAGCCGTCACTTACATTTATGGCAGAGTCTGAAAATGTCAGCGTGCCCTGGGCACCACCGTGACATGGAGGGATTTGTGTTCATTCTGTTTCTCCTTCTGGAGTAGCTTTTCTCTCCTGGACGTGCGTCTGCTGACTGACACCTCTTCCGATCCCCAGGACGTTCTGACCAACCCCGTCATCCTTCCTCGCCAAGCTCATGACCACTGTTCTAAATCACACACCCTGGGCAGAAATTCCTGGATTTGCTGAAAATCTTAGCAATAGAATGCCTTCAAGTTGGGGGTTTCAGTTACCCCAATAGGACCAGAGGGACAGTGTTTTTTATTGTCTACAGGGAGTTGGCTGCCAGGGGCAACGGCCTTATTTGTCCTTTTGCAATTTGCAACCCTTTCCTTGTTTTGCACCCAAATGGTCCTATCCTGGTCCCTCACCTATCGAATGCTTGGACCTTGATGGTTTATCTCATCTCCAAATGCACTCTCCTGGGGAGCATGGGTGTATGAATTTTCAGGGGTATTAGACTTCAGCTGAGTCACACCAGCGCCTTGGTCACAGCCTGGGATCTCAGATGCCCCACGGGTTTTAACACAGGCAAGATGAGTCCCGTCTACTGCACGCTTTTCCTGGGATTGTGGCCTTCCATGTTCATTCCATGGGAGACATCTCACCATAATTTAACACCTGTGAATGACGCGTGTGCCTCCCTTTCATCCCCAAAACCGTCTTCCCTTCTGCTCCCCTGCCGAGAAATCTCACCCCAATAGGTCTCGAAGGTGAAGCATTTCCTGCAGGGCAGCCCTGTGTTCGTGCTCTCGGAAATCACCGCACGCGTCCCTTGGTACAGTCCTGTCAAGACGTCTCCTTCTGCAGGACCTCATGCCACCAAGGGACAAATCCACCCTGCTCACGAGTTCCGACTTCTTTGCCCTGTGATTTCGTGACCCCACGAAGACCCCAGATGAACCGAAGTTCTGATATCCTGAAATGGGTGTGACATTGACTTAATCTCTGAGGGCAGGAACAGGGGTGGAATGAGTGAGGACCCTCCCTGCCCATCTGGAACACCTTTTAGGGAAGGAAAGTCTTTGCGTCATTCCCAGTAGGGAGGGCAGCTGAGGGGCGCGAGAGATTTTAAGACCTGGCATTTGTTTGCTGTTCTCACATTTTGTAACAAGTTTTTACTTATGGTGTACTCTACCCACACACCTGCATTTGAGTCTTGCATATAACCAGGGAATATATATATATACATAATATATACATATATAACACATTATATACATTATATATACATATACATACAAAATATATACATATACAAAAAAATATATACATCATATATACACATATACATGACATATAAACTATATACATAATATATAAATATATACATATACAAATATATACAATATATATGCATATATACATTTTATACATACATACATAATATATACATTATATATCATATGTACATATATACATGACATATAAGCTACATATACATCATATATATATACATCATGTATATACATTATATACACATAATATATAACATATATATACATTATATATATATGTCCGCACATGTATATATATCTGTACGTATGACTGCATGTCTGTGCTATTTAGTGATGTAATGACAGAGTTCCGGTAGGATAGCCCAGGAAACGGAGCGACATTAACCAGCTTGGGAAATTCTAACCTGGGGCATCATCACGCCTTCACTGACAATCACCCCAGTCTAGACGTGTCCTGACCACCTCTGGTTTGCAGCAGGAAGCACGTACGTGCTTGAAATATTCATCCTTATCATACACGTGCAGGACACGAAGACTTTGTTTCTGCCCAGCTTCCAGAACTGACATTTTCTTAGATCCCAAACGGATATTGAGTAAATCACACTATGCCAGACGTCACTGGGGGAAGCTAGTCACCGAGGGAGCATCACTGAGGGAACACAGAGGACATAGTCGCCACCCGAACGTGGAGTTCTTCCGGGTCAAACTTGCTAAGTCGAAAGATTTTAATTCTCAGGTGCATAACCCCGCACATACCTTCTTCCTCTATACATTGAACTTTGTGGACCAGCGTGCCTAATAACACTGACGGAGAAAGTAAATGTTTTCATTTTCCATAACCTGAATCAAGTATGCACAATTCAGATCAGCTGTAATTATCTGGACCTCTGAAGCAAAACTCTCTTCCTCTCTTCTTTCTTTCTTTCTTTCTTTCTTTCTTTCTTTCTTTCTTTCTCTCTCTCCCTCTTTCTTTCTTTCTTTCTCTTTCTTTTCTCCCTCCCTCCCCCCAGAGGTAGAGTTCAGTGATTCATCAGTTGCGTATAATACCCAGTGCTCATTACATCACGTGCCCTCCTAATGCCCATCACCGAGTTACCCCTTCCCTCAACCCCCCTCCCCAAACCCTCTTCTTCCTTTCAAAACTACCGAACATCATGAAAGCAAAGCACACCCTAGACTTAAAATATCTGTGAAAATTGCAGATTTCCCCCTTAATTGCCACTGTACCCAGTTGCCTAATTGTTGCATTTCTCATAAAATGCTGGGGCTGCTCTTTATCTCTCCTAGGTGTAAATGTGTTTCTCATCTTCCTAAATGCGTTTGCATTTTTCATTGTTGTTGCCCTCAGTGTACTGAGTGGAATATTGCATACTGCCCAGTCTGTGAAGAGGAAAGATATAAACATAAACAGCGCATCTGACAGTGTGTGACCTGGTCTGAGGTCGTGCATTCAGTGGAAACCAGCCCTGCACTTGGAGGGTACCAGCGCGCTCGACGGAACTTCCCAAGTCAGAGACTCAAAGGACCAATGCAAGGCTTGACCAGCTCTGCTTGGGAATTTCCAGAATCGCGTATGTCCAAGGCGGGCCATCTGACATTGTGATGATATCCCAACGCATTCCCTAGGACGGAACACAGCGCTTGCCGGATTCTAAGCATCACGTGAGAAAACATTGTTCCCTCACGTCGCCTGTGGTTACACCGGCGTTCTTGGCAACCTCAGTAAGTCTGGGAAGAATTTCAGCCCCACGGAGTGGCTTTCTTGCCTCTGAACATCAACCTACTTTGGGACAGGAAGCGAGCTGATGCCAAGTTGACATGGGACAGCTTTGCCCGTGCTCGACTTGCGTTCTTCGGTTTTGGTTTTTCATGGTGGCTGTCACACACAGTTCCATTCGTCTCAGGTGCACGACAGAGCCATGCAATGACGCCATACGCTGTGCTGTGCTCACCACACCAGCAGCCAGCGCCCATCACACGCAACACTGTTACGACACCGTGGACTGTATTCCCTGGGCGGTACCATTTATTCCTGGGACCGATTCATTCCGGACCTGGCAGCTCTCCCCCGCCTCCCCTCCTCCCATTTTGCCCTCCCTCCGTAACTCCACCCCTCTGGCAACCATCACTTTGCTGTCTGTACTTACGGGTCTGTTTCTGCTTTTTTTGTTTGTTCATTCGTTTTGTGTTTTAGATTCCACATATAAATGAAATCATATGGGATTTGTCTTTCTCCACCTGACTTGCTTCACTGAGTGTGATACGGTCCATCCATGCGGTCTTGAATGGCACAGTCTCAGCTGTTTTTATTGCTGAGTAATATTCCATAATACTCCACCGCGTGTCTCTGCGTGTGGGGGGGTACATATGTACCGCTTCTCCGTCCATTCCTCTGTCCATGGACACTTGGGCTGCCTCCATGTCTTGGCTGTTGTCAATAATGCTGCAATAAACATAATGATCTGTTTGTCTTTTCCAATTATTATTTTCATTTTCGTTGGGTAAATACTGAGTAGTGCAATTGCTAGGTGGTGGGGTAGCTCTATTTTCAGCTTTTTTGAGCTTGCACTCCCAGCAACAGTGTAGGCGGGTTCCTCTCTCTCCGCATCCTCGCCAACACCTACTGTTTCTTGTCTTGTTGATTCGAGCCATTCTGACAGGTGTGAGGTGGGATCTCATGGTGGTTTTGACTGGCATTTCCCCGATGATGAGGGATGGGGCGCATCTTTCCATGGGTGTGCTTGACTTGGTTCCGATGCCATGCCACCATGACTGCCAGCCTCTCTCCCAGACATGTGTCTGCTCTACGCCGGCGTGGGGACGGAGTCTCATCAGCCTTCCCTCAGCCCAGCCATCCACCCACTATCTGCGATTATTCATCCAGCACTCACCAGTGGCTCCTTCCCGCCTTCCTCTGGCCTCAGAGGAGAGCAAATCTCTGCATTTCTGTTTCCCATTTGTTTTCCCCCTTTGCTACCAAGGCCCATGCACTTAGCACTCCCTGGAGTTCTGTCCCTTCACTTGCCCAAATGCTCTCATATCCTGTCTTGCAAACCACAAACGAGCCAGTGTAATTTCCACCCAGTAGAGACCCAGCCGCCTGTATCGGGGGCGGAGGGGCGGGTGGTGAGGCAGCTGAAGACACGTGGCTCCAGCTTCTGCAGAAATTGGCAAGAGGCAAGAGGAATTGTCCCAGTTTGCTAATGAACATACAGAAGGAAATTATCTTCGTTGTTGGGCTGTTGCCTGCAAATGTGTCATGTTCTTATCCACATCGTTATGAGACTTGATCAACTGGGAAGTTTAACTATTTTGGAGGCACTGCTTTGCTCTATAGTGATGTCTTTGGAAGGGGGGATGCGTCGGAAATATCTGGAGATTCTTTTTTTTTTTTTTTTCCCAAAATCAGATGGTTAAGATTCTCCCCTTTTTGCCAGACCTGCTAAACCAGAATGCCAGGGGTGGGGCTGGGTGCCTGAATTTTGATAATATTCTCCCTGGGACTTCGATTTACAGGCCTGGGTGTGAACCTTGCAGTAAAGAGCTGGGATATCTGTAGTTAGGGCTGAGCTTTATGATTCTATAAACTCTTAAATTTGGGATGCGGGGGTGGGGGTGGCAACAAGCCCAGATGTCCCTTAAAGCTCAGCGAATAGCTTGTTAGAAAAGTAGATTCAACTGTGAGCTAAAATACAGTTGACCCATGAACAATGGGTGGGTTAGGGGCACGGACCCCCCAAACAGTTGAAACTCCACGTGTTGCTTTTCAGACTCCCCAAACACTTAACCACTCATACCCTACCATTGACTGGAAGACCTCACAGTAACACAAATAGTCCGTTAACCTATATTTTATACGTTATATGTATTACATACTGTATTCTTACAGCAAAGTAAGCTGGACAAAAGAAAATGTGAATCAGAAAATCATAAGGAGGAGAAAATCCACGAACGGGGCTGTGCTGTATTCATTGAGAACGATCCACATGTTGGCGGACCCATGCAGTCCACGGCCGTGTAGTTCAAGGGTCAACGGCAGATCTTTATTTGTATTTGCTGGCATGGAAGCCTTGGCCTCAGAAAGCACTGTCACATTGGAGCTGCCAGTGTATGGCCCCTGTTCTTTTCATGCCTTACCGCCTCTCCAAATACCTGTTGTGTTTTTCCTTTTCATGCCCAGAAGGCCCAGCGACTTCTTCTTGTCCCTCTTAAATATCCAGAAGCAGTTCACGTATGGGTGAGTGGAGGACCTCTGCACACTTAATGCTCCCCGTCCCACATCTGGGCCACCATCACTACCATCGTACAACGGTATATAGTCTGCGTTCCATGGCATTTACGGTGACCCTTTGGAAAGTCTCATTTCTTTGGTTCACAAGAAAATCTATAAACGTCCTAAGGCTGCCCATTGGATGGAGAATGCATTCGGCCCTCAGACATGGTGAATAGGGTGAAGATTAATTACATAAGCTTTTAACACAGGGACCAAACCACTTGGATTGGGTTACTGGTAGAATAGAACGAGGAACATCAAAGAAGTGTAATTCATTAATGCCTCCCAGATTTGCAACCCTCCTGCTCTGAGTCCTCCCACGGACTCAGAGGTTCAGTGTTTAGACACATTCCAAGATGTGGGCCTTCAGTCGTAAGGTTGAGAAAGTCAATAGGATGCATCAGGTGCCATACTTCCACTTCTGGTTAAGATGGAAGTAGTGGACTTACCCTCCAACTTCAACCACTCAAGAAACAAAGAGTCAAAGTGTATGAAAGAACAGTCTTTAAGACCGGACAGTAGGCACTTACGAACAGTAATCCCCAGGAGACAGAAGAACAGAGCAGGTGGAATCCTTGTCTACTGGGTCACCACACAGCACCAGCAGGACCTGGCCTTCAAGAGAGTGGAAGGAGGCATTGGGGCGCCCAGCACATTCCTTCCATAGCTCTTGGCTGTCACGTGGCCTCATACCACCATAGCTGCAAGGGAGGTGGGGAAAAACACCCTCCAGGGCAACTGTGAGCCCAACAGACCCTCAGGGGCTCTATGACCAAAAGGACAAAGGGAAGAATGGAGTGGAGTGGGGCGTGGGAGTGTCCCTGTCTGCCACTGTCCTCAGGGGGACGATGAGGACAAGGGAAATGGCAGTGGGTGCAGCAGAAGGAGCAGATTGGAAAGGGACGTAGGAATCGGTGGGACTTTGGGAAGAGTCTGACATGAGCACAGGACAAGGGGCTGAGCAGCTCCTAGAAGATTCGCTCTTGACTGTGGTTTTTTCGGTTGGGAAGGAAGTGGTGCCATGTTTCCTGGGGCAGCATCAGAAGAACCTGGAGCCCGGCTGACCTGTGGACGGGTGCCGAGGGATGGCAGGAAAGGAGGGAGGTCAGTGTGTGAAGACACTCGCTGCTGAAGGGAACGAGACAGAATGGACAGCAGCCTCACAGAAGGACGAGGTCAAGAGAAACCGTGACGGTGAAGACGGGGCCGTCGGAGAGCATCTGCTGCTTTCCGGCAAACAGTGCCGAGCACCATCTGCCATCTGGTATTTATGCAGAGTCGGGGGAGGGAAAGGCCTAGAAGGAGCCAGAGCGAATGTCCGGGAGGTGCCTCTCCGGGAGGCCAGCGTGGGCGGCAAGAGAGTCGGGAGGGTCAGATGTCTGTGGTCAAGACATGACTCACCAGTGGTGGCCAGGGATACTGGAGGGCTGAGGACAGTAGGCTTCAGAGGGGGACGGGACTCCCACCGGGGACACGTGCTTCCTCCCGGGTCCGCGATGCCAGGCTTGCACCTCCCAACAGCCAATGCCACCTGCCTTCTCCATCGATGACACCACCCCCAGAAGCCACCTCCATGCTTATGAGTCAGCGCCTCACGCCCCCGATACGACGACGGGATGGTCTCACTGATGCACTTTGATCCTCCTCCAAGTGCTTTTCCTTGGTGTCCCTGAGAGTGCTGAGTAAGCCCCACAGCCCCTTTCCTTTCCTTCTCTTTGTTTTTTTTTCTTAACAGCCCAGAAATCCCCAAGTCCCCTCATTCTCCAGGAATCAGACTGATGTCATCAGAACCTCAGCATGTGCTTTCCATTAATGATGGAAACTTAACTTCTCATGACCGAAGGAGTTTATGAGAAACTCAAGGGTGTACCCTAACATGTTTATGATTGAAAAAAAAATGACCATTGTCATTGGGAAGATCGTCTGCAGATATTAAAAAAATTCTACAAACGTTAATAAGAAGAGACTCTGTACTCTTTCTATCAAATATCCCATCGTCTGTAATACGACCTGCTGTGTCAGGCTATGAAAGCCGGAGAGATGTAGTGCTAACACCATCTTGATGTCATATGGAGAGGTTGAATATATGTCAATTATTTTTAAAATATGCACCATTGACAGAATCTAGAAGTTCCAGATGTTAAAAGAAAAAAAAAAAGTTTATCCCCTGGAGTTTTGTTGGAATCCTGTGGTGTTTATTCATGTCCCGTCCCTTAGTAAGACCGTTTATTCCCTTGTTGGAGAGAAGTCAGTGATGGTGAAGGCATCTCCTTCCCTATGTTTCAATGGCCATGAAACATTTTCTTCTTCCCCGGACACTTGACATTTGCTCACCTTTTCTCACACATTAACACGTTGGACCCATAAGCGTGTTAAAGGCTGCCTTGCCTCTTGAGTGGGGTCTGCTCCTGACACGTAGGGTTGTTTTTGTTCAAGTGTTCAGGGACACGCGCTGGCCAGAAAGTCACCGATTCTTACCTTGTAAAGGCTCATCGTGTCTTCCAGGAGAACGAAGAGCAGAATGGGAACAGGTGTAAGAGATCACTTAATGTTCTCTTGGAGAGACAGCATGAGTGGGGGAATGGCTGGCTGGGGTCTCGTCCCAGTTGGTCCATCTAACCTCTTGGGACCTCCCTGAGCTACCTATAAACTCTACGGGGAAGGGTCCCAAGCTCCATTTCTGTTCAAACACTGCTTGGCTTTCTTCAAGCAGAGAGACTGCACTGAACTACGGTGGCCATGCCTCCCTGCTCCTGCATTGTCCCAGATGATGCTGGGATTGGTCACAATTAAAAAACACAACAACAACTCAATTTGCCCTTCCAAACTGTGGCAACTTGTTCCTCTAGGAGCCTGAAAATACGTTCCCCAGGTCTCCATCTCTAGAACCTGGGAATGTGACCCTCTTTGGAGAAAGGGTCTTTGCAGGCTGTCCACATCTGAGCTCAGCCTTGCCTAAAAATCTACCCATTCGGGACTTGGCGGGGATGAAGGTCCGCAGCAGAATCCAAGGAGGGAAATCCTTTTCTGATGCATGCTGCGGGTAGAGGGGGTAAGGTTGCCTGATGCTTCCAGTCCTGCATCCTGAGGGCCCCGGGCAAATCTCATCCAGATTCCTCCCCAGCAAGGCTCAGAACTGGCAGACTCTGAAGACTGACAGGTTGAGGTGAGTCACCAGCAGAAGCTGGAAATAAGTCCTCAATCTTTGTATTTAGGTCAGTGCCTCCCAAAGTACGGAGCTCTTCATCCATTTGGCATATCTATGTGAGCAAAACTGGCATCTGACCACAGCCTCTGCCAACGATGGCAAAAGAGTGAGGTCAGCCTTGAAAATAATTTTCCAAATGCGTTGGATCTCCAGATTCTCTTAGGATACAAAGCTAGAGTCCCTCTATTAACAGCCTAAATATGTTTCCCAAGAGCATCCCAGGAGCACACCAGGAGCACGTGAGCATCTGCTCTAGTAAATGAGAGACCAGAGGGGATGAAGTAGGGAAGGCCCCTTCCTCAGCGTGGCTGCGCGTTCCTTTCGGAGGTGTCCTTACTGGATGGTTGCCAGTTCTTGTTAGCTGAATATTCTAGTAACCTGAGAATTTTAAAAGAGTTTGGTTTTTAAAGTTAGGTAGCACTGTCCTATCCAAATTGCAACGGTAACTGAGTGGAAGTCACTACCATCTAATTGCGGGGGTTACCTTCATAAGAAGCTCAACAGCATGGGCATAAGTATAAATTCATATAATATGTAATGCACTTTACATATATTAACTTTTTAAAGTCTATTGATCATCTATCTCTTACTTATCATATGTATCAATTCTCATCTATCTACCATCTATCAAATTTATAAATTTCCCATTTAACCATGTCTATCATCTATCTATCTATCCATCCATCCATCCACCTATTATTTATCTGATCTGTATACTCATCCATCCATTGATCCATCCATCCATCCATCCACCCATCATTTATCTACCTATCCATCCACAGTCTATCTATCATCTGTCTATCTATCTATCTATCAATCATCATCTATCAATCATCTATCTATCATGTATCCATTCATCCATTCATAGCTAATATCCTCAGTGACTCTGCTATTATTCTCATTCTTCAGATGAAAAACCACATGATAGGGTCATGAGTTACCTTAGGAAGGTGTCATTGTCCTAAGAGATGGAGCTGACACCTGGCCTCTCCTACCTCTTTCATTAAAGATGTGTGTGTGATTCACAAACCCCTGGAACGTTTTATCTACTTCAGAGGCACCATTACACCACATCAATTGGAGACATCAGTTATGTTCAATTTTGTTGTTCTGCAGAATAATTTAAGGTAATTCAGTTGGCATTATATATATCCACCAGATACTTAGTTTTATTAAAACATAACTACTGCTGTGTAGAGTCCCTTGAAAAGACCTTTTAACCAAGTTTTTTGAGTGTGTGAAATAGTTCTGATAGATGTTGGAAGGTAAAATCACATTCGTGACCTTCCCAAGCACAGAGTTCCATGGGAGGGGGGATCTCCATATAGTCGGCTTCTCCTTAAGCCCATATGAGCCCATGTACGTGTCCTTACACTTACCTCGGAGAGGGACACCAGCGCTTACTCTCAAGGCCAAATTTGGTTCTTTATTTTACTGCTGATGTAGTAATCACTTACTATCTGATGGATATCAACCTATTTTACCTGTTATGCATGTGTTTTTTAAACATCTGTTAGTAATATTCCCACTCTTTCCAGCAGTCAGGACCTAAAGGACTTGATTTCACCGTGGGAGGTAGCCCAGCCATCAGAGCCCTGTGCCCATGGCAGGTGGAAGTATGTAAAAAATAGTCTACCTCCCCGACACCAAGGGTCTTAGAACAGCAAATGGGAATTATTTGTTGTTAGCATATTGATTCATTGTATTAATAGTATGTCAGCTTATTAATTTATTACAATTAATATAATTAGCATATAATTTATTATATATAGTATATTAATCCTGGTAGTATATGAAGTTATTATAGTACTATATTAGCTTACTCTAATCCCGATAGTGTATTAATTTACTATACATAGTATAGTAATCTTGATAGTATATTAATTTATTATAGTATATTCATTATAATACTGATAGTATACTAATTTATTATAACCCTGATGGTATATTAATATATTGTATATAGTATATTAATCCTGATAGTGTGTTAATTTATTATAGTTTATTACTTTATTATAATCCTGATAGTATGTTATTATATATAATATATTAATCCTGATAGTATATTAATTATAGTAGTGTTTAATTTATTATAATCCTGATAGTATTTTTATTATAATCCTGATAATATATTAATTTATTATATATAGTATAATTAAACCTGATAGCTATTAATTCATTATAGTAGTATATTAATTTATTCTAAGTGTGATACTAAATTAATTTATTATAATCCTGATAATATATTATATTAGTTTATTATAATCAAAGGATTCCAGTAGACACTTGTTCCTACAAGGAAGCCATAACCAAAAGTCACTCACGATAACATTGTCTAAACGGCATATAATTACTTTTGGCAGGTGGTCACGAGACCAGTGGGTTTGCATGCAATAATCTCATACAGTGGTCCCGATGACCTAAAATGATCTTTTGCATGCAATGTCTCCTGAGACTTCACAAAGACACTGCATTGTTCAAATCCAGAAACTCTACAGATGAGCAATGGGGATATTTCTGTGGCTGGGATCAGTCTGACCTTGAAACATTTCCTTGGCTAAAATGATGTGAGGGATATGGAAGTTGCAGGAGACTGTGTGTGCGTGTACGTGCATATGAGAGAGAGAGAGAGAGAGAAAGGGACAGGAAGGATGCTCATTTATAGGGACCATATTAGCTATATTGAGAAAGACTCCCCACCCATTCTGCCATGAGCCCCCTTGATAGGGTCATAATCATACTGTTCTCCAGGCAGATTATTAGGGTTTATACATATGTCCTTTCTCAGCCACAGAAAATGTGGGTTTTCCACGGCTTTGCCAATTGATATGACCTTAAAATGCCATTCATTTGGGTCAAGCTACCATGTGAGAAATACAATATTTGGGGATGAGGGCTGGAAAGACCACTGCTCCCAGATAGCAAGGGTTTTATTTTATTTGACTATGTTTGCAATTCTCCAGAAAAATTTAATCCAATGATGATGAAAACTTTGGAAGGCAGACTATATAAAAATTTACTCTTCCTCCATCTCCTTGACCTGAAATTTGTTAGTATATCCCTGTCAACCACAATTTTCAACTCAGCCTGGACCATCCAAAAGGTGAATTCTGGACCCCTTCTGTTGTACTTCTGCACAGAATTGCTCCCTCTAAACAGCACTGTGTTATTATGCACAGGGGGTTAAGATGAAAATATTTATAGCAGAGTGTATTTACAAATTGTGTCACTCTCTTCACTGTAAGGGAATTAATGAAGACATGTTTGGCATTAATGACTCAGATATGACTGGAACAGCTTTCCTTTGTGGGAAGGAAATGTTGAGAAATCGTTGTTCATATAACAGGTGAAGTCTCACTTTTTCCCTTGGCTGCCAGGAAGCTCGTAAGTCAATTATCTTTAAAAGTCTTGTCATTGTGGTGGACAGGGATATATTTATATAAACAGATTTCAGGTCAAGGGGATGGGGGAAGAGTAAATTTTTAAATGTGTGCCTTCCAAGAGTTTCATTATGATTAAAGTTTTCTGAAAAATTGGAAACATATTCAAAAGTAGGGAGAGGGGTGCCAGGGTGGCTCAGTTGGTTCAGCATCTGCCTTCAACTCAGGTCATGATCCCAGGGTCTTGGGATGGAGCCTGGTGTTGGGCTCCTTGCTCAGCGGGGAGTCTGCTTTTCCCTCTCCCTCTGCCCCTACCCCCTGCTTGTGCTCTCTCTCTTTCTCAAATAAATAAATAAAAACCTTTAAAAAAAAAAAAGTAGGGAGAATAATCAATTGGATTGCCCCATGCATCCATTATGTCCACTACTTACCAACCCATGGGCAACCCTGTTTAATTTATACCCATACCTGTCCCCTCCTACAACCCTCACACTTACCTTGAAGCTAATCCCAAGCATGGGACAATTGCATTCAGTTATTTAATTACACCTTATTTTCTTGTGCGTAGCGTTAAGCACTATACACAATACATTAGGAATACATGCAAATTTCCAAAACTCATCTTCTTGCACAATTCAGTCAACTTGTGCCAATATGCTGGCCTTTGTGCTCAGTCCCAGCCTTGGAAACCAACCCAAGACCATCCCTTAGTGATAGGAGGGTGTCCGATTGTCTGGTCTTGCTATGGCATTGATGGCCCTTATCTGAGTTTCTCCTTTTCTTGGACCCGATAACATTTTCCAGAGTGAAAAGATGCAATTAAAAAAAAGTCTATCTCATGATTGGACTATTAGTAAGATACTCCAGGAGCCAGATGAGACAAATAATTCTTTTTTGCCCCCTGTAATAATTGGAACCATGACTCATGGCTCCATTCCCCAAGGAGGCATGCCATCATCTTCTGGGATTCTGGAAGGAGAGTCCGTTCTATGCTAGCATGAGATGAGTTTGTATGTCTGCAACCTGCTTGGATCAGGAGGTGAGATGGGCTTGATGCTTCCTGGTACTTTCCCCCTTGTCTATGAACCTAGAAGCCAAGACACCATATTGACCAGTCTTGCTCCGCCATCTTTTCTTTTCTTCAAATGCCATTGCTGCTTCGATGACTGTGCAGTTTCCGCTGAGCTCTCAAGCTTGCATGTCCATGAGGCGCTGACACATAAATCATCATCCCCACGCTCTCCTAAATCAAACACAAACGAGGCTGTCGTGTGGAATGTGCGTCGAGTTCATAGCTGCTGCTGGGTCTATAGTCTTGCGAAATTGGTATTTATGGTTAGTCCACTTAAGCAATTATGATCTTCTCGGTTTTTGTGCACTTGGCAGGGGGGAAGACATGCCCTGGCTGCTTGTAGAAGTAAAAGTAATGGACTGTGTTTTCCAAAAGTATTGACTCAGAGCATTGGAAGCTGTTAAGTGTAGGACTGCTTGATGCTAGTTAGGAAAAATGGGAAGGCAGGAAGACCACACCCATGGCTGGGGCCCGTCCACGGGTGGCATGGGTGTTACAGAGGACGGATTCTCAAAGTGGAAAACCCTCGTTCACTAAGCAAAAAAGGGAGAAGGTCTATGGAACCCCAGAAGAGGGATTTGCAGGAAAACGTGTCTGTTGTCAAAGACGGGGGCAGTTTATAATAGATTGTTTCTTAAGCTTTTGGGTCTCCTCTTGACTTCTGCTCAAAACTGTAGGGCATGGCTCGGCAATCCTTTTCTGTAAAAAGGGTAAATATTCAAAAAAATGGCTTTTGTTTGCCCTCTGTATGGTCTCTGGTGCTGCGTCAACTCTGCCCTGTAAGCGAGTAAGTGGATACAGACAATATGTAACCCGTGGGCAGGCTGTGTTCCAATAAAACTTTATTTATGGACACAGAACACCATAATTTTCAGGTGTTGCAGAAGAGTGTTCTTTTGACTTTTCTGCAACCATTTAAAACAATGCATGAATTAATCTTAGCTGACGTATAACAACAGGCAGCTGGCAAGGTTTGGCTCACGGGTCGTTAGTTCCCAACTCCTGGTCTAGATGACTTGTTTTTGTCAGGGATCTTCAGACAAACAGAACCAACTTGATATATACATAAGAAGAGATCTCTTCTGGGGAGTTGGCTCACATGATTATGGAGGCTGCAAAGTCCCCCCACCTGCTGTCTGCAAGCTGGAGGACCTTCCAACTTGGCTGCCCAGACAAGAAGATGAGAAGCGAATGCTCCATGTCCCAGGCTTCTTGGCATCTGGGATCCTCACCTGAGCCTTCCAGGTAGATCTGCTGTCATTGCCTGAGGCCCAGAGATGAGCTTTGACACTCAGTGGTCACAGCAGAGGAGCTCATCTTCCTATCTGCATCGTGGCAGGGGGAGATCTCATTCTTCTGGGGATGGCAGAGGAAGAGTCCATGGTCCCATCCTGACATCATGGGGGCAGAAAATGGCAGGGGGAGCTGTGTGGCTTCCACACAAAGGCCCCACGACCTGTGGGTGTTTGCCTTTATTTTATGGACCCTGGTACCATCATTCCCATCTGTGAACCATGCATCCTGGTCCTCCGACCCTTCCAGGGCTTGTTCATTCCCTTTAATAAGGTCTGGGTTCACATCTCTGTTTTTATAGAAGTACAGTTGACACACAATGTTACATTAATTTCGGGTGCATGATGTAGTGATTTGACAAGTCTACCCACTATGCTATGCTCCCCACCTGTCGTAGACACTGCCTGCACCATACAACACTATTCCAGTACCACAGACTATATTCCCTGTGCTCCACTTTTCACCCCCGTGACTTTTCATTCCATAACTGGGAGCCTGTATCTCCCACTCTGCTTCTCCCATTTTGCCCATCCCCCCACCTCCTTCACTCTGTCAGCCACCTAGGTGTTCTCTGCATTTATGGGTCTCTTTCTGCTTTTTGTTTGTTTGTTTATTCCTGTGTTTTGTTTTTCAGATTCTACTTGTAGGTGAAATCGTGCATCATTTGTCTTTCTCATTTCGCTTCACATAATACCTTCTAGCTCCCTCCATGTTGTCCCAAATGGCAAGATCTCATCCTTTTTTTATGCCTGAGTCATATTCTGGATGGTTCTCTTCTTAAAGGGCCCCAATCCTCCCAGCTATTCGTAGGAAAGAAATAACCCCATTTCTTTCCCATGATGGTCGTGAATGACTCGGAAGTCACATTTCCTTCCTGCTCACATCAGCCAGACTGGTTCTGGTCCCTGAAAGTCAGAAGTGTGTCCACAACAGCAGCTGGTATTCACTGGGTATCTCCTGTGTGTCAGGCACAGTCTTCTAAAAGGATCGCATTTAAAGTCCTCAACGCTCCTGGGTGCGGAGGCTCTTAGGGCCTTTGTTTTTTGGATGAGAAGATTAATTTTTAGAGAGGATAAAAGGTTCCTAGAGACTTGCCAAACATGGTAGAGTTAAGAAGAAGCACGTGGCATATGTGGCCTACCTCCATACCTAACACGTTCAGCCCCTGAGCTCTGGGGCCTGGGGGACAAGGAAGGGAACAGGTGGAGAAAATGGGTGCTGGCTCTGTCCTCCTGATGTCCAAACAATGATTGCTTTTATCTGTCTGCAACTCAACTCCAAGGGAGGTACCATTGAGCTGGCATGACTCACCTTGGGGGTGTACCCATGGGTTAGACCATCAGACGGGACTGTTCAAGTGGCTTTGTTTTAATATGGCCTGTGACGGATAACAGGCTATGGTGCCCAGTGTGGGTCAGACATCGGTTTAGATGTCCCTGAGAAGATACTTTTCAGATGAGATGAACATTTACATCAGTAGGCTTGGCGTTAAGTGGATTGGTCTCACCAAATCCATCGGAGGACTTAAGGAAAAATAAACTCGGGGCTTCCCCACGAAGAAGGAATCCTGCCTCCAGAGCACAGTATAGAAATTCCACCTGAGTTTCCAGCATGCTGCTTGTGGACTTTGGACTGAAGCTTTCAACATCAACTCTTAGCTGAATTTCCAGCCTGCTGGCCTGCCCTGTGGATTTTGGACTTGCCAGCCCTCAAAATCACATGAGCCAGTTCCTTAAAGTAAATCTCTCTGTCTCTCTCTAGGTAGGTAGACAGATAGATGGATGGATACTTAGATATGATGGGTGGGGAAATGGATGGATGGATGGATAGATAGATGATGAAAGAAAGAAAGAAGAAAGAAAGAAAGAAAGAAAGAAAGAAAGAAAGAAAGAAAGAAAGAAAGAAAGAAAGAAAAAGAAAAAGAAAGAAAAGAAAGAAAGGACATAAGGATGGATGGATAGAGAAATGATAGATACGTAGAGAGATAGGTAGTTGTAGGGGTGGATGGATGGATGGATTGAGAGGTACATAGATTGATAGGTGATAGATTGATAGACAATTTAGCTAGCTTGCCAGCTAGATGGATAGATGTTAGATGATAGATAGATAGATAGATAGATAGATAGACAGACATAAGGATGGATGGATAGATAGTAGATTCATAGATGATAGATAGATAGATAGATAGATAGATAGATAGATAGATAGATAGATACAGATAAAATGAAGAGCTAGCTACAGATAGGGATATAGAGGATTTTTATATCTCTCTAACTGTATCTCTGTGTCTCTATGTCTGCCTCTCTCGATCTCTTGTTGCTTCTCTCTCTGGAGAACCCTAACTAGTACGCAGCCCAAAGAACACAAAGCAAGCACAGCACCCCACAACAGCTGGACCACATGTGCTTCCAGGGAAAGTTCATTCCCGTGATCTCCGTGAAAGGATTAAGCTATTTCGGGAATCGCCGACCTCCGGCAAAATCTGAGGATGCCCTGTCTAGACAGGTCTTTGGTTTTACTGCATCTGAGCAGAGCCCACTCCAAATGTGCGCAATATTCTAAATACCTGTGGTCTGTTAGCTGGGAGGTCGAGATAAGTGACTTTTATTAAGCTGTCTAAACCTCAGACGCTGAGCGGGATTTTCAGGCTCTGACATCAGGTCTCAGATTGGCGAGAGCGGCGTGAGGTTCGCAGGGGGCTACGCCATCCATGCAGCCAAAATACATTTTTTAAAGTTGTATTTTCTCCCGAGATGGTTTTGCATTCAGTGATGGGTGAAACTATTCAGCAGGAGCCCTCTGGCCCGATTGGGGAAGCTGCCCCTTCTCCCCAGGCGAGTGTTCTCAGTAGGTAATGGAATCCTCTGGGGTGTGGCATGTTTGAGAAGCCTGGCAGATGGCTCTGGGCTCTTCTGGAAGAATCAGTGGCTCCATCCTGCAGCTGTGTTTGCTCGGTGTTGCAGGCTGTCCACATTCTTCAACGACGACTGCATGGGTTTTGTTTTTATTACTTAGCAATTCGACAGGATAGCCACACACTTCATTAATCTGCTGACTCCCTCCATATGCCTCCCTTCTACACATTCATAATTCGGAAATGAAAGCAGCGTGACACCCCTTCCCCTGCTAATGGTTTTCGTCCAGCACCGTTGTCTTGCAGCCCTGCTATCTCCACGAATTTCTGTTTCTTGCCCCTGGGCTGTGTCCATCTGGGCTCGAGCCGTTGCTGTGCTTATGCAAACCGTACTCCCCGTCCTAAGTTAACCATACTCGATGCAAACTCACCCTCCAGGCAACGCGGGCTGTCCACGGCCATCAGAGAAGCTCCCCTCGTTTGCAGCCCTGCCTTCTGCTGGCTCATCTTGCTCCTCTCCCGCTCCATCCAGAATTCTCAGGCAAACCTAAGTAGATGATGGTCTTTGCAAAGTGCTTTTGTTTCTCTGTTAATACTGACTTGGCCCTTTCCCATTTGGAAACCAAAAGCAAGCAGCTCCCCAACCATTATAGTCCTTCACCTTGTGCTTGCGAGCATCGCTCTGCAACAAAATTTTATATCCATGCACTTCTAAAAAAAATAGACTTTAGCTTTTAGAGGAATTTTAGGTTCACGGTATAATTGAGTGGAAGGTATAGAGAGTTGGACTTGATCTTCAACATCCCGTGCCAGCGTGGGACACTTGTAAAATTACAACAGATGAACCCACATGATGCGTTATTTTCACCGTGAGTCTGTAGTTTACATTAGGGTTGACTCTTGGGGGTACACATTCTGTGGGTTTGGGCAAATGCCATTTATTAAAAATTTATAACATCGAGCTTAACCTTTTTTCTTTTTTTGTTTAAATTGTGTTAGTTAACGTACAGTGCACTATTAGTTTCTGGAGTAGAATTCAGTGATTCATCACTGGCGTACAACACCCAGTGCTCATCACGACAAATGCCCTCTTACGATAGCTCCCACGGAGTTTTGGGGTCCAAGGTGAAGAGAGAGTTGTGCCTTTGCCTATTTATTGTAATACCCATCAACATTTCAGGATCCTTGATGGGGATTTTCTTTCCCCCAAACTTCCCCACCCCCTAGCTACCATCAACCAACAATTGCTTCTCTCTTGTACTTGTATTTCTAGACAATTGTATTCTTCCAGCATGGCAACTGAGCAGAAATATGTATGTACAGACATTCGACTGCATTCGCCACCCAAACCACTGGCCTCCCTGCACAATTATTCCTTGGGGTCTAGCGTCATCATAGAATGCATAGGAAGGAGGACTCACCCAATTTACTATTCTAGAAATATTCTCTAAATGTGAACAAGTATCTCACACTCGGCTCACAAAATTGTATCATCTTTCCCAGGGTCCTGCCACCGGCAGACATCCCTTCCCTGGGCCCCCCATGTACAGTGAGTGGAGAGTCCCCCCATAATGAAATGCAATGATATCTACTGGCAACGGCCCAATGTGGCGATGGATGAGGAAATTTGGAACCATTTGGAGAGGAAATCCACGTGAGTCCTTCTAAATTGGCTTGGGATCTGCAGAAAGGGAAGGTTGGCTAGAGGGTGGCACGACCCTCCTGGTATCTTTTCATGGGGTATGCACATTGCATTGTCAACACCCAAGCCATTAGATGACATTTGCATCAACATGGCAGGTGGCCTGTTCCTTAGATGTCCCTCTAACAAAAGCTCCTACCTGTGTCTGGGTTGGAGATGAATAAGGACAACCTGATGTTGAACTTAGTGGCCAATGCTTGGAGACATTACTATCTTTGTGAAAAGGGCTTCATTACCACTGGGGCTTGTGGCCTCCTTGACCACCTTGTTCCGGCCATCATGGCACCCAGCCTGTCCCCTGAGAGCAAATGGGCTCCATTGAGAACATGGGAACCACTATTACTGATGATGGTGGTCTACATGTTGAGTGGGAAGGTTCTAGAGATGTATTGTCTGACATGGTAGCCTCTAGACCCCTATGGCTAATGAAATTGAAATTGTTTAAAATAAAAGACAATTTAAAAGTCACTTCCTTGGTCCTACGAGCCACATTTCCAGTGCCCAGTAACCACCATATTCGATCCCATTGCTTGGTACATTTTCCCATCATTGCACAGAATTCTGTAGGACTGACCATACTAGTCTAGACACTGATATTTCTGAGGAACATCCAGTTACAAAGAGGGTAAAGTATTTTTAATTTCTGGAATTCTTCTGATTATAAGATTCTAAGGCACATGCATGATACCCACATAAAATACTGGCAACATTCTCTTCGTTTCCAGGACACAGATCTATCTACCTCGAAACTTGCAGCTCACTAGATAATGTAAAAAGTCATGCTATGAAAGAAAACCAAATTCTGAAGAATCCCTAAAATTGCCCTATATCTAAATAGGTATGCATAGTCATATCACCCGTGTCTAGCGTCACTTATAGTTGTAAGTCTACAACTGTGTATAAACATGTATCTGCATGTTCTTACGTTCTGTCACTATCATGTTACCACCTCTAGACGAACGAAAGACAAGACTTGGGCTTCTCAGAGGAGGAACCAGCAAGAAACGTCGAGAACCAAAAAACGTTGACCAGTCATGTTTGAAAAATGAGCCATGAGAGTTGTGCCCAACACCATCTGTCGTTTGAGATACGCAAGATTGCTCAAAGTAAGTAGGCTGGCTGTTGGGCCCCTGGGGGGCTCAGTCGGTGAAGCATCTGCCTTTGGCTCAGGTTATGATCTCAGGGTCCTGAGATCGAGTCCCACATCGGGCTCCTGGCTCAGAGGGGAGTCAGCTTCTTCCTCTGCCCCTCCCCTTGCTCATTCTCTCTCCTGTGCTCTCTCTCTCAAATAAATAAATAAATAAATAAATAAATAAATAAATAAATAAAATCTTTAAAAAAAAAAATAAGAAAGAAGGCTGGCTGTCCTAATTAGACAAACACTCAGCTGGCTGGTAAAGATACCAGAGAATTTGTTGGACTTCACACGGTCACGGTTTATTTGTTTTAAATCACTCGTCTGTTGCGGGTGTCCTTGCTCCAGTAGATTTCTCCCAAGTGCTGAGTGAGAGATGCGGGTTCCTCGCCAAATTAGCGCTCTGCCGTCCTCCACACCTGCCTCCCGAGCTAGGCTTGTTACTGTTCTTGGCTTGTGGCTGGGGATGTTTTTGCTGCTGTGGCTCCAAGCCCATATAGCTGCGAGGGGAAACAGCACGTGCATGCCCACCCCTGGAAGGTTTCCCTGGTGCACACCGTTCCACTCACATTCCTTGGAACAGAACTCAGCCACTCAGACACATTGCACCATAAGCCCAGCTGTGAAACGTCAAGCTGAGAAGGGGCAACAATTGCTTTTTTATCCATTAGTAGTCCCTACCCACTGGTACGACCATCTGTTGGTGCGCACGCGAAGGGATCGGAACACCCATCCCTCGCTCCCAGGTCTGCAAATTAGTGCCATCTCTTTGGAAATCCATTTGGCACCATCTTTTACAGCTGAACATGACCCAGCAGTTCCCTTGGTTGGTATAACTCTTGTGTACGTGAGCATGTCTACTCATGCCCTCACGATAATGTCTGTACCGGTGATAAACCTGCAAACAACCGCCCCGTGTGCCGACGGGAGGACGGATATATGAAGTGCGAAGTAATTGCACAATGCATGTTGTGCAAAAGCGGAGGTAACAAATTAAATCTGTATGCAGCGACGTGGGTGAATCTTAGCTATGCGGTGTGCAGAGAAAAAAAATACACGAGACCAGACAATGTGCTGTCAATGAATAAGACTCAAAAGTAAACATCCGTATATGACATATGTAAGTGTGTGCCTATTATATATGTCTTACCTATAATAATATGCTATACATGATAATACAATATTATCCATGATAATTTGTATAATGTAGATAAGAATCTTAGAAAGTCAGTGTTGACAGAAGAAAAACATGGAAGACCAGTGTGCTGTCAATAAATAAGACTCTAAAGTAAACATACTCATATATATAAGATAGATATGAAATATATATGAAATATATGTATTACCAATAATATAATATATATATAATATAATATGTATGATAATATATATAATAATAATATATATAATATATAATAATATATGCTATATACAAGGCATGTATATGTAACTAATATATAATAAAATATAAAATATAATATATGATAATGCAATATTATGTATAATATATATGAGTAAGACGTATATAATTTATATATAATATATACTATATAAAATATAGTAATATATGATAATGCAATATTATGTATAATATATATATGAATTCATATATATGAATAAGAAATGTAATTTATATATTATATATTTTTATATAATAATATATTACTATGTATATTACATAGTAATATATGATAATGCAATATTATGTATATATAATAATATATTACTATGTAAACATAGTAATATATGATAATGCAATATTATGTATATATAATAGTAATAGATGATAATGCAATGTTATATATGATCATATATAATATGAATGATGTATATATGTAATTTATATATAATAACATGACACATTAATATACAAACTATAATAATATGTGATAATGTAATATTATGGATGATAATATATAACCTAATAAGACATGTGAATGTAATTTAAACAGACACATACCTATCACATATATGTTTCTTAGAAATTCCTAGAAATCTCAAAATCTTAGAAATTCAGTGTTGGCAGAAAAAAATACAGAAGGCCACACAGTGTGCTGTCAATGAATAAGACTCAAAAGTAGACATAGTTGTGTCTTATCTATAATATAATAATATATTATATATGTTATTATATTATGTATGATAATGTATATAATTCACATAAGGCATGTTTATGTAATACATAGAGACACATATTACATATATGTCACATATAACTGTGTACATATACTATATAAAATATATTGTTGTATATTATACATGTGAACATATGTGTGTACTCCTATATGTAATATATAGCTGTGTATACACTCACACACAAACATATGTGTATATGTCTTAGTCATGTATTAGCCAATAGGACCCAACAGTGCATTAAAAGGATTATTCACCACGACCAAGTGGGATTTATTCCTGGGCTGCATGGGGGGTTCAGCATCCAAACATCAGTCAACACGATTACACATTGATTAACAAAAGAAAGGACACATTAACAAAAGAAAGGACAAGAACCATATGATCCTCTCAGTTGATGCGCAAAAAGCATTTGACCAAATACAGCACCCTTTCTTGATCAAAGAGGGTCAGACAGAGAAAAGTTCCTTCTTATTCATGGGAGGTCCAGTCGTTTGTGCTACTCAGGTCTTCAACTGATTGGACGAGGCCCACCCAATCTGGGGTAGGCCATTCTGCTTTGGTGAGTCAACCTATTCAAATGCTGATGTCACCCAGAAACACTGCCACAGAAACACCCAGAATTATGGTGTTAACAAATAACTGGGCACCCCGTAGCCCAGTCATGTAGACACACAAAATTCACCATCACAATGTCTACATACATGTGTGTGTGTGCGTGTATGTGTGCATACATACACCTGCATCTTGCAATGCCTTAAGTGTCAAGCCGGCCTCGTTTGCTGGATGATGTGCACTGTAGTCATAGTCCGCAGTCATCTTGCGATGGCATTTGTTCTACCCAAACACAAATTCAGCGAAGGATCGGAGGCAATAGAGACAGACAGACATCAAGAACAGATAAGCACCATGTCACCTAAAAATGCCAGTAACTGCAGAAAGCTCGTGAGTCCGCCATGCTCATCACTGGGGAAAGATGCCCGTCCAGCCTCCCTGTTGCAGCCACTGCGTTTGGAGGGGCTCTGCCTTGCAGCTGTGAGCTCTGCAGGATGCTTCTTCCTCCCTTTACATCTGTCTCCTGACGATCTGTGTTCCTGGTACACGTGCAGAGTGCTATCCTTGTGAATAATCCTGCGGTGGGATACACCATGGGAGGACCCAGCCCACCTTGCTCCTCAGTGTTGAATTTCAGTAACGAGACTTCCCATGTAAAACTTGGCAGAGAAGATTCCACAGAGGAATCAAATTTTTACAAAAGGAGAAGAACACCCACCAGTTGGTCTTCTTGAACCCTAGACCTCGTGAATGGGCTAGATTCTCGCAGCCTACACGACCATTTCCGCCATGGGGAGGACAGACAGACAGCAAGATCTCCAGCTATCTCCCTTGAAAGATCTAGCCCATCCAGGTGTCCCCAGCACCCAACACGGTGGTAGATGGTTTGATTTCCACCTGCTGCAGATAAGACAGTTCCTTGCAAACACTCTTGAGCCACTGCTTCTAAAACCAAGACTCTCAGCGACACAGGAACCATTCCAGCAAAGACGGGCAGAACGCATTTGTATGGGGTGCCAACAAGACTTTCAATCCTAGAAGGCACTTTGCAAATGCACACGTATTACATTCAGTCTCTTGGAAGGGCCATCTATGAATATCGATGAACAATACCCACAGAGATTGAGAGCTATTATATTCGGGAACATAAATGTTGCTCAAAGAGGAGTCATCGTCCTCCCCATATTTAGAAGCCACTCTGGTTTCTGAACATTATTTGCAGAATTTAGGACCCATTCTGGTTTCTGAGTGTTATTTACATACACTTGGTTCTCACATATTTTTTCCGGAAGCCAACACACATGTACGAAATCTGTGATACCCCCTCACTCCCCACGCATGGACACATGGTCCACATCTCAAACATCTCATGTCTGAAGAGCAATTCGTGGTCATGCCTGGTTATACCCTCTCTGCCCTCGGTCCAACATATGTGAGTAGTGGGCATGACCCTGACTCAGTTGCTCAAAACCTGGGACCCATTCTTGGCTGGCTTCTTTCCTGCCATAGCCCACAAGACATCACCATTGACCCACTTTTTCAAGGACACAACCCATTCCCGACCTGTCCTTTCCTTCTTCTGTCCTAGAGAAACACCCAGTTCGGAGGATGACAGCTGTACCTCCCATAGCTCTTTGGAACCTGTCTGTGCTCCTCATCTCCAATAAAGCCACTTCTCAAATCCGTGTTTTTCTCTAACCCGCATCCCCGCGATGAGCCATGATTGCTCTCCCTAATCTGCTGTCTACACAGCAGCCAGAAGATGCTCGAAGAGGTCAACCAGCCCATCCCACACTCTTAATTAACACTGTCCCATCACATTCAAGAGCCCTTCCTGGGCACTCCCTGGCTGTGTTCTTGGATCTGTCCATCTCTCGGATCTCTGTTCCTCTGTCTCTGTCCTCCACCCTCAGCTGTGTGGAATGAGACCCAGCTCTTCAGAGACTTGGGTCCTTCATCAGACTCCTGGGTCCGACTAAGTGTCCTTTCCGCCCACCGCCTCGTTTGAGGCCACGCAGCGCAGCACTCTTGAGCTGTTGTGGAACGCCCCCGGGCAAGCCGTAAGTCACTAGCCAGAGTGGAAGCCAACATAGTGCTAGGTGTCCCTTCACTCCCGAATGAGCTCCTCTCACGGTGTCCAGGTCTATGGCGGTCTGTCCCTTGTCACGTAACAGGGAGGCTCTCCACACTCTCGGTGTACCTACCCCTGAGCTTATACCGTCTCGATAAATTGTCCATAACTTACTGACGATTGACCAATGACATGTTATTGGCATTATGAATCAATTAACCATCCGCGAAAACTTCATGCACCCGGAGACCTCTTCACTGTGGCATTGAAGTGCTTACACGAGTGGACACGTGGCTTGCCTTCGAGGTCCACTCTGCAGCCAGAGAGAGCCTAGCAAAACAGCTAGGAAGCCTGGACACATAAATTGTCCTTTGGGAATCCGTATATTGTAGGATTAGTGAAAATCAGTGCCTTATGCATACAGGTCACACAAAGATGGCTGTGCTTAAGACCGTCTTTACCAAGTGCAGGGGGAGACAACAGAAAAGGTTTCAGGTTTTCTTTGTGAGTGAATGTCTGTAAATACCGGCCAGGACCCATCAACACCGCTGTCATGTTTCCACAAATCTCATTTGGAAATGCAATCATGTATTTTGGGAGAGCTCTCCCTGAACCGCATCGTGAGAAGTCATGTGGCCCCCTCCCATCCCTCCAGGCTGGGACTTGGCACGCTGGTCTTCCAATTCAAAAGAAACATTTATTTTTCTGTGTGAGGATGAGGACAGGGAGAAACACAAGGACCGCATCTTCTGTCCAAGTGAAGGGAGGGAAGGAAGCCAGCGTGCTGGTTGGATAACGTCTCCCCCAATTTCACGTCCACTTAGGAACCTCGGAATGCGAGTGCCTCCGGAAATACGGTCTTTGCACATTGCATTAGTTAACAGGATCAAAGTCCTATTGCATTGGAATGGGGAGAACTCTAAAATTAAGGACGAGTGTCCGTAAAAATGCCGAGAAGACCCAGGTTGCATGACAGTGGAGGCAGGCATGGGGGTGACCTGTCTACAATCTGAGGCATGTGAAGGATCGTCTGCAGCCCCAGATGCTGGAGAGGGGCACAGAGCAGACCCTCCCCTCGAGCCTCGACAAGGACCCAGCCCTCGGAGCTGTGACAGGACGTTTGCACCGTCTGCAACAACGCAGCATATGGTTCCGTGACGGCAGCCAGAGGACACGCACACACCCCGTTTGTGTTGATCAGCTGTGTTAGGGAGGGAGTGCAAGGTCGGGGAAGGTTACAGCCTCTCTGGAACACATTATGCTAGAGGCTCCTGAGGGGGCATGGGTCGTAAAAACTGTAAGAAGCACCTCCCTCCCCCCAAAAATCACAGGTGCTTCAGAGTTCCGGGCAGCAGAACACGTCTGCGATTGCTTTCTCTGTGTGACCCCTCAAGATTCCTCTTAGCCTTAAAATCTGATCTCTGTTGTGAGAATAGGCAGAGGGGAGAGCCAGAACGTCTCCGTCCAGAGCCCCGCGATGCCGTGCTATCACACAAGCTTGAAAGCATGTAAACAAGAGACTCAAAGCTCCTAGTTTGCTGCCAGACATAAGCGATAAATCATCCCTGACCTCAGCCCCGGACACAATCATCAGCACATTAAACGGTACCGTGCATGCCTCCCACGGCCAAATGTGTTTGAGTAGCAATTAGAGCTGAGAGCCTCCCCATTTGAGGGAGGAACCGTCGAGAACGCTTGCCAGCCACAGCGCCCGGGGCACTAGTCCGTGCTTTCACAGCTTGGATGTGGACAAGGACCGTCTGAGACACAGGGCATTCTTTATGCCACGGCCGGGACAGATTCCCGAGCCGAGATGCGTGGGCATGCCCCCGGGGAGAGACCCCCCGCCCCCCGTGAGGTGTACCAGGTGCGTGGACTGGACTTGCTCACCTGGACCCTCTCCATCCCCTTCTGTCTGTTTCTGTTCATGCACTTTGTCACTCACCTTGACTGAGCTCCTTCCCATAGCCACTGACCACCAGAATGGTGGCACTGAACCTTCCCCGTCCCCAAACATTTGCGGAGACCTAGAGCCTTTCTGCTCCTGTTTTTACAGATCTCACAGCGGCAGTGGGTAGCTTCTTGAAACGCTCCTACTCCTTGAATTTCGTGATTGTTAGGCACTAAACTATGTCTTCCCAAATTCCTATGTTGAAATCCCAATGCCCAGGACCTCAGAATGGGACTGTACTGGGATATGCGGTCTTTAAAGAGGGGATCAAGGTAAAATGAGCTCAGCAGGGTGAGTCCCGATCCCATAGGACTGAGGTCCTTATACGAAAAGGGGATGAGGACACAGACACACACAGGGATGACCACGTGAGGACACATGGAGAACACAGGGTCTACACGCCAAGGAGAGAGGCCTCAGGAGGAACCAGCCTCAGTCCCGCCTGGATCCCAGACAATTAGCATCAGCCCCGCCCGGATCTCAGACTCCCAGCCTCCAGGACCAGGAGCAAACAAATTGTGATACTCTACGATGTTTTTTCAATCCTTCTGCCAACCCTTTCTTTATCATTTGACAGAGCTCTCTTGGCCGTTAAATGTTGCAACCAGACTTTAAAGAGGCCACAAAGAAAATTTCCAACACTCCTGTGCCCACCATTCAGCTCGAGAGGTGGGAGCTGTTCACCGTTCTAGAGGATGACTGTGGAGCATTCCTAGGCTTCAAAACTTCTTTGCAAGCTCTGGTTGGTTCTAACTCCTTATTTTCCGTCTACACCATGCTGTCAACACACACAAGTTCAACTAACTACCCCTGGGTCAACAGTAAGTAAACATATATTCATAGATATTTTGCAGACATAAAACACTTCTCTACATGTACATATATGTCCATGTTCATATGTGTATCCATACTCAAGTCCATATTCATGAGTATATATATGAATGTTTGAATATACACGCATATGAGACTTTCCCTCTGTGCTTTAAACCAAATACGAAACAACCTCTAATTTCCTAGCTTCCATGTCTAGAACCACAAGTACCCAAAGTTTTTGGTCTCAGAAACTCTTTACATTATTAACGTTTATCAAGGACCCTCAAGAGCTTTTGTTGATGGGCATTATATCTGTCACTCTTTATCATATTAGCAATTAAAACTGAGAAATGAAAAACACATTACTTCATTTTAAGGTAATAAAAAAATCTATCATGTGTATTACAAAATAATACATATTTTAATGAAAAATAATGACGTTGTTCCAAAATGGGGAAAAAATTAGCGAGCAGAGTAGCAATGTTTTGGGTTTTTTTTTTAAAGATTTTATTTATTTATTTCACAGAGAGACAGGCAGCGAGAGAGGGAACACAAGCAGGGGGAGTGGGAGAGGAAGAAGCAGGCTCCCAGCAGAGGAGCCTGATGTGGGGCTCCATCCCAGAGCACCGGGATCACGCCCTGAGCCAAAGGCAGATGCTTAACAACTGAGCCACCCAGGCGCCCCAAAGTAGCAGTGTTTTACGTTGTTTGCAATTGTCTGCCTTAATTCAAGAGAACGGTGTTTGCGTATCTGCTTTGACATCGATCTGTGGTCAATATGCTGTTTGGGTTGAAGGATATGAAAGAAAGTTCATCCTCAGACAGGATGTATCTTTCGGACTTTTTGGATATTCTCTGATGTGACGGATTTTCTCTGATACAGCACCCAAACCTGGCGTGTGGGGGGCAGTTAGAGCCTGGTTGCCATGTGGAAGTGAGATGATATCAATCAGGTGTTCATACTTTGTCAGATTACAGCCCACCATTCTCCCTGGCTCTTAGATGCCTCTTGTAGCCACGTGCGACTCCCCGGCATCATACATCGGCCATTGGCAACACGTCAGTGGCTATTTGCAGATATGCCAGATACCAGTGTTTTGTTACAAGACATAAAAAAATAATCAGGCTGCTTATCATCACCACCAACCTCATGCAGAGCCTTTAAGCATCGGGAGATTGTCACATCCTCAGGAGTTGTGCAGGAAAATCCCATGAATAGTGATCAGTGAACCAGATCCTGTCAAGTGTACTTCCTTCCCACCCAAGCCTACACTCTCACACATCATCCAGTTAAGGGAAAGATGCACACGGACAATGAAACAAAAGAAATAGAGCACAGTGCTAGAAAGAACCCTTAAATGTCCCTCTGATCCCTGCTTCCGACAGGACAGGTACCTTCTCCCCATGATTCAGTCACTCTCCAATCAAGGCGCTGCCGTGAAGAACTTTGCAGATGTCATCATTGCCCCAAGTCAGTTGACCTTAACCTAGAGCATCTCGGTGGGCTTGGCTTAATCAGGAGAGCCTCGAGAAGGAGAAGGAGAGGAAGAAGGAGAAGGAGGAGGAGGAGAAGGAGAAGAAGAAGGAGAAGAAGGAGGAGAAGAAGGAGAAGAAGAAGAAGAAATGGAGCGCTTCCTGGTGAAAGAGACTCAGAGTCACAGAGATTTAAAAGTGGGGGGTTAGTCCACGTAAGGGGGATTCTCTGTGGCCGGTTTGAATGTGTGCAACCCTAGAAGCTCAGAGTAACCCCCTGCTGACCACCAGCAAGGAAACAGACACCTCCGACCTACCATGCGTGGAGATGAATTCTTTCCACAACCCCGTGGACTTGGAGGAGGCCCCAAGCTTCAGATGAGAAGCTTCATTTCAGCCTGGTGGGATTCTGAACAGAGGACCCAGTCCCGCCGAGCCTGGGCTGCTGACCTCCACAACTTCCTGCTAATAAGTGTTGGGCTGAGTGAGGTGCCATGTTTGTGAAAGTAACACAAGCAGGTTTATAAACATTTTCTAGGGAAGAATTTTGTGTATTTGACTGCAGTACAGACCAACTACAAGTACATTGACCAGAAGCCCACCACGTTTAAGGGAATCATGTTTTTAAAGACACAAGGAACCTGTAAGTATCTTTATGGTTCCAAAATTGTGTGAGCAGAAGTGGGCACAGAACCTGTGCAACTCCTAGGAAGACAAAAGACCATGAGGTGCACCTTGAGGATCCCCATGATTTCTATAGACCAGACTGCTGGTCTCCCATTTTTGCGTTCGTGAAAGGGAGGTGTGTTTTGTGTTTGTATTTTTCCAGCTGTCATTATTGATCAGAATAAGGGAAGTAGATAACTCGTCTTTTAGTTTACAGACCGTTGGATTCAAGGGATCAGAACCTAGTCAGGGGAAGGAAATTAAGGCTCATCGGTCTTATCCGGCCCTTCACTTGTTTGTACAAATAAAGTTTTATTGACATGCAGCCTCACCCACTTATTTGCATATTACCTGTGACTGTGTTTATATTCCAGGAGAGTTGAGCTGTTGCAACAGACACCCAGTGACTCAAAAAGCTAAGAATATGTGCTTCTCAAAAAAAGTTTGCCAATCTCTGGTCTAGACCCACTTTACAACTACTGGTAAAAAAGATTTCCACTCGTTGAAATTGTGTTTTCTTGCAGACATACTCAAGTATCTACAGAAACCGAACCTCCCCTGAGGATAGAAATTGTCGCAGTGCCCAACAGCAGAACAGTCATCATGTGGAAGTTTCAATTCTGTTCTTTTGCGTGGTTTCTAAGATTCCAGTCAATGAACCACCAACAAAAGAAAAAGAAACTCTCATCACTTGGATATTTGTGATGATTGAGTTGCCTCTTGCTGTGTGCAAAGAACCAATGGTAAATTCCTTGCTCCGGCTCACCTTTATTAAACTCGGGCCCTTTTTTTATGACTCAGTCTGAATCATATTCACTGCTTTGGTTCGAAGCAGTAGCCAACGTCTTTCCCCCAAGCTGAGAGCCCCAAGGTCGGTCCCAGGAAATGGGCTGAGCTCTAGAGGCATCCTGATTGAATTACGCTTACATAACAAGGGAAAAAATCAATTGCACGCGCATAATCGGTGGAGTTCCCCCTTCACCCTGACCCCTTAGCAGAGCAGAGTTGCTGAAAACATTCCAGTGGAAATGATAAGTCCAGTTCTGATGGTTCCTTGAGCAAAGGCATGGCAAATGAGTTATTGACTGTTTATACTCCTTTCTGGTTTGGCTGAAGACTTCGCAGTTTGTGGGAAAAGGCTGTTTGCGATCACGTCTTGATTCCGTAAGCCTCAGCATTGCAACAGACTTCGGTCAAAGCAGCAGTGAGCATCAGATCCCAGGCGGTGTGGCTAGAGGACATTCTCCCCAGCCTGGTGGCCCCATCTTCTCTTGGCTCCTCTCTCCTCCCACGTGAGCTTTTGGTTGAGGGCTGAAACCATTTCCTTATTAAAAACCCTGGCTTTTTTGGTAAGCCAGTAATGTGCCCACTTGCTTGCATTTGTGTTTCTTTTGTTTCCATTCATTTTAAGAGAGGAGAGTCATGCTGGAAACGTCCCTCCACGTCCGCCTACGGAGAAGCCACAGTCCCTTAGACGGTCCTGGACTAGAGGTGTTGGCTCAGGCTCCATCCTCTCTGTGGTCCTCCCTATCTTAGAAGAAGAACACCTGTGTCCTTTTGTGTGTTGATGGGCAGAGTTTCCTCAGCGGCCAAATCCTTCTGGGCATCCGCAACACACACACTACATACACGCATGCCCTCACACCCAGGTGCCCTTCCCGCCACGCAACCTGGACAGCAGAAGATGCTTCGGGAAACATTTAGCCATTGTCATCTAAAAATTCACTTTTTTTTTTTCCTGGAGAAGTATTAGCAAAAGCTCCCCAAACATCTGAGATGGTTTCTGCATGGAAGACGTGTCATCACTCTGGAGTTGGAATCCTTCCCGTATTTTCTCGGTCAGCACCGCGTCTGCTGGCTCGGAGGTCTCCCCGTATCACGTGAAGTGTAAACTCAGAAACGCAAAATGAGCCTTGATCTTGAGTTTTGTGGCCATGAGAGGAAGTAGTAAGACTATCGACATGACAGTATCTATGATAATGTACTAAAAAAACCCTAAGCCTTTCACAGCATCTGGCTTTGATTTAGCTGTTGCGACAATGAAAATTCTTTGGACGTCCGCAGCAGACAAACTCCAAGGCGGGTAGTGGACGCGTCCCCGTGGCTGCATAGGCAGACCAGCTGCAGGGAACAGATCAGGAGTATCCAGGGAGCCCACAACTGTTAGGAAAACCTCTTTCTCAAGAGTGTCATTTCTCATCTTGAAAACACCCACTTGAAAGTTTCAGAGAAGAATTCGGTGCAGGGAAACGCATGCTGCGTGCTCTAAGAATAATCCCTGAACTCAGGGGACGCGGACAAAAAATATTTGTGTCCTGCTCCCAGAAAGTCCGATGGGGCATTCGTCATTGAGTGGTTCTATTGGGTCATTCTTCGGGAGGAGGGGTGGCCAGCCCCCAGAATGGTTCTTTATGGCCTTGCCCTGCTAATATTCATGCTCCCGTGTGGTCTTTTTCCAAGGTCGTGTGTATGTCCCAGATGTCCCGGAGTCGCTGCCTGTGACCAATACGGCAGAACTGATAGCTGGCATTGCATGCCTACATTATAAGTAAGATACCTGGTGACTTCCATCTTGCTCACCGTCTGTCCTGCACCCTTCACTCTGGGGGAAACCAACAGCACGGTCACGGGCAACATTTGGGCGAGGGCCACATCACAAGCAACCGAGTCACTCTTTCTTCCCACAGGCACGCGAGTGCACCTGGAACGGGTTGCAACCAGCCAGTCTTGCTTTCCGGTGACGGCAGCCTCCACCAGCGTCTTGAGCTGGGAGCACCCACAGAGAGCTCTGCAAGATTTCTGACCCTGAAAAACTGTGTGACATAATGAATGTTTGTTCTTTGGAGCTTCTAAACTTTGGGGTAATTTCTGATGCAGCAATGGGTGACTCACAGAGCCTTTCTGCCGTTGTCACTCAGCAAAGGACCTTGCTCCACGTAGAGATGGCCTCCGGCACCTGTGGCCTCCACTGTTGCCAGAAGAGACATAAAACGGCAGAATGTGTGCATATCCTGCATACGTCACACCATGCGTGCATTATTTCACAGATGCCCTTCTGCAAGATGGCAACTTTGTTTTTAGCAGATGCCAGGTGAAAGGTGTAATAATCATTCCTGGCAAAGAGTCTCATTTGTTCACACTTACAATCATGTCAGCGAAAATAACAAAAACATGGATTGGTGCCAAACCTGTGTTGTTACTTTTTTTCTTTACGACCCGCTTACCGTTAGTGATTTCCGCTGCTTCCACCTGGGAGGGTTTGGAGGGACAGGACGCGCAGACACACGGTGCCCACAGTGCGCTCCGCTGATTGTGAACGGCTGTGACTTTGCCCTCACGGTCAACACGTGCGGGCGAGCTTGTGTGTGTTGGGGTTTACCCTCAGTTTTCAGAATTAACTCCCATGCAGGCTACAACATCCGTTAAAACGTAATTGATACAAGCACAGTGACTTGAAGCTCGCTGTACCGTGTATCATTACCACACGGTAGGAACTGTAGCAAATTGTTTTAGTACTTGCACCAACAAAATATACTTTCAGGCAGGACCTTTTTATCGTTGATAAAAATGTTAAGTACCTCCAGTGCAGGGAAGTAATTGAATAAAAGGCCTGGTTTTGGTTACTTTTACTACTATGTTTAAATGCCCTGCAGATACGTATCCCTTTCTTTCTTGTATGTAGAATAGATTGTTCACTTTGTCTACTCTTGGGATGCCACATTTGCGGACAGATTTATTTTATTTCTAATTTTTTGCTTTTTAAATTTTTAAAAAATTTAATTGCAGTACAGTTAACGTACAGTGTTGTATTCATTTCAGGTGTATAATATAATGATTGAACAATTCTGTACACGGCTCAATGCTCATCATGGTAAGTGCCTCTTCAACCCCTTCACCTACGTCAACCATCCCCACACCCCTCTGGTCCCCATCTGTTAATTTGGAAGAGATTTATTCATTTTAAAACTTTTTTAGAAAATATTTTATTTTTAAGCCATCTCGACACCCAGTGTGGGGCTCAAACCTACAACCCCGAGATCAAGAGTTGAATGCTCCACGGAAGGACCCAGACAGGTGCCCCTGGGAGAGATTTATTTTTAGTAGGATGGGTTGTCAGCCCAAATCGCATTGCCCAGAATTAGTAACCATGGTCCCACATGCAAGAGAGAGACAGAGAGACAGAGACGGAGAGAGAGAGAGTGGGTCAGGGCAAGTGTGTGGTCCTGTGATCCCAGCAGCATAATGGATCATGTCTTTGAGCATTCCCTAAAATTCTCTACCCTCCTAGCCCTGCCAAGATTTCACGTTTCTTTCAACAAGCTCTATTTTCAAACGAGGTGCATAACCCTTTTCCCTTCTATTAAAAAATCAGAAGTCCTAAATGTTATATTAGGTTGAGCTGCAAACTCACCTTCTGCCCCCAAATATATAAGCCTGCTGTTCCTTGGGGTCTGTGTCTGGCTAGAATAGTTAGAATACATTTCCCACTTTTTGGAACAAAAATATCTCATGTATATTCCAAAATGCACTTTGCATTCACATTCCCCAATCCATTTCATAATTTCGATGATGCAGAATTCTGGAGAAGTCTTCCAGGTTGATGGGACATAGGAAGTTACTGCTTTGGGGAATTCTTATATATGAAAAAACAACAACGGTACCATTCAGATGAATGATTTTTTTTCCCCTTCTTTGTCCCCCTTCATTTCACTTAGAAATTTCCATCATAAAAACATGCAGATCAACGATGCCTTTGGAAAATTCCAGTTATGGTTAGGACACCGACATCACCTCCGACAGCTAGCTCTTGTGTTTGCATGATGACTTTTTGGTGGATGGGAACGAGGACAGTTAAGTTCAGGCCAAGTGCAAAAAAGCAAACAGTGCATTCCTTATGGACCATTTCTCCATAAAATAAGTCCCCTCCCCCATGATGCTGCAGACAAGAATTTATACAGCAAATGACGTATCGTCAATAAGGTAAGTGTTTGGGTCGGTGTGTTAGTAAATTTCCTCCTGGAAATAGAGACAACATCTTCAATCCCACGTCGCTTTATGGGCAAACACATCTCAACGTTCTTATAATCTCCCAATCAGATCTTGCTTATTAGGTTTTCTCATGCAGTGGCATTGGGATCACTCTTCCCAATATTAACGGGATGCCGGGAAGCATCTCAGCTCAGCTTCTGTAAGATCTCACTCAACGAATTGCACCTGGATTGTTTCCAGCTCCCCACTGATTCCGTAGCCAATGCTTCTGTGCATCCGCTAGGCATCATTGCAATAACAAAACGCTGAGCTCTATCTGAGGGGTGCAGTTTTAAGCAACATGCTTGCTGATTGATTTCTTGAGCAAGATGCATGATGCCTTATGTTATTGCTGTCCAGCTAAGACAGGAGCTGACCTTTCCTCTCGACCCAAAGCAGCATCAAACTATGGTGGACAAACCGCAAAGTGGAGAGTGACTTGTTGCTTGTAGGGACTTCAGTTTCCACCCTAATGTCGATGCTTCCTGTCGCCTGTGTCAGCCTCATCCACGCAAGGCACCCTGGGTATTGAGTTATCACTCCTCCAGGAGAATTCTTGTTGGCTCGACTGTTACGGCCGCCAGGCTCGGCCGTCTGTCTCCATCTGGTTTACATGTCAAACTTATCCTGGGCTGCGTTTAGTGAGGCAGGAGGAAGAGGGCATGACCCTTACAGGAACTGATTTTCCTCATTCCCAAGTCTGGCCACTTCTAAAGGGAAGAAGGGAGAAGGGGGACTTGCGGGGTGGCTTTGTCTCCTTCATAGAGCTCCCTTATTGCCGTGACCCTAAAACCAATTATTATGGGTCCTTGGGATTTGTTGCTGCCCGCTCAACACAAAGGGTGTATTCTTGTTGTTATCGTAACCTCAGGATTGTATATTTGGACCTCTTATATTTGGGGTAATAAAGCTTTACTCTTCCCTCACACAAGAGCCCCTCATATGGACATCCACGGTGACATGCATATTGGGGTATTCGGCAAGACATGGGATGGGGAGGACGGGGGCGGACACCAAAATGGCCTTGGGCAATGGTATTCGAAAGGATATCACAAAAGTAAGTCAGTGGGCAATCGTATCTGTTCCATTCTCCTCCGTTTTGAAATATCTATCTTTCCTATCCCAACCTGGTAATGAGAACAGTGTTTCTAACTCTACTTTCCTATTTTACGCTATAATAAAAATAAAAGTACGGGGCAATAACTTTATGGCATATAATTCCTGCTAAACCATTATACGACAAAGATCCCGAACGGTGGGGCCACATATTCATTTTCCCTTCTTACCAGCAGCAGAAAGTGTTCAAGTGTCCCTATTCTAGGGAAAACGATGACTGTCAGAAACACGATTTTTTGCCGCACCGAGGAGAGAAAGCACAGATGATCGTCGAAAAACCCATTTTTTTTCTTTAATGGGACATTTACTGTTTACGTGTACTTGATGGGAAAGTGACTTCTGAAATCCGCAAAAGGGAAAAGTCTGGAAAGCAAAGAGGACCTCAACATGAAAGGCAGCCTCTGGGACCTGAGCCAAGAGTATTCCCACCTTGAAAATGTCCACCAGTTGCCAGCTTTCCACTCACGTGAGAAATGAGGTGTTATGTTTCAGTTTCCCTTTTATTGAGATGTAGTCACTTTGGGATGGGCTCTCCTGGTGGAATAGGGGATTCCAGATGCCCACGGCCCAGAACCCAGAGCTTTTGGCTCAAAGGAAAAGGAAAACACCAGACCAGGCACCATCACTGCTGGGGATTCCTGGAGTCTCCAACAGCTGGAGGTGGTGGGACAATTCGGAAGAGAGGCAGCCAAAAATTAAAGCTGTCGAAGGTGGCATGATTGGAATGACTGAATCTCAAATAAAGTGTTTTCTTGCAAAGGCAGAGCAGAAAGACATCTGCCAGGCACAATGGCGGGAAGCGACAATGACAGCCACATCCCCTGACCTCATGATGCATGAGCAGCCATTGTGCACAATGCAAGGGACTCAGATACGTTATACTCATGGGTGTGTTGGAGGGATGGGATGCAAGCAGCATCCCCCACAGCAAGGTGGGGTTTGCATCAAGATGAGTGATGGATGCTTTCCAGGGCAACCTTGGCAGTCCTCTGCCCACTGGGAACAGCTGGGTGAGGGCAAGATCCCGGGGTCATAGTGGGAGAGAACTGACGTCCACCAGCTGCACAGAATCAACACTCAGCTCTTCCCACTGTGAGAATTCCGTCATCTTGCTGCTCTCATGGGGCAGAGGCAGGGGACCCCACGTTTTCAGAAACCCACAATGGTCAAGCTTCCATAATTTTGCCAAGATGACAGCCATGAAGCAGGATGTCAGAATGACGTCCAGCCACGCAGGTGCCCTGGAATGACCACATTCCATTTGGCCGGTCCCATGAACCTCTCTTTTCTTTTAGGAAGTGATGCCAACTCATTTTGAGCAACAGTAACTTCCTCCTTCATGACTCCTTGTGAGCTTTGAATGCCAACATTCAACGGGCGCCCAAGCCTTCTCCAGGTGGCTCCATGAGTGCCTTTTCTATCATGTCCTTCTCTCCTGGCCACCCCATCTTACTCTTGTCACCAAAACTCTTAAAAGCAAGATGAGATCTTCATATCTTACTGCTTGAGACAGAACAAAGGCTTCTTAACTGCCCCCCAGTCCATGCTCCCCTCACTGGACATCAGCATTCCAACCCCCCACCTAGACCCACCGTCCATCATGATATGACCCCAGCATGGAAGCTCCACTTATTCTTGAGACACAGCCCCCCTTCTCTCCCATCCCACTCCCTGTAGTCTCTATGCATTTTCCACATTATCAGCTCCCCCAAATGACCAGCTATGCCGACTCACTTTCTCCTCGCTTGGCATGGAAATATTCTTCTGCCTTCTGTCCTACCCCACACATCAGGAGCAAGATGTTTCATGGGATTTTCCCTGTGGACACAATATCGCAAAGCTCAGGCTAAAAGGTGCCCATGACCCGCCATGATGGTTCGAACACCTGGCCACAATGGGGGTCAGCCACCTCCTTCAGGCAACAAGGTCACTATCCCAGACCTGGGATCCCTTCTTAACCCCAAACTCCCCAATTTTCCCAGCCTGAGTTTGACCTCCTAATGTCACTGTGTGTTTTACACTGAAGAGTGTCCCTCTATCCTTACCTTTGACTCACATTTTTTTTAAAGATTTTATTTATTTGAAAGAGACAGCCAGCGAGAGAGGGAACACAAGCAGGGGGAGTAGGAGAGGGAGAAACAGGTTTCCCGCCGAGCAGGGAGTCCAATGTGGGGCTCGATCCCAGGACCCTGGGATCATGACCTGAGCCTAAGGCAGACGCTTAACGGCTGAGCCGCCCAGGCGCCCCTCGACCCACATTTTATTTTATTTTTTTTTTTTTTTTTTAATTAATAATGATTTTTTATTATATTATGTTAGTCACCATACAGTACATCCCCGGTTTTCGATGTAAGGCTCGATGATTCATTAGTTGTGTATAACACCCAGTGCACCATGCAATATGTGCCCTCCTTACTACTCGACCCACATTTTAATGTCTGAACATGGCATTTTAGCAATCTGCTAATTGTTACGAAAAGCTTCACTTGTTGGAGATGCAGAATCTCAGGTCCCAACTAGGACCTTCTCGATCAGAATCTGAATTTTAACGAGATCTCCCAGGTGACCGTGCGTACCCGAGCGCCATCTTAAAGCACGGTATTTTGTCTTCATTGTGGGAAGAACGCTTAGCATGAGATTTACTCCTTAAAATGTTGTGTGCATGGTGTGTGAACATTGCCCACAACAGCTATCTGCAGCATTCTCATCTTGCTCCACTGAAACTTTATACCCATTGAATGACATCGCCCCATTTTACCCTCTCCCCTAGCCCCAAGAAACCGCCATCTTACTCTCTGCTCCTAGGATCTAACCGTGGTAGACCCCTCCTTGAAGTGGAATCCTGTAGTTTTTGTCATTCCGTGGCTGGCTTAGGTCACTCCGCATAATGCCTCCAAAGCTCATTCATGCCATTGCCTATGGCATGATTTGCTTTTTTAAAGAGATGAGTGGTATTCCACTGTATGTCTGCACCACACTTCCTCCCTCCAGCCTTACTGATTATTCCCTGCCCAGCTTTACTGAGATACAATCAAGATCATGCACATTGAAGGTGTACAATCTGATGATTCGATGCACTGCTAATGTCTCGAATTTGTCCAAACAGATACCGTTTCCCCCTCCCGTTACAGATTTGCTTCCACTGGGGGGCTCTCTTGCTGTGTTAGCTGTGTGCTTGTATCAGGAGGTAATGCTCAGAGGCACGTCTGACGCTTCAGTCCCGATAGTTGTGGGGGCCAAGGGCAGCCTGCCCCCAAAACGTGCCACTTTGGCATACTGATATTTTAAATACAAGTCGCTTGAAAAGCAGGACACTCAGATCCTCCTCTGTCCCCTTGCACAGAAGAAATGAATGGCTCCTGTGCAAGGTCCCCTCCCTGGCCCTGGAGGTAAAGAGACATCCTTATCAGCAGAGATGGGAAAGGCAGAGCCCCGGGCCTGTATAAACAGAGCTTGTGACTTTTTAGTAATTTACCACCCCATCCAAATTCTGTTTAGAATTCCTGACTCAACTGGAGCTCCCAACATGACATTCTGTGTTTTGTCCATAACTGACGAGTTTTATTATCTCTTTGTCTGGAAAACATAAAAAATGCCCTCCTTCGTTATTTCTTTAGCTCTTCATTTCATTATCGGACCTCCATGCTCATGCAATAAAATTTTGGTTTTGGTTTTGTGTTATTCTGTTAATCTGTCTCATTTGATTTAATTCTTAGTCCAGCTGGAAGACTTGAAGGGTAGAAGAAGAGTTTTTCCTTCCCTTCATAGACATGGTGCTTTGATTTCTTCCTGACTGCCCACACCCAACCCCACTTCTCCGGATTCCAGATTCCATGCTTGGTGAGGATTCTCTCCCTGGCTTGCATATGGTGCCTTCTCGCCATGTCTTCCCATGGTGGAGGGAAAGAGAGCTCTGGCGTCTCTTCCTTTTCTTATAAGGGCACTAATCCCATCATGGCAGCCCCAACTCCATGGCCTCATCCCAATCCAATTCCCTCTCAAAGGCTCCCGCCTCCAAACACCATCCTATTGGTAGTTAGGGCTTCCATAGATGAATTTTGGGCGGGACACACATTCAGTCCCCAACTGGGTGCAATGTTTTTATGCCTTATGGCAGACGCTTGTGGGCAGATGGTCCAAAGGGAACAAACAAACCGAAGAAATGGAAAAACCTAATTAATTCCATGCACAACTTGGATACGTAGTACCAACTAACAAAAGTAGAATACAAAATTCTATATTACGAGAAACACATCTTCTCAAACACGCCTCCCCCAAAATGGAACAATATGGAGCAAAATATTAGTCGTGGGCATCACTTGGCTGTGAGCTTCTGAGAAAGTTTTCTCTAAAAAATTGTTTTATTATGTAATGAGCACGGGGTGTTATATGCAACCGATGAATCACTAAACTCTACCCTGAAACTAATAATACACGATATGTTAACTTCCTTGAATTTAACTTAAAGGAAATTATTTTGTCACAACTGTACACATCATAAAATTTAATCATTTAAAGTGTAAATTCAGCGGCTTTTAGAATTTTCATATCAAAATATAAACATAGCAAATGTAGCATTTATAGCAAAATCATCACCACAATTAATGTTAGAAAATTTTCATCACCCCCCCAGAAAGGAACCGTGTTGTCGTTAATATCCCCCCAACCCTCCCAGCTCCCTGGCCACCACCAGTTTTCTGTCTCAATGGACTTGCCAAATCTATACTTTAATATGTGTTTTCCAAGTTTGCTATGATGGGAGCATATTACTTTCACAATAATTAAAAGAATCGCATATTAAAATTTATTCTACAGGGCGCCTGGCTGGCTCAGCCCGTGCAGCGTGCGACACCTGATCTTGGGGTTGTGAGTTCGAGAGCCACGTTGGATGTGGAGCTTACCTAAAAAATAAAATCTTTAAAAAAAGACTTAAAAAAAGTTTCTTCGGATAAAAGGAAGCACATGTGAAGTGTGAAGTCACAGCTCCAGGAAGGGATGCACTGAGCTTTGAACATCATCATTTTGAAAAAGGAGCCCCATCTCTGGTTGATCTGCCTTCCTTCAGACTCGCATTCCCCCCAACCCTGTCAGGTGTTCATTCTTAGATTGGTGCATTTTCTGGGTAATCCCAACAATTTTGCCTTGAAATCAAGAGGCTGATTTTTTGCAGAAGTTTGGTATTTTTCAAGTGTGTGTCTAATATCCTACCTGAACAGCTGCTTCTTACCACTGCTAAAGGCATTTGTTTGGACCAATTTGTTTAGATCAACAGACCTTTGAACAGTTGTATAAACAACAGCAGTTAAGAGCAGAGACTCACAAACACTGTTGCCTGAGCTAAGGGCATAAATATCAGCTGGACTGATTGTGGTCACTCTAGCCGGGATCCAGAGACTCACATTGGGCCCCAGAGATAAGAGCATGCTCCTAATATGATATAATATAATATCTTTTTATTATGTTCAGTTAGCCAGCATATAGTACATCATTAGTTTTTGATGTAGTGTTCAACGGTTCATTAGTTGCGTATGAAAAAATAATATAATATTATAACATAAAGTTGTAATACAATATGATATAATTAATATAATATATTATAATACAATATGATAAATAAAAATAACATAATAGCAAATCTTGGTCATTGATTAAGACAGATTGAAGTGATGTATAAGGTAAGGTTAGTGGTTATAGGAATTCGAGCAATAGATGCATAAGGGAATTGATGAAATTTGATTTGAATAATGTGCTAATTCAAATAATGTGCATATTGGTAAACACTTCCCTGATAAAGATTAAAACATACACCACATACAAGAGACAGACCGCCCTATGCTATTTTTGCAGCACCTCTTAAATGTATGATGACTTGAACGTTAAACGTTCATAAATGTTTCAAAGGGGGAAAAGATAACAGGAAGAACATGTGTCTGTTTTCTGTTTCTCTCATGTTTTAAGAGACAGAATTATTCTCAAGTATCCCTGGAGTTGGAAGGAGCTTTGGAGATTAGCAGATGCAGACCAGGATATTAAGAACCAGAAGTTTCTTCTTGGTTTTTGTTTTTGTTTTGTTTTGTTTGTTTTTTAATTTTATGGTCACATAACTGGTAGAACACAAAAAAAATCAGTTCTTTTATTTTTATTTATTTATTTTTTTTAGTTTCAGGGGTAGAATTTAGTGATTCATCCATTGCGAAGAAGAAGAAGAAGAAGAAGAAGAAGAAGAAGAAGAAGAAGAAGAAGAAGAAGAAGAAGAAGAAGAAGAAGAAGAAAAACAGTTTCTGATTAATTTCTTAGCTTGGAGGCACCAGCCCATCACTGCCTAACATCAGAGGACAACCAGGAAAATGTTTATGCAATTTAGATTCTCAGAACGTGAATCATGTTTTCATGTTCGGTTTCAACTTCTACTTTTGCAATCTTAGACTTCAGAAGGTACGACGCGTGGGGATGGGGGGGATGGGGCAGACCCCATGATACGTATGGGGCACGCAGCAAGGACAACGTGGGCACACAGATTGGGTAGAAAAAACCCAGAGTTTCCGGAAAGCATGCATATCCCTGCTCACCCACGAGTGTTCATCCTGAAAGACGCTAAGAAGCAGCTGATTCTGCACAATCCAGGCCGTGTGGCAACAAAAGCTCTCATAGGTTAGAGGGGATACCTGACAGGGAGAAAGCACAATGCTATCTTAAATCCTAAGGAACACCACCTTGCATTATAGGGCTCCCCTTGCTGAAACCCTTGAAGGAACTTGTTGTTTTTGACAAATGCATTGTTATGTAATTTTCCTCCCCACAGGTAACACTTTCCAGGTGGCACGGAGTTAATGATTCTCAGCTTGCCTTTATTCTTGTGCTCCCACATCACCGTGGGTAAACACGTTGCACCCAGCTCTCCTTAAAATCGGCGGCCACGGAGTCACGGTTTGCCCGAGGGTTGTCTAAACAACCTGTTTGAGAGCAGAACTACGTGGCTTGGCCTGGCCAGCCTCCAGCCGATAAGGGGCGAACGTGATGATCACTGTGACACATGCATGGTGTTTTTTCTAGGGAAGATGGAAAACTCTAAAAATACTTACTATTTAATAGACTTGCAAATGGGTTCTCTAAAGAATCTCCACTCTGTCGAACAGAACCAGACTGTCTGTACTCAAGTCCACACCCAACCTGGTATCCTGGGACAAATGCAGGGGACGTGCTCAGTGCCGGGGGAAGCAACTTGCAAGGGCCGTCTGTCCTTCCGGAGTTGACAAAACTGATGGGAAGGCTGTGCCGGCTACGACTTCTTAAGGCACGGAAGACGAGATCAGAGCCCTGGTGTGTTAATGTCTATTATCCAAAGGCAAAAGGATGGTCATCATAAATTAGCAATCTGCCTCCTCATGCCAAAGTGAGATAATCCCTAAGAGGATCTCGTAAAATCTCCAATATATAACTTGAGCATTGCTCATGTCTCACCGGCTTGTGATTTCTGTCCTAATTAACCACGTTCTCTATTCCATGAAGACTGAGGTGCAGTTGGCTCCTGCTGGGGCTCTGAGCGAATTCATATTGAGCTATGTTCACATAGCACTTCACATCCCATCAACGTGTTCACACTGGGGGCTCACAACTGCATGGATGCAAGACATCCAAAGCTCCAGGAGACGGGTAGACACCTGCTAGAATTCTAGCATCATTCCTCCACTTGGCCTCTTGAATTATTTTCTGTGTGCATGAATCCCCTTCAACACATTCCTGCTGGAAAGCCAGCCTTTGTAGGCAAAAAAATTTCCTAATATCAATTTGCATATTGAGAAGGAAGGACAGTTGGATGGAGGCATACTTTTTCATTTAACTTTTTAATTTTAATTAAATTTCTAAGTTTGAGACAATTTCAGATTCAGACGCAGCTGTAAGGAGGGATACCAAAGATCCCTGTATCCTTCCTCTAGTCCCCTCAATGGCAACATCCTGCAAAACCACCTCACAACGAGGACATTGACTTTGTTACTATCCAGACACAGAGCATTCCATCACCTGCATGCCCTACTCTGCTCTTTTCGAGCTAAGCCCACTTCCCTCCCACCTGCAGAGACCTATTGTAAGACCTGGCAACCACCAGTCCACTCTCTCGCTCCATCATTCTGTCATTTCTGGGACGTTCTATTGCTGGATTCATGCAGCATGTAAGCTTTCAGGATTGGCTCCGTTCACTCCCTATGACATCCAAATTGTTGAGTGCAGCAATACTTCATTTCTTTTTGTTGCCATTTTTGTTGGGGGGCAGGGGGAGGCAAACCACTGATCCTTTAGTAGACACACAGCGCCGGCCAGCAGTTCTCCTGAGAGCATAATTTGCAGAGACTACAGTTGGCAAGAGGAAAGACTTTGTTGGCTGTCCAGTGTCTTCAGAATGGAGGACTGCAGTCTTGCTGGAGGGGAGGGCGCGGGGCGCCACGGAGTCCCCCAAATGCAGATCTGCTTGGAGAGCAGCTGTAGACATACAGCTCCTGTGTCTGGGGACCCGGGGACCCTGCCGCCTGTTCTTTGCAAAGTCTCCAACACTGGGATTGCTCTTTGCCTTTGGAGTGTGTGCACAAGGGTGGATTTTGTCTCTAAGGGTTTGCATACCGAGTCCACTTTCAGCTTCCATGGGTGCCCCTGAGCTGCCCCTGTGGTGTGACTGATGGATCTCATGGCTCGAGCCACATGGCTGAACGGTCAGCCCAGATTGAGGGATGTCCTGAGAACATGCCACCCCTCACCGTCACTCCTGGGGAAGACAGCTGCATTGCAATGCAGTTTTCTTCAAAGGCCTCCAAGGTGTGCATGAATCCGGCACGAGAGTTCTCACAGACGGGTTGCCTCCTGGGGAAATCACCGAACGCTTGGTCCATCAGTTACTTCTATGCCTTGCTCTTAGGGGCCATCATTCTTGTAGACGCTGGAATTGGTCACAGCAGGGCTGGCAGTGTGGAAGGAACCAGAAGGGCCAAACACCGGGCGGCCGGGAGCCCGGGCAGCTCACCGTGGCCACGGCAACATGTGCACCTGCAGGAGGGGTGGGTTCTGGAATGCTGCCCACCTGCATCTCCCCCAATCTGCCGTGCAGGGCTTCAGGTCTGTGTCTCAGCTACGCAGGCATCCGTGCACTCCCAGCCCCGGGAGAGATCCACTGCTGTTCCACCGATTCCTGGGGTTGTGCAGTTTCTAAAGACAAAATTAAACAGGCTCTTTGAGATGCTTGACCCTCACGCCTGGTTGATAGTACTTCTTGCAGCTTTGCTAACCCCCACGACGAAATATTTTGCAATGATTCAGACGCCACAGCCTCAGCAAAATGCGGATGTGTCCCCCTCAAAAAACTCAGATGATACCATGGCGATCCAAATGAGAATGTGAAGCCCTGATTTTTAAAGGGTTTGAGATGTAAAGAGATGCTGAAGTCATGTTGAACGTGAAGCAGGGTCTTCTGAAAACAAAACAAAAAACAAAAAAAACCCAAGCAGATTTCAGAAAGAATAAAATTGTTGTGCACACATGTATGTACAGCTATTTGTTGAAATGACCCCGAGGACTCATTAAAACAAAACAACAAAAGAAAGCAATGGGGAAGCTGGTTGGGGGGGGGGGTCATTCTGAGCTCTGGGAAGTATAGACAAAATGGTAAATACAACAAGTGTCAAAGTTACAGAGGAAAGGATGACATGTTTCCAACACCTGGGAAGGAAGGAGTGTTTTTGGAAACATAGGGCTGAGTCATAGCTGAAGAAACAATGACGGCTCGGTTTTCCAAGGTTCATGAAAGACTTTCCTTGTCCGACTCAAAATGCATGGTACGAAACATAAACGCCCAACCAAAGGCATCTCAGGAACATGGCAGCAGACGTCCAAACACAGAGGAGACTCTCTTCCAACAGCCAGAGTGAGAAACGCAGGTCCCCTCCCAAGCGGCCGGCGGGACCTGGAGAGGCTGTGTCTGCGAGACTAGGAGGAGCTGGAAATGGGGACAGCGTGTGTGCAGGGCCCGGAAGGGGCATCGCAGGCTACCTGACATTCTGCACAGAGCACAGCCTCTCGAGTCCGGAGGAAATACACGGAGAGTGTTTGCTCTCATGGACCCCCGTCTCGTTGTGATTGCCCAAGGCAAGTCTCCACATCAGAGGAAGGGAGATGGAGGGGGACAGGTGTCCGTGAGCAGCGGCCGGGAATAGCCAGAGCATCAGCCCACATGAACGTTGACCTCATCCCCTCATCCAGCAGCAATAAAATATCATGACGCATCGAAGCGCGACGAGCACGGTGGAGATCGCAACCAGGCTGGGAATGATTGGGATACACACATGCAAGTCTCTGTGAACACAGGTCTTTTCTTCCACGAGAGGGGAATCACGTGGCTTCGTTCGTGGTCTGCTCGGGTCACGATGCATGTACCATCGACACCTCATCGCGGAAATAATGCACACGAAAACACAGCTTCCCCTGCAAGAAAAGGGGGGATTGTTAAAAACATAAACCTCGTTAGGGTCAACAGAAGCCAAGGAAACAGGCAGTTAATAGAAAGTAGGAAATAAACACACATGACGGAATTGGGAACCAGTGTCAAGTCTAACCAATAGCAATAGACTGAAAAATCTCTCCTCTTTGTCAATTTGAACTCTTAAGGTTGGGCTGAAAATCATCAAGGTCCTTGCCCCTTGCAAGGGTCTGAAAGTAATCACAGAGAGAGCCTTTCACGGGGGAGAAGCTCGGAGCAAAGACGTGGAAACAATAAAACAAATGAGAACATTTGAACAGAAACTTTCCGTAGCCATATTCACGTCAAGGAATAAAGCCCCTAAGGAATTAAAAAAAAAAAAAATAGATAAAGGTCAGCACAAAGTGATTTTAAAAAAAAAGTCACCAAAAAGTTATAAAAAATGCCAAACGTCTTTGCAGCTAGCAGCCTGGCTCGTAAATACAGGAAGCAGGATTTGGAAGCATAGAAGAAAGTGTTGCTTAGGGTGAATCCTGCCTTCAAAGGAAGGACAGATAATCCCTCCTATTTCTACGCCTTTTTTTTTTTTTCCTTTTTTCTTTTTTTGTGGCTGAACTCGACTTGCTTCCTCCGAAGTCCCTGCACCTGCAGGGACATCCCCACCAACAGCACCGCTGTCTCCCTTCACACCAGCGCCTTGTGTGTCTTCCTGGCCTGGGAAGACCAAGAAAATCAAGTCTCACTCCTGCAAATAAGTCGTGATTCCGGATACAATGTGAACCGAAAAAGAAAAATCTCTGCTTTGTTCTTTGTACTTCACTGACCTTTTGACCAGCCCATACAATGCACGGGACCGACTTACTGAATAGCGCCAGGGGCGAGGGTGTGGGGGGCGATCCTGGCATTCTTCCAAGCTCCATCCTGCCCCGCCGAGACCCTGGTCCCTTAGCCACCCCAAACACATGTGCACCACGACAAAGGATTTGTGCAAGGCTCTGCAAACACCAGGTGACGGGACTTTGCTGTTGTGCGTGTGTTTTCATAAAAGCATGGGACACGGTCTCAGGGATGGCAGCCAGCACGCTGCCCATGGGGAACGAGGTTGCAACCCCGACATGGCTTCACCCGCCAGCCCCTCGCAAAATGAAAGCTGCACGGTGAACATAAAAACACGGCCCCAATCAAAACCAGATGCGTGCAGCTCTGATGACTTCTCCCCGCTTCCCTTACCCTCCGTCTCATTTTACGCGTCTTCTAAAATAGATGCGAGACTTCCACAAATCCCTTTGCTCCGGCGTCTCTCCATCGCTTAGGACAACGTTGCCAGGTAGGTGGATCAAGAGATCCCCCAGTTCCTGACTCAGCGAAGGCGGGCTGAACTTCATCGTTTGGGCGGTGGAATGTCTGGAACAAATGAGACACATTGACTTGTTTCTAAGTACCGACGCGGGCAGTAGCTTACGAGCCATTTCTGTATTTTCCCCAACCTTTCTCGGTTTAGGATGTCCACACCCAGGGCAAACCTCCAACCCAGTCAACCAGACCCACGGCGTGTCCACATCGGACACCTCTGTGACATACGAGGGAACATCTTGTCTTTCCGCTTTTCCAGAAGGTGGTCTGCCAGAGAAAGAGGAAGCCATTCATTGTATGAAAGGTGCTTCCAGAACGGGAGATTGGTTCGGGATTCCTTGCGCTCACTGGGTCACATTTATGTTTCTGGGCACGGCTGCGTGCATACCATTTTTTTTTTTTCACGTTAAATAAAGTGTTGCTTCAGTTTCCTGAGGCAGCAGGCAAACCCCTGTGTTGCCATTAGACATGTCCAGGTCAACTCTTGAGTTTACCGCTTACCTGAATTTGGGCTTGCTCACCTGTCCGAGCAAGAAAGCACTGAAGACAACAATGTGAGCTTTCTACGAGAAAGTGGAACCTTATAAATCACCAGCCCCTCCCCAGTCCTGGCCCTTCCCTTGGAGCCAAATGGAACACAGGTGGCCTCCTCCTCCTCCAATCATCTCCATATTAACATTTGTTTTACACTCTTACCATTTCTTAGTATCCCCCAAAAAAGGTGACATGTGGTTTCTAAATTAGTTTTCCTTTCAAAACAAAGGAAGTCGAGCCAACAATGCATTTTCCCAGCTACCATTTTTCTTTTTCTTTTCTTTTTTTTTTAGGTTTGCTTTGCTGACAAGCCAGCTGTCGTGGGGAATGGAATTTTGCATGGCACGTCTCGGATTATTTTTTTCCCTTTTTATGAGTAGTCTTTTGACTGGGGTGGTCTTCTTCTCAAGACAATACAAAAATATTTTTAAGTGTACTATATATAAACTGACAAAAGTGGATGCATTTGGGAGTGAGTTTGCCTCTCGTCCACAGAGAGCTCTGGTTTAACCACACCCACGTAAATAAGAAACACCTCTTGCTTGGTTACGGTGGAAACTTAGGACCGCCATATTTATTTTACCTCATCTGAACTTTCAAGTCGTGCTTTAATTTATAAAGAACTCAAAAAAAATCACATCGAAAGAAAAGAATGATGAAACACAGACATGGCAAGTTTGCCGCCAAAAAATTTGACTCAACAGCTTGACCAGACTTCACCAGAAGAAATTCCATTGACCTAATTTAGAAGGGGATCGGTTCATATTCCCAAATTATGGATCCCTCTGGGGCTGTGAGGAAGTCTTCAAACACTGGGGCCGTCTTCCAGTGATATTCATTAACTCATTGATGACATGGCACTGGGTTTGTGAAATGGAATTTAATTGTACGGGGTGCCATCCAAAACTTTTAAAAAAATCCTGGCACTGGTTAAAGGAAATCATAAAAAGGACCATCGATGGGGATCATTGTGTGGTTTCTCTTCCAATGAGTAGAATTCGGTGTGGCAAGAAATTGTTCCTTAAAGAGATCTAAGATGGTTTTCTTTTCTTCCTTTTCTTCTATTGTATTTTTAAACATTCGATGTATTGTTTTATTCTGTTTTGGTTACAGGAACTGACAAGTTCCCTTGATGTGGGTGCCCTTATTGTAATGCCCTTCCAATGATTCTGAGCATGGCGGAGCTTCCCCTCGTAGACAAAGGGTTGGTACAGTCTTGACGATGATGCTTCCATCTTACTTAATAATGGTGTTCCTTAACCTTCCCTGTGCCGGGCACCTGGTAATTGTTCCATAAATGCAATTTCCATCACCGCACTGTTAAATCTACCAAATCGTCAACTGAACTCTGTGATAGCCTATTAAAGCACGTTCATGCTTCAGCGCTCACCTGACTTCATCATCAAACCCAACACCGAGCTCAAAGCGAGAGAAAACACCGGTATTCTTGCAGTGAAGCCCGGCAACGAAACAGAAGAGCGTGGTAGAAATACAAAACAATCCCTTTGCAACTTCCCTGTTTTGATTTGGTGGTCAAGGAAATCTGAGTCTCGTCTTTGTTTCCTAGACGTTCACGGAGCAGAACATAAGGCAAACCCTCAGCTTCCGATGAAATGTGTTGGAGCCTAAAGATTTTTGGAAGCAGCCAGGCTTGTCTATGCCATGGCGTTGCCTTGAGTCTGTTCGCTCATTCAGCACAAATAGGTCAGATCCTGCTAGGGCTCCAGACGCAGGAGGGATGGAGACGGGATCCTCCTCCTTGCAACCCCACCATCAGACCAGAAGAAGGCAGGGCAGATACTTAGAGATGATAATCGTCCACTTTTAGCTTGGAGGACATTCCTTATATGCACAAAACTCTCAAGACCATCCCTGACTTTAACCAAGCCTTCACTCTTACCTTTTTAGCTCCCTCAAAACAAAACCCTGACCGCATCACCCCCAGGCTTCCCATTCGTCTTACCTTATTATGCCTACAACTCATCCCCTTGATCACGTATGTTCATCTCCTCCTCATCAAGGGAATGGACTGGCTTGTCTTCAGCTGGTTTTAATCGGGGAGCTCGAAGCGCCTGCCCTGTCATGTGGTCAGATGATTGGTCAAAATACTAAACCGCCCCAGAATGAGATCATCTAAGCTCCCGTGTGCCCTTTATGCAGACAGAAGAAGAGAGACGGTGCCGTTCCAAACCTGATAAGACATCGGCACCATCTTGGCGGGCTCAGGCATTCCTTCGAAAGTGTCTTCGCCTACAAGGATTTATGAACGCCCACGGTAGCCAGCTGTTAAATGTAAAGCCAGAAAACAGGCCACCATTTGTCAGGCGCTTCAGGGTGGACAGAATGGAGAATAAGAACCTAATGGGGACGGGGTCTCCGCTTGGGAGGATGAGAAGGTCTTGGAGCTAGAGGTGGTGGTTGCACGACATGGTGGATGCATGAAATGCCATGGGATGGTGCCCTCCAATGTGGTTACAATGGTTTTATCAGTTGCGTTGTGTCCTCTTCAAATTCCTATGTTGAAATCCTAACACCCACACCTTAGAACACAACCTTATTTGGAATGAGGGCCATCGCAGAGATAATTAAGTCATACTTAGAGAGGATGGGAGTCTAATCCAATAGGACTGGTATCCTTATTAAAGTGGAGAATCTGAGGCCACTGGGCTGGCTCAGTCAGCGGAGCAGGCAACTCTTGGTCTTTGACTTAGGAGTTTGAGCCCCACGTTGGGTGTAGAAATTATGTAAAAAAAAATTAAAATGAACAAAAGTGGAGAATCTGAGCTCACACATGCACACACAGGCAGAATGCCATATAAAGACAAGCGGAGATTGGATGATGCAGGCACAGAGCAGGGAACACGAAGGACAGCCAGCCGCCACCAGGACTGGGAGAGGGGCATGGAACACATTCTCCCCTGGAGCCTCCAGAAGGAACCAGCCCTGCCCACATTGTTGATTTCTGACTTTTGGTCTCCAGAACTGGGAGAGGACACGTTTCTGTGGTGCCTTGTTACGGCATGCCACCAATCAATGCAAACGGTATGGTTTGTGTTATTTGTATTTAACCACAAAACAATGAATCGGTTCCCAGGATGTACATAGACGTCAGGACATGCTTTAATAGTAGACATAAAATGGAATGGGCGACGTGGCCAAGGCATGCAGGTGAACTTCCAAAGAATCAGGCGTTCACAGGGAGTGATTCACAGACCTGTCCCAAACTCGCTAGTAGGTGCGGCACGAGGGTCCCCTTGCTCACCCCGTTCACAGACTTTGCTCAGATACGGTCTCTATCTCTCTGCTGCTCGATTCAGGAAGCATTCTCTCTTTCCCAGAAGCACAGGGTGGGAGGGTCTGTCCACACCCGTGAAGGACTCAAGCCGAGTTCCATGGGGACGTCCCTTCCAGCTGGATGAGTTTCCACCTGCCCCAGGATGGAGAGGTCAGCTCTCAGTATCTGCAACACAGAGATGAGGTCTTCTCTTTGCAAGGACAGCCCTGCCAGGCAGAGCCAGACCGCTGACCTCTCACTAGAGGGTTTTGGGGAAGCATGCGGCTGAGGGATGGGCACATGCTCGGAGCTGACAAGCAGCCCCAGGTGGCACCATTGTAAGTTACTTGGCACCGGGACGTGGGTGCCTTGCAGAGCCTCCACTCCCAGCTGGCCGGCTTTCAGAGATTGGTTGGTTTGTGGTCCGTGATGGATTGAACAGGTTTGAAAGACGTTGTGATGGCTCCTTGTTGCCATGACTGCGGAACAAACAGTCTCGTCCTAAGATTGTGGGAGCTTTTTATTCTCACTCCAAAGGGTGATTCAAGGAGAATGAATGTAGGGCAGGCTGGCATGGTAGGGACCAGGTGCCCCTATTTGCGGACTTGGCTTCATATGGGTAGATCTCAACCGTCCACCCAAAAAAATGGGGTCAATAGTGTATGTCCTTTAGAAGATACTGTAGGAATAGCAGTATATACATGTATATATATAATGCATTTATATACAATACTTATATATTATATTACACACATATTGAATGTGTATTAAATGCGCATGACACACATATATATCTGTGTATTTGTTGCTGCTGTTTATATGTGCATAATTTATTGGATATTTGTGTATTTTATTACTGCCTTTTAATATATGCTTATATATATGCTCGTCTTATATGCATATATAAAAAGCCAATAATATATATGCATTTACATGCATATAAATGCAACATATATATGTGCACTTGTTGTACATGATGTGGGAATGAATCTAGGGCACGCCGGAGTGGCAGGAAGCCAGTGACATTATCTGCTGCTTTGGCCTCCTATAAGCAGATTTCAAATAGCTAAAAAAAAATGGTGTCAATGTTTATTCTTTAGAAATCCTCCCAAATCTTTATTTGTAAACACATAAATACCCAATAACAAGGGCGTCCACCCGGCTCAGTCGGTAGAGTGTGTAACTCTGCATCTCGGGATTGTGAGTTCGAGCCCCAAGTTAGGTGTAGAGATGACTTAAAAATAAAATCTTCCAGGGACGCCTGGGTGGCTCTGTGGGTTGGAGCATCTGCCTGCGGCTCAAGTCATGATCCCAGGGTCCTGGGATTGAGCCCCGTGTCAGGCTCCCTGCTCAGCAGGGAGCGTGTTTCTCCCTCTGTTCTGTCTCTCTCTCGCTCTTGCTCTCTCTCAGATAAATAAATTAAAAAATCTTAGGAAAAAAGGATTAAAATCTTCCCAAAAAATTAATACACTATAACAAATATATATAAACATATATGTATATATATTAACATAACACAGTAATGTGTGTAACTCATACGCACATATACATAATTTATAGTGAATTGAACCATATATTATGTTTCAATATAAATATACATTGTGCAGTATAGATACAGACACACAGACACAAGATATCTGTATTTTTTGCTGTTGTTTCTACATGCCTATATGTATATATGTCCATATTGATATGGACATATTTGCTAGTATTATTGATCACGAGTTTTTGTTGCATATTATACATGTATAATGCATTAAACACACCATGTTCGTATAACGCTGCTTATATAACTCAATTTGGTTATTTATTTGGTTATTTATAACTATTGGTTATTTATGTGCATATGTGTAATATGCTGTGATGTGTTATGTATCATGAGCAAGTATGTACATATTTGTTGTGTATTTGTCTATGTACACAGCATGTGTGTGTCTGTTGTGGTCTATCATATACGCGTCTATGTATTCGCGTGTGTGTGTGTGTATTTTTGCTGCGCTGCTCCTTGATGTACGTGCATGTCTGTATATTTGCTGTTGTTTAGTATGCCTACATACACTATGCATGGAGTTGTTGGCATTGCTGTCTATTAAACATGCATGTGCACACGTGCTGTTGTTTTCTTGCTTATTTACGTCCATGCATCGATGTATGTTATTGCTATGTATCTGTAGATTCGTGTGCTGGTTAAGAGCAAGTGACAGGCCTCACGCACACTCCAAAGGAGCAGATCACACAGGGACGGGAACCTCCGGAGGTGGGCATCACTGGGACCGGCTTAAATCCGTGTGTCTGTCACCTGTAGGAGGCCCCGTATGTGATTCTTGAAAGAAAAGTAGCAACCACTGCAAATGGCAGAGCTCACACAGAAGCCCGCTTCCTGAGCTGCCCCTCGGGGCCTGTCACCAGCGTCCACCCTCAGGATAAGCGCTTCTGTGGAAGGGGGACGAACCCCAGGACACCAGGCAGCGCTGCGGGGCGTGGAGGGAGGATGGTCACATTATTGCAAAGACCGGTGCACACAACCTTAAGCCTTGGCAGCCCTCTATGGTTCTGAGAACCCGTCTGGCTCGCCTTCTAATTCAATCTGGCTTACGATTTCACAATTTCTCATAAACTAACAATGGAAATGAGCAAATGTGTTCAATTTTGGACTTGGCTTAAAAAAAAAAAAAAAGACCAACTCTTCTGGGATTGCTGTTTCAAATATCATCAGAAACACGGAGTCAGGGGTGGGGGGACTTGTGTCCCAACCTTTGTTCTATTTGAAACAACAACGACAAAGACATCCAGTAAGACTCCGCTGCCCCGTTCACCAGTGTGGCTCGCAACAAAGAAACAAACTCGAAATGTGGGATCCGCTTTCCACACTGTTTATTCAGCTGCTGAACAAACACTGTTCCGCTTCCCAACCCCTGGCATCACTGGATGAGCCTGTTTTTCAAACCCGGGAAGGACACAAAGTCAACACGAGCGAACTTGAAAGACTTCACGTTCCTTAGACGCTCCCGTGCGTGCCCCCCACGCACACTGTTGTTTTCGTTTTCACCTGGATTAAAGCACACCTGCCTTAGGCTGACGTTTGCAACAGCACTACACACTTGTGGGACCGGGTCATTCTGTTGTTAGGAGGGAGTTGGACAGTTAGGGAGTCAGGGCCAGGGTCCCCAACAAAGAAACATGCAGTCAGGACAGCTAAGATCCAACAGCACTGACTTCCTGTTTTGCGTCTTAGACAGGACCCCACTGACATTCTGCTTTGCAGCCTTTGCAGAAATGACTTCTGCAAAATGTCCTAAAACAAGGCAATGCACCACCAAAGCATTTGTCACTATCATGGGCAAGGGGCGGTGAAGACCTCAGCCCCCACCATGTGAGCAAAAAATAAGACCATCAGCACGTGGACGTGAACCTAATAGGTAGACAGATACGTGATCAGAGTCCTGATTGGCACAACTCAGCACACCCCGATTGCTTAAGAAAGTTCTGCAAAAGAGCTCATAAAAATCCCTAAACTTAGAAACTACAGGGGCAACCCACTCGGGTCCCCTCCCTCTCCGGGAGCTTTGTTCTCTTGCTCAATAAACGTTGCTTTGCTGCCCACCACTCTTCATCTGGTCTACTTCTTCATTCTTGCCAAAGCAGTGTGACCAAGAACCACAGGCACTCAGGGGACACAAATCCTGTAACACTATGGGCTGGGGGCTGTCCTGTGCACCCTAAGATGCTTAGCAGGACCCCAGGCATCTACCCACTGGCTTCCAGTAGAACCATGCATATTTTGTGAAAACCAAGTATGACCCCAGATATTGTGTCATGTCCCTTGGGAGACAAAATCATTCCCAGTTGAAAATCACTGCCTGTGATGATGGAGAGAAGAGTATCTGTAAGAAAAAATCATTCCAGATTTGCCCTGTTCAACTACTAAGAAGCACATACCATGCCCCAACATCATTCTTTCCAGGTCATACCATCTCTGGCCCCTGGCATTGACATTTGCTAATATGTGAGTTTTGGTTTCACCTCAGAAAAGCAACACGGATGTTTCTTTGCAGAAATCCTATGGGAGCTGTTGTTCTTCCAGTGTCCCCAGTGCAAGCCTGTTCGGGGCAGGTGATTGTCCTGAATGTGACGAACAGAACATCCTCGCTGGTATCCTCTGGTCCTTCTGGGGGGAGGCTGAGACTGCCTCCTTCACCTGGCTCCCAGTCTGATCTTAGATCCACCTCCAATGGAGGTGATGGAGTACCCTGTCTGATCACATGCTGGCCTTTCTCCCTCTGAGCCCAGTTCTGCCTGTACCTTCTGACCAGCACCACCTCCAGCTGGCCTCCCGGGTTCATAGCTATGCATACACTTCAACTTCACTGATGCAAAACTGTTCCAGAGCCTGTGGCATCTTTAGCTCAGTTCTCACCAGTGATGACCTGATTTTGCTGTCCCAGTTGTAGGAGAAGAACCACTGCGCTCTCTGACTACACACTCTGAGCCCCCTCTCACCTCAGCAGAAAGCTCTGGTGGACAATTGGCTCATCACCACTTCCCAGGTGCCGTATTGGAGAAAATTTCCAGCATGTGCCCTGCATTACCATTTAAAGCTCCTCTTGCTGCATGCGCAGCCCAGCTTGCACAGGTGTGCATGAGGGATCTATCCCGAGCACCACACCATGCGGATGAGCTCACAGATTTCCTCCCTGTATCCCTGAAAGGTTCACAATGCGTTCGACTCCAGCAGGATTCAGGATACAGTGTCTCATCTCCCCTGTGATAATTCATCAACAATCATACTTTTCTTGGCAGACCATTGATCTGGAGTTTCCCTTGAAGTCTTCAGATGCTTGGGGTCTGTCTGAGGTCTTGACCTCGAAGTTTTCAAGGATGAAGTCTTCTGAGATTTCTTTCTTTCTTTCTTTCTTTCTTTCTTTCTTTCTTTCTTTCTTTCTTTCTTCCTTCCTTCCTTCCTTCCTTCCTTCCTTCCTTCCTTCCTTCCTTCTTCTTTCTTTCTTTTTTAAGATTTTATTTATTTATTAGAGAGAGAGAATAGCAGAGGGAGAGGGAGAGGGAGAAGCAGATTCCCCGCTGAGCAAGAAGCCTGATCTGGGACTTGATCCCAGGATCCTGGGATTGTGACTTGAGCTGAAGACAGATGCTTAACCAACTGAGCCACCCAGGCACCCCTCATGCACTGTTTTTAGTCTCGTATCATGCAAAGGGTATTTTTTGACCATATCAACGTGGGAAATCCCAGCCAGACTAACACAATCAAAACTTCCCCACCAATGAACGGACTTTATGTATATACCCCGTTGTGCCCACCAAACACATAGCTTCAACTCCCAAGAGATCGTTTCAAGCAAAGATACAATTTTCCTGTTTGTTTCTTCTCTGCTTTTATGCAGCAAAGGCATCAAACGAAAACGTGCATCTGATCACACAATAAGGAGGTGTTTTTGTAATTCCAGAAGGGTTGGAGACCCAGCCATTTACAGTAAAGAGCCACAGAACTTGGGCCACCAAGACGAAGACAACACCCAACAGAAAACCAACTGTCTTTGCCGTGTTTGCTGGGGGCCCTGGAGTGAAGGTCATCATGTCATTCCAGGAGGGAGTACCAGATGCTGAGTCACTTTCACAGCAGATGTCGTGCCCATTCTTCAGCCCAGGGGGAGGGGTGTAAGAGTGACCAGAACAGCAGGGATGAGACGTTCCAATGACTCAGAGAAGCAACACTGTGACATGGTGTGAGCCGCCACCGGATAGCGCTTACAGCCTAAGTGAACGATGAGGTCCTCCCTCAACATGAAACCTCTCCCTCTTCCTAGATGCAAAGGCATCTGAATCTGCCAAATAGCTCCCCTCCATTCCATCCACCACAGCCCAGAGACTGGCACATGAAACGGAAATGAAACCCTTGTTTCATCCCTCCAGGGACCCCAGAATTACACTGTGCCTACAAATGCAGGCCCAAATCGTACATCTTTGCACATCCTGTGTTTTCATAAGAGTGTCACGGAGCTCTCCAGGCAGCTGGAAACACAATTAAGGTGTTTACGGTGCATAAAGGAATGCATCCAAATCCCTCCTGGCGTCTGTCCACACGGCGGGCTGCTCCTGTTCCCCACGCCCCCCTCCAGGCCCGGTGCTCCGCGGTCCCTTCCACGCTCCTGTAAATTAGCATGAATGTCATGCCTGTTGTGGGAGGTCTTGAGGTCTTCTTGGCTTACGACGGTCAGAGCTGTCGTCAACAAAACAAAGAACAAAATACTCCTGGTTTTGTGAGTTTGTACGGATCTATTCCTAGAACCGGAGGTGACCACTCAGTTCGTCATCCAAACTGAGATGCAAAGGCAGGACTTTGCATAAGTTCGAGGGCTTGGGTGTAAATTGGGACTGCCCCAGGCAAGCGAGGATACGGGGTCAGCCCACCAAGAGTGGAGAAGGAAATGAAATTGTGGCATATGTATGTACAGACGCACTGGAATATTATTCAGCCATAAAGTGGAAAGAAACTCCGACACTTGCTACACCACCGATGAACTTCAAAAACATTATGTGAAGGGAAACAAGCCAGACACAAAGAACGCCACATTATAGGATTCCACTGGTAAGAACTGTCCAGAATAGTTAAATCCAAAAGCACGGAAAGACTAGTGGTTGCTTACGGTGCAGAGAATGGGGAGTGTCTGGTAATGGGGTGGGGCTTTTTTTTCAAGGGAATGAGAAATTTCTGGGACTAGATCAGGGTAGTAGTTTCACAACATTCTGAAGGCACTAAATGCCCGTGAATTGTGTCCTTTGGTTCATTTTATGTTTTGTGAATTTTGCTTCTATGGAACGCAAAGGAAATGAAACTTCATCTATCCTGATAATCCTTATTCTGTTGGGTTTTCAGCTGATAACCACTGCCCCAACATTTCAGCATGGCTCTATTCACGGGTCTCCCGAGAGTACCTGTGCGCACCCAGAAGTGGGTTCCACCTCATTCTGCCTCATTGGACAACATCCTGCCCATCACCCCCTCTGTAAAGGCTGCAACTCAAGGAGACCCCCCAAGAACCCAAGATAGTCCCTTCTGCTCTACGTGACTTGAGCGCGTTAGAACTGCTACCTTGGGGTGTCATGTCATGGTGGTTCAAGACACATGTGCTCACCTGAATTGCACGGAAATGAGGAAATCCTGACACTGAGCAAAACCCACAAAACTTGAATAGAATTACTGTGGGAGACATAGCATCATAATTGATTGTTGTAATGTTGTAATGTTGGCCGGTGGAGGTTGGATGGTCCATCTCTCATCACGTTCATGGGCCAAGTGCGTCAGCTGCATGATCTTAGTAAGAGAAAGATGCAACTTGACCTTTTCGTAGTAAGATGACGCCTGTGTCATATTCTCAGGGGTGGCGATCCATCATGTGTGACAATCACAGCGTGGCAGATACTGGCTAAAGGACACCAGAGAGATCACTCATTCACTTCTACTAAACTGGCCATTACAATTAAGCTAACGGAAAGGCTGAACGAAGAGAGTCTGATGGGGACGACTGGCATTTTCTGGGATTTATGCACTGCACACCTTAGACTGCAGGCATATCTTCAACACCCTTTGGAAAAGGGAGGCACACATTTCCCTTCGATTAGCTATGATTCTGGATTTCCACAGAAACACACAGATTTTGTACAAAAGGCAGAAATGATCCTATGAAATTCAGGCGATATTTCCTCCCCAAATATTTCATTCTGGTAACCAAATCTTTAATAAACTTTTTATTTTCCATCAATGCATTCCATATCCAAATAGGATGAGCGTTCTGGTCTACAGAATGTTGGAGAGAAGGGAATCCTTGTTCACATTGCAGCTGCAATGAGGGCCGTGCCACGGCTTCGCTGAAACACTTCCCAGATGCCGTGATGTCATATGATACAGGAAACACCCACAGCGTCCTTCTTTTGTTTAGTCTTAAGCCATATTCACGGACACAGGTCAGAAGTATGCGTGTAGACGTGTTAGTTCATACATGTTAGAATAATTCTGGCAATTGTGCTCATATTCATAGCAAGACTTGCTAAAATTCATTGGTGCACCTACAGACAGTCTCGAATAGCCAACCAAATCAGGGTAGTCCATAGTTGGACATGACTATGATCGTGCCTCGATACTTAACCAATGGCAAAATGTGTGCAAAATTATGTGCATGAAAGACATCTTTAAATGCTAATTGGAAAAGACTTTTCTTGCAAGGCACTAGAAATCCTTAAATTGCTTCCCTGGGAAGGGGCAGAGTTATGGAGAGGAAAGGACAAACAGTGTATGGGAGAAGTGTGGAAGAAGGGTTTTAAGGTTAAAATAAAAAACACATTGGGAAGTCGTATTATGCACGAGGGACAATGGGTCTTGCCAGTGGCGGGTTAGACGTCACCTTTGCATGAAGCACCTGGTCTTCAGTCAAAGTTAAAGATGAAACATTTCAGTGAGCAAGCAGTTCTGTCTGAGCGCTCTAGTATTATTTTTCCAAAGAGCAGACTCTGCACACGGCTGCAGAGTGTGCCCTTGGGAGAGCATGAGCTAGATCTCAGAAAAAGCCCAAGAAGATTCAATATTTCCCTCAGGATATCCCCAGGAGAAAGTCCACAGGCCTGGAAACACTTAACCATCACTTGCTTATTTGAGAAAAGTCAGAAAGGATTATTGAAACAGATTGGAATGTTGAACCAAATTTACAAATGTTCTTAAACTGTTTTCATTAACCAAAAAAGATGCTGAAGCAGGAAAAACAATGAAGCTGGGAATGTAGCTGGGACTGACCCCCGACCCCCAAAGGGGAAAGACGTTGTGGGTATTTAGGAAAGAGGAAAATGTTAGGTCTTAACAACCGAGAAAATAAGGAAAAGGACTGTCAAAGGAAAGTATCCTATCTATCCATCTATCCATTTGTTCATTCCAAGAGTATTTTATTTTATTTTATTTTATTTTATTTTATTTTATTTTATTTTATATTTTAATATAGTTGACACACAGTTATATTATTTTCAGGTGCACAGCATAGTGATTCCAAAAGCTTATACATTATGCTGCACTCACCACGTGTGTAACTACCATCTGTCACCATGCAACACTATTACAAAACCATTGACTATATATTCCCTGTGCTGTGCCTTTTATTCCCATAAAGGAAAGTATTTTAAAATGAATGTCCTTGAAGTGTTGGAAAATAAATCAGATGCCAAAGGAAAAAAAAAAACACCATCAAGAACTCTTACTAGTTATGACATCAGGGCCTTGGGTGAATTTGAAATCATTCATCAAAGGAAGACAGGGCTTGAGAATTCATGTGTCTATCGCGCAAGTATTCCTGGACCCTAGTGCATATTTGCCAATATGTCCCTTGTGGGCAGAGTCTGGTCAAGAAGGAAACAGGGCATGTAGGTCAGGGTGAGATCCCCTAGCTTCTTGTGTAGTATTGGGAACATAATGACTGTCTACTTGGTGAAAGAAGATACATTTAAGGTGGGATTGAATTCATTCTTGTGGACAAAACTCTGCAGAGAGCAATAGAGTATGGCAGTAAACTAGATGTCCCAGTTGAATCGACCCACGGAGAAATTACAAATTATGATTGTTGAGTATGGCAGCTCCTTACCTGTTATCAACAGCATCAAGGAATGAGAAAGGGTAAAGAATCGGTGAAGCTACAGAGAAAACTCTAGAGTTGGCAGCTCTGAGTTCCAACTGGAGCCAAATGCATTGAAACTCTTTGGATGCAATCGGATAGTGAGACATTGGCAAATAAAATACTGTAATTAGCGCACATTCAGAGGTTACTCAAGTTGCCCAAAGTGACATAATACGGAGAAAACTGGGATACACCCAGAGTTAAGGTTTTCTCACGAAAGCCCAGAGGATTTATGCATTGGGAGTCCAGTGTCTCTGGCCAACCCCAGTACTCTATGTGGACTCACAGATTCCCAAATGTCAGATTAGGAACTTCCAAGCAAAGTTTCCAGTAGAAAAAAAAAAAACGCACATGGAGCAGAGGATTTCTCTGGAAACATTTCTGTTAGGGGAGAGGTCAGACGTTGATCCCTAAAAGCGTAAAGTCGAACTAGCTTCTTTTGTCTTCCCAGCCCCTCTGTCTCACCCCTACAGCAGAGAGCTTGGTGACTGACACTGTTCCTGAGTCAGCGCCATGCCCCCACGATTGTCCTAGAGCATGAAAAGCATGCTTTTTACTCCCCCACCCTGCCCCAGTCAAAGGAGTCTAAAGCAGTTTTATTCAAAAGTCACGCCTGTGACCCGGGTGCCAGAGAATTCTAAAGATGAATTTCCTTCCCGCAATTGTCAGAGAAATTATATTTGGTGGGCAAACACTAGAACTCACAACAATTAAGGCATTGTTCTTTGCAACTCTGAAAGTATATCTAAACATGTATTTTTCCTAAATGCACTGTTTTAAATATAGTTGTTTGCAGTAAAGATGGTGGTGACCTGAAGCCAAATCACAGACTTGCTGCTTCCCCAAAGGGAAGCTACCCTTTTGTGCACACACAGAGAAGCTCTTCCTCCCCCCAGGCACTCGCTCCTGAATGGCGTTCCAGGTGTGTGTTGTCCACAAAATCCATTCAGTAGAGAAAGAAAACATCAGAGAACTCATGGAGACATCTGCTCATCAGAAATGCTGGGTTATAATCAGCTTGACTCATACAAATGATCACATGGTAGAAGGTAACGGTAGCCTACATGGCTGCCATTGGCATTCATAGCGCTCATAGGACACCCCGTGGTGTACATAGCTGTTCAGTGTCCACCCTAGAGCAGTAGGGCTGTGAGCTTAAGTTTCTGGGCCTTTCCTGCATACATTGGATATTCCCTAAGTTTGAGTCCCCATTGTTTAGAATCATCCACCATGAACCCCACGGAATGTTTAACCAGAATGAAACCTCTGCATTTGGAAACCTGACTGACTACATGCTAAAGCACATTTCCATAGTAGGTATGAATAGATATATGGTTGATAGAGAGATAGATAGATAGATAATAGATAGATAAGAGATGGATAGATGGATGCAAGCATGGATGGATGGATGGATAGATAAATAGATACATAGATGATAGATTGGTAGCTGACAGATCAATGGATATGTAGATAGATGAAGGATGGATAGATTGATAAGGATAGATGTATTAATGGATAGGTAGATAGATGATGGATGGATGAACGGATAGATAGATGGATCGATAGAAAGGTATATGATGGGTGGATGGGTGGATAGATGGATAAATAGATGATAGACTGATAGAGATAAATGATGATAGATAGATAGATAGATAGATAGATAGATAGATAGATAGATGATAGATGGATAGACGGATGGATAGATATGATGGATGAATGGATAGATTGATAGATAAAGAAGTACATAGATGATAGATCAATGGATAATTAGATGATGGATGGATAGATGGATTGATAGATGATGGATGGATCAATGGATAGGTAGATAGATGATGGATGAATTGATGGATGGATAGATGGATGTGTAGACAGATGGCTTGATAGATGATAGATCTACTGATGAAAAGGTTTATGATGGGTGGGTGGTTGAATGGATGAGTGGATGGATAGATGGATGAATAGATAGATAAAAAATAAGAGATGGTAGATATTTTTTGGGTCTCTCTTGTGTTTTTGTCCCAATCCCTCTGGAATAACATGTACACTTATATTCCAATCATGCTTATTGAAATGTGAGGTGTGAGAACAGGAAAGGGTCATGCATACCCCAAGAAGGTACATTCCATGTGATGCTGGCATTCAGCCAGAACTAAATACCCACCTTGAAATGGCAGCACCCAAGAGCCCCAAGCCCCCCCTCTCTAAGATGCTGTCCTCCAGCCCAGTTAATCTGAAAAATGTCAATTCCAGGAGCATTTTAGTAGGGAATCAATCATCAGCCATTGTCAGGAAAGCAAGGCTCTCCAACCCATGAGGCCAGACACAACGCAAGTGGCATGCGGGCTGGGTCCATGCAGGTGTAAATAATTAGGGAGAGTTATTAACCCCAGTGCCCACACAGAGGAAACCAGTGAGAAATAAATAATTTCCCATGTCTCTACTGTCACCTTGGCCAAAACCAACGCTGAAGAGTAGAAAGCAGAGCCTACACGTGTGTGTGTATGTTCTCACCCACTGCTGGGCAGAAACATACCCCAAACACCATAGTCTGGCACTGTCAGACCCTCTGCATGGCCTCTCTGCCTAGCCAATGCTCCCTTTGATCCTTTGGGGGCCTAACAAGCATACAGTGGGTTACAAAATCCATGTGGCCCAATGATGGAAAATCAAGTGCTAAACAGCCAAAGATGGTGTATTAGCACAGGCTGTCCTAGAGAAACACAGACAATGGGTGCCTTACACAGTAGACACTGATTTCTCACAGATCTGAGGACTGGGAGCCCAAGATCAAGGTACCGCCATGTTGGTTTCTGTCTAGAGCCTTCTTCTTGGCTTGCAGATGGCCACCTTGTTGCTTGTCACAAAGTGGACAGAAAGAGAGAGAGATAAGGTGTCTTTTCCTAAAAGGACACTAATTCTATTGGATCAGGGCCTCACCCTTATGATCATATTTCACTTAATTACTTCCTTCCTGCAAAAACATCCATGCTGGGAGTTAGGGCATCATCATATGACCCTGCAGGGAGGTGGGGGCACAAACATTCAGTCCTTAACAAATGGAAATAAATACCCAGCAGCAAACATTTTGTGCAGTGAAAGTGAGGTTCCCCCTGCCCATTAATTAGCCTAATGAAATGTTTGGTAAAGCATTTGTCAGAAGCACAAAAAGAAAAATCCTTCACAACAGGTGGCCCATCTCAAATTTCTCTTCCAAAAAATTTTTTCGGTTTCCTTTTGCACTTGGGCTTGATGCAGAATGCAGTGTTTTAAGTAAGTTTATCCTCGGTCAGGCTGTTGGGATCTTTACAGGCGGGGCACGTGGGTTAGTTTTGTATTTTGGATCCAGGAGAAGCTCAACGACAAAGACCAAAAATGGTGCTGGTTTCATTGGGTTTTAACATGAGTGTTCACAGGGCTGCCTGTGCACGATGCCGGCATAGACGTTAAGTTTGTAAATGCATTGGGCAGAGGCACTGATGGTCATGATAAGTCATCAGTAAGTAGTGGACATGAGCCCACCCTCCTGCACCATGGTGGAAATTTTCTTCTTATGGTGGGGTTGGGTGCCAAAGCTTACAAGACTCTCTTGTAGACGTGCACAGTGGAACAGGTGCCGTTTAAAAAATCTGCCAGCTAATCTGGTGGATTCCCCGAGCCCCCACCAAGCAGGGAGAGTGGCGGGCACCTAAACTTTGTGCAAATGTGTAATCGCCTCGTGGTGTCCATAGGACATGGTGCCATTTGGATAAATGCATCGTGGGGCCTTCATAGCTACCCCTTGACCACCATCTCTAAGAGTTTCTCCAAGCTGATTTGTGGGTGCAGGATGGGGGGACCAAACTTGCCCTTCTGACCACAGGAGTTAGGCTTCATATCCAGGAGGTGTCAGCAGCGGAGTGGCTAGTCTGGGCTGCTCTTGGAGCTGAGGCCAGCCTTGTCCGTGTACACGTGGGCAGCACCAGGGACCATAGCTTGCAGCCTGCATGGCTCTCGGTCATTGGTCCTGGCCAGGGCCCTATTGCTGTCCATAGGGGTCCTTTTGAGTGTTGCCTAGGTCCTCCATCTGGTCCTGGCCTGGGATGGCTACCTTAGGCTTTTACATGTGTGGGTGTATGCGTGTGTGTGTTTCTGCATGAGCTTCTGTATGTGTGTCTGTCATGCGCATGATCTGTGTATGTATGTGTTGGTGTGTATGCATGTGTGTGTTTCTGTATGAGTTTACTATGCATGTGTATTTGTACTTGCATATGTGTTGGTGTCCGTATGTGTTGGTGTGTATGCATGTGCGTTGCTGTATGAGCTTCTCATGCACCCATGTGTGCACGTGTTTGTGTGCATGTCTATGCATGCCTCTGCCTGTGCATGAGTATCTCTGTATGTGCATGCATGTGTGTGTCTGTGTATTGACGTGTTTCTGTGTGCATCATTGAAAGTCTCTCCTTTGACTGAGTATCATCTTTTTTTCATTTATTCCTCACTCCCTAAACTGCAGTTTCAAATAACAATGAAGAGCTCCAGCTCACTGAAATGCCTCGAGTGTGCAGTTAACCACACATATCAATGGCATTTGTTTTTAGGTTGGGAACAGAGACTTTTGAATCGGTCCCATACGACAGTTTGAAGTTTATGTGAGAATAAATCCTGAGCAACACCACACCTTCAAACATGTTTCCAAGAGGGGAAAAACAAGTGTTTACTGGTCTAAAAGTCCAACAGGTAAATGTGAAGTTGCTTAAATGCCCAGAGACCTTGTCTCAAAATGCACACAACAAACATTTCCCAATAATATGTTTCATCTATAAATATTACATGATGGGTGTTGGCAAAGGCTTTCTCCCCAGAGCATTAAAATTCTGTGGGATATCTTCATGTATACCCCAATGAATGTGGTCTAAGAGTGTATACTGTCTCGTAAACACACACACACACACACACACACACACACACAACACACAGTGTCTTGGACCCCATTATTTATCACCTGCATGCATGACCTTTGCAAACTTCACTGTGACCTCTGAGAAAGATAAGAAGCAGATCCTGTGCGCTTCCAAGTTTTACATATGGTTAAACTCAGAGCCAGGGCTTAATGGATGTTTTGCTCCCACAGAATAGTATAACTTTAAACCACGCTCTTCTTGTAGAGACAGATTTCAGGGTAATGCAAGTCAGCGCTGTAGGAGGAAGAGAGGAAAAGCATCATGGTCTCCTCTTCAGTGAGGCCACTCACAAGGATGGCTGCATGAGACACTCCTGTCTCAATAGGGAAAAGATCCCTAAAAAAAATCACCTACAGAATTAAGGCCTTGCCTGGAATGGTGGGGCCCGACGGCTCAGGTATCAGGCACTATCACTGCAAGATTTATCATCTTGGAGTCGCGTGGTGCTCTGCTCCATGCCTCTGGGCAGACAGCTGTGCCTCGGTCCTTCCAGGGGGGTGACGTAACCGGTCTGGAAAGTGCCGGCAAAGGCTGAGCGCCATCAGGATGAAAACCTACCCTGTCTGCGCAAACTTGGCAGGAGGTATGAGATCCTTCACCGGCATTATCTATCACCTTCCTTTCCAAAAGCACTCCCCAGGGGCATTCGCATCGTTCATGCAAAATCTCCAAATGTCACCGCCCACAGGGGTGGGGAAAAACGTGGCCCCTTGAAAACCTAGGTTTTGCAAACACATGCTTGTCTAAGAGACAAAAAGAGGGTCTCACCGGGGGTGCAGATTTATACACTTCGCCAGGAAAAAAAAAAAAAAGAACACTGGGAAAACGTAAGACAAAAATGTGGGGAACTTTCCCAGTGACCCTTGGAGAATTTGGTGTGGCTGACCAATGGTGCTGCAGGCAGGGGCTGTGGTTAGGACATCTGTAGTTGACTCACTTCTGGAGGTGAAGGGAGAGCCAGTGGTGACCAGTGCTTTTGTGCCTTTGACAAGACTGGCTGGCCTTGCTGTCTCGTGGGGAATGCTGTCCTCTGGGCAGAGATAAGCAGCAGAGTGAACACGTGGCAAAAAATGCCATTAGACTCAGATGCCAGGGCCCCTGACTGCACCTGAGAATTCCTGGGGACAGAGAGACCCGCTGACTCTCGTATTTTCCTCCCTGAATGCATATCAGCCTGACTTCAAAAAAAAAGGTTTTGAAAAGCTACAGTAATGTCTTGGCTATGACATCAAACCTCAGGCAACCAAAGAAAAAATAAATAAGTTGTACTTCATCAAAACTAAAAACGTTGGTGCATCAAAGGGCCCTATCAAGAGCACGAACGGCGGCCCACCGAATGGGAGACAGTATTTGTCCATCAGACATCTGAGAAGGGATTAGCATTGAGATTATATAACCAGTCCTATCACTCAACAGCAACCAACCAAACTAACAGCACAATTACAAAATGGGCAGAGGTCTTGAATAGACATTTCTCCAAAGGAGACCTACCAATGACCGACAAGCACACGAAAAGAGGCTCCACACCCTTCTTCATTATGGAAATGACAATATAAACCAGCAAGTCCTGGATACTCTGGGAACTTCAATGACAACGTGCACTGGAAAATGGGGAGGGGACAGGGAAGAAACATCGGGGCCTGGAGAGTCTTGGCAAGGTGAGAACCATGGAAACTGGTTCCACCCAGAGTGAGGAGGCCCAGATGGTATCAAGGTTCAGCAAATATGCGTGGGCTGAGAGAAGACTATGGAACCCAGGCATCCTCAACAACCCTTTCCACTAGGTGTGTGCATGCTGCTGCGTGCTCGGCTGATGTGAACATGAGCCAGAAGTGCAGAATCTCCCTATTTATCAGGGGGATGTATGAGTTCGCTAGGGCTGCTGTAACAACCACTGCATTCTGGCCAGTGTCAAAACACACATGTATTCTCTCCTGGTCCTGGAGCCTGGGAGTCTGAGACCCAGGCGGGGCTGAGGCTGAGAGTCTGAGATCCAGGTGGGGCTGAGGCTGGGAGTCTGAGATCCAGGCAGGGCTGAGGCTGGTTCCTCCTGAGTCCTCTCTCCTCTCTCCTGTGCTCTCCCTGTGCCCTCACGTGGTGTGCCTCTGTGTGTGTCTGTGTCCCCAGCCCCTCTTCTTATAGGATCCCACTCTTATGGGATCATAACCCCATTTTGATTCAATTACCTCTTTATAAAGACCCCACCTCCAAATACAGTCCAGTTCAGAGCTAACAAGGGTGAAGACTTCAACATATGGATTTGCGGGGGGGGCTGCCAGTCAGCCCCTGCTTGGAGATGAGGGTATGGGACATATTTCTCCTTCAGCAAAGCTACCATCTGCATCCAGAATTCCAGTTTGCACAGACACACTGAAATAAGCACTCCTTATTTTTGTCTTTGTCAAGGAATGCAACCCTTCCCTCTCTTGTAATCATTACGGGGGAGTAGAAAAATTATTTGATGCATGCCAAAGGAAACCAAAAACATGCTTGCATTTTTCTTTGGTAGCTCTTCCAAGACTGTCATTCAATCGGGCAGTACCAGTAAAGGGAGGAACAGAGGAAAAAGTCAGGAGGGAGACCAGAGATAAATCTCCCTACATTGTTATTGTCCACTGAGTGACTTTGCTAAGCAGGGGAGGGACTGGGGGACATGCCTTACCTCACACTGGTAAGTAGTTAGCAACACAAAGTGTAGGCAGATGCAGTCTGCCCTTGAATCCTTAAGACAAAAACATCAAAAACACTGACTCTGGCGTGGGGCAGGGAGACCTGGACCTACACTTGCACATTCCAGGAGGACTTGGTCATTCCTTCCGCTGAGGGAGGCAGGCCTGGTAGGAAAATGGCAATCCGCAGAGCTGGGGGCGGAAATCCATCAGAGCTGGGTTTGCATCCCTGACCTGCTCCTACGTCTGGGACACTCCTCATCTCATTTATGGTGAACTTTTTTTTTTTTTTTAAAGATTTTATTTTTAAGTAAATTCTGTACCCAACGTGGGGCTCAAACTTAAAACCTCAAGATCAAGAATGGCATGCTCTACCGACTGAGCCGGCCAGGTGCCCCTATGGCGAACTTTTATCAATGGCAAGATGGAAACTCAATGCCCACCTTGTCAACGGCAGTGAGACTCAGCATTCTGTGCTGTGAAACGGTGAGCCCCCACCTGCTACCCTCCCGGGGCTCACCTGGAGTTCTTACTGCCCTTCTGGCAAGGCGCAGAGGAGAACGTGGACCTCTGCCACACGTCTTGTTTGGGTGCCTCTGTCTTCTTCTAGGAAGATGCCCACAGGTGAGTCTGTTGACCTCGAAGTGTCCTCAGATGTCCCAGGACCCCCTCATTGTCTTTATGTAGCTCACATCTTAATGTTCTCTGCATGCACTATGAGTCATTTTCCTGCTAACTGAACTCCTCACATAAAACTTAAAAAAAAAAAGATATTTAAATCTTGGCCTCCCATGCCCTCAATGTGCCTTTCTAGATGTATAATTGACGAATAAAGTGGCGAGATATTTAAAGTGAACACACTTTGTGGAAACATGGAATAAATTCTTTTCCTGATTTAGTCCTCAGAATTAAGTATGTGAAAAGCTTTGGTTCTTTAAAAATATTTTTTTTTGAAGGATTTCATTTTGGGGTCAGTCTCACAAAGAATGAAATAAATAATGCAGAATTAATTTTCTTATAGCAAATGTGGTCATATGTCTATGGCTCGGTGATATTTTTTAAAGTGACTTGAATTGGGAACAACTGTTGAATTGCATTTTTTAGTGACTGTGTACTTTTCAGTCCGATCTGAAAACTCTGTTTATAAATGTACCAGTTTCAAGATGAATACACAAATATCAACTCTCTTTCCATCTCTTGTCAAGTCATTTTCATTACAAATATTTTTTAAAAATATATTGATCAGGATAGAGTCTGAATTCTTTCAAGTACTATTGCTTTCTGGATCATGAAAGCTTTTCAAGAGCAATGTATTTATCACCTGTTGACAAAATCATTTTAATTTTGATCAAAAGCATTTACTCAATGGTTATGGGCAAATAAAAAATATATATACACATACACTAGAGTCTTCTTTTGTCTTGTTTTGTTTTACTTCATGTATTAACGTTCACAGTGCTGAAAAATTTCAGGTTGTGGAATTCCTAAAGTGGTGTTTCTTCTCTGGCTTTATTCTTCTCCATGTCCCTGGAGTGCAGACATTCCTGGCACCGACTGGAGTAAAGCGCACAACATTCCCCACGCTGTGGTTGGGACCTCCACAGCCACCAAAAATGGATTATTCCAGAACACCCCGATTTCTCTCCTGCAGTGACTCATGATGCCCTGTGATCAGCCTTCTCCGTTGTCTATAAGGTATCACCCACCCAGGACCTCTGTGGTTTAATGTCACCTCTTTCAAATAGCTTAGACAAATACGCTAGTCACAGTCCCTCTGTTTTTAGAATTCTTTCCAGGAACCCCAAGTAGGGTTGAAACTAACATGGCAAAGCAAGTCAAGTTGGATATGGAGTTACTTTGACATCCTTTTCCTCCCTTTTCCTACCTGCAAGAACTCCTGTCAACATAACTAGAATCCTCAGAACATCATCCTTGTTGGCTTAGGGTAGCCACCTTCAAATGACCCTTCCTTGATAAAGAACTTTCTCAACCATTTGCTATGGTCACAACATAATAACTGTTGAAAAATCCCAAAAAACACTCATAAAAGTCAAATGGATTCTGATACACAGATTCTAGATTCTTCTGGTGACCCAACTTATACTGAGGACCCATAACGGGTCAGACAGGTGAGAAGCAGTATGTGTATATTATCTCAAGTAATCCTAAGAATGATGGATCTTGCTGGCACCATTGACAGACTCCCTCTGGATTCCCTAAAAGCAGAGCCTGGGGCAAGGGTTATGTGCCAACCCTTTGGAATTACATGTTTCCTTACATGCCTGGACCCAGGCATTCCAATTCACTAGATTTCTCTCTCCTGTTGTTAAGTTCTTAACATATTGAACAGGGTCCTTCTAACTCCCTCCATATCTGCATCCCCTTTTCCCTTCAGGACCCCATAGCACCCACTTTTCCTTCTCTAAAGCCACCCCCCAGTTAAACTGGTCTTCCCTTTGCCTGCAGCATCCTTGAGGTGCCCAATTCCTGTCCTGTGATGCAGAGGGGAGCCCCTTGCCCTTTCATCCTCTGCATGAAGCAACCAATTCCAAAGGCACTACAGCTGATCTGAAAAACTCATGTTATTGTACATATTCTTGCTCCCGAGTCTCATCTCTTCCTCCGTTCCTACCATAGATGCCCATTTCAGTGGTTCTATAAGAAAAGAGTGAGAGCTAGCTTTCATTTAGGACCCACCATACACTGGGATTTTAGGAGTTGCCTTTTGCATTACCTCAAACAAGGCTGTCAACAAAGCTCTGTGAAGCCAATTTAATATTTGTTTCACACACACACACACACACACACACACACACACACAGGCTCACACATCCTCAGTGAAGATCCAGGAACTTGGCAAAAATCAGTAGGAGAAGGGCAGAGATGGGAATTCCTATGGTGGTAAGCCTACTGTAGGGACACTACAGTGACCTTAATTCAGGCCATATAAAGTGCCTTGAGAACAAAATACACTACAAAAATATCACCCACTTTAATTCCGTGGCACTCAGCATTACAATCTTAGTGATGTTTCCCAATCCTGAGCTTATCGATTGCCCATGGTCTTTAAGGCAACCAGAAATACTCTTTTTGGAGCCAGGGTGCTTTGAGTTGAGCTGACTTTTCTTCCTGTGCCCTTCCTTTGACTTCATCCGATTTGGGTAAAGAAGACTCACTCAGATGGGAAGAACATGACCCAAGCCCCCAGCTTTTCTCCCCGAGGGGCTGCTGCTATGAGCTCTAGCTTTGTTCTGCCTTCATGCGGAAACACAAGAACCACCTGGGTTGAGGGTTTTTCCTTTCCCCTGAAAATTCTTGGCCTTTTCCCATCTCCCACTCTGTCCTGGAGAGAGATTTTGGTGTCCTCTTTATGCCCATGTGTGTACCCTTTGCAGAACTCTGGAGAGGCCATCGTCCTTCCAGTCAACACAGTCCTTACAGGTGGTCACCATGAATGCTGGAAGCCCATTTCCTCTCCTGGAGACCTCAGCAAGCGCCCAGCCACCTTGCCAGTTGGGGAGAATGTGTGGCCTCCAGAAATCACAGGGCTCCCGTCCATCACTAGCCCAGGAGGGTGGAAATAATTCCACGGTCGGGCTTTCACATTTGAAGCACAGAAGCTCATGAACGAAGATTTAAAGCACACTGTGCCACAAAACAGCACTAACTCCATTCAACCTGCACTCTGGCTTCGCCCTTCCTCTCCCTGCACAGAGTCTGGAGCTACTTTGTGGTTTTCAGAACCACGGGATAGTGTGTTTAAAATATAATATCCCATTACACAAATTATATCAGCGATGAGCACTGACATTTTGGTGGAAATATACAACGAAAACGATGATGCTGGCAGTTGTTGCTCCCAGGCTATGTCTTTTATAGAATCCAATGTTGGTGCCAAGAAAAAAGGCATCTGAATACTCATTTTATGTTGCTCCTGGCTTCTGCTAAGAGTAGGGTTTTTTTTTTTTTTCTTCAAGGTTCTACTCACTTTACCCTTTACATTTTAATGCTTTATTTAAAACCCAAATTTAAAATATAAGCATAGATTAACCGTAGGAGTATATTCGTATATTAAACCACAGATGATCAGCCTGGCTGGCTCAATCAGTAGAACATGCCACTCTTGATCTCAGGGTCTTGAATTCCAGCCCCACATTGGGGGTAGAGTTTATTAAAAAAAAAAAAAAATCATGGGGCACTTGGGTGGCTCAGTGAGTTAAGCATCTGTGTCTGGGGTCCTGGATTGAGCCCCACATCGGGCTCCTTGTGCAGCAGGGAATCTGCTTCTCCCTTTCCCTCTGCCCCTCCCCCTTTGTGCTCTCTCTCTCAAATGAATAAATAAAATCTTTAAAAAAATCATGAACAAAGAAATATAAGCACACTTTAAGCCATGAATCCATTTGGTGGACCCTTATGTTAAGATACAGATACCCGGCATTCTCTGTCAGTCTCATTTGCTTATGAATGTATTTCTCTAGCCACCCAGGGAAATGACCGCGACTCCCTCTTTCCTCATGCGGCAACGTGCAGGTGTTATGCTCAGATAAGTGTCCGTGTAAGATGCCCACTGAGTGTCAGTAAACGGGTGCATCACAACTTTGGGTTTGCGATACACCAAGATGAAAGAGAGTTTTAGACATTCCCATTCCACTTTGGAAGGAGTTTCAAACAATTTGATGTGTTGATGGCATGCAAAACTGCTTTTCTTCTGTTTTCAGTACAAAAATGGAAAAATACTATTGGCTGTGCTATAGGTATGTACTTGGAAAAGGAGGGAGTCCAGGTCATAAAACTCTGCTAGGGGCTTTGTCCTAAAGAAAGAAAACCAACCAAAAATACAGTGGTGCCTAGGACTTTATCTTTCACTTGGTTCATTGCTGTGCTTGTGGTCTCCTAACCTCATGGAATATTGAACTTCCAAGTTCTCCACTTTGCAATGCCGTCTGATATATTTTACCCAGAGCACAATACGCTGAGAAACACAATTCAAACACCCGCCAGAACAGGGAAGACATAAACAGGAAAATATGGGCTGCCATAGTCACCTACGCTATCAGCCAAGGGAAGAGAATGCGATTTCATTGGTAATCCTGGAGAGCAAGTTTTCATCCCTGATTGCAGCCCCAGACTTCCACCGTTTATAAAATCCATGACATTCCACGCATATGTCTTAAGTTTTCCCTCCAAGAAATGACTAATTTTATTACCATAATCCATATACACATTGATTTTGATTCTTTGTTCTCATTCTGATATTTTTTGCATAGGAGATGGGATCTTATTTCTGTTTCTACCCAAAGACATTTTTTTAAAAAAACCAGGGGTGGATTGGCTAGAGAATATTTTATCCATTTATATTCTCTGGAAAATATTTCAATTGAAGTTACAAAGTAGGATTTCATTCTAAGCAGGGTAGTTTTGCTTGTGGCACAACAGCCTCTGCTGTTAGATGTGTTTTAAAGACTGAGAGGTACAACTCATAAACACGGCTGCCACCTATTTTAGTGCACTTTAAAAATCTCCAAAACCCTCTCAACTTGAAAAGCTGCTATTTTTAGGGCCATTGTACGGCGTAGTTAAGGCAATGAGAGGTAATGACGGTAAAGCTTACTTGAGATTTTGTCCCACTGCAGTCTGGCCGTGGGATTAGAACACACATATCCACTGTTTCAGGAAAACAAACTCTTCCCCACATCACATCATTACATTCTATTCTATTTAAATTGCACGATTTCTTGAACCCTTTTCTTTTTAACCAGAAGAGAGTTGACACAAAGGTGGTAGGAAAATACAGACGTGGAGGCGAACGTCTTGGTAGATAAATTCGTACTCCCTCTGAGGTTAAGTGTGCCGTAACTCACGCATTCGATTATCATCGGTCACAATATCCGTCCTTTAAAAACAAACCCGCAAGTTACCCGATCATCTGTAAACGGTATCAGACACGGAGGGTGATGGCCACGAATGGGATAATGACGTTGAGCTTGGTTTCCACTGACCTCCTCATGAAAATTGTGTCACGGCGGTTTTCAAGGGATCTTGGTCTATTTTTGCAAAGTGAGAAAATAGCCATTTCATATATACAAAGTAGCCAGAAGGAATATAGAACATATTTGGATCGTACATGCTACTCCACATCAACATTTCAGCCACAGGGGATTTTTTGCAGATTGGCTGTTCATAAAGTGGGATTGATGGCAGACCTCTAATGGGCAGATGACATACACAAGAATGGGTAGAAGTCTGTGGAAATAAAGGAAGGAGAAGAGGAACACAGGAATGATTAGTGGAAGAATTAAAACTGCCTCTACATTAAACTATATCCCTCTTTAAACACTGGTTTCTCTCACATCTATATGGCCACCTGTTCAGTAAACCTAATACCACCCTTAATAAAACCTGACTCTGACCTTGGGTCCATAGATTTTGAAAAACAATAAATTCCCTATGAAGAAAAGAAAGGATTAGCATCTTCTTTTGCTCAGCTGTGAATGAAGGAACAGAATTCTGGGGTCCCTGATATAAATATTCAGAATGATGTAATCCTAGACTCTGAGCTATTAAAACGTATTTTATAAAGAAGCGTAATGGTGCAAGTTTATTTAGAATACTTCGTGCCGTATGATGACCATATGATCCAGCAATTCCACGACTGGGCGTTGATCCAAAAGAATTGAAAGCAGGGACTGACAGATATTTGCACACCTGTGTTCATAGCAGCATGATTCATAATAGCCAAGGAGTGGAAGCAATCCAAGCGTCCATGGATGGATGGATGGTGGATGGGTGGATGGATGGATGGTGGATGGCTCGATAGACGGATGGTGGGTGGATGGATAGATAGATAGATAGTAGATAGATAGATATGATGGATGGATGGATGGATGGATGGATGGATGATGGCTAGATGGATGGTTGGGTGGATAGATAAATGACTTGTGGTTCATGCATAGAATGGACTATGATGCAGCCTTGAAAAGGAAGGATGTTTTGCACCTGCTACGATGTGGATGGACCTTGAGGACATGATGCAGAGTGACATAAGTCAGACACAGAAGGACAAATCTTGTGTGATTCCACATATATGGGCTCCCTAGAGAAGTCCCATCCATAGAGACAGAGAGTAGATGGTGGGGCTGGGGCTGAGGACAGGGATGGGGAGTTAGTGTTTCATGGGGACAGAGCTTCAGCTTGGGGAGGTGGAAAGTTCTGGAGGCGGATGGTGGGGATGGTTGTGCAATGGGGTAAAGGTGCTTAGCTACTAAGTTGTGCTCTTAAAAGTGGGTAAAATCATCAGCTTTGTGTTATGTATTTTTCCCACGATAAGAAAAAATTTGTACAAAATAAAAATGAAATGAGATAAAATTTTAAAAATTTAAAAATGTAGTGAATTTCTTTCTTACCAAAGAAATATTATCATTGTAGCTTCATCTAGGTGTCTGTGGGGCTCTGAAAGACATTAGTCAAAACCAAAGGAAAATCCCATTTCCATTCAGATGCTCCACAAGCCATGTCCCTGCAAGCCCCTGACAAACAGAGTTTAACTTGTGATATTTTCAAATATTTGTCCTCATTAGCACAGATCCCTGCTGGCACGTTGTGCAACTAATTGGCAGCCCCGTATCTTGTAACTCCCCACGTGGGACTTGCCACAGAGCCCCTTAAGAGTCACTGTCAGTTTGCAATCTCTGCATGATGCTATCCTCCTCTCTAGTCACTCAGTGAAAAATACCCTTAAAAGGCCCCAAACACAATGACTCTTTTTGCTTCTTTCCAGACACTCCTGAGCCGGCTCCTGGTCACATCACCCACAGGCAATGGCAAAGCTTACCTATTAAGAAAACCTCAGACCGAACTGTTTAGTTTTTAAGATCCCTTCTCCCAGATTTAACGGAGCAATCTGACCAGGACATTTTGGGGGTTACAGAGAGAAAACTATATTCACCCGTTCTACCAAGGGACATCAAACTTTTACTGAACACGTATCATGTTCCGAAAGCTCCAGGCGTCCCTTGCCATAAGCAACCCCCCAGGAAATAATGTTCTTACCATCACCCCCATTCGGAGGCGGCAGCTTTCCTGCTGCAGCTCTGGGCAACCAAGACACCATCTCCCGTCCAGCACGGATTTGTACCTTTGCTTTGTGTAGAGCAAGACCGAGCGGGGGCCGCACACGGAAGAGGACCAGACACCTTCAAGCTCCTACGGGACTCACTTTGTAGTCCCAAAGGTGAGGACAGCTCTCCAGAGACAGTGTCTGGTTCGGGCAATGGCCCGGGCTGCTTCTGCGTTGGCATCTACCCATGCATTGCTGGCTGGAAGGTGGGTAGGAGAAAAGAGGATGCCTCTTGTGGGGTCTACCGGCACCTTGCATGGGCGGGGCTCCCCATTAAGAGCCCCTGAGCACCTCAAGAGGCATTTATGCCTATGCTAGCAGACTTTCTGGTCCTGTTGAAATGCAACTACCATGTACCAGGAAGAAATATTTTCTGCGATTACATTTTTTTTAATGTTTTTTAATTATATTATGTTAGTCACCATGTACATCCCTGGTTTCTGATGTAAAGTTCGATGATTCATTAGTTGTGTATAACACCCAGTGCGATTACATTTTTAATAACGCCTTACGCGGACTATATCACGTGAAGCCATTGGGTTCCCAAAGTACTGAGCTGGTACGTCAACCGCAGAGCCAACACGAGTGGCCCTGTGATTCACACATTCCTGCCTTTTGCTCTTCCTCTTTAAAAACACTCTGAGAGAGAAAGTATTTCTCAAGAATTGGATTTGTCTAAAGGTCTGCATGTTCGTTTATTACAAAGCGAGTCCAGATGCTAAATTTTCATCATTCCCTTCTCCTATTTTATTTTATTTTATTTTTTTAGCTTTTGGCTTGAGTTGACCTCCCTGCCTCCACCTTTAGTTCCAAAATCACATCCAAAACGTACACACAGAAAATAATTTAACGAGTTTTCTCTTCCTAAAGTATTTTCGTGATCTCAGATGTCAGTGCCGTCGTCCTAAATTTATGTATTTTCGCAAAGAAAAATATATCATCTTACAGGCACAGGAAGATAGACTTAGAGTCAGATAAAAAAAGAGACCCACCCCAAAAGCCAGAGGAATGAAGAAAACAGACTCTCCTCTCTCTGGTCACTTAGAAATGCATTCAGTTATTTTTATGGCTTCTTTGAGCCAACTTACAATGACGGAATGCAAGTGATATTCCAGTTGAATAATTACAATTCTAAGACTTGTGAAGTCTGTGAAAGTCACGTGTCTTCGATCTAGCGCGTCCCAAGTCATGTTCTCCTTCAGCTCGCTCAACTGTCCTTGTTTGCAGTCACATGACAGTGCTCATCCCCACTCACGTCTGAAATACTGGCTCCCAGAGCAAAGGTCTTCAAGCTCGGGTCTGGCTCAGTCCTTCTAGGCTCCTCTTTGCGTGCCATCTGGGTGTCTAAACATCGACTGATCTGCTTTTGTTTTCCCCCCTTATGTTCAGTTGCATGGTTGGCAGCTGTGATTACCACCTTGCAAACACTCTTAGCTCAGAGATTCTCACTCTGACGGTGGAACTCCACAGTAACCCTGCCTAAACCCAATCTGGAAATGCAGCTGAGCTGGGTGTGACTGGAGGGAAACCACACCTTCATGCCCATTTCTGTGTGGTACCGGTCTCCTCACACCCTTGCCTCAGGACACTTCTCATCCCACTTTCTAAAATCATTCTTTTCCATCTTGTCCCCTTTTCCCTAAAACCCCAATATGCCTGCTGCAGTCTGAGCCAATGATCTCACCTTAAACCTTAACAGAAAACATTAATTCCGTCAGCCGGCATCAACCAGTCCTTCCCTTTATAAATGCACCATTCCCCTTGCAATGGCGTCTACCTTCTCTCTGTCGCCTCCAATTCAAATGGAAGAAGAGTCTGAGATGACTAATGTTGATGTTTCTGTCTTCATCTCCAGCCCCTGGAAACTCCTGCAGGGCTGGTACACACTGTTTGTGGCACATCTCCTTGGTGGCACCCATCTCCAGGGTCAGCTGGTGTCCCTTTTCCTGTGCATGCAGGCAACGTTCCACCGACAGTGCTTGCTGCCACACATGTTCACGTCAGGGTTTGCGCAAAGCTCAGATTTTGCAGGGAGGTGATGGCGACTGCCCTCTGGCTTATCCACAACTAACAGGAATGGGTTTGGGGCATGGATGTCCCACATCTGGGGGACCAGTCCTGATATCCGTTCTACAAGAATGCTGACAGAGTCCCCAGTGGCACTGAAGCCCAGCTGTCCCTTTGTCACTTTTCTTCCCTTCCTGTCTCCCTCATCCAGTTTCTTGGGACAACCTCCAAAATAAACTAACTCATCCAGGTCTCTGGCTGGGGCTCTGTTTTTGATGGAAGCAAGACTTAAGACAGCCTCCTCAATGGAAAACACCTCCTTTTCCACCACAGAGAACAAAAACCTCATCATTCCTCTGAGAGTGAGAAAAGGCTTACCTCCAACAGAAAGCCTGGGAAAATCTTTCCTTGAGGTTTAGAACTAGGAGCTGGGCACCATCCAATCTTCCTCCACGCCCTACCTCCAATCCCTGGTAACCACCTTTCTACTCTGTCTATGAGTCTCACTTGTATTTAGATCCCACATGAAAGTAAGATCATACAGGATGTGTCTTTCTCTCTGATTTCACAAAATGTCTTCCAGGCCCATCCATGTTGTCACAAGTGGCAGGATTTCCTTCTTTATCGTGCCCAAATAATATTCTATTGTGTACATGGGCCCCATTTACTTCATCCATTCCTCCGCTGATGGGCACTTAGGTTGCTTCTATGTATTAGGTCTTGTCAATAATGCTGCAGTGAACATGGGGGTACAGATATCTCTTTGACATAGTGATTCTGTTTCCTTTGGATAAAATTCTGAAGGACGAAATACCCAAAAGTGGAATCACTGGGTTGTACGATATTTCTATTTTAAACTTTTTGAGGTACTTCCATGCTGTTTTCCAGAGTGGCTGTCGGGGGTTTGCATTCCCACCAACAGTGCACGAGGGTTCGCTTTTCTCCACGTCCTCACCAATACCTGTTGTTTCTTGTGTTGTTGATTTGAGCCATTCGGACCAGGGTGAGGTGGAATCTCCTTGTAGTTTTGATTGGCACTTTCTTGATGCTGAGTGACGTGGAACTTCTTTCCATGCGTCTGTTGGCCATCTGGATGTGTTCTTTGGAGAAATGCCTGTTCATGCCTTCTGCCCATTTTTTATTTGGGTTATTTACTTTCTTGCTACTAAGTTGTGTGAGTTCAGCTCATCTTTCTTGATGCTATTAGTTTTGAAACCCAAAAGTGCAATAGTGTGCAAATGACCTCTTAGTAGGTCACCGACAGGACAGCATGGATGCGAAATAAGGGTTGTCCTGGACACAGGTGCTCACAGCTAACCATTTCAGCCCAGGCCATCTGGGAGTTCCAATGGGGAACTCAGAACAACCTTGGGGAGAGTGCCCTGATAGAATAACCGATCTTAAATTAAAGATGTAGCTGGATCCTGAGAAACTGTTTAAAACTGGCAAGCCACTTAGGTGTTATATCTTTGTTAACATACTGAAAATCAAATTGGTTAGCAATGGTCTGTAAAAAACAGACTCAGAGTCGCAATAATTAGTTGAACAGCCAGAGAATTGGTTTTCCAGATTTCTTAACCTGCTGCACAGGGACTCCAAGATTCAGAGAGAGTCCATATGCATTTTCAATATTATGAAATGTTTCTCCTTCTGCTAAGTATTACCTAAGCGTAGAGGAAGCAGAATTAGAATTCTTTTGGGAAACAGGTGTACATACTATTATAAGTTTTTTCATCAGCATCTCTCCCCCATGATTGTTCTTACTTTCCATGGAATTTATGGAGAGCTGAAATGACTTTCACCTCAAGATCATAAAATATGTGTCAAAAAGAGGACTGGCTTTTACCAGTTGACAAGGACTTCCACACAAGAGGAATCGGTAAAGAAGGTCTCTTTTGGCAACTGGTAATAGTTTGTTGACCGTCTTAAATCAAGATATTCTTGGGGGCTTCGTGTCTCCCAATGGTGAATCCAGGTGGGATATCCAGACCTAAAACCAAAATCACTAACTTGAGAAGTTATGGATAATTCCATCTGTGTGTGTGTGTGTGTGTGTGTGTGTGTGTGGTTGGGTGTGGGTGTGTGCAGGTGGGTGTGTACATCTGAGATCTAGACTAAGGAAGTAAATGGAGCAGGGACAGTAATATATATGGTGAAAATGTTTGTTATGGACCCAATTGTGTCATTTCCCAAATTCGTATGTTGAAACCCTCGCCACCCAGGACCTCAGAATGGGGCTGTATCTGACAATGGGGCCTTTAAAGAGGGGATTAAGGAAAAATGAGGTCACTAGGATGCATTCTAAACCCATGCGATTGGGGTCCTTATAAGAAGAGGGGTTGAGGACACAGACAGCACAGAGGGATGACCCTGTGAGGACACAGGGGGAACACGGGGTCTGCACACCAGGGAGGGAGGCCTCAGGAGGAGCCAGCCTTGGCCCCGCCTGGATCTCAGACTCCTGGCCTCCAGGACCTTGAGAAATAAACGTGTGTTATCTAACCACCCGGTCTGTAGTATTTTGTTGTGGAAGCCTTAGCTGTTGGATACCAAACCACCATGTCAACGAGGGTCAGGATCTTGCCATTAATGAAGCAATCCAGAGGAGGAACACTGTCCATGTTTACTGTTTCGGCTTCCCGACATCACAGGCACGCAGGGTCAGGAAAAGCAAGTTTTCTTTAGCGTTTCAACTCTACCCTCCACAGGAAACATAGTTTCAAAAGGAGAACGGATGTAGGAGGACAGGATAGATGTACCGTTCCATTGCATTGTTAACGTTGGTCGATTTCGTTATGTTCCTGTTGCTACATTATTTACATGGAACGCAGGGACGAAAAAAACCTATTTTTTCAACATGAAATGCCGATTACTCATTGAGTATTTAACAACATGACTCAGAGGTCCCTTTGTACCGCCCTCCAGTTATGCTTTGGGACGTTCTCTTTAGGAGGACTGACAGCTCGAAAACCAATTTAATGCTCAGAATCTAGTCTGTCTTACCTGGGATAACTTTTCACTGAAAAAAAAAAAAAAGAGAGAGACACAGAGAGAGAAATGTGAATTGCGTAGGCAGGAAATAACTGGCGAGGTTATTTACAAACTCAAGGAACTGATGCATACATTGCAACACTGTCCCCTTTATGTGCATTGATTCCTGACTTTTAAACTTGGGATTCCAATTTATATGCCATGCAAGTAACATAAATCAGAAAATATAAACCATCAGCGTTGCACATGGGAAATTCAATATTTAGGGGAACGATACAAGGTGGTTACAAAAAACTATTTTCCATATTTAGTCTCCTGTTAGAAAGGGCTCACTGGACTTTCCTGACGTGTATTTGAAATTCCATTCACTGCTCTCCAGGGTGCAAATTTTTACACGTACAGGTTTGCATGCCAAATTTCTACGCAAAGAGAAATAAGCATTAAAGAGACTCCACCAGAGCACAGAATTAAAGGCAGGCCTTGGAAGGCTGGTGATTTACGGACTCACAGCGGCTCAGAAGATGGAAATACACAATCACGATTGCACAGACATGCACACAGACTTAAAGTGAATATGGATCATGTTCGCTTTGGGGCAAGAGAATTCCACCTTTAAGAGTAGATTTGTTCAGTCCGTGGCTCAGACAGCTCACCATTGGGCAATACTGCCTTATACACGCAGGTCTGACAGGTGTATGGGCCTGTGCTCTTACTATGGGAACGAGCCAGCTTCTCCTCTGCAAATCCTTATGAACTTAGAAGGAAATCACAATCAGTTAAAAAAAAAATCCATGGTGTCCATCATAGAAAATAAAAATCACCTGATACTGGGGGAAATTCTTTCCCATGGGTCTTGGTTGATTTAGTAGAAATATCCTGGAGAATGCCCTGATGTAAGCACACGATGTGTTTCAGAAGCTCCTTGTTTTCACGGTCCCAGCACAAGTCACCGTCATGGAGTAGACGTGGTACTGGGGAGACATTCCTCGAAGATGCCAGCACGTTGACCTCTACAAGCTGATTTCCCTTAAACTCCAAACCTTTCCATCGATATGAGTTGACGGGAGGGTATAATTTAATCTGTATAGAAAAGCCAATTGAGTACATGACCCTCAGGCAATCCAGGGCACATAAGACACAGAATAGTGGCAAACACCGATTTTCCTGCCTGAATTCATTTATTTGCTTACGTTTCTTTAACTCATGTATTAATTCACGTGGTTCATTCATTGGCATCATCTACCAATATTCCGCTTTGCCCGCAGGGGCTGTCAAGAAAAGGTCACTACTTTCAACACGGAAAATCGAAGACAAACAATCAGAACTTGTCTTGCCTTAAAAGCAAGCTCCACATTCTAACATGGTTGATTTTACCGGGTCAATGTCTGGCTGGAAAAAAAAGAAAAAAATCCCTCTTTGACGGAGATAAAATGACTTGGCTGCGTTCCATCCTCCCCGCGGGATTGGAATAGATATTTCTGCAAGAACAGTCTTGCAGCTTTCATGTGAACTGTGGGCGGAACTTTTTTGTTTAAAAATAGTGGGATAAAGTGAAACAGGCTGCTTGTTTTTTTTATATGCCCTCACTGCAACGTCTTCTTGTAACACGAAAGACCTGAGAAGCATATCCACACACAGACGTGTGCACACAACGCAGAAAACGGGTGTGCATCGTACGTACACGCACACATAGATGCGCTGAATCTCTCGTTGGCTCTGGGTTTTGTCTAGAACCAGTGAGAACCAATGAGGCCCATGTAGGTGTAGCAGCAAACTTGGGTCATTTCTCTTTTTCGGGTAAAAATCAAGAAAAGAGTGTAGCATCCTGACAACGCTCTGCACCTTCTTTTTTTTTTTTTTTAATTTTATTTATTTATTTGAGAGAGACAGAGAGCGCGTGCACACACGAGTGGGGGAAGGGCAGAAGAAGAGGGAGAAGCAGACTCCCTGTTGAGCAGGAAGCCCAACGTGGGGCTCCATTCCAGGACCCCGAGATTGTGACCTGAGCCGAAGGCAGATGCTTTACCGACTGAGCCCCCCAGGAGCCCCTGATCTGCATTCGTCTAAGAAAGTGACTTTTATCACTTTGGGATCCACAGTGAGCAGAAGATTAGAGATGAGCTCTGGGTGAGTGGGGTGTTGGTGTCAGCCTCAGGTCACCAGGACAGCCCCTTGTCCTTTGACCTCTGCCCTCGGTTGCCCAACGAGCCTGAGTCTCTCACATGTCCCCCCACAGTGACCCCTTGGCCTTCTTTGCTCCGACTGCTTCCTAGGATGGAGGGACTCGTGCTCCTGATTGCCTAAGGGACCCAGTCCAGGAAGGACGCCAAATTCTATACCTGAGGCATTTGCCAATGTCTGTGCTGTTGCTACTCTCACTTACCCCGTGGGAGCTCCAACTTGCTAGCACCTCACGCACACACGACGTCTGTGGGTCTGTCTGCTCTGTCCTCGTACAGAACAGAGGGCCCCAAACTTGGGTGCACATCGGCATCCAAGGGGAGCTTTCAGAGGTCCCAACGCCCAGTAATCATCCCCGGACAATGAAGTGGACTATCTAGTGTAGGTCCTGGGCGTCAGTGTCTTTAAAGATCTCTGCAGGATTCCAATGCGCGATTAAGTTTGCAAACCTTTGCTGCAGATATGAAGCCGTTAATGAATCAGCTCGTTGATTCATTACAACATTTTTAAAAAATGCCGGCTTCTTGCCGACTCTGATAGGTCTGAATGCTCCTGGTTACGCTAAAGGCCTTTGTAAAAATGTATCCCCCAGGCCCCTGGAAGCATCCTTAGGAAAGCAACGCGGCACACTATTACAAACACGAAAGATCCGCCTGGAGGTCAACATTAAATCTGGGACTTCGCATCAATTCATATACTAGCTGCATGGTAATTTGTGTAAACTCCATGGTTTTAAATCAGAAAACTAACTGATGGTGACTCCTTGTCATTGCATATTGGTCCAAGCCCATAGACCACACAAAACCAACGGTCCATGCAATGTACACTGTGCGCATTCAGACATACCACGGTCCACACCCGTGGACCCCACAATACAAAGAGTGAATCCTCGTGGACACTGTGGACTTTGGATGATTACAATGGCCCATGTGGGGTCATCCTTTGCAACTCATGTTCCATCTTGGGGGGGGGGGGATGGGGAGAGGTTGTACGTGTGTTGGGGACTTGAAGCTGTAGAGGGATTTTCTGCACTTTACTCTCGATTTGCTGTGAACCTAAAACTAATCTTGAAACATAAAACTTAAGGAGCTCCTGGGGGGCTCAGTCGGTGAAGCGTCTGCCTTCGGCTCAGATCATGATCCCAGGGTCCTGGGATTGAGCCCCACATCAGGCTCCATACTCAGCGGGGAACCTGCTTCTCCCTCTCCCTCTGCTGCTCCCCCCACTCATGCTCTCTCTCTCTTCTGTGTCAAATAAATAAAATCTTTTTTAAAAAAAGACTTAAAAATGCCAATTTGCCTCATGCCAATTAAATATTTTCCTCCATTTGTCATGACCTTAGAAATAGCAGTTGTAGAAAGAGTTGACCTTTTCTTTTCATTTTTTTTAAGAGTTGACCTTTTCTATTATTACTATTTTTTTAAAGCTTGAATCTTTTAAATCAGCCGAGTTGCATCCCAGGCACTGGGTTCTCAACTTGGCCTCTATATACTGGGTGAATTTTCTTCCCAGCCCTGCTCCCCAAGAGGGAGAACAGTGTGGGGTTGCACACTGTGTCATTAATACCCACCCAATAAAGCAAGGCCTGGCCGGCTGGTCGACCTCAATTCTTGAGACGTTGTCTCTAATCAACCATCTTTGCACCTTGTTGGGCTTTGGACAGGATTCACTCAGATGCCATATGCCAGGGACTCTGCCCAAGGTAGGCATACAAATTTTCCTCATTTGTGTGTTTGCTAGGGTTTGAGATGCTGCCCATGGCTGCATGAAGTGAGTCTATTCTTCTGTCGCAGAGCCCTACCCAAACCAAATGTAGACATCCCCTTTTCTGCTAATGCTGATGGGATTCTGTATGTCAGCATACACAAACCACCCCTTTCTCATGTCCTACGGCCTCCACGGGGTCCCTGAAATACTGTCATGGCAGCAGTTGGAAAAACAGAATACCACTGACTGTTGAATAACACGAGTTTGAACTATATGGGTTCACATATATAGGAATTTTTTTCAACAAATATAACACAGTCCTGTAAATGCAATTTCTTTTCCTTATGATTTTCTCCTTCTTAAAAAAGATTTTATTTATTTATTTGAGAAAAAGAGAGAGAGAGAGAGCATGGACAGAAGGAGAGTGAGAGGGAGAAGCAGACTCCCCGCTGAGCAGGGAGCCCGACACAGGACTTGATCCCAGGACCCTGGGATCATGACCTGAGCTGAAGGCAGACACTTAACTGACTGAGCCACCCAGGTGCCCTTTCCTTATGATTTTCTTAATGACCTTTTCCTTCCTTTAGCTTACTTATTGTGAGAACACAGTATATAGTACATAAAACATACAAAATACGTCTGAATCGACTATGTATGTTCTCGATAAGACTTCTAGTCAACAGTAAGCTATTGGTAATTACATTTTGGGGGGAATCAAAAGTTGCATGTGGGTTTTCAACAGTGCAGGAGTTGGCACTCCAACCATGGTGTTGTTCAAGGGTCACCTGTACCAAGGACACATAAACCAGGGATAGAACCAGAAGTCAACAGTTGATGAAAGTTAGTTTCCTTTTCAAATTAATGAGCCCATCTGCTCTGGAGAAGGAATGCCACGTGCTGTTTGCTCATTAAATGCCTCACTCCGTACTAGGTGTTTTGAACCTGAGTCCTGGCAGCTGAAGAAAACAGATCACAACATGCTTCCCTGCCTGGGGTCATTGCCCGAATCCAGTAGCTACGAGGATTCATATGATTTGAGGCAAAAAATGCATCGTGGAGAGTCCTCACCCTTAGAATTCCACAGTGTAGACATGAAACAAAGCTAAGTAGGCGAACCGCATTAAAATGAATTTGTTGCCATGAACTAAACAAGGAACATCTTTGAACATACGAACTCCGCTGTGTGAGCTACCCGAGTACATTCTTTGCTTTTCAGTATCATCAGGAGGAGCCAGAAGGAAAACTCCTGGGGGACAGAGTTTCCTGTTTAACTTTCCTGGCCAAGACAGGCTTTCTGGTAGCTCACTCTTTAAATAGCTCTGTAGTGCAGGACCCGTATCCGTCTCCATCTGTTCATGGGTAGTTGCCTCTTCCGGGCCAGGCATGGAGCTCGGTGATAGGGATTAGGACGTGAACACAACCAGACGCACATGGTCGTGGAGCCTGCAGCGTGGTGGACGCAGACAGTAATAAAACAGTCTAGGGGATGCATCATGACAGACCGTGGTAGGTGCCATGATGGACACATAGAGCGTTCTGCAGAACGTGTAACAGAAGGAGTGGGTTGGTCTAGGAGGTCAGACATGGATCCTCTCCTCTAGGGTCTACGTGGAAGAGATGGTCCCTCCAAACATCTCCAGCAGTGCAAGGGGAGAGAGCCAGGGTGGCTGGAGGGCACGTGGAAAGGGGACACAGGGGAGACATGCAAGCAGGGACAGAGGGAGGGCCAGGGCTTACAGTCTTGTGCAGCATGTCAAGGATAACGTCCATTGTGGGAGCAATGGCCAGCAGCTGGAAGGGGTAAAGAAGCAGGGCTGTCCCTACTGGAGGGGCATTTTGGCAATGTCACTCTGACTGCAGGGTAAGCAATAGGGATGGCAACTGTAGCCACTCAAGGAGCAGATAAAGTGTCTGGGTGAGAGTCGATGGTAGTTTGCACCAGATTGACCATGACAGCCATGCGGAGATGCAGACAAAGGATGGCCACCCACGAAGGCCGCCGATGGGTCAGACCAGGCGGCATGGAGACCTCCAGGTCCCCAGCACATGGAACTGGACCCACCAGGCTGGAGCAGGAGCTTGCTTCTTGGTCTTGATGAGTTTAATGAGATAAGAGAGGACATGCTGAGGACAAGCTGGAGGGTTTTTAAACCTCGAACTAAAATCATTAATATGCAGAAATATTAATAGGCACCTATCTTCCTTTTAATGCCATGGTCAGTTGCCGAAAAGCAGCCTTTTTCCCCCTGCCTTTTCTCCTTCTTTTTTCTTCCTTTTTTTTTTAATGTTCCAAAAGTCACCAAGTCAAGGGAAAGCAGAACACCGTTCCTGAAAATATGTGTTCATGATTCCAGTAACGAAGATCCACAAGGAGTCAGAAGGCAGATTGCTGCCCCCCTCCTCCCCACAATCTGTTCAGTGGGAAGCAGCTGTGTTCTCCTGGTCAGAAATGCGTGTTCAGCAAATGTGATTTCCATGCCTCGCCTGCTGACCAGGCTGGATGGCTTTGAAGGCTCTCTCGTCCAGATAAGGGCCCCCCTCCTCGGTGGGAGGGTGCAGGGTGTGGCTAGCAGCCAGTCCCCCTGGGGGGGAGGTGGGGGACAGGAGACAGCTGGCATCGTCCAGGAATCCCGACGGGAGGTGATGCACTCTTCCCGGAAAGAAAATCGGGATGGGATTTAATACCCTGGTCTCCTGGTCTCCCGGAGACCACAGGAAAGGTTGTCAGAGAGAGCCAGGCTGCTGCCTGGGGGAGCGCGTTTCTGGACAGGAAGCTGGAAGCTGGCCTCCCACGCGGTGGACAGAGCCTGGAGCGGGGGAAGTAGCAGCTACGGGAGGAGCTGAGGCCGCGTGAGGACTGGCGGCCAGAGGGAGAGCGGAGCCACTAGTCAGGGTGCCCGGGGTCCCTCCCTGACTTCCTCTCTCTGCCTGTTCACCTTGCTTTCCCTCCTCTGCCCCACAGCCTCCCCTTCCTGGGCCCATCGTTTCCCCCTCCCTGCTCCTTCCTCCCACACCATTTCCCCAAAGACCTGCCTCCCCTCTCCTCCCGTCCCCCACTCCCAGAGAAGGACTTTGCCTTCAGCGGACTGACACTTTGTTCTCTTTTCTCCCACGGTCTCTTCCAAGGCACATTGGCTCTACATCCAAGACCCTTCGGCCCTGCAAACAGAGGTGCTCCTCTGCAACCTTCCAGAAGGGGACAGCTGAGCACAGTGTGATCTGAAGAAATGTTCTGGGGGACTTGATGGAGCCATGAAGGCGGCCGCCCACCTCCCCCAGACGCAGGGGACCCAGGATGGGCCTCCCTGTGACGGTGACTTATGCCAGGCAGATTTTTACATTGAGATGCATAGTGCTGCTTCTGCAGGTCAATAAAAGGTTAAGAGGATGAGATGATGAATCCCTTGAGCGAAAGCCAGAGCTCAGAGAGCTTGACTCAGTGAGCAATCGATCTCAGGGCTTTAGGACACAGCTCTGAACAGCCACGTCCACCTGTGTGTTGGTGTCTTAGGGTCACCGCAACGAAGCAACAACATTTTCATCTTCTAGCAACCACAGACTGGGGGGGATTATACACCAAACACTAATTTCCCACCATCCTGGAGCCTGGGAGTCTAAGATCCAGGCGGGGCCAAGGTTGGGAGTCTGAGATCCAAGTGGGGCAGAGGCTGGTTTCTCCTGAGGCCTCTCTCCTTGGCGAGTAGATGGTGGTCTCTCCATCACACCACTCATACCTGTCCACATTGGCTACATACTTGAACTGGATAGTGCCCGTCTTTCAAGGTCTTTCAATGTCAATGAGAACCGAGATAGCTTACTTGAATGTATTTGTTTCATGCTTCCCCATTTCCAATTTTCAGCTTGGATTCATGATCTTTATTTTTTAAGGTTTTATTTTAATTCCTCTATGGCTAACAAAAATAAACTCATAACAGATGAAGGGCCTAAAGGTGAGACCTGTAAATTCCATAAAAATTCTACCAAAGCGCATGGACCATAATTTCTCTGACATTGTCATTGCAACATGTCCTCAGATGTGTCTCCTGAGGCAAGGGAAAGAAAAGTAAAAATAAACTATTGGGACTACATCAAGATAAAATGCTTCTGCACAGCAAAGGAAACAATAGACGCAACTAAAAGACAACCTACCTAGTGGGAGAACATGTTTGCAAATGACATACCTGATAAAGGGTTAGTATCCAACATATATAAAGAACATATAACAACTGAACACCACCAACAAAAAACCCCCAAAACCTCAAATAATCCAATCAAAAATGGGCGGAAGACATGATCTTTAAATCATATAAAGCTTTATTTTAAAACAATGGCTTAAAGGGTTTTGAAGCTATGGCACAGAGAGCTCATGCAAGGAGTTTCAATTTTTACAGATTAGTAGACTTTGTGTATCTCATTTCCCATTAGCAATAAAAGTGCCGTTTGTTAGTAACTTGTAACAAATACTCATTGGATCAAGTCTTAGTAACAGCAACTGTCCAGTCACTTAAAGGATTCCAGAGTAAAGCAGAAAGGTGATCAAGAATTATGACTCCCAGGGAGCCTGGGTGGCACAGTGGTTAAGCGTCTGCCTTCGGCTCAGGGCGTGATCCCGGCGTTATGGGATCGAGCCCCACATCAGGCTCCTCTGCTATGAGCCTGCTTCCTCCTCTCCCACTGCCCCTGCTTGTGTTCCCTCTCTCGCTGGCTGGCTCTATCTCTGTCAAATAAATAAATAAAAATCTTTAAAAAAGAAAAGAATTATGACTCCCTTGAATGGGTTCATGGAAACTCATGAGTCATGAGCCCTTTTGATACACAAAGAACATAAACATGAACAGGGTACCCTTTTTAGAGCATCCTAATAAAGTACAAAATCAATTGAGTTCAAACCCCACATATATTTTACATTTTTGTCAAATTTGCCTAGCCACCAATATAGGGTGAAGTGTTTATTAGGTCCAGAGCAATAAGCCAGGCAGATAGGACAACACACACACACACACACACACACACACACACACAGGACTCATTGCTCCAGGCGACATGCCATTTTAGGTTGCAAAGAAAATATCCCGCTTGTGGAATAAGGTTTCCTGCTTCAAAAGAAGCCATTGTGAGTTGGAGCACGGCATCTACTGGAGGTGAGATATGGCGGGCGTCATCTGGCACCTTATGTTTGCAGCTGGCATCCCTACAAAGATTCCATGCTTGGCTCTAATCAGCAGATTATCTCCGTGTCTAGACAGTGAGTTAGGCCTGGCAAAGGGTTGGCTTTGGTCATGCAGATAGAGGGGGCTGACGAAGTCTACCAAAGGTCTTTGAGTACAGAGCCCGGGCACTGCTCCGTTGCACAGAGGATATGACTTACCGCACATGAAATGCCTTTTGGAATTCCAATGGGTGCATCGGCTATCTCCAACGAAAAACCTCCCACGTATTATTTACCTAAAACCCTGCTTGCTGAGATCATTTTTGGCAAAAGCAATGGATTATGATAAATCATTATTTCCTGGTCTCCATATTGCTGGTCATTTTTGTTTCCATGTGTTATTCTACCATTCCCTGGGGGACACTTTCATGTCCTAATGGTCTACCTCCTTCTGCACACAAATCTTAAATTATCTCATGGCTTCAGCATCTCGTTCCTAGGTTTTGTTCGCATGTCTGGAATAGTAGAGATATAAAAGAAAGAACTAATTGTCCGGTTGGTAAAAAAAAAAAAGAAAAAAAAAATAAGGAGAAACACGTGAACCGAGTCCTCCGTTGTAAAGAAGCAAAATGCTATAAAAGCATCACGATAATATTGCTAGAATGTTGTCTGTGTGCTAAGCCCTGTGCTAATTGCTTCGCAGACATTATCTTCCTGAAACCAGTGAGTCAGGATGACTGTGATTACCCAAGTGGGAGCTGGAGTCTGAACTCAGCGTTTGGCTTCAGCCCTTGAGTTCTTAACCGCTAGTCTACACAACAGAGCATTTCAGGGCTCCGCATAATCATTATATGTCGGTTTTATTCTTCTTTTCACATCAGGATCTTGGAGTTCTTTCAAAGTACAAATAAACGGGAATTTTTTTGGGGGGGGAAACAGAAACTTTTTGCTAGAAAAAAAAATTTTTTTTTTTTTTGCTTTTTCTATTTAATCTTTGTCCAAGCAGAAGATTATAACTGAGGAAAAATGGTGAACTCATTGAAGCAGGAATAGCTTATTATGCGTAAGAAGATACTAAATACCCTTGTGACTTTGTTCCAACACAAACCGGGAGTGTGGCTGTAGGAGAAGCCAGTTCTCAGCCACCCCCATCCTCTGAATTTGGAATTGATGACTTCTGTCGAGGTACGTTTCACTGGCGGTTTCTATAAGGTGCCAACGGATATTTCTCAATGTGAAACTTCCCGACCAGAGAATCTGGGCAAATCTGTTTCTCATGTTCTCCCGAAGCCCTCGTTGCTGTCAAAATGCATTTCTAGAAGTACTAGAAGTACAGAATTTGGGGCAGTCCTGTGTTTTCTCCACGTTGCTCAGTTGCAAAAGGGGCAACATGGTTTGAAGCTCTAGGCTTGTCTTCTCTTGGCCCCTAGCTGTTTTACGTTTCCGTGACGCTGCACAGTGACAAATCTGCCGGGTCTTGCTGATGGTCTCAGGAGGAAGGAGGGTTCAAGCCGATGGTGCTGTGTGGTTCTTTAGGAAATTAGTTTTGTAAGAAAAAAAAAAGCCAAAAAACACATATTTAGAACTAATAATAGTGTCTTTCAGATGAAGCGGCGTGGGTGTGTCAAGAAAGGCAGATGGTGGCGTCATCCCAGCGGACAACATGACTTTGTCGGGGTTTCTTGTCTAGGCTGGAGCTCCAGCAGAGCGCTGGTCAAGCTTCTGTTTCAAGAGCCCAGGGGAGTGCTGGTCAGCCATCTGTCTGTCTCTCTTCCCTTCTCCCTCATGTGCCCTGTTACCTCCCACCTTGCCATGAGAGTGCCTCCTTCTACAGGCATGAACAACAGCCTCTTTCCAAAGGAGCAACAGAACGAATGCATCTGTGATCGAATTTCTTGCATTTGGAGCCCTTTGGCCTTTAGGACAGAAAGAACACATTTGTGATTGAATTTCTTGCATTTGGACCCCTTTGGCCTTTAGGACCTGATGTTTTTTGGATCACTCAAAGTTCCTCGGATCACAGATGCTAGGATGGTGGAGAATGGAGTGCCCGAAACTGGGAAGCTGGTTCTCGGGTCATGGTTCCTTGAGTCTACTCAGTGTTAAGGTGAACAGAATGTTCTAAGTTCTCAGGGCACGAGATCTTATTCTCCTCTTCTGGAAAACCCAGGTATCTCTGTTAAATCTACAGTTTTTCAATCCTGACTACATATGAGAGTGACCTGGGGAGTTGAAGAACCGATGCAGGGCCAGATTCTGCTCTGAGAGATTCTGCTTTCATGGGTCTGCTTCTCAAAGTATGGTCCCCTGCACCAAAGCATTGCCTGGGAGACACTGGAAATGCAGAATTGGGGGGTCCACTGCAGACCTGCTACCAGAAGCCAGAATCTACACTGTAACAAGATCCCTGGGCCATTCATATGCACATTAAAGCTTTAGAAGAACTGGTCTAAAAGGATTTCTCAGATCCTTATATTTTGGCTCTCCTCACTGCAAAGCAGTACACACAATACCACGTACACTGAATTACAAAGTACCAATTTTATATTAAAAAGCTCTTACCAGGCTTCCAAGACACACACTCACTCCAGAATAGTCCACGTACTTCCAGATTACAACTACACTTTAAACTTTTTAAAGATTTCTTTCACAGAGATTTGCTCTCACAATCCTTTAACTTAATGCAGGATAAATTATGAGCCAAAAAGGAATCTTAAACCTCTTTCAAAGTAAACAGTATTGAGAAAGAGTCCTACAACAGCTCATCTTTTTTTTCCCCCTAAACCAAAGCTAAACCCCAAAAGAGCATCTGCTCTAATTCCAGGGCACCATGTGGAATCTTACAAACAAATTATACGTTAACAATTTGCAACCACAAATTCCCAGATGATCAGTAACTGGGAGAGTTCCTTACAAAGAATTAAAAAAAAAAAAAAAAGAAAGAAAAGAAAAGGAGAAAGAAAAGGAGACATTCTTCCGGCTCAGGCTTTATTTTTTAATTTGGAAATTGGCTTCCTTTTTCCATTTAGCTTCCAAGACGTGGAGCAACTTCGCGGATGGCCACTTGCCATCTGCTTCATTGAATTTGAAACGCCTCTGATCAAATTATATTTTGACCACCACGTTTCCCTCCTTTTAATCTGCCTCCTTAGTGACAGTTAAAATGTGCGTGTGCTAGAGATGGCTGCAATTTTCAAGGGCTTTGCCCAAATTATATAAGTCGATGCAGTTGGCTTCTCTTTATTAAGCTAAAAAAAATTTTTTTTCCCCTTCAGGCACTGACATGCCACAGATCATGGTTTATCCTCTTTTTTCATTAATCTGTCTTGCACGTGTAATCGATATTTGCCACATGCATCATTCCTTTAAAACGTGTTACATTTTGCATCGATGGTGTATTCTGTTATAGCAAAATCATGGCACATTTTTTTTTCTGGGTTGTGCTCTCTATAAGAAGAGTTCAAGTGAAAATTTCTAAAAATGCCAACGCCCTCCCCCCCCCCCCCGCCCCATTTGGATGTAGTTGGAGTAAAGATCCAAAGGGTTTGAATACCATCAAAGGTTACTTCTGACTCCAGCACCAGGATGAAGAAGTTCCAGTCTTTGGAACGGATGTCACTTTTCTTTTCAAATGCTGCTCACGTAATTGTTTGCAAATGTGAGGAACATACTTTAGAAACACCCAGAAGGCACAAGGCGGGTGTGATCAAAGAAGAGTAGGATTAATACTTCAGTATCACATATGGAGATGGATTTTCAAAAATACATTCAGTCTGCATGTCTACTTTCAAAGGAAAGGCTCGGCTTCTGTGGGGACGATGGCCCCTCTTTGTCTGTGAGCATCCTGACCTTGACGAGGGACCCAAGGGCTGATGACCATGACTTGGCAACCAGGTTCGACCTCAGATGGGTACCACAGGGTCCCGAGCACGGTGTGATTTGCAGCAAGTGGGGGAAGTTCTCCCGCCCCAAGCAACCGACGTAATAACAAGAAGAAATAATAATGATGATGAACTTCTGATGATCAAGAGCCAGATTCTTGGTCTAAAGCCAACCTATTTATCATCTCTTACTTCTCAAAATGCAAATGGCCAGTGGTGGGGTTACCAGATTTAGCAAATACAGAATGTCCAATGAAAGGGGAGTTTCAGAATAATGACGGGTAATTTTTCAGTCGGAGTAGGACCCCTGAAATATGTAAGATATACTTACACACAAAAAATGATTCATCGGAAAATCTGATGGAACTGAGGTCTTGTAGTTCATCGTGCAACCCCACCATGTCCAGGGAACTCTGCACCTACACTGCCCCAGAGAGTGGGGGCATCCAGGACTGTGCCCCCCGAGGAGGAACACTGGGCTGCTGTCTGCAGATGTAGAGCTCCAGGTAGGAGGTGCCACGGGGACGGATTGACGGCCACGAGGAAGGAGAAAGGCATTCTGGGAAACTCTGCCCCATCCATCACTTGGTCCTGAGCCAGCCTTGCTGCTGGGACCATCCCAACAGATCGGCCCTACCTTCTCCCCTCGCTGAAGATACAGTGGCCCCAGAATGAATTCATGAGGACGTGCCAATGTCTGCTGGAGAGTCCTAAGAACAAATATGCATATCGACAACTTTATACCTCAACATCTCAAGCTCTCCTGTCCCCTAACACCCTGTGCCCCAACCTGTCCTTGAAAGAAGGTTACTCTTTCCTCTGTCATCCAGTGTTGCCTCACCAACCCGTGCTCTTCAGGTTCTTGGTGGTTTAGAAAACTAGAGTTTAAGGGGAGAAACAAAACGTTTCTATTCTTGCAAACACACACACACACTCTCTCTCTCTCAGAGTTTTGTTTCGTTTCTCTTTGCCATTCCATGTCTTCTTTCTTCCCTTTCCCCACAAAGCTAACTCAAAACCAATGTCATGTGGGTCCAAGCTGGTTTTGAGAGGAGAGTTGGACAATCAGTGCAGGAGGATTTAATATGAAATTGACTCACCCTCTCCCCCAGTGTGGAGAATCTCTGATTTACATGGAGCCCAGAAGTCTAGTGTGGAGATTTTTTCCTCTTCTTCATTTGTTATGTGCAGTACTTGGCTGGTACATGGTATTGCATTTCATTTTAATTCCTATCTGTCTATCTACCTATCTATCCATCCATTATCTATCTATCTATCTATCTATCTACCTATCTTTCTTTCTTTCTTTCTTTCTTTCTTTCTTTCTTTCTATCCATCCATCAATGCATCCATCCATCCATCCATCCATCCATCCATCCATCTATCCCTCCATCCATCCATCCATTATCTGTCATCTATCTACCTATTATCATCTATCTATCTATCTATCTATCTATCTATCTATCTATCTATCCATCATCTATCTATCATGCATCCATCTATCAGTCATCCTACCCATTGATCCATCTATCTACTCACCTACCCACATGGATTAACATGGTTATATCCACGCACTTAAGTCGCAAGATCCTTATTACTTTACCCTCACAAAAACACCCACACAGTCCCAAACCTAGATTTTGACCCTAGATTATTACCCAATTTTATTTTCATATAAACCAGTCCAAGCCCTCCGTTGAGTTGAGACAAGTGGGGCCAATATTCCCAACACATGCCACATCTATTCTCTGTGATAAGATTTTGATTTTAATCTAACATTCCTGACTGCAGAAATCATTACATTTGTTTTCTTCCCTTTTTTGAAGAAGGAGAGATTATGCTGCCCCAGAACATTGGTGAGGTCACTGCATCCCGGAAAAGCAAAGGTAGAGAAGCAGTAGTGACAAACCTACAGGTCCCTTCTACTAAGTATAATAACTATTATGGTTGGCATTATTGTAATTTTAAATGCTATGGAAGAGCCAATCTATCAGAAGAATCTACGTATCAATCTCTCAGAATCTATCCAATCTATGGAAGATCTGATCCATCAGATCTAGCCTGTCTATTGAAAGTTGCCTACCATGTCAAACATCTTGAATCCTCTTCCACCAGCCACTGTTGCTTTCCCAGCTTCCCGAGAACCCATCCTGGCTGGAGTCACTCTGCTGTCGTAAGACTCTTTCCAGCTCTCGGCATGCATGTTCAGAAGGGAGGGGGAGCCATCCTGGACCAATGGGGGGATAGAAACACATGGATAAAGAACTTCCCCTCTTGTCCTCCCGGTGAAGAGCCTTGAGATTATTTAAAATCCTCAGAGGACCTTCAGGTCCAGCTCCCGTTGCCAGCACTGATGGCTAAGTCACTAACGTGTCCTCAAATTGGCTTTCCCTCCTTCTCCCCTTCACCGCCCCCCCCAACTTCCTGAACTTGTGTTCCTGGCCCTCTATTCCCAACTAAATGACTTGCACAGAAGCCTTGGCCTCCGGCTCTACTCCGAGCGGTCCTCTGACGATTTCATGCCTACAAAATAAACTCTGGGCGTGATGAGGACAATCAAGAGAATGCACCGACTTCTTTGAAAGGAATCACTTGTGTTTTTCTCACGCCGACAAAATTAACATCATTTTATTAGATGATTATGAACTTTTTGGCAATCTGGTTTTTAATGACTTCCAGATGAAAGTCATTTAAAAAAAAGTGTGCCTTGATGAAGCATTTGGATTCTGAGAAAAAAGAAACATAAACTAGACAGAAAGGGACACCCCTCCACCTACACACACATGGTGTATCAACCTGACAAGGGGTTAATATCTAGACCATGCAAAAGATGTGTACTAAGATGAAGAGGAAATCCAACAGAAGATGGGGCAATGGATGGAGACCTTGTTCTTGGAAGGGAAAACCCAAATAGTGTCAGTGGAAGGAGTAGGCAGAGTGTGTCTCCCCCTGGAGAAGATGTCCACGTCCTGATCCCTGGAACCTGGGAATTTGTTACCTTTCATGGCAACAGGGAATGAAGGCAGCAGATGGAATTCAGGTTGCCGGGCAGGTGATATTAACCTAAGGAGATGGTCCTAGGTTTCCAAGGCGGCCCAATGGAACCACAAGGGCACATGAGCATGGGAGAGGAAGCACAAGACAGGGAACTAGAGAGGAGGCTGCATAGCAAGGCTTGACCCAACATTGCTGGCCTGCTTGCAAACCAAGAGAAGGGGCCATGAGCCAAGGAGAAGGGGCCATGAGCCAAGGAGAAGGGGCCATGAGCCAAGAGGTGCAGGCAGGTCCAAGGGATCACTTTGTATATTCAGAAGGGAAGAAGAGAGGACATAAGGGAGGGAAAATGGAAAGAAACATTTCCTCTTGCATATTTCAGGCAGTCCTATTTACTTAGCATTTTCCTATTTTGTCTGAGTGGACATGCATAGAGCTGCATGCTTCTGAAACACAAGACAAGCAAGACCCGTTTCAGCCTTTCACGCGGAGGACAGGAAACAATGGTGCAATCCTGGTTGGCTTAGCCACCTGCTGTCCTCAAACTGGGCCCACTGTTCTCAAACGATTTGGTTCAAACGATGTCTCTTTATCCCGTCACACGTTTACCGCCAAGCCTTCATCCCATCTATTGGTGGCCTTGGGACATAAAGAGATGGAGGACACATAGTTTGTGGACTTCTTCCCGTACGGAGGCAACATATTCCCTGCCTGCTCTTCTCTCCGTGATATTTCTTAGTAGAAGAATCATTGCCATGCTTCGTGCCAATTGCAAGATGCCCACTTGGCCCTTCCAGCATGATTCCTTCACATGGTTCCACAGAAGAGCCACAGTGCTACTCCTCACATCGTCCTCAGCAGCTCCTTGGTGTTTTCATGGTGTGGGACACGGGGTGGAGACACTGGCTAGCCTTGCGTAGCATCTAAACTTTTGTTTGCATTGCACATCTTGGGGGGTATCCCATGATTTTCGAGGTGGCTTCTCAGCACTGAACAACATGCATTCCTGAGGATGGAATTGCACAGAAAAAGTCGTCACCGTTCCCCTTGGGAGCTAACAGGCAAATACAACCTACCCACTAACTTTTCCTTCATGATGTTCAATTTCCATTACAGCCATCTTGGACAACTTAAATCCTGCCAGTCCCCTTTATGGCTGAATGCACAGCCAAAAAAACTGGGTTGGCTTCGAATAAAAGAAAATTACATTTTTGTTCCTGTAAAGCGCTGTGTATATGTTTTATTTCAGACATATAAATTGGTAGTCTGTATCAGCTGGCGGGGAGAGCCTACAGTCTTCTGGACATGGGCCCACCTGGATACCCGTGAGTGCCAGGTGCTTCATTTCAAAAAGATGTAGATAAGTGAAGGCTGGCGTGAGGTCTCTCAGCCAGAACAGGCACAAGTGTGCATTTATTCTAAAGAAGATAAGGCACAGAAGCATAGGGACTGTTTTCTTCATAACAGTCAGAAGGCTGCCATGTAGATGAGGTCGACCAGATATCCTACCTGGCCCTTCGGGGTGCACCTGTGGTCCATGGAATGTACAAAGAGAGGGGTTTTGAGATAACAGGGCTGGCTGAATGTGGAACACACCTGCCTTAGAAAGAGTCAAGCTTCTACCACTGGGGACAGTCAACCAATTAAGTCTGGTCAGGCACTTGGCGCGGAGGTAACGCAATTAATTCAGCCCCCGACAGGGTGATTAAACACATGGGGAACATATACCCAAATAGGAAACTGCCCCCGCTGCATTGGATTTCCTTTGCAAGCCCAGTGTTCTCTGTTATGTCAGTCATTCTGGAGTTAAGGACATCAGCCGTGATTTCTGTTACCTGACGGACCTTTTAACAACCTAAGCTAGAAAAGGACACAGGTCATCTGACGTCTGGATTCCCTCCATCAAGGTCATGCTCCCATGATTGCAAGAATGTCCCTATTTGCAATTAATTTTGCCGCGTACATTACATACGCAAGTTATTGTTTCCATACGTGGAAAGTATGTATATTGTATCTGTATTCCTTTAACCAAAACACAAAAGATATCATTTTCCGGGTGTTTAATAGGTGGTTTGGCCCCAGGGTTGAGGGTTATGTATCAACATGTTACTTTGCTTTTTTACATACTTAACAGTCCTGAAATGTTTAGTCTCTGCTGGAAACGGTTGCATAACATCCCTGCACCGTGCCTGTCATTGAACGATCCAGGGTATGCAGCTCAGTGAACAGAATCCGACCCTCTTCAACGCTCCCGCAGGACGTGTGGGGAGATGGTGGGTGGTTCGTTCGCAACTCGGGTCTTGTATTTTAAGATCCTAACTCACGTGCACCCCACACTTTCCTCTAGGACTGGCAGTAGTGGAGGCTCAGATTATGCTGTTCAACTCTGTAATTTTGAAAAATACCGGTTATGCCACCTAATTGGCAGTGACTGCCTTGAGAAACACCTTTATTTTACTTACTTATTTATTTTTTAGAGATAGAGACAGATAAGGACCTCGAGCAGGGGGCGGGGAAGAGGAGAGGGAAAGAGAGATCTCAAGAAGATTCCACACTCAGCACAGAGCCCCACGCCCGCGGGGCTCCATCTCACGACCCGGAGATCATGACCTGAGCCGAAATCAAGAGTCGGACGTTAAAGGTAAAGTCGCTAAAGTGGAGAGTACAACGATCACATTTACGGGGTCCTGTTGACACTCGGATTAGCAGGAGGGCACGAATGTCTGCACACGGAAGGCCACGTAGTGTGTGATTCCATCTGCGTCTCAGCGAAATTCACGCGTAGGGTCTGAATGCAGGTGAGCGGTTGCGGGGGGCTGGAAGACAGAGATGGGGAGTGACCACATAATGGGTCTTCTTTGATGATGATACAGCATTTTGGAGCGACATAGTTGTGATGGTCGCACAACACTGCGAATGCACGAAATGCCCCCAGGACTGCAGGCTTTAAACTGGCTTAAAATATGGACCATTATCTTGGTAATCATTTTCAGGAAGAACAGAGACTCATGGAGACCTCGTTGTACCTCACGGTATTAATAAAATAAGACTGAAAACAAAGCAAACATATGCTGTCCTTTGCACATTTTCTTACCAGTGTAATACTGCCTTTGTCACTCTAGAAAGTGCGTGAGTCTTCCATGATCAATTGTCCTAAACGACACCATTTTATACAAGTTGGATTCAGAATCGAACCCTGACTGTTCTATCATTGAGAACGTTTTTCATTGCACATTGAAAAACAACAACAAAGCAACCCAGCTCAAATTAGGAAAGCCATAAAGGTACATTTTGGTTCAGTGGATACTGAGAAGGTCCTGTTAATGTTTCTGGGAGTCACGAAATCAAGCAGTCCCTGAGGATGCTAACATTTGACTCGAAGCTGCTGGCCATATCTCTTTCTCTTAGGGTCCACCTGCCTCTGCACGGCTCCAGACTGTAGAAAAATAAAGCAGGCGACGAGACTGGAAAGTATAGGGGGAGTGGTCTGGGCAGGACTTGCCAAAAGGGAACTACTGAGCAAAGACCAGGACAAGGTGCTGGAGGAGGTCATGGGGGGAATCTCAAAGAAAAGCAATCTGATAACAGACACACTCAGCACAAATGTCCTGGGACTGCAGCTGGCCCAGTCGAATCAGCAAGAATAAGGCTAATATGAGAACGAGAGAGACTTTCCCATATATACACACACACCCTCAGAATGGACAAAGGATGTTTAGGAGAACAGAGTCTGCATTCTTGGACCCTGTTCTCTATATACACCAATTGCTTTCCAAAGATGTGCAGCCATGTTCCCCTTTTCAGCCCAGGAGAATGTGGGCTCTAGCAGAAGTCTGCCTTGGGAGAATCGAGAGGTATTCCTGGCAGTTTGGGGAACAGGGACAGGTGCCTACCATCACACGCAGGGTTTGTTCCGGCAAAGAATGGCGAAGGTTTCCCTTGAGGACCAGATAAGGCTGAGTTATTTGGCGCTCTGCTGGAGGGACATCTTGAGAAAGCAAGGGGACGTCAGCAGTAACAGGAAACCAGCAGTAATAGGGTGGCTAGGGAGAGGGGAAGGTAGCCTCCCTTCTCTGCAGGTGGAGCTGAGGGCAGAAACGCATCATGTCCAATGTAGAGGGGAAGGATCTCAGTGGTCCTGCCCCACCTGGATCTCAGACTCCTGTCTCCAGAGCTGGGAGGGGGATGAATTCCTTTGCCAGGTTTTTAGGACCCCTGGTTTATGGTACTAAATTGTTAAGGCAGCCCCAGGAAATCATGCAGGTACTATCCGAGTTTGAAGCCTAATTAGAAATCGTTACCACACGACACGGTTTCTGTGTCGGCTCAATATTTTCTTAGCCTTTTCCTCCTTGGTAAGAATTCAGTGCCTTGTATGGGAGAGTCATTTTTCTCCTCCCCTATTCAGAATCACTTGAGTCATGTGTTCTTTCCCCTTTATTCATAAGTGAATTCTTTATTTATTTATTTTTTTTTTAAAGATTTTATTTATTTATTTGACAGAGAGAGAGACAGGCAGCGAGAGAGGGAACACAAGCAGGGGGAGTGGGAGAGGAAGAAGCAGGCTCATAGCGGAGGAGCCTGATGTGGGGCTCAATCCCATAATGCCGGGATCACGCCCTGAGCTGAAGGCAGACGCTTTACCGCTGTGCCACCCAGGCGCCCCTCATAAGTGAATTCTATCTACATCTTTAAAAACCACGTTCCGAAGCATGTTGATAACTTTGAGATTTAGTTTGGGGTTTGGGTTTGGTTTGTGTTTGGCTGTCTAAGCTGTTCTGTGCACACACTTGCATTGACCATGGAGGGGAAATCAGCGCGTCTCTCTGTCCTGACATGAAGTGTAGGGCCACTGGGCACGAGGATTTATTCCTACTTGTATTTTCCAGAATGACTTAAACTCTCTCCATCACGCATTTTCCGTGCATTAATAAGCGTACTCCTTCTATGTGACATCACCCCAAATCAGGAGCCTTACCTGGTGTTCTGGCTGCATGCATCCACAGGTGAGAGGAATCCCCTGGAAAATGTCCTTGGGGGACCCACTGAAGGGCTGGGTCCCACCAGCCCACAGAGCTCAGAAGGAGCTTTTGAAGGATGCTCTTTCATTCTGCCTTCTCAAGCAGCTTCCCCCGGAAATGCCCTCGAAGAGACCTGGTTTGCATTCCTGGAGGCGGCTTGCACGTGGCTGGTGGAGTCAGCATGAACGCAGGCTAAAATGACTTGTCCAAAAAAAGAAAAAAAAACAAAGTCTTCACAACCCTTTTTGAGAACGTTGAATACTCACCACGTAGATGACGTCTTTCTCAGATGCCTATTTGCAAGTCGAAGTCGAGACCTTCGGCAGTTTTTATTTTGAAAAGTGAGACATTTGGAGAAAGGGGATCCCTCCTACATTGTTGGTGGGAACGCAAGTTGGTACAGCCACTCTGGAAAACAGCGTGAAGGTCCCTTAAAAAGTTAAAAATTGAGCTACCCTATGATCCAGCCATTGCACTACTCGGTATTTACCCCAAAGATAGAGACGTAGTGAAGAGAAGGGCCATATGCACCCCGACGTTCATAGCAGCATTGTCCACAATAGCTAAATCGTGGAAGGAGCCGAGATGCCCTTCAACAGATGACTGGATTAAGAAGTTGTGGTCCATATATACAATGGAATATTACTCAGCTATCAGAACGAACGAGTTCTCAACATTTGTTACAACATGGACGGCACTGGAGGAGGTAATGCTAAGTGAAATAAGTCAAGCAGAGAAAGACAATTATCATATGATTTCTCTCATCTATGGAGCATAAGAACTAGAATGATCAGTAGGGGAAGAAAGGGATAAAGGAAGGGGGGGTAATCAGAAGGGGGAGTGAAGCATGAGAGACTATGGACTATGAGAAACAAACTGAGGGCTTCAGAGGGGAGGGGGGTGGGGGAATGAGATAGACTGGTGATGGGTAGTAAGGAGGGCACGTATTGCATGGTGCGCTGGGTGTTATATGCAAGTAATGAATCATGGAACTTTACATCAAGAACTGGGGATGTACTGTATGGTGACTAACATAATATAATAAAAAAAAAAAAGAAAAAAAAGAAAAGTGAGACGGATCTCGGTTTCTGCCAAATTGCCATCCAGAGCTGAGGTCTTCGAGGGGATGCTTCAGTAAGTGCTGACATCTCTTTGCCTGCCCCGTCTGCCTGCCACTGGCCTGTGCGGGTATGGGAGGTGGAGGGAGGAAGGAGGGGGGAGGAGGGAGGAATACTTCCATGACCTCATCCCCCAGCAGTGGTTTTCCCCCAAGCAGAATTTGGAGAAAGGAGTGAAGGAGCATATGCCCATGACTTTCCTTACTCAAAACACTTCTGCTCAGCTAAGGGGCCGGAATAGATCAATACCCTTTGTATTAGGACGCCTGGGTGGCTCAGTTGGTGAAGCGTCTGCCTTCGGCTCAGGTCGTGATCCCAGGGTTCTAGGATTGAGCCCCACATCGGGCCCCCTGCTCAGCGGGAAGCCCGCTTCTCCCTCTCCCACTCCCCCTGCTTGTATTCCCTCTCTTGCTGGCTGTCTCTCTCTCTGTGTCAAATAAATAAATAAAATCTTAAAAAAAAAATACCCTTTGTATTGCCCAGAAACCCCTTCTGGTGTGTCCCCCACGACAGGCCTCACAGACGTCACATCTACACACGATGCTTTTTCTGTACATTGCTACCCTACTAGCTGAGCAGAATTTCTTCCAGCCTGTTTTGCAAACTTCACTCCGCTGTGCTCGGAAGATTTGCCGAGTGTGTCCGACAAGCACCTTTCCGTCCTTCGGCACGCTATGCCATGTTACGTGACGCTGCCGAGAAAATCTGGAAGCGTTTTAGGAAGTGCAACCGAGCAGGCGATTCCCGACGGCAGTATCTATGAACAACCAGAACAAAAATACCCCCTCGCGTTGGGCAAGACAGCACCTCTGAAGGTTTACCCTTGACACATGGGGGCAAGTTCCCCACGGAACATTCCTCAGAGCCTGTTTCTGTTCAAACAAAGGTATGTCCCCACCCGCGATCCGTGCACCCCAAGGGATTTCCCAGCTATGCAAGTAGACATTTCCTGAGTAGACATTTTTCTCCGTCTCGGGGTCATCTCACAGGATGGAGGGTCAGCCTGGCAGCAGTGGGGGAGGGAAGGAAGGTAGTCACGTGACTCAGAAGTGACTTTAAAAACCCCTGTGAAGCAAAGAACCACGTCATTCCCTGGCCACGTGCGGCCTCTCTTAGAATATTAAACGCTCCCATTCAAAAGCCACAGCCCTTAAGAGCTTCACCCCATCCAAGAAACAGCCAGTCTATCCCCCAGAGTTCCTACCGTGGGGGAAAGACTGGGGGCAGGGATCATGAAAGCCACGAGAATGCACTAAAAACAAGTGAGGGTATGTTCATGCGATGGTAGATACCAACCCAGGCACGGGGCAGCTGCTGGGTTCTCTGCATACCCTATCCCAACACGTGGATACCCTACCCCTGACAGGTGGGTCTCAGTGCCCTTCTTTTATGTTTGGAAAAGCTGATTTTAGGGAGGGCGAATGGCATGGTCTGGGCTTTCCAGAGAAGAAAGAAAATGTAGAGGCAGAGGATGGCTCGAGCCCAGCCATCTGACTCTGCCATTCCAGGGGACGTCCGTACACTTCTCACAAGAGGAACACTGCTAACGTTCTCATGATAACGCAGATGTTGCTCACAGATGGCGGGTCCCCCACAGCATGGATTTTTGAGCCATGAGCTTTCTTATCCCCGTGTTCCTCAAAAGAAAAGTCTGGTCTATGGCAGGAGTTGGAGGCTGGGGACTGGCCCGGGAAAGCCATTAGGATTTCCGTCGGAATGCCCAAGTGCAGAGCATTGAATTTCAAGAGCAGACACATCTCAGTGATGCCTTTTCCACATATCGCCTTCCAAAAGCTGCCGGCTTCCAGAATGCAGCAGGGGCATTTCGGCACACAGGAGTTGCTGCCCCCGTAAATGGTACCACGGGGCCCTGTAAAAACCATGTTTTCGTGCTAATGGATGTCTCTTGTAGATCAAAGACCACCGTAGGAAAGAGTTCATGACCAAGGACGTTGTCTTAGCTTAGGCATCTGTAACAAAACACCACAGGGTGGAGAGGGTCTTAGACCACAAGGCGTTTATTTCTCATGGTTCTGCCAGCTGGAAGTCCAAGGTCAACACTCCAGCACATATGGTTTCTAGAGCGCACCCTCTTCCTGGCTTATGCATGGCTGTCTTCCCTCTGTGACCTCACACGGTGGAGAGAGATAGGGACCTCCATCGCTTCCTTCACTTAGAAGAGCACAAATCCCATCGTGGTGGGGCATCCTTATGACCTCATCTAAACCTAATCACGTCCCAAAGGTGACCCCACTTCATGGACAGAGATAGGGACCTCCATTGCTTCCTCCACTTAGAAGAGCATGAATCCCATCATGGCCGGGCATCCTTATGACCACATCTAAACCCAATCACGTCCCAAAGGTGACCCCACTTCATGGAGAGAGATGGGGACCTCCATCTCTTTCACCACTTACAAGAGGACAAATCCCATCATGGGGGCGGCATCTTCATGACCTCATCTAAACCCAATCACGTCCCAAAGACCTCACTTCCTCATACCATCCCATGGAGAGGTAGGGCTTCTACATATGACTTTGGAGGGGACACAATCCAGTCCATCGCATACATATTGTCAAAATTCTGGTTCAAGGTGAGAATTGCCACTTCATGTAGGAACATGGAAAAGCAACAGCTGATATATGGCAAGATGCCCAGGCATCCATCAGGCCACATGGCGTTGGACTCCAATGGACTCCTGCCAATATTGAGGTCAATACCACCCCTGTGCTCCAAGCACATTAGAGGTAGGTACAAGCGCTCCTAGCTGGTTGGCCAACCCTTCATCCTCTTCCCTTCCAGACCTGCACCACAGTGCAACAGTGAGCCAACAGGTGAGGTTAAGTCAACCGACATGCGTCTCTAAACCTTCTGTGTTCAAGGAACTTTGTTGGCGCTTGTGGAGATTTCACGAGTAAAACATGGTTCCTGCCCATGGAGTTAACCACCCAGGAAGCCTGCAATGCTGCCAAGGCCAAAGGCAAAACAGAAGGATTAAAGACACCAAAGTATGGATTTTTTAAAATTACAGAATCACAGAGAATCTGTCATGCTGTATTCATGCATTTGTTGTATAAGTGGTGGACTGAGTCAATCAACATGTTTCTTAGCAGAATTGAACGTCATCGGGTCGTTCATTCTGTTCACACGTTCCGTGGAGCGCCCAGCGTATGCTGATCTCCTCACCAGCTTCCAGGTTTCAGAATGTTACCGTTTAATTAGACGCGGGTAGGTAATTCACCAGAACTAAGCAAAGGGCCAGGTGGATGGGCAGGAATGTTGGGAAATGCCATGAGGAAGTTGGGGAGGAGATGATCAAGGGAGGGGCTGCAAAGAACAGACTCGAGTCAGTACCTCAAGAAGAGAACATGCAGGGACATGGGTCAGAGAAGAAGACGGTGGGCTCTCCACCAAGTCCTCAAAACCAAGGGTGCTAGCAGATGCAGCGTTCTTGGGACCGTCGGGGAAGACCTTAGCATGGCAGGAACCACCCATGAGCAACTTCAGAACTTGTTCTGAGGATGACGGCAGCCCTCCCTGTTTGGGTGACCCACTGGAGATCTAGTGAAGAAGGAATTGGTGGAGGAAGAGGCTGGCACAAGTATCAGAAGGCTAGACATGAGTACCCCCACCAAGGCAGCTAGAGAGCTGGGCGTAGGGGCCCACCCATTCTTCTGCGTCAGGATCCGCTGGACTTGGCCACCCGTTGACTGTGAGGTTCCACAGAAGAGACACATGGCTGGGGGGATGATGCGAGTTTCCAGTTGAGCTGAGTAGAGGGATAGCAATGCCATGAATAGTTTTATAAGAAGATGTTCTGGGGACAACACTTTTATAAATCCAATCAGTGGGTTTGGGGCACTGCCAGAAAGAGAATCCCTAAAGCTAGTCCCTGAACAATATGTCAACACGTATTGTTGAAGACGAACACTATAGAACAAGGGAACCAAGCCATTTAGGAAACACTGCCTACTGCCTACCTACCCCGTGGGCACTACCCTGGCAAGGGGCAGAGAGGTATCCCGGGACACTGTGCTTCTTAGGAGAAACTGAGGCAGCCCAGACTCCATGCATCAGGAGCTATTCAGCCCCAGGCTCGTCTGTAGCCACCTCCTCATAGTCCCTGGCACAGTGCTGGGCACGCAACCGGCTCTACCAGGACTTCTGGAATGTTCCTTCCCTGGCTGTTGGCACTTGGACACTCATTTTTTTTCTCTTCACAGTGGCTCTATCCTTTTGCCCCAGGGGGGTAGGAGGTCCTCCGCTGGTGACTGCACTCACCTGAGCCATTCCTACTTTCCTCCTGTCTGATTCCTTCTGGAAGGCAGATGGCCCTCTCTTTCCTCCCCTTCTGGGTTATAGACGCTGGTGCTTTTGCCTCTGCAGCTTTTGCCCTCTCCCCATGTCGTTCCCACGTCCCCCAGCTAGCACCCCGAGGCTCCCCACACTTCCCCGCCCTGGAGGTACCCCCGCAGGCTTGTCGGGCGGTAGGAGCGCAGTCCCACCTTTTTGGCAGGAAGACTCTGGCGGCTGGAGAGAGGCGGGCGTCCAGGAGCAACAGGAGAGGCGGGAGGGCGTGGCCGCGAGTCTCACGTTGCAGCCCGGCCTGCAGCCGGGGGCTGCCGGCGGGGCGCAGCTGGTTCCCGCCTGCACACGGGTGCAGAGAAGCTGCCAGAGAAAACTCCGTCCCGCCCGGAGGAGTGCAAACCCTGCTCCTTCTCCCTTCCCGGGAAAGGAAGAAAGCCTCCTTCCAGCCCTGCTAGGAAGAGCGCTCCGGGCACGGACTGTGCCCCGCGGCTCGCCGCGCGCTCCCTGCCTCTCCCCCTGCCCCTGGTCCCCGGACTGCCTCCGGGACCAGGAACACTCTGTCCCGAAGCCGTGCGCACTGGGCCGCGGCCGCTCTTCCAGCAGGAGTGGGCGAGGCGTGCCCTCCCGGGCCGAAGCGCGATGAAGAGGCGCGAGGAGGGCTGAGCGCAGAGCGCGCGGCCAGGGTCCCTTGGCTCGGGCCCGCGCCCCGTCTCCCCGGGGTGGGGCAGGGCAGGGTGGGGGTGGGCCGAGGCGTGGACTCGGGGAAGCCTCTCGGCGACGCGAATAAAAGGGAGCCGGCTCGCCGCGCCGAGCTGGGAAGCCTCGCTGCCTCGCCCCCGGCCCGGGAAAGGCATGGCCCCGGCGGACCCCCGGCGGTGACTCGCGCGCCCCGGCCCCGCGGATGCTCAGGGCGCCCCGCTCCCGTGTGTCGCGGCTTCCGAAGGACAGGTGAGGACCAAGGGCAGTCTGGGCGCCCTGGGGGCGCGGGCTTTGCTGGAGGGGTGGAGTTGGGGTTCGGCCAAGGGAAAGGCTGGGCGAGGGCGAGGGCGAGGGCGAAGAGACGCATGGCACTGTCCCTGGCACTGAGGCCGAGGGGCCAGTGCGGAGGCAGTGGAGAAGCCGAATCTTGCGGGAGGATCCCTTTCTCCCTCACCCCTTCCCTCCCTGAACTGGCATCTTCGCTCCGACCCATCCCTGGTTTCCAGGGAGGCGCCCAGGGGGCCCCCAACCCCCCTACGTTGGAGGGGACAGCACAGCTGCGGGGCCTCCCCCCGAATCCCTCGGCGCCCTGCGCTGAAGTTCCCCCACTTCCTCCTCTTCCCCTGGAAAGGGAGAGACCCTCGGCCCGCTGGGGATTGAGCCGCACGGAAGCTGGAGAAGTCATCACCGGGGAGAGACGGTTCCTGGTGTGCGGGTCCCAGCAGGGGCTACCCGGCGGCCACCCGAGCTGCGTTCCGGGAAAGCCCATCTTTTCCTTGGAGCGGCGCTGGAAGCCGGCCAGGGCGCAGGGCCGCCGCGCCAGCTCGCCCGCCCCGGCCCAGCCTCTCCGGGTTCCCCGCCGGCCCCAGCGGCCCTGCGGGCTCAGGGCGCCTCCGCCCGCGGCGCCAGGCCTAGGTTTCCCTGGGGACGCGCGCTCTCGGTCTCCTGGGAGGACCTGGCGAGAACGCAGGCTGCGGAGCAGGCGTCGCCACGCCGGGGCCGGGGCCGCCTTTGGGCACAGCGCGCGTTGCGGGCGCGGGCGGCGGAGCCAAGCGCCGAGGGCGAGAGCGCAGGCAGCCGGGGGAGGCTGCACTCGGCCGGGCTGCAGGGACCCTCTCGCCCCCGAGCGCAGAGGTAGCGTCTGAATTTGCTTCTCGCAGGGTTGTCTGCACGGAGTGCTCTTGACGCGCCCCTCAAAGATAGGGCGCACAAGGGCTTGGGCTTAAGACAATATCTATTTGGAGGTGATTTAAAGGATGGAAAAGCTCCGGATTTGGGATGCCCATAGCCTGTGTGAGTGGATGAGTTTGATATCAGAGCAGGCGCGTTTCTGTGGTGTGCACTTTACTTTCCACGTGCATTGCTATTTTTAAGCAAGCTTCATGCAAGAGATGACAAACATATAAGATGATTAAGGGATGGCCAATGCATGAAAAAAATAACCACGGCATTCTAAACGAGACGGCTGAGGCAGCCTATTATTTGAAATATCCAAGCATTTCCATGTTTGTGTGTATGACTTCACGGATTGTTTTCCTTTGCCTGAACATACGTCATCGGGTAATTCCTTTCCTCGTCGTTTAATGTCACATTTTACAAACTGCGTCCCCGATGAACAACGACCGTGCATCGTTGTAACCCAGTGGATCTTCTAAGAAAAAAAAAAATTAAGGATGGTACACAGACCCGCATATAATGGAACACATTTTGCGTTAGTGAGTGCGAACCCTTTAAACACCTCCAGAAACTATTTTAAAAACTTTAAGTAATGTTATTGAAAGAAAGGGAACACTCTTAGTAACGACCTTCTTGAGAATTTTTTGTAAAATTCGAATATGTACCCTCCATAATGGCTCGGAATTAACATTGGGGGCGGACACACAGTTAATTTAATTCCTTTATTATTATAGAAACATAAAGATCTTTCTCCTCTCTCTACATATATACAAATACATACACGATTATGTGTATATGGACACAAATGTATATATTTTTGTGTGTCTATGCCATACATACCCTCGCTCATCACCCACTGCGATTTCCAAATCGTAGTCTCAAAGTCAGCAAGTCACACTGCATCTTACATAATGATTAAAGTTAATGGGGGAAAGATTAGGAAAATAACTTTCGTGTTTCTTGGCTCAGATATCTTGTGTCGCGGAAGGATACCATATGACGTCTTGGGAAGCCCTAAATCCCCGGGCACACGTGGAACAACATTTGCTGAGCATAAGAGCGACCTGGCCATAAACGGATATCATTTTGTGGTTCCCCAACAGGTGTCCAGGAATAACGCACCCCGACAAGATGCCAACGCACGCGCACTGGCCAGCACTCTCCGTGGTGCTGATCGTGCTCTGGGGACATCCTCGACCCACGCTCGCCTGTCCTCACCCTTGCACCTGCTACGTTCCTAGTGAGGTCCACTGCACATTTCGCTCCTTGGCTTCTGTGCCCGCTGGGATTTCTAAACATGTGGAAAGAATCAATCTGGGGTTTGTACCACATTCTTACTGAACAATTTCAGCCCCTTTGCTCGCGTGTTTGTTTGTTTCATACATGTATGTGCATTGACGTAACCGTGAATGCATATTCCCCTCTGTGTCGCTCTTTCTAGCATTGCATACCTTGATATGTGCAGAATCGGGGGTGATGCATGTTAGCTATACCACATGCAGTCCTTTGGGGGCGGTTATCTGAATTTATCCATCAACTGCAGCCACAAGGTTTAATAACCAAGCATCGTGAGCAACCTCAGTGTGTCCAGACATTTCCCTTGATAACAATTATTTTCCAGATAGTAGATATGAACGAAAGTATCGGACACAGACGTAAATATATAAATACACTTACTTAAATAGACTTTAGAAGCTATTAAAAATAATTTTAAAATAAATTGGACATTTCTGACATTCTGTAAGTTACCTGGATGATGCGATTATGATCTTGGGGAAATAAAAGAGTTCCTGCAGATTTTGCCTCTTTAAAATACGGTTGTATTTTAAGAGATATTTTCATGCAGCCTTTCAGATAGAACTTCTTTATTTTAAAATTCCGTTCCATACGCAGAAACGCTTTCTATACATAAATATTAGTTGCCATGAATTATAGGTAAACACGTGTAACTTTATAAACAATTATTTGGACTTCCTCAACAAAATACATAAGCTATTTTCCACCACCTACAAGACAACAAAATTAACTTAGGATTTGAGGACCGGCCACTGATGGGACATTTTGGTAAAATGAAATGACCAAACCTGAGTCAATGCACAGATAATTGTACATATGCTAGGACATCTTATAGCACAGAGTTTAAAAAAAAAAAACTTCTTGCATTTATAAAGGCCGCTAGTCGTTGAAGAAGAGAATGGGAATTAAGACAGTGAGATAGGAATTTCCGTCATCGAAGGGAGTAGATCATTACATAGTTTTCTCAATAAAATCTTGGGAGACCTATGGCTGGATTTTCAGATAATCCAACCACAGTAAGGCTAGCTCAGTAGGGGAAACAGTTCATCCTTGCCAGAAGAGGGGATATCAATCCTTAAACCGGTTTCCCTTTTACAACCTTACAATTTAGGGGGGCACATGACTTGCCGAATGGGAGAGAGGAGAGGGAGAGCAGCTAGTTACGTTTGTAGAAAGGAAAATGGAATTCATCTCTGATTGCTCTTCTTTCTTGCACCTGCCGGTGGGCACCATGCTTCTGTCTCAGGGCTGTTGCTCTCGTGAACCACTCTCAGCATATTGTCCCATATCACTGTGATTCACCTCCTTGTCCCTCAAGCCGGACCCCTTGGCAGAGCACAGAGTGAAGGTACCATCACACAGGCCTTCGTAGAGTCCCCAAGAACATGTGAGGCTGGGGGTGGTGGAGAAGAATGGTTTTCTGCTGTGCGTCCCACTCAGAAGGCTTGAATGTGTTACCTGTTGTGCGTTGAGGGTCTGGTGGGGGGGTATCAGTATTTTCCCTACTGGCTGTCAGGTTGGAAACCGGGGTGGAGACGATGCCACAGGCCTCCAAAAGTTAACCACAGGGTTAACGATGTGATGGCTTGGTCCTAGCAACACCACGAGCCCACGGCAGGTCAAGCTGTATATACCTCACAATTTCTGTGACGTTTTCCCTCTATTTGTCTTTACGTGGAAATATTTCGTCCTGCTGAAACTTGATTTCTCAGTTAGAACATAGCTTCCGTGGGTTGCCTTTTAACCAACTCTAAATGGTAAAGACTATGAATTACGGTCTCCCCAAAACTCTGCCACTGGAGTAGAACATAGATAGCAAGATCTTTCTTTTCCTATTGATGGCAATATGATTTTGAGATGCCGTTGTGTGATATTAAAGGGAAAAGAAAAACAGTGAAGAAGTAGGTTCACTGCACCCACATATGTTACTTCCATCTGGCTTAATTGGTAACGCAAATCAATACGGCGTGGTTTCATTGCAATCAATAAGATCTCTCTTCTATGTCAGCACTTTCTCTGAAAATCAATCTCAAATTAGATTCATGAGACTGTCATCTTGCATTTTGTGACTGGGGGGTGTGTGGAACGAAGAGCAACGTCTTCTGATAGTTCTCAGGGTCTGGTTTGTCTTCTAGCCATCTGGAAGGAGGAGAAAACTCTCAAGGAATGAGGGATTATTGGCAAAGCACTAATGAAATCTTTTATTCCCACACAGATGTTTTCAGGGTCCTCCGTCAGCATGGAAAGAGAGATCTGCTGTTTCCTGTTTGGACAGCCCTAGAGCTTTTTCAAAAGTTACTTTCCAAGTATTTTTAGTAAACAAACAACAACCAAAAAAAAAAAAAAAAAGTCATCCACTGAGTGTCATATTTATAGACCTTTAAAGATTTTTTTTTCCCTTTGATGAAAAGACTCGTTGGGATGACCTCTTTCGGAATTTCCCAAATTTCCCACACTGCCCTTTTTTAATTTGTAAATTTGTTTTGCGATCCTAACCGGTATCGGTAAAGGAGTCTCACCTGTATGTCTGAGATACTAGAAAACATTTCTCTTGAGACGGTCCCGAGGTCCATTACCGTCCATCGACAGGTGAGGAAGGCCTTCTGCACAGGAGGGCGAGTGGTCGGTTATGTTGCAGACTCTGCATGCAGTCATTTCACTCTCTTCCCGGAGCGATGCACTGATTTTCCCATCTCCCTGCTGGGTGTCAGGTGGGTGCACAGAGCCTTCCTCTGCACGCGAGGGAAGAAAATGCCTCCTCCTCTTGGCATTCAGGCAGTCCCTTTGGCTTTTGTCTGTCCCCACAAAGTCTCCCCATTCACAACTCTGCCACCAGCAAGCGGTGCATCTGTTGGTCTCCAATGCCTGTTGAAAACAAGCACCAAGAGGATCCAGTAGGACAGGTTCCTGAGCTGGCATGCCCCCCATCCGGAAGGGGGAGGATGTATACAGGCGTGAGGGAGTCCAAACAGTGCCGTTCTCTGTCCTCAAACACACTCCGTCCCTGCATCTTCTCCATCTTCGCACCCACCATCATAGTTGAATGTCCAAGTGGAAGTGAGAAGTTTTTTCAGCATAGACACAGAATGCTAGCGAGCATAGCACAGCCTTGGACTAAGATGTGCCAAAGAACATCAGACTCTTTCTGACTTGCTTTCGAGGCTGAGCCTTTGACTCTCACCTGCTCTGTCCCAAGACGGACCTCCTCCTTCTGGTCTTTCTACTCGTCTTACCTTCAGGGTCTTCTCGGGGGATTTTACTTACTCCCTCTCCATGGAGCAAGCATTGTTTTCACACATACCTTAGTTGGTATTGATCGTCTTCTTAAAACCTTCCAATCATTTCCCATTGAAGTTGGAACAAATGAAACACACTCCCTCCCGTGGCCTCCCAGTTCCTAGATTGCCTGGTGCCTGCCAACCCCACCTACCTCACCTGATCCTATTCTCCCACTTTCCAGGCAAATCTCAGGCATCAAGAAATGGAAACGAGTTTGGATTCTGCCCTCCATTCTCTGTTCGGTTCACCATCCCAGACAGATATCACTGTAGAATCCTAAATAATAAGTGAATGAGGCAGTGCATCATTTCATACACTATCCCATTGTGGGTTAGACTCTGTTTTTTCAATTTCAGTCTACTTGGGACACTATTTCCATTTTGCTTAGGACAGTTTGTTTTGGGGGCTGTCCCGTTTTGCATGGTGTTGATGCCAGTAGCACCTTCCCCCTTTCCCAGTTGTGATCACCAAAAATGACCCCAGATATTGCCAAATGCCCCCAGGGGGCAAGACGACCCCAGTTCAGACCACTACCATAGATGGATAGTTGATAGATTGATCGATGGGTAGATAGGTAGATAAATGATAGATGGTTGGATGGATAGATAGATGATAGATGGATGGATGGATGGAAAGTAGACAGATGATAGATGCATGGATGAATGAATGGATAGATAGAGAGATGGGTAGGTAGATAAATGGTGGATGGATGAATCAATGGATGGGTGGATAGATAGATGATAGATGGATGCATGTGTTGATGGATGGATAGGTAGATAGATGATGGATGGATGGATGAATGAACGGATAGATAGAAAGATGGATAGGTAGGTAGATAAATGATGGATGGATGAATCAATGGATGGGTGGATAGATAGATGATAGATGGATAGGTGGATGGATTGATAGGTAGGCAGATGATGGAGGGAGGGATGGATGGATGGATGGATGGATGGACAAATAGATAGACCAACAGGCAGAGTCTCTTCTGCTTGGGCAATTTCCAAATCTCAACACTCTTGATATTAGGGGCTGAGTCATTTTTTGTGAGGGGTCACCCCGTGCATTGTAGGATGTTTACCAGCACCCTTGGTCTATACCTACCAGATGCCACTATCACACCCCCACCCAGTTGTGATGCCCAGGCATGTCCCCGGACACCGTCCATACAATCCAGAAGGGGGAACCTCTGTATATAATTGTCCATTGACTCCATGAATTAAATGACAAATGGGAACCATGATTACATTTTTACTCTACTTCCTCTGTGCCTCCTTTTGAATCGCTATCGCATTTTCCTAATGAGACAAGATATGTTTCCTTCCATCAGATCTTTCCTTTGTGTAAGTTGGTCTTATAAAACAACCCAATGTTTAAAGTAATTCTGTGAAGAGTTCCAGGCAATCGAAGTGAGTGGTTTTGCTCTCAGAGGTGGTATTTCTTGGAATTCATAGCTGAAAGGTGATGCTTCCTAGAGCTGGGAGGAGTGATTACCCACATCTCCACTTCTCATTTGGGGTCTGGGTTCAAGCACATATGTGTGTATAAGAAAATTAGACCTGGTGTCATCTGGTGTTCTAGGCTATGAGCACTTCACCTGCATTGTCTTCAGGTCTGTTTCCTTTTTCCTAGGGGAGAGGAAGACATACGGAATGTCAGGCTAGATGTGTTCAATTCAGCAGAAGGAATGGCACAAAGTCACAACCCTGCACTACAGGATTCTTCATTCATTTCGCAATCCCTTCCCCAGGGATTGACTCTGGGGAGTCCCTTGTGCCACCAACAACCTAGCAATGGGGAATTTTCAGATTGGTCAAGGAAACATCTGTACCAATGTGGATGCAAACACAAAACCCAAAACACACCAGAATGTGTACAGTAATTTAGAGAGTCCATCAGAAATGGCCACTTGTGCTTGTGAAATATGGGGTCAGTGTGTTGGGCGGTTTGCTCTTTCATTTGGTCCTTCAAGCCTGGAGCACCTCTTTCTCTTGTTTTATGATGCAAAGCTACTTCCCCAGCTGCCGGTTTCTTTGCGTTCATGCTAATTCTCTGCATTCATCATTACTGACCCTTTCCAGTGCAAGTTTCCAAGGAAGAGCCATTCGGACCGACTTCCTTTAACATCTTAAACCCTACTTGTTTCCCTAAAATCTCCTCTAGATCCATTAGCATGTTCTTAGTCAAAATATCCAGTGAATATTCCTGGATTGAATGAAGACGAATAAAAAATACGTCACTTACCTTTTGACCAGGGTAACAGACGTGAACACAGAGCAACAAATGTGCGTTGGGAACTGCACCGGTAGACCTCAGAGTCAACGGTTTGCTAACTCGCTCCTGGGCAGGCTGCAGAATCTTTCCCAGATGGGATTGAAGCATTCACTGTTTCTTATTCCAATTATTAGTATCATTCTTTTTGTTGTTTTTAGATTTAATAGTATACAGGCTTTGTCAGAAACCTCGTTTGCGGGACTGACCAAGTTGGAGCTCCTTATGATTCATGGCAACGACATCCCCAGCATCCCGGACGGGGCTTTAAGAGACCTCGGCTCCCTCCAGGTAAACCTGCCCTTTTACGACCATCAGTAATTGCAGCCTGTACGACCGTTAATGAATAGTGGGAACGATCTACTGCTCCCTAACGATGAATAAAATTGCCATTTTTTTTTAGGTTAAAAACCAGCTTCATGTCATTACTTCCGTGCCCTTTGTTCAGGTTTCTGTCCCTGCTTGTGGCTTTGTAAATGATAAACAGGATTTTCCGCTGCGCCCCTGTCTCTGCAGGTTTTCAAGTTCAGCTACAATAAGCTGCGTGTGATCACAGGACAGACCCTGCAGGGGCTCTGGAGCTTAATGAGGCTGCACATTGACCACAACAAGATCGAATTTATCCACCCGCAAGCATTCAGTGGCTTGACATCCCTGAGGCTGCTCCACTTAGAGGGAAACCTCTTGCACCAGCTGCATCCCGGCACGTTCTCCACGCTGACGTTTCTGGATTATTTCAGACTCTCCACCATAAGACACCTCTACCTCGCAGACAACAGGATCAGGACTCTGCCCGTGGGGATGCTGCCCAACATGCCGCTTCTGGAGAACCTTTACCTGCATGGGAATCCGTGGTCGTGTGACTGCGAGATGAGGTGGCTTCTGGAGTGGGACGCCCAATCGAAAGGTAAGCCAGGAGGGCAGAGCGAACGTGGCTCCCAGCGGCACATTCCTGACCCTTCTGAAACGGTTCCATTCTCTGGTGTTCTGACGTTGCTTTATCTTGTGAAGAGCATGTCACCAAATCAGTATGGTGGGAGCCTTCGTGCAAAGTGTACGACCTTGATGTTAGGACATCACCGTTCCAGAATGGAAGCATCCTTCGGTGAAATCGAAAGCGATGATCATTTAATCAGTTATATCCGGTTGACTACGATTGTCTTCAAATCGATATCTGGAGTGTTACTGCCGCTTTGGGTTACAGCTAAGTGGGGGATTTTAGGCGCATCCCTGTCCTATGAGGAGGTGTTCAAGGAAGTTTGGAGAAGAGAACACTAGCAGTGGCTATGACGTTGTTCTCTTAAGAATGGGGGAGAGGGATGTTCTGCATGTTATCCCCCCATCCTCAAGCTGCGCCTTGAAACCCATCCTCGATCCCATTGGGTTTACCATATCCCAGGTCTGTTGACTCACGTCCATCCTCGTGGCCCCCAGCTTGGGTCCAGCTCCTTTATTGTCTCTCTAGGAGGAGAGTCGGGTCTTCTGGGCGGGTCTTTGCAGCCTTGGTCACCCCTACTTCAATCATCTCTACCCAGAGCAGTTGTCCGTACAAATTGCCAGAGGAAGTGTGTGGTCCTGCCACACTGCTGCCTAAACGTCCACTGATTTCCCATTGCTCGTGGGATGGAACGTACACTCCTTACTAGGAGTTCCTACAAAACCGTGCGCCCTCTCCTGCAACAGTCGGGTCCCCCACTTAGTCACTCACTGTAGCCACACTGCTGTCCATTTGCTTCCTTACACCTTCCAAACCTATTTCCCACTCAGTGTCATTGCACCCGCAAAGACCACATGTTCCAGGGTCTGGCTTAGTTTCAGCGCTCAGAGCTTTGTTAAAATGTCACCTCCCTTGGGGCTGCTAGGTGGCTCAGGAGGTTAAACGCCTGACTTCAGCTCAGGTTATGATCTCGGGGTCCTGGAATGGAGGCCTGTGTGGGGCTCCGTGCTCAGTGGGGACTCTTGCTTGCCCTTCTGCCCCTTCCCCGGCTCTTGCTTTCTCTCTCTCTATCTCAGATAAATAAATAAAATCTTAAAACAAATTGTTTTTTAAATCATCTCCCTTAAGAGGTCTTGCTGTCTTCAATTTCTACGTAGCATCTTGGCCTATGCCCATCTAGGACCTTCCTGCACACACGTGTTATGTCCCACTTTCATGTAGCTCCAAGCTGTAGATGATGGCTCTTTGACAGGTTTATTCCCAGTGAGAGTGGAAAGAAGACGGCAGATATCCAGAGGACTGTAGTCTTCTCCTTTCCCCAACGTGAGGTAGTGTGGCTCCATATCGCTTTAGAAAAGGCATCTAGGTCCGGAGCAGGGAGAAAACATAATTTGACCTTGCAAATGTCAGTTGGAGGAGACTTTGTGACTTTGCAACAGACACATCAAGTAGAAAATTGGCTGTGGAGTTCATAAGATGTGTGTTGACTGGAGAAGCACGTTGGGAGCCATCATTGGATAATGGATGATGATGGAAACCTACATGTGGGTGAGGCCATGGATGATGGGGCAGAGCAAGATGGAATGGGACGTAGGCCAAATCAAGGAACACGCCATCACTAATGAGTCAGTGGGCCGAGAAGGACAAAAGAGTGAGAGAGGCAGAGCAGTGACCAGATGAGAAGAACATCCTAGAAGACTTGATGTCTACGAAGCCAAGAGTAGAATATAGATTCAAAATGTAGTCACTGCCTGAAATGAAAAATTGCAGCAACAGAAAAACATTATAAAAAATACATTTGATGTGATTCATGGCAAAAGTGGGTCCTTTAACCTGGAACTATTTTCACTGGTTTACTTGTTGATGTAGATTTTCCTGGATCTTTAGAGAAGTTAAGTTGTATAAGGGGTGGGAATAGAGTTGCTTAAAAAAAAAAAGTTAAAAATACTTCTGAAAAAGGTATTGACTATTCATTGTGAAGTAGTTCTAGAATGCTGGTTTCTTACCAGCCTCCCTGCTAAACTGATTGAAGGTCATCGGTGAAGTCACAGACGGGGTAAGGTCTTAAATCGTGAGGGACGTGCACTGAGGTGACAAAGGCGCACACGAAGCCTTCATGGTCTTGCGTGTGCAAGGCGTGCCAGTCTTGGGTTCATTCCCTCAGAGCATGTTTGTTTGATTATTTGTTTCAGGGACTCTGAAGTGTAAGAAGGACAAAGCCTATGAAGGTGGTCAGTTATGTGCCATGTGCTCCAGTCCCCCCAAACTGCACCAACGAGAGATTCACAAGCTAAAGGACATTACTTGTCAGAAGCCTTCCATCGAGTCCCCTCTGCGACAGAACAGGAGCAGGAACGGCGAGGAGGAGCAGGAACCAGAAGAGGACGGTGACAGCCAGCTCGCCCTGGAGGGCTTCCAATTCCCCCCGTGGAACATCTCTTTGAATATGACCGACGAGCACGGGAACACAGTGAACTTGGTCTGTGACATCAAGAAGCCAAGGGATGTGTACAAAATTCACCTGAACCAGACAGACCCTCAAGAGATTGATATAAATGCAACGGTTGCCTTGGACTTCGAGTGTCCGATGACTCGGGAAAACTATGAGAAGCTGTGGAAACTGATCGCCTACTACAGTGAGGTCCCAGTGAGGCTGAACCAAGAGCTCATGCTCAGCGAAGACCCCAGGGTCACCTACCAGTACAGGCAAGACGTGGATGACGATGCTCTCTACTACACGGGCGTCCGAGCCCACATTCTTGCGCAACCGGAATGGGTCATGCAGCCGACCATAGATCTCCAGCTCAACCGACGTCAGAGTACGGCCAAAAAGGTGCTGCTCTCCTATTATTCCCACTATGCATTAACGATGTCCACCAAAGAGGCAAGGCGGTCTCGGAGCAGAAGCTGGGTGATGATCGAGCCCAACAGAGCAGTGCAAAGAGCTCAGACTGTGTTGGAAGGGAGCCCATGCCAGCTGAGCTGCAACGTGAAGGCTTCTGAGAGTCCGTCCATCTTCTGGGTGCTCCCGGATGGCTCTGTCCTCAAAGCACCCATGGAGGATGAGAACGGCAAGTTCTCTATCCTGACCAGCGGCTGGCTGAAGATCAAATCGACAGAGCAGTCGGACTCGGGTTTGTACCAGTGCGTTGCTCAGGTGAGGGATGAAATGGATCGGATGGTATACAGGGTCCTTGTGCAACCGGCTGCCACTCAGCCATCGGATAGTCATACAGTAACGATTCAGAAGAACCCAGGGGAACCAGTGATGTTGCCTTGCAGTGCTCTGGCCATCCCCGAAGCCCAGCTCAGCTGGATTCTTCCAAACAAACGGATAATTAATAATTCGGCTAACACCTCACATGCCTACATGTTGGCCAATGGAACTCTTTCCATCCCAAAAGTCCAAGTCAGTGACGGCGGTTACTACAGATGTGTGGCTGTCAACGAGCAAGGGGCGGATCATTTTACTGTGGGCGTCACAGTGAATAAGAAAGGATCTGGCAGGTCATCCAAGAAGGGCAGACACCCAGGTGGGAAGACTCTTTCCAGAGTGCCAGGAGATGTCGTGGAGGACGAAGGGGGTTCAGGCATAGGAGACGAAGAGAACACTTCAAGAGGGGGTCTACACGCAAAGGACGAAGAGGTACTCATCAAAACAAAAGATGATGCCATCGCCGGAGGCAAGAAACCCAAGAAAGGGCGAAGAAAACTCAAACCCTGGAAGAATTCTGAAAAAGAACCTGAGAGCAACATCGCCGAAGGTCGCAGAGTGTTTGAGTCCAGGCGAAGGATAAATATGGCAAACAAACAGATTAATCCAGAGCATTGGGCAGATATTTTGGCCAGAGTACGTGGGAAGAATCTCCCGAAGGGAACTGAAATACCCCAGGCCATGAAAACCACCACTCCTCCATCCGTGAGTCCAGAAGTGACACCCATTTTGCCTGCTGTTCCTCCCCCCTCGCTACCACCTGCACAGACCACAACCAGTGCCGAAGAGAGCTCAGCAGATGCGTCTCTATTGGGTGAGGACGGTCAGGTTTCCGGTACTGTGTCCTCAGCCAGGATGGGACTGGAAAGCGGGCACGATGGATTAATTCTTGCTGAGCCCCAAGTGACAAGCACACATCTGGAAGAATTCACTGACCATGGCTTTTCTAAGACTGAGGATACAAGTCCCACTGAAGTTGACCCCCAGTGGGCTACAGCCAGCACCCCGATATCCATGCCTCATGAGTCTTCTCCTACTCTGCAGACCCTGGACCTGGTCTACGAGGGGCCCCCCAGTGAAAGCACAACCACAGAGCGCTGGCCTGCCGTCGGTGCTGGATCCATGCCAGAGCCTACATCAAATGCGTATGAGTCTCCATTGGGCGCCATGTCCTTGGCTGAGTCTGAGACTGTCCCGTACATTTCCCCAGATCTGGAGACCAACCCACAACCCGATGAAGACAACATGGAAGAGCTGACCTCCACTCCCTTTACGCCAACCACCGTCTTGTGGGTTGAGGACTCGGGGGCATCTGAACCATTAGAAGGGCTCACATTAGGGGAGCCAGATGCCCCATCAGAAGGACATCCACAGGGAGGAACAGACGATGCTCTGCTTGTGAAAGGTGCTTTAAGCACTCAAGGCAACCCGCTGATTGAAAAGGGCATAGAGGAGAATTCTGAGACGCTACGGGAAGGAAATATGCCAGAGAGATACCCCACAAAGTCCGGAAGTCCTGAGAGTATGGGCATGAGCATCGAATCTACCACTGTGCTTGACTCTACCCCGGGAGTGAATGGCACCACCCCCTTTAAACATCCCAGGGAAAGCCCACGTGGCGCCCTCTTTGACAAAGACACCAGCACAGTAACAGCAGTGACGCCAGCAGAAAAGGCCACTTCGCCTTTGGGGCTGAGCACTCATCCTTCTCGAAGAAGACCCAACGGCAGGAGGAGATTGCGCCCCCACAGATTCCGACACCGCCATAAACAGACTGCACCCACGACTCTTGCCCCAACGGAGGCTTTTTCTACTCGACCTACTCGAACACCTGAAGCGAAGGCCGCAGAGCCCGCGGGGAGGGCGCCGGGGCCAACAGCTTGGGTTGACAGCACCGCTGGTGCCTCCAAGCCGTCGGAGCCGGAGAAGCAGGCAGAAGCCGTATCCAAGGGGACCCCACGAAGGAAACACGGGAAGAGGCCCAATAAACACCGCTATTTCACCTCTACAGTGAGCTCGCCAGTCTCTGCATCCACGCCCAGCCCTTCCCCCGAAAACAAACATAAAAATATCAGCGCCCCCGGATTGGAAACTGTGCTCTTGTCTACAACCGTTTCCCTGACAACTGGGGACCCGCATGGGATAGCTACAGTGGAAGACTCTGTGACAACGGCCACAAAAAGGCACTTGCCACCCAATAAATTCCAAGACACAATTCCAGTCACCTATAAGCCTGTATGGGACGGAGAAGAACTGAAGCATTCCGGTGTCACAAACGTCAATGACTACAGAACCGGCAGCTCGGTGCCTGACCACGCCTCCGCTAATGCCGCATCGCCTCTTGGCTTTGAGGTCTCCACCGTGGCCGAATTTCCCGAGGAATCGGCTCCACCTAGCTTTCCGGCCACCTCACGCTGGAACCCCCCAAGGGTTGTCTGGCCTGGGAAGCTGCAGACAGACGCACCTGTTACCAGCTCTGTGGAAACCCTTCCAGTCTCACCCTTTCTTAAACAGCCGGAGGACCTGGGTGTTCCTCCTCAATTTCCACCCCCAGTTGCAGCCCCTACATTGTTTCAACCAGAAGAAGTGGTTGCTTCAACCACTGTCTCGAGCCTAAAAGCAGAGCCGTCTTCAAGTGAGGCAGAAACCACCATCCGTGCTCAAGGGCATCGCGAAACCACTCCAGCTGAAATTAGAGCTCCGCATCACATCCCAACGCCCGCTCCGCTGGAGAAGACAGCATCCCCATTCCTGGCCACCACTCTCATGCCCTCAGTCCAGACCTTCACAGAGCCCACACCTCTTACTTCAAAGACACCTCCAACATCAACGGTTCCCGAGGAAAACGTTTTCTTGAATTATGTGGGGATCCCAGAAGCCAAAGCACCCCCAGTGAAAAATGAGGGAACTCAGCATGTGTTGACACCAAATGAATTATCAACCCCTTCTTCCAACCAGGATAAATTTAACTCAGCTCCAAAGGAGCAGTTGGAGAAGGACGCATTTGATGGAAAGACCCAAAACAGTCTTCCACGTGGGCCCGATGGTAAGCACCAGGGCGGGAGAGTCCAAGTCTTCCCCCAGCCAGCCAGAGCTCCTGCCAAACCCATCCCTCCGAGGGGGACGGCGAGGCCACCACATACGGCCACAGAAGGCTCCTTTAGATACTTTGTGACTTTCCAGCCCCCTCGTCACTTGACCAGTAAACCAGGAATAACGGCATATCCTTCAAGGGTCTTGCCAGAGAATAAGCCCCTGACGACTCCAAGATTTTCAAGTACGACAACTCCCATTGTTCCAGCACACAAGCCCAAACCTGGCATTTCCACTAAGTTTACTGACCAAGGGCTAGACCGATTCAACAGCAACTCCAAAGTGTTTGGGAGTAACAACATCCCGGATCTCAGAGACCCTGTTGGCAAGCTTCCAAGTTCAAGAGTCCCTCAATATCCCAGTGGAAGGTTCCCTTTCTTTTTCAACAGGACTCTCTCTTTCCCACAGTTGGGAGTTACTGCGAAGCCCCAGATGCCTACCTCTCCTGCCCCCGTGATAAGAGAGAGAAAAGTGAACCCAGATCCGTACAATAGGATACATTCTCAGAGCATCATCCACATGGACTTTGGTCCCCCGGCACCTCCATTAGTGTACCCTCCCCGGGCCACGGGGCCACCTTCCACAAACTCACAGAACATCCCTGTGGTTTACTCCACCCGGAGCTCCATTCCCTTCATGGCATCTTCTGGCCAGGCTTCCGGAAGCTTCCATCAGAGCAGCTCAAAGCTCTTCTCTGTGGGAGGACCCCCTGCATCCAAATTCTGGATGGTTGGGGAAAAGCCCCAAATTATCACCAAATCCCCTCAGACCGTGTCTGTCACTGCGGAGACAGATGCCGTGTTCCCATGTGAGGCCACAGGGAAACCCACGCCTTTCATCACCTGGACAAAGGTTTCCACAGGTAAGGCATTTACGTGTCTGCATTTTAACTGGGGCTCGTGTAGAAGGAGGTTACCGAGTCTGTGACCTCAGGCAAAACTACAGAGTCTGGGCAAAGGACAGATGGATGGGCCAGAAGGGGACATCTGAGAACCTAGATACAAGGATATTCCTTCAGGAGGACAGGAAGTAAGGACCAGAGCTCCTCCGTCAGCTCTAAAGCATGTGAGATTTTAATGGGACCCTAGAGACTTGTCATAGGTTCTTTGGGTAGAGAATGACCTACGCTCGGGAATATTTCACAAAGGAACCACTTGTCTTTTCCCAGAGAAGCCTAGCACAAAAGTCTTCACCGCCCATGTGGGGTGCCATGAGGGTAAGGAGAAGAGAGCAGATGGCCTTTGCCCTTCCACTGGCTGCCACTGTAAATGTAGCTTGCTCTGGGGTCATCAGACGTTGCTTTGATTTGCACCTAGAGATAAGGTCGCGGTCATTTGCTTGGGCTGCCATAACAAAGGACTGCAGACTGGCTGCCTTATAGACAGACCTTTATTCTCTCCTGCTCCTGGAGGCTGGGAGTCTGAGATCCAGGTGGGGCTGAGGCTGGGAGTCTGAGATCCAGGTGGGGCTGAGGCTGGTTCCTTCCGAAGCCTCTCTCCTTGGCATGTAGACCCCGTGTTCTCCCCATGTCCTTACGTTTTCGTCCCTCTGTGTGTGTCTGTGTCCCTTATTCCCCTACGGACACAAGTCCTCTTGGATTACAGTGCATCCCCAATGACCTCATTTTAACTTCATTATCTCTTGAAAGACCCCATCTCCAAACAGTCATGTTCTGAGATCCTAGGGAATGGGACTTCAACGTATGCATTTTGGGGAACACAGTTCAGCCCATAACAATGGCGTATACTTGGAACTCTGGGATGCCCGAAGAGCACTTGGCTTTGTAAAAATGACCATCTCCTTTGAATGGCGAAACAATTGCCTGGGGACAGAGGAAAGTATTATCCGAGAAGCCTCAGCCTCCATGAAAGACCTGCCTCGTCCTCTTTCCCTTTTTCTCACTCCAACACAGCCATATCCTTCAGGCCTGGATTCTGATCAGAGGGTTTTTTTTTTTTTCTTCTCCATTTTGATGATCCAGGAATGATTTATACTAATAGCACTCGAGGGAACCGTGCATTCTTTGCTTGGGTTTATCTCACCAACGTTGGGAACGTTCCAAAGTTCAGCAGAGGCTCTGGGTACAGGGGAATTATGGGCTTCTTTGATCAGCTCGACATTGACGTCACTATGTTTTCCTAGTGATTTAATAAGGAATATTGCTCGAAGTAGCGAATGGGGAACACCATGGGGTTTTCATGGTAAGAGGATGGTGACTTTGTTTCCCTCCTGGGAAATCCCATCCGTATCAATCCATAGGGTTTCCATATCTGGTGTGATACCAGAGCATCCCTGGGCCATGCCCCCTCACTAGACGTACACGTGCCATAAATGAGCTTCTCCCGCCGGCCGCAACAGAGGGAGCTTGTCAGAGCTCACCGGAGAGCCGGTGGTGGAAGCAGGACCCAGGAACCCAGCTGCATGGGAGAGGAAGAGAATGCTGTAGCTTAGGGCTTTCCAGTTTTTAAATCTGGGATTTGTTATTCTTCAGAAAGGGTGAAGCCAGTACATCAGGAAATGCCTGCCACGGAAGACCGTTTGTTATTCACTGTCCATGAGGAGGGGACCACACAGGGAAGGACCAGGGTCTGTCGGCAGGCAGAGGGAGAGGGGGAAACGTGCCCAAGAGCCTTTATTGTGGTTTCTGCAGCAGAAACAGGCCACACAGGGTGAGCAAGCTTAGCACTGGCTGGCTTGAATGACTTCGGTGGCCTCTGGGGCACAGGGACTCCGCTATTTGTCTGGTACTTGCTCTGGGAAGATGAGGGCAAGTGCATTGCACCCAGGCCGTGTGAGAGAGCCAGCCCCTAGACAAGGAGGTGGGAGTGTGGCCTCTGGGTGGCTTGCTTTGCATTGAAAACGTGAATTGTTTGCTAACTACAGGAATTGCCTAGCCCTGGGACGGGCCGTCCTCCCACCAAGAGTCACCATGACCCAGATGTCAAAGCCTCATAACACTTGGTTAACACAGATCTTTGCTTTGGCAAAGCCCCATGAAGATGTGATACACGACATAGGGAGGACAGGGTGTGGGGAGAGAGAAGCACAGGCCCCTGATGTTAGCAGTGCATGAGCTGGGGTTCAACTCAGCCACCCTGGGCAGGGAATGACCTGCTCGCTCTGGCTCATGCTGGACTCCGGAGCCTGGCCGGGGAGAGGCAGATGGGGGCTGTAAGCCCGGGGACCTCAGGGGGCCAACACCTGTGCCAGTGAGGCAAGCTGGCTTCTCTAGGAGCTGAAATGACAAGGAGATCCCCTGGGGGTGGGGGCTGGGCCTCATGCAACTTCTAGAACACTCTACCAAACCCATGCTGGCTGCCCATGCTTTGCTTGAAGGGGGCATTGGTGTGAGGTCAAAAATGGTGCAGCAGAATGCCTGTCTTCTGCATATCGGAGATGGGGGCTGGTCTACGTTGTTGCTGTTTGGGACATAAAGGGGAGAATTCAGCTACCTCACTAATAATCCTCCTTCTTGGTTTTTCCTGCAAGGCTGTGTCTACGTGGAACCTGACTGTGCCTGTTTTGACTTGCAGGTGCTCTCATGACCCCTAACACCAGAGTGCAACGGTTCGAGGTCCTGAAGAACGGCACGTTTGTCATCCGAAAGGTACAGGTGCAAGACCGAGGCCAGTACGTGTGCACAGCCAAAAACCTGCACGGGGTGGACAGGATGGCCGTCCTGCTGTCTGTCACGGTGCAGCAGCCCCAGATCCTCGCCTCCCACTACCAGGACGTCACCGTATACCTGGGAGACACCATCGCCATGGAGTGTCTGGCCAAGGGAACCCCAGCCCCCCAAATCTCCTGGATTTTCCCAGACAGGAGGGTGTGGCAGACCGTGTCCCCCGTGGAGGGCAGGGTCACGCTGCACGAAAACCGGACCCTGTCCATCAAAGAGGCCTCTTTCTCCGACAGAGGAGTCTACCAGTGTGTGGCCAGCAACGCGGCGGGCGCGGACAGCCTGGCCATCCGCCTCCACGTGGCGGCCCTGCCGCCGGTCATCCACCAGGAGAAGCTGGAGAACATCTCGCTGCCCCCGGGGCTCAGCATCCACATCCACTGCACCGCCAAGGCCGCGCCCCTGCCCAGCGTGCGCTGGGTGCTGTGGGACGGGACCCAGATTCGCCCATCGCAGTTCATCAATGGGAACCTGTTCGTCTTCCCCAACGGCACGCTCTACATCCGCAACCTGGCGCCCAAGGACAGCGGCCGCTACGAGTGCGTGGCCGCCAACCTGGTGGGCTCTGCGCGCAGGACCGTGCAGCTGACCGTGCAGCGCGCGGCGGCCAATGCGCGCATCACCGGCACCTCCCCGCAGAGGACCGACGTGCGCTATGGCGGGACCCTGCGCCTGGACTGTAGCGCCTCGGGGGACCCCTGGCCGCGCATCCTCTGGCGGCTGCCGTCCAAGCGCATGATGGACTCGCTTTTCAGGTATGTGCCCGCTCCCGGCTCGCCGTGGGTCCCTGCGCTCCTGCGCGTGCTTCCCCTTTGGGTGCTGGGGATCGGGTCCTAAAACATGCCTGGGCCCATCTTGGGAGCCCTCTCCATGGGGTCCGGCAGAGAAGGGAATGGCTCCGTGTCCGGGACGAAGACTCACAGACCTGACTCCTAGTGCGTGCCGCGCTGGGGAGGGGGACATTTCGTTTTAGCCCAGAGAGATCTTGTCTTTATAAACTGGGAACAAACACCTGGGCTTTCACCCCCTTTCCTGCCCCCTCCCCAAGAAAAGAAATGAAGCAATTAGCTTTCGTTTTAATGATTATATTTTAATTAAATGTTAAGTGATAGTATTAGCTACAACATTTAGGTTGCCTTCTGTGTGTATTGTCTGATTTCAACAAAACACATAGACGCAGTTGCAGATCCGATCATAAAAAGGCCCTAGCTTAAGAATGAAAGGGTGTGAACACAAAAAAGTTAAAGGCACGATTAGGGCACCAGGTTGGCACAACGATTTCTAACAGTTTATTTTGGCTGCAAAGAAAGTCACCTTCTCATCCAGTGCCTTCCGTTCCCCTGTGTATGGACCTGGAGCACTGGTTCTCAGCCCAAGGGCTATTTTGGCCCCAGGGAACCTTGGGTAGTGTTTGGAGACATTTTTGATTGACATGACTCAGGGAATGGGGGGCGGCCACTGGCTTGTGGTGGGTGGAGACCAGGGACACTGCTTAAAGCCCTACAGTGCCCAGGGCGCCCCACCCCAGAGAGTCATCCAATCTCAAAGGTCAGTAGTGCCCAGGCTGAGACACTCTGACCTGGCATGAAAGACAATTGGTCTACCATCTGTCTGTCTATCTATCCATCCATCATATCCATCCATTCATCTATCCAACCATCTATCCATCTATCCAGCCATCTAACTATCCATCTTATCTATCTATCTATCTATCTATCTATCTATCTATCATCTATCTATCTATCTATCTATCTATCTATCTATCTATCTATCATCTATTATTTATGTCCATCCATCCATCCATCCATCCATCCATCCATCCATCCATCTTATCTATGTATCTATGTATCTATGTATCTATGTATCTATGTATCTATGTATCTATCTATCTATCTATCTATCTATCTATCTATCTATCATATATTATTTATGTCTATCCATCCATCCATCCATCCATCCATCCATCCATCCATCCATCCATCCATCCATCCATCTTATCTATGTATGTATCTATGTATCTATCATCTATCTATCCATCCATCCATCCATCTTATCTATGTATCTATCTATCTATCATCTATCTAATCTATCATCTATCCATCCATCCATCAGCTATCTATCTATCTATTTATCTATCTATTGCAGTGGTTTTCAGCTAGACAGATGGCACCACCAGGGAACACTCATCAATGACTGGGGACAATTTTGGTTGTCACACTAGAGTGGAGGCTGCCACGGGCATCTGGTAGGTGGAGACCAGGGTTGCTAGTCAGCACCCTGCAGTGCCCAGGACACCCCACCCCAGAAAGTCATCCAGCCCCAGATGTCAGCAGGGCTCAGGCTGAGAAACCGTGGGCTAGATCCAGAAGTGCCAATGTCTCTTCAATACACGTCTCAAGATACAGAGCACAGAGACAATGGTTGGCAAAATGCAGTCGAGGAAGCATCAGTGGTGCTGTGGTGGGGAGACCCTGGCTTATGGTGTCTCCAGCATCCACAGCCCGGCCGCTCAGGCAGGAATTCACACGGACATCAGTCCCTCCCAGGATGCGAGGAAGGAAGACAATGCTCAGGGGCTCTGCACGGCTGTGCCTGGCCTCCCCCACCTCGCTCCAACGCTGGAAGAAGGCACTTTCTTGAAGCCCGAGTGTTAACTTGAGACAGTTGGGTGGTGCCGAGTGAACCTTGCACACTCCGTCCACAATACCACGTACGCAGTTTTCCCTGGACTGCCTCCCAGCTAGGCAGATGCACTGCCATGTGCGGAAGAACTGTTTCCAGCTCTTCTTGGCACGGCTCACGCAGCGGTGAATGAAGGGCAGCAGCAGAATGTGATTCCGCTATGAATGTGAGCCGTTCTGCTAGTGTCTCCCCATAAATCACAGATCGCCGTCTCTGCGGCTTCATTATTACTAAATGTTGACTAATTGCATTCTTAGGAAAGTGTGATTAAACAACCCATGCGAGTTTTATAAAAGAGCGGGCTCTATGCCTTGCCTACACATTGGGACTATTTAAAAACACAGATATCGGAACTTTTCCTGAAGCCCGATCCCCACTGGTGGGTAGGCATGTCTGTGTTTCTGGGTCGCTCCGTGGATTGTGATTAGGACCAAGGCTAGGAATCACCGCTTCGAGGTTTCCAAAGGCTGGCAGACATGAGCTGCTATACAAAGTTTTGGACTCTAAACTCTAACACACATTGAAATGTCTTTGTCTGCTCCTCTCCTACTGATTTATGTTGACTTGATTTGCACTCACGGCCAACAAAATGGTTTATTTGGTCATTTTGAGTAGCTGTTTGTATTTTATTCACAATAATCAGGTTGATTCAACCATAGGCAGACTTTTTTTATTTTATTTTTTTGGTAGCTCTACAACACAGTTCCACACACGCTGTTTGAATAATGCAGAGTTTAGGAAATATTCATGGATTTAAATTCAACCCCCTCCTTCTCCAATAACACCAGTATAAATTATGTGTCATGGAGATTTTTCAACCTGGATGCTTTTAAAGGAAGAACCCCCCAAGTCTTTCCACCTCTTATTCAAAACATGAGTTCTGAGTTGCTCAAGGACACCCCACTAGATAAAGGTCACATGCATAGTGAAGACCTTCTTGCCCTTCTTCTCATTATCAGCCCCTTTAAGCTGAAAAGCTTTTGAACTATTAGGCCAGAGGTGTGTGGGCTTAGGTCCAACGTCATCATTTCACATGGGGGAATGCGACACCAGCTTGGGGTGCTAGCTGGCAAATGTCCTCCAGCTTTAGGTACGAGTTCTAAGGAAGAAGACATCACGTTGATATTTCCATGTTCTAAAGAACCCAATGTTAGCATTAAAACTCTGGAAATAACCCCAATTACACGGTGCATAGAGTAGCCATCTGGCAGTGTCCAGCTTCATAATGGGATATAATATAATACGAGATTGTCAAGGATAAACGTTGTTTCTCAAGTGTTTTATTCACGAAGAACTCCACTTCTTGATTGAGTTCGCTCAGATTCATTCTCTCCGTGGCTGTCGCACTTTGCCTGATTTTATCATTACTATAAGCTGTGCCCCGACCATCACGCAAAGACGTGATGCACGTACACCCCCACTAACAGGGTGGAAGTCTTTGGCTGATTTTCACATCCCTGAATCCGTGGACAGGCCAGCCAAAGGTCAGACTCTACCAAGTCAGACTTATTTGTGGTAAATCAATCATGTCCGTCTGTGAACACAGTCCCCTTCAGGCTGCAGAACCCATGTGACATTTTGCGGTAACAGCCGTGTGCCCAGATAGTTCCCAGAACCACATGTTTTCATTTCATTCCAGTGACCTGAAGCCAGGATAGAGCATATGGGAGACTGACATCCTCCTCTTTTTCTTTTTTTCGGTCAGCTTTGATACCAGAATCAAGGTGTTTGCCAACGGGACCCTGGTGGTGAAATCTGTCACGGACAAAGATGCGGGGGATTACCTGTGTGTTGCCCGGAATAAGGTTGGAGACGACTTTGTCGTGCTCAAGGTGAACGTGGTCATGAAACCGGCCAAGATCGAGCACAAGGAGGAGAATGACCACAAAGTCTTCTACGGGGGTGACCTGAAAGTGGACTGTGTGGCCACTGGGCTTCCCAACCCCGAGATCTCCTGGAGCCTCCCAGACGGCAGCCTGGTCAACTCCTTCATGCAGTCTGACGATGGCGGTGGCCGTACCAAGCGCTATGTGGTTTTCAACAACGGGACCCTCTACTTCAATGAGGTGGGCATGCGGGAGGAAGGGGATTACACCTGCTTTGCCGAAAACCAGGTTGGTAAGGATGAGATGAGGGTGCGGGTCAAGGTGGTGACCGAGCCCGCCGCCATCCGGAACAAGACATACTCCGTGGTCCAGGTCCCTTACGGCGACGTGGTCACCGTAGCATGTGAAGCCAAAGGGGAGCCCACGCCCAGGGTGACGTGGCTTTCTCCAACCAACAGGCTGATCCCTGCCTCCTCCGATAAGTACCAGATATATCAGGACGGCACTCTCCTCATTCAGAAAGCCCAGCGCTCCGACAGCGGCAATTACACCTGCGTGGTCAGGAACAGCGCGGGGGAGGACAGGAAAACCGTCTGGATTCACGTCAACGTCCAGTCGCCCACCATCAACGGGAACCCCGACGCCATCACCACCGTGCGGGAGATCGCTGCCGGCGGGAGCCGCAAACTCATCGACTGCCAGGCGGAAGGCATCCCCACCCCGAGAGTCCTGTGGGCCTTTCCCGAGGGGGTGGTTCTGCCGGCCCCCTACTACGGGAACCGGATCACCATCCATCGCAACGGCACGCTGGACATCAGGAGTCTCAGGAAGAGCGACTCCGTGCAGCTGACGTGCATCGGCCGCAACGAGGGAGGGGAAGCCAGGCTGATTGTCCAGCTCACTGTCCTGGAGCCCGTGGAGAAGCCCGTCTTCCACGACCCCGTCAGCGAGAAGATCACCGCCATGGCCGGCCACACCATCAGTCTCAACTGCTCGGCCTCAGGGACCCCGACGCCCACCCTGCTGTGGGTCCTTCCCAACGGGACGGAGCTCCAGAGCGGCCAACAGCTGCACCGGTTCTACCATAAGGGTGATGGCAGGTTGCATATCAGCGGCCTCTCCTCCGCGGATGCCGGGGCGTACCGCTGTGTGGCCCGGAACTCCGCCGGCCACACGGAGCGGCTGGTCTCGCTGAAGGTGGGGGTGAAACCTGAGGTCGGCAACCAATATCACAATCTGGTGAGCATCATCAACGGGGAGACCCTGCAGCTACACTGCCTCCCTCCCAGGGGCCGGCCGGCTCGCTTCTCTTGGACGCTCCCCAACGCCATGCTCTTAGAGGGCCCCCAGACACGGGGGCGCTTTTCCCTCTGGGAGAACGGCACCCTCACGGTACGTGACGCCTCCGTGTTCGACCGGGGGACCTATGTGTGCAAGGCGGACACCGAGTACGGCCCTTCCGTCATGAACTTTCCAGTTATCGTGATAGCCTACCCTCCCCGGATCACCAGTGAGCCGACGCCCGTCATCTACACGCGGCCCGGGAACACCGTCAAGATGAACTGCATGGCCATGGGCATTCCCAAAGCCGAGATCACCTGGGACCTGCCGGACAAATCACACCTGACCGCGGGGACACAGGCCCGTCTCTATGGGAACAGATTCCTTCACCCCCAAGGCTCCTTGACCATCCAGCAGGCCACACACAGAGACGCGGGCTTCTACAAGTGCACCGCAAAGAACATCCTAGGCACTGACTCCAAGACTACTTACATCCACGTCTACTGAAACGCCTCCCCCCCGGACGTGGGCTCCGAGGCCATTGCTTCGGAAGTTACAACAAAGCATCTTTGTAAGGAAAACCGCCGCAGCCGGATGGTCAGAACTCTTAACTGATCTGTCACAGGCATGGTGGCCCCCGGCTGGATTTCAGGTTCATGTTGACTTTGACCTATGCTTGTCGGCGAAAGGAAGCCATGCAGACACGGGAAGGGTGGTTCGGCCTCTCCGGGGACTTTCGTTCACGTTTACAGCAGGCCGCCTGCTCCTGTCTGATGTTTCTCAGGAGCTGGACGCATATGGCGGTGTCTGTCTTGCAGATGACAGATTTGGCTTTCCTGGGCATCTGCAGCAGACCTAAGGAGCACTCACTGAAAATAAACCATACAGATGACCAGTGCCTTGCTGCCCCATTGAAGATGCATCCCCTAGTTACCCTGCTGCAGTCTTAACATGATAGAATGTTCTAGAATGACTACCCATGTTTCACTTCCTTCCTGTCACTTTAGAACTCCAGCTTGCCCTGTCAGGGCTTAGAACCACAGTGACTGATGTTTTTATAATGTACAATTTTCATACACTACAGCTACCATTTTATATGGAACTCACTTTTTATATAATGGAACTCACTTTCTCTCTGGAACTCACTTTTTATATAATGTCTAACATAAAGACATTTTATATTTTCTTTCCAATCAGACGATGAGGCTAGAAAGAAAGAAATACTTTCTGTCTCATTAAAAATAATAAATTATTGGTCTTTACAAGACTTGGGTACATGAGAGCAGATATGGAAATACAATTGTAAAAACAAATCCCCTAAACTTCCTTGAGCAAATTCAGTAACCGCTATTATATTACCTTCCCCAGCAACCCTATGGTGTGGGAGGCTGGGATATTGGATTTTCCTGTTTGTGGATTTATCTTGAGAGTGGGAGTCGGGGGAGAGGGCAGGAGAGAGAGCTAAGCCATGACTCTGCACAATGAATCCAGAGCCTCCTAGAAAAGCCCGGAAGTGTCTCCCCCACCCGACCCCCCCGTCCATGTGTGCTCATGGAAAATAGGACACACGTTATCCCCATGACTGCTTTACTGTATTTTTAAGGTCAACATGATGTACATTTGATAATAAAATAATATTTTCCAAATAACCGGGCAATGATAATAGTCCTATTTTCCAAGGCAAGAGCACTTCAAGTGATTTTATATCTGCACGGCCTTTACTATGTGCCAGATACAGGGAGGGGCCCTGCAAGTACCCGGATGTATAGGGAACACATCCTGCCTCGAGAGTTCATGCTCCACACACAGACCTTCAGCCAGAGGGCTTCTTAACCTCTGCACCCAGCTGGGGCTGATGACCGTGGTGTGGGGCGTCCTTGCCCTGTGGGGTGTTGAGCAGCATCCCTGGTCTCTACCCAACAGATGCTGGTAGCACGCCCCACTCTAGGCGTGACAACCAGAAGTTGCCTCCAGATACTGTCAGATGCTACTGCTAAGTTGTCCCTGGTTGAGAACCACAGCCATAGATGCTAGATACATGAAGAATGATGACGATGATGAAGATGAAGACGATAGATAGATAGAGGGATAGATGGATGGATGGATGGATGGTTGGATGGATGGATGGATGGATGGATAGATGATGGATGGATGGATGGATGGATGGATGGATAGATAGATGATAGATAAATAGATACAGGGATAGATGGATGGATGGATAGATGATGGATGGATGGATAGATAGATAGATAGGGATAGATGGATGGATGGATAGATGGATGGATAGATGAAAGATAGATGACAGATAAAAAGATAGATGATAGACAGATATAGGAATAGATGGATGGATGGATGATAGATAGATATGATGGATAGATAGATGATAGATATAGGAATAGATGGATGGATAGATAGATATGGATAGATAGATAAATAGGTAGATGATAGATAGATACAGGGATGGATGGATGGATAGATAGATGATAGATGATAGATAAAGGATGGATGGGTGGATAGATTGAGATGATGGATAGATAGATAGATAGATAGATAGATAGATAGATAGATGATACACTTTCATGGGTGGGCTGAATGTACGTCCTTAAGGACTTGCTGGGTCCCACTGTAGGCATGGCAGGATTACATGAAGAGGCATTTGGTGGTCTGCACTCACTGTCTTCTCAAAGGGTGTAAAACAAATGTGCAGATCAGCTTAATACAAGTCTGAGACATTCAGAATCATTACAGGTGGTTCAGAGAGCTTTCGGATTCCAGGGGTCTCAAAGGCCACATCAGGTGGAAGGGTAAGTGACATCTTTATGACTGAGAAGTCATAAGACAGATAGCAGGGCAGAATGAAATGGGTGGGAGACAAGGACTGCTCCCCCAGGAGCAAACCCACTTAAATCAGTTTGCCCACCATGGGGACGTGTGTGAATTCTGATCATTAGTGGAATCGCACCTGGTTCTATCATGATTAGTAGATAATATATTAACTAGGAGATAGTCGCCCCCACCCCCGCCCTCCATGAACTTCTAACATCTGGTGTATGTGCTCGGAAATCTGTGCGCTCCAGCCAAACCCGTAGCTAGCAGTCCATTGTCCTTCTTTGCTTGCTCCCAGGGTTTCCCTGGAAAACAAAACCCAACCCAGGCGAGTCTCTTCAAGATTTGGTTTCTAAATGCACATGCAGCTCTCATTCCAGGGAAGCTGGACTGGAGTCTAGATGTGGGAAGGGATGCCTCCATCCTGTCACTAAATCCAGACCCCAGGATGCGGCACCCTGCACAGGCTTTTTCTGCAGTTTTTATCAAGTAAGACCAAACTACAGATGGGCAGCACGGTGGGTTTCTGGGTTCCAGGAGGACCTGATATTTCTGGAAAGGAAAGCCCAATTGTCATCTTACCTCCATCTCGAGTGTCTGGCCGCTCAGCCTTCCTAACAGAGATAACCTTGTTATGTCCTAAGTAGCCAGTGGTTCTCTTCCTTCGCTTCATGTTGTGATCACCTAAAGAGATTAAAAATTCCTCACGTCCCGGTGTGATCACTTCCTGGGGCTCTGCCATAACAAGTCACCACGAATTCAGGGGGTTGCTTAAAAGAATTAAAATTCATGCTCTCCCAGTTCTGGGCACCAGATGTCTGAGATCCAGGTCGGGCAGCACCACTGAGACCCGGGAGGTGCAGGCCCCCTCCCTCCAGAGGCTCCAGGGAGGGTCCTTCCTGCCTTTTCCAGCTTCTGGGGCTCCAGGCGTCCCTGGGTTGTTGGCCGTGTCCCTCCCATCTCTGCCTCTGTCTTCACATGGCTTCCCCTCTGTGTCTGTGTCTCTCTTCTGTGCATTATAAAGACACCCGTCATTGGATTTAGGGTCCACTTGGATAATCCAAGATGAGCTCATCTAGAGATGTTTTACCTAATTACATCTTCAAAGATTATTTTCCTAAACAAGGTCCATTCTTAGGTTTCAGGGTCTAGGATAGGGACATATCTTTTGTGGAGCGATCATTCAACCCAATACACAAACCCATATCTTTAACTAATTAAACCAGAATCTTTGAGGGAGAATCCCCTGTGATTATAATCTATGTCAAGGTTGACATGAACAAGTGATGGGTTTAGTGCTGAGAGCCAACAGGTGTCCTGGCAAATCTATACCACGGCCCATTGTGCATTTCCTTATGGTTTAACGCTCTGTGGGTTGTTCTAACATGCTCATTTCCACCATGTTACAGAGTGCCTCCTCTCTGTATAGACATCTGAACCTCGGCATGTGTTATTTAAGCTCCTGTGGTTCTCCTTCCAGACTTGGGAGAAAGAGGAAGCTCACTGCACACCCACCTTATGGGGTCATTGTTAAGACAGAAAATACTGTGCTTAGAACAGAGACTTACGCATTGCACGTAGTTCATATGCATTGCTATTTCCATGCTTAGCGCTTTTATTTGCAGAGCTTTTAAACTAGCTGTGGTTTCCAAAGCACGTTCACACACTGTATTCCATTTAGGCCTCACAAACGCTCTTGGAAGACTTGAATTCTGAGGAGGAGCTCTTAGTGATGATATAGCCTGCTCCTACGCCATGCGACTTTGGCTGTGTGCTGCCCATCCACCATGTAGCAGACGCAGAAGCAACTTGTGTACTGGGTTGGGCTCTGCTCAAACATGAGCTTATGGGAATAGAGCAGGACAAACAAGGCTTTGAATCAATGAGACGTGGGCATGAATTTAGGTTCTGCCCCTTAACAGCTATGGGAACCTAAGTGTCATCGACACGAGCTTTCCCTTCTTTGTCTATCAGATGACAGCAACACCACTCACTTTATAGGATCATTAGGAAAACCACTGAGATAATATATGGATCGTGGGACAATGGTCAAAAGTCCTATTAAAAAAAATCGTACAGGGGCGCCTGGGTAGCGCAGTCGTTAAAGCGTCTGCCTTCGGCTCAGGGCGTGATCCCGGCGTACCGGGATCGAGTCCCACATCGGGCTCCTCCGCGATGAGCCTGCTTCTTCCTCTCCCACTCCCCCTGCTGTGTTCCCTCTCTCGCTGGCTGTCTCTCTGTCACATAAATAAATAAAATCTTTAAAAAAAAAAAATCGTACAGCTGTGCCTACCACATATTAGGGTAGCGTCAATCATCTGAAAGATAAAGATACATTTTCGTTTGTTTGTCTTAGAAACTCTATGACACCTTTTGAAAGTCCAATCCCAGTCTGAACTCTCACATTGAGATGTGAGAGAAAAGCAGTGAGGGAATGCAAACAAAAAAACAGGAGAGAGAGAGAGGCAGGTAGATGGGTAGAGAGAGTACATAATATACATGTATAAAATATATGCAAATCAACATAAAATTGCATATGTGTGAATATATTGGGATTCAAGATTCAGGGACTCATATTTGAGCAGACTATTATATCAATTTTTGAATTTTCTGCTGAATCTTTTACTCTTCAAAATGTCTACGTAAATCTCACAGTGCGTGCGCTATGGCCTAGCTGCACCTGGTCGATACACCATAAAATACCATACCTGGCGCCTTTCAGGACCCATTGCCCCACTGACTGTACCTCATCTGAGCAGATAACTCTGTCTAGGGAAACCCTTCCATCCATAAAGGAGAATGCCACCATCCTGAGTGGTACCCAGCCCCTTTCACACATCTTAATGTAGTCTTAATAATTATTTCTTACTTTAACTGTCTTTTTCTCTACATCACAAGAGTGACAGGATGAAAGATGGGATTGCAGTGTAGCGCTGGATAATTTCAAAAGTCACACATAGGAGGGAAAACATAACTCGGTAAACATTTTCAACCCAAAAACATGAATTAAAAAATTTCGGTAATATTGTATTTAGTAAGCCACTCCCATTTTAGTACACAGAAGACATTTTTAAAAAGCAGCCTTACCACACATGGTAGCCTGAATCTAAATATGGCTGGCAGTTCCTAAGTCTCTGAGTCCCTTCCCCTGCTAAAATGTTGATAAGAATGCGATTTCCATGATGCAAAGGTGATTGGCTATCCCTGAAGCCTCAAGCATCTGTTGCCATATTGCAGAATGTTGATAAGATGCAGCTTCCCAAGCACAAACTACATTTCCCATGCTCCCTTGACTCCAGATGGGGTCATGTGACTAATCCTCACCAATCAAGTGTCTCCTTCCAGTCTAAGCTGTTGAAGAAAGGATGCATCACATTTCCCAGGTTCCCTTGTGTCCAGATGGAGGCATGTGACTTATTCTCACCAATGATATGGCTCCTTTCTGGACTAAGATGATGAAGAAGAAAGGATACACCACCTTACCCAGGCTCCCTTGCCTCCAGATAGGGTCATGTGACTAATTCTTATCAATCAGGTGTCTCCTTTCCAGACTAACATGATGGATGTAGAGATGATAAGGTCCTAGAGGATGGAGTGGCTGCAAGATGGGGAGAACTTGAGTTCCTGAAGAGCCAGGGATCCAAAACCCCCGGCATAGGCTGACTTTTGGGCTCTGTGTTATGCTTCTATCCTCTGAAATCTTTCCTCTTATGGCCACAATAGCTCTTGAGAGCCATTTTCACTCTTGAAAGCAGAAACCCATGCTTATTGGGTTTATGTCTCTGCAAGTCTGGGGTTTATTCTACCCAGAGAATGGTCCCACATAAGAGATTAAACCAATTCTTTTACCTGCAGCATTGTCTCACATAAGACCATGAGCCACGAAAACACTGCGATGTTTAAATCAGGTAATACTTGGGAAGAGCTTTCTATGGAAATGTGGAAAAAACCAGCTATTCTTACCTTTACTGTCATTATGATCATCGTGACGCGTAGATAGGATAACTCAAGTTTGAACCTGAATTGTGATTTTCAAAATCTCTCTTACAAGCTGTGATTTAAAATGTATGATAGGACTTTATTCATGATTTCTTCTAGGTAAAGGAACTCGTGGTGGGGGGAATCCCCCATTTCTCCCGTCTGTGAGCCCCAGAGAAAGATTGTCTGCAGTCCAGGCCAATATTTCAGGTGGATTTTTAAACATGGCATATATAAAATTTTTCTTTTCTTTTTTTTTTAAGATTTTTAAAAATTTATTTACTTGACAGGGAGAGAGACCGAGAGAGAGCATGCACAAGCAGGGGGAGCAGCAGAGGGAGAAGGAGAAGCACAGTCTCTAATGAGAAGGGAGCATGATGTGTGGCTCGATCCCAAGCCCCTGGGATCATGACCTGAGCCAAAGGCAGATCCTTAATCGACTGAACCACCCAGATGTCCTACATTAAATTTTTCTGCAATGCTCTAGTCAAAACATCCAGACTCTAAGGCCCTCTCTCTTGATCGTTTAAGAAACAGAAAGAGAGAAGTATATTTTAATTTTTTTTTAAAGCTATAAAGTGCCTTGAGAGCGGGGATGTGTTGTTACTGAAAACTGAATTCAACCTTTCTGTTATGAAAAAGAAAACGTAGACACGCTGCTTTTGGAAAGGAAAGGGAAAAAAAAACAGACTATGTTCCATTAATGTCTGGCAACGTGAATTTTAAAACAATAATAAAGAGCAAACAAACAAAATCTTGAAGGGATTTCACATATAACGTAAAGAATCACAAAGTGCCTTTTATTATGTTATGTTCCATAAGGTTTTATGCAATACGTCAAAATAATTCAATGGTACATTGAATGAGATGCTGGAGGTTACGGTATTCCTCAGGACTTGGCTCTGAATGATTATAAAAATAGATTCTGTGTAAAAGCTTTTTTTTTTTTTTTTCTATTTTTCTTTCTGGATGATGGTAGGAGGTTGAGGTCTATTTTAAACAAATAGTAAAAGGAAGATTAGAAACACAATTTTCAGAGGACAGGGTTGGTACCCACTGCCGTTTCATTTTCTTATTGTTGATTTTGGAAAATGAGACCTTTGTCAAGCCAGGATTTAAACTAATAAAAAAAAACAACCAAGGAGATTTCTTTTTCCTACAGAAAATACTGGATTTAGTACATCTCAAATGGGGGAAAGTAATCGTTCTTGACAGCCTTCCAGCAGAAACCAGAAAAGTGCACCAAAGGCCACCCACCATGTGGCCAGGTTGCTAGGGGGCCAGAAGGAATTGGCGAGAAGGAAGGCAGAGCAGGGGCCATTTGGGAGTGAAAGTCCACATTTCTACTGTTTTCACACGTAAGGTTTGTACGACAGTGAGTTTTTCTAAAGCCTTTATTTCATATTATAAATGATATAGATAAGATACAGCAATATAGAAAAAAGGGGAGCAAATGAAAATTATTCACAATCACATTACTCAAAATACGCTGAATGTGCTCAGATATGGGTAAGTGTATGTGCCAGCAAAAATTATATATATATATAACATTTTAGCTCTGTTTGGGTGCCAAACCATGTGGTTTGAAGTCCACTTAGGGGGACGCCTGGGTGGCTCAGTCGTTCAGCGTCTGCCTTCGGCTCAGGTCATGATCCCAGCGTTCTGGGATCAAGCCCCGCATCGGGCTCCCTGCTCAGTGGGAAGCCTGCTTCTCCCTCTCCCACCGCCCCTGCTTGTGTTCTCTCTCTCGCCACCTCTCTCTCCGTCAAATAAATAAATAAAATCTTAAAAAACAAAAAGTCCATTTAGTTTCCATAACAATCTATGATTTTCTTACTCCAGTGTCATTCGTGGGACTAATATCCCATTCCATGGATGCCCCATATAGTGTTTCACCCTATCTTGGTGGACATCTGGATCGTTTCATATTTTTTGGCTGTCTCTACCAAGAATCTCCCATTACTGTCTGAAAGTCTATGTTGTAGGACTGCTACAGGAAATAATGCAAATGTATGTGAGGTTCTTGCCAAAGGGTTTCCAATTTCTATTGTCCCCACACTGGCATATGACAGAAACGCTTTACGCCCAACACTTGGCTATCCTACGAACAGCTCCTAATTTGGTACTTAGAAAAGAAGAATGTTCTTTCTATTGTTCATGCATGGTAATTAACAAACTACATAGCTTGGCAGTTTCATAAAGGAAGCATTCATTAGCCTGTCCCCACATTTTTGTTGAGCTGTTTAGACTTTGTTTTTTGAGTAACAAGAATAATTTACATAACAAGGCGTTAACACGTCCTAAATATAGCAAATGCTCCGTCAGACGTTAATGTCCTCAATGTAGCAAATATTTTGTGATATTTTGTTATTCATCCTTTTCCTTGCGAATTTGTTTCTGGAACTACATTTTTTTTTCGAAGGACAGACGTTTTTTAATTGTTAGTAGCTGTGTCTCTCACGTTTTCCTGGTTTCCCTCTTCTGTGTAGAAAGCCTTTCTTCATTCTGGGATCAGATACCTGCTTTTATAATAGTTTTTCCTTTTTAAATATTAAAACATTTAACATTTGGAGCCTACTAGAGTCTGTGGTATGAGGTGAAAATCCAACGTTCTTTGGCCTGAATGGTGAACCAATTATTCTAATGTCACATATTAATTTAGTATTTCCCTGGGGATAGAAGTTGCCCGTCTATTTGTTTCCTCTGGCCTATTATAGAGTATTCTATAATATGTTTTAATACGACAGTGCAAGTTTCTTCATCTTTTTCTTATGATCACGTATATTCTTACCCATTTTTGCCTTGAGATAAATTTCATTAAAAAAATTTCATAACAAAAAGTCATGACATTTCAACGGGAATGTGTTAAATACATGATTTTTTTTGCAATTTTTTAAAGATTTTTTTTTACATATGTTACCATACACTATATATTAAGATATGTTTTCTATGTGTGTCTTTCCACACAAGGTCGTAAGTTGTACGTCTGTTTATAAGCATCTTCCTGTATCAGAAGTGGTCTGCTCTTTCCTGCATAGAATTCTCAAACATGTTTTGCTAAATTTTCCTATGGAGGTCTTTTTTTATCTGTGTCATTTTAAGCTAAGCTATTTAAACGATGGTATGAACACTTTGAGCTTATTCTCCTCTCTGTAGTTGTATTTCTTATTTATTTTTCTTGTTCCAGCCTACTGGCTGTAGGTTCCAAAGTAATGGTTGGTAACATTTCTGGAGCAGCTTTTCCTAGGTCACCCTTGCACCTCTGGTTCTAAGTCTGGTTCCTGTTCTGCTGGTGCTTCAACGATAATTGAGGGCTTTCCTACTCAAGAAAATCCACACCAGCAGCCTGAAACAAATGTTCACCACATTTAAGAATCCTCCTTCTGAGTCTGAGTTACGAGGTGTGTTCTTTTGTTGAGAAGGGGTGTTGACTAAATCAAAGACCACATTCACATCGCTGTGAAGGAGCCGTGCACCAGAGAGGCTCATCTCGGCTCTGAGGAGCCAACGATCAAACATCCAGGAGTTCTGCGAGCCATCTGTTCAACCGTGGGTAGCTTGAAATCGATGACTGTGGAAGATTTACACCATGGAAATGGGCAAACACTACAAAGCAGAGCGTGTGGGTTTGAGAGCTCGTTTTCTTAGCCCGCGATTTATTATAGAGAATAGCTCATTCATGCATTTATTCCATAAATATTTTCTGAGGCTATCCTATCTGTCAGACAAGGTGACAAAAGCATGATAAAAATGTCAAGAACGCGGGCAAAGATTCCAGAGTCATCAGTTGACACACACAGTTGTGATCAGTAATATAAAGAAGAGGACGTTCTCAGAGTTTGTAACACACCTGTGTAGCCAGACCAGGAGCTCCCAGATTTCCCTGAGGAAATGATGCATCAGCTTGGACCTTGTCACTTTGCAGGACTTTCGACGCACTCCATAAGTACATAAACCACTGTTTCCTGACTGCAGTTATCTACATCACACACAGAGAGGCCCCTTCCTTTTTTTTAAGCAGCTCACCACAATAAACAGAACCCACGTCAGTAAGCACGTCCAAAGCACAGAACTGAGGAATCAAGGTTTACGACTCTGAGCGAGATCTGAGATCAAAGGGATGGATGGAGTAGAACATTTATAGTAGAATTCACAGAAGGTCTTCGTGCCCACCGTCTCTCTCTGAAGATTCTTCTCGTTGGAGCTCCAGACGTTCACCTCCTCAGAAGTCAGCTTACCACCCACCCTGGCCCTTTTGGTTTCCAGATAAAGCATTGTCTCTGTGTACCAGAGTGCGCTACGGAAAAGACAAAGAATGCGTTCCACATGGTTTGAAAAAGGAACAAACTAACAGCATAACCTGGAAGAATTCATATTCCTTCACTTCCCATGCAACTTGTGCATGTGTCTGTGTTTAGGTTCTTGGAAACATATGTTTTCTTTCTTTCCCGGACTCTGTCTTGTGTTTCTAAGCAACTCAAGGTAGCAACCGGTTTTAGTTTATCGAGGGTTTATGTGACCAAGGCGCCATTTTTATTCTGTTTGCTGTTTTAATACTTGGTCAACATCAGCCTGACGTGTTTACAAGGTGAGTTTCCTGTTGAGATCAAACTTTTATTCCAAGGTTAGTCCGTCTTGCATGGAGCTTCTCAGCTAGACAGACAGGATAATTCAATGTTGTTACATACACATGTTTTGTTTGTTCACATCTCCCCATATTTAGTGAACACCTGCTATTGATAACAATTCACTGTTTCGTAAAGACAATAAGGCAGACATCCCAGGGACCCCAGGGACAGAGTAGACCTCCCACGAAATGCTCATTAGCACGATTAGGTGGGAGAGTTGTACATGGGGAATACAACTGGAGAGGAAAGGGGTCTTAGGAGAAGGATGACTCACAGATGGCTAAGATTTGGTCAAACACAGACGAAACGGAAGCATCTCTGGCAGAGAATTTGCTTGAGCAAGACACGGCGATGCAGAGGCCTGGTCCCTTGGGAAGCAGGCAGGGGTTCAGTTTAGCTTGGACGTGGATTTCATGGAGTGTGGGTACCAGAGAATGCCGGACACGTGCCTTGCACTGCGTTATGAAGTCTGTTCCATCCTGGAATGAACTAGATAGTCAACATGGAAGGGTTGCAAGGTTTTTTGCTTTGCTTGTTTTAAGCTACCTACCGTATTTGACCACTAGGGAATTGCAGGGAATGGCGAGTTGGATTGATTCCCGTCGAGAAAAATTAACTGGACTCCTGGGAAAATTAGTTAGGAGGAAATTGTCATAATTTGGGTTAGGATTAATGAAGGTTTGGTTTAAGGTAGTCTGAGCAACAGTAGAAAGAAGGAAAGAAAGTTGAGAAACATCAGAGAGAAAGAGTCTCTAGGATTTGGTGATTGTTTGCATGAAAAAGAAGAAATATGGGAAGTCATCAAAGAGGGAGAAAAACCATGAGACACTCTTAACTCTAGGAAACTCTGAGGGTTGCTGGAGGAGAGGGGGATGGGGTAACTGGGTGATGGGAATTAAGGAGGGCATGTGATGGGATGAGCACTGGGTGTTGTATGCAACTGATAAATTGTGAAACACTACATATGAGACTAATGATTCACTATATGTTGGCTAATTGAATTGAAATCAAAAAAGAAATATCAATATCAAAAAAATTCGTTCTGGGGGCGCCTGGGTAGCACAGTCATTAAGCGTCTGCCTTCGGCTCAGGGCGTGATCCCGGTATCCTGGGATCGAGTCCCACATCGGGCTCCTCCGCTGGGAGCCTTCTTCTTCCTCTCCCACTCCCCTGCTGTGTTCCCTCTCTCGCTGGCTGTCTCTCTGTCACATAAATAAAATCTTTAAAAAAAAAAATTCATTCTGAGGGACTAAGGGTACTGTATCTCCTTCAACAAGAGTAAGAGGATTGATAGTTCTCCGCTTTGATGGTTGGAAGATTTTTTCTAGATGATGAATTGAAAGTATTGAACAAATATTTAGAAATGACAAGATGTCCGTTTAAAGTCAGCTGATTAAGAAACAATTACATTAAAACATTTTTCTACCAATCTTCTTATTTGGAAGTTCAACTTGTTGGGATAGATATTCACGAATACGCTCTGAGCCGAAGATGCACAAAGAAGGTTGGTGTGGGTACGGGGCCAGAGCCCCAAGGCAGCTGGCGCAAACCCAGTGTGGAATCCGGGCCATGCACACGAGGAGGGAAAACGAGAGGTTCTGATTTTGATTTCAAGATCCCGTCATCATAACCCCAAGCATGTGCTGATTGCAGATTGCTGAGCGTTTATTAGCTCCTCTAAAAGCCCCGTGAGCTGGCCCAAGTAGAGGCAATAAAGCACCAACCGAGAAAAGCTGCCTGTTGTAACAAAGGCCCATAAAGTCCGCTCAGACTACCGGAGCCCAGGGGCAGAGGCCCAGCTGGCCTGCAAAGCTGCACACAGGAACACTGAGGACCCAGACTGATTTCCTGCACACGTGGCCACCTGGAGGGACCCGGGGCATCATGAGGACAGCCAGACACAGAGCCTTCCCCCCAGGTGTCTTCAAGAAAGAACCGCAGAGGTCCGAAGGCAACAGTGATTCAGAGTCTCCACGGCTACTGCTGGTGACCGCAGGAACCGGCGAGAAAAAGCTGGTGGGGTGGGGCAGAACCACACGTCCCCTCTGCAAAGCCCGGGGCGCCGCCGGCATCCGAGGGAAGATCCAGCAGGTACGGGTTTAATAGTGAGGTGAGCCGACTTCTCATTAGTCTAAAAGGTTAAACGATGTTCGTACGTACGGTCTTGGCGCCAACAAACCGACCGCGGGCTGCCGTCCAATGTGCCAGGATAAATAAAGCAAGCTGGGCTCGTCCAGGCTTGGGGAGCGGCTTTAGGGCTCAGGGTGGAGCTCCTGAAAGCTTACGCTTGTACGGAAAACTCACAAAGCTCTTTCGCATGCCTATAGGATGAATCACACTGGAGCCCGCATCGCAAGGAACACACCAGCGGAGCAGAGGGCGGGCTGAACTATGCCTGCATGCGGGTGCCATTGCTGGATTGACATTTGATTTTTTGGGGACTGTAACCATGGCAGCATGAAGGAAGGGTCAGGCAGAACAAAAAGTACTGCCATCAGTTTCGGAAAACCCTCCATTATAATTTTCTTGTTTTATTACGGGAGTAAAATGATGTGTCATCGCGGAAGCCACATACACCAGGGTCGCAGAAACATTCAAACACCACGGAGCGAGCGCCGGCGGACCCAGGATACAGGAGACGTTCACAGAGACAGAAGGGAGCTCTGTGAGGATGAAGGTAGACCCGCATCACTGAGACCAAAAATAATACACGGAAACACATGCATGCATCTGTCTTGGTGAGATGAAGATCGCCGTGTGCGTTGTGGACTTTCAGGAAATATGTGACGCCTTGCTCGGGTCTGAAATATTTTTTGTAACAAATCGAATAATCTATTTTTGCACAGTGCAGAAGTGGTTTTGGTTCATTTGTAAGTTGCATAAAACATGGTGCCACCAACTATGTTGCTTTTGGTCAGAGGTCATTAAAGAACAGCTAGCATAATTAGCGAGAAGAAGCGTCATCGACTAAGGGAAAGGTAGCTCCAGTGCTCTAGAGTTGACGCGGGCTGCTCACCAGGCTAGTGCTTTCTCCAGATTGCCAGGAATGCCGGGTAAAAGGGGCATCACTTGCCGGTTTTCCAGGCAGGGGTGGGGACTCAAAGAGGCCAGGTGATATTCTGAGCCTCTGGCGTCAGACCCGCTGCACCTGAGGTCTGCTCCTGCCCGTGCTGGTGATGTGCCTGGGGAGTGTGACATGGAAGCAGGAGACCGGAGCTCTGTACGTGAGCATCTCACTGCCATCCAGCAGCGACTTGTATCAGGTTCCCCATCCTTCATCCCTAGAGCTGGCTTCTGCGCGGCTCATGTATCTACCACATGAAATAGAATGGACACATTCTGGAATTTTCCATCATATTACTAACAATATTAACTACTCTTTACTGAGGGTCTTGAATCAGGCCCTGGGGTAGACATTTTACACTGAAGTCTATAATCCTCCACATCCCCCTGGACACCCTCATGAACCCCTTGACCCCCAGTCCAAGGTGAGGGAGGGGAAGGAACTGGCTTTAGGTGGAAACACCGAGGAAGAAACAGAGCCGGGCTTTGAACCCCAGTGTGCGGGCAACGTACGTCTGCTTTACACAGCTGTGGGCTGTGTCTGTTCTGTAGTGAATGATGGCTATTATTGCCTTAAGAACTTCTCCCGTGGTTCCCTGCATGTGGACCATGATGGAAACAGGAACAACAACATGGTGGCCCTCTAGGCGATATACTCTGAAAGCACAAATATCACCTGCCTACAAAACACGGGACCCATCGCCACCCATGACTGAGATCATTGAGAGATGTGCCAACAAATGGATAGTCAGGAGAAACTTTCTAACCCTCAATTTTATATCTATCTGCCTGTCTATGTACCTATGCGTTCAATCATCCATCCATCCATCCATCCATCCATCCATCCATCCTTTCTTACCTATCTATCTATCCATCCATCCTTCCTTATCTATCCATCTGTCTATCCACCCATCCATCCTTTCTTTTTTTTTTAGATTTTTATTTATTTATTTTGGTATATATATATATATATAGAGAGAGAGAGAGAGAGAGAGCGAGAGCGAGCACAAGTAGGCAGAGCTGCAGGCAGAGACAGAGGGAGAAGCAGACTCTTCCCTGAGCAGGGACCCCGATGCAGAACTCCATCCCAGGACCCTGAGATCATGACCTGAGCTGAAGGCAGACACTTCACCAACTGAGCCACCCAGGCACCCCCCATCCATCCATCCTTTCTTAACTATCCATCCATCCATCCATCCATCCATCCATCCATTCTTATCCATCTATCCATCCTAATCTGTCTAGCACTCTGCCAAAACAACTAAACTACAAAACAAAACTGATTTTTGGTAAGCTTAAAATATTCCCTTTCTTAAAAAAAAAAAGTAAAATTTCATCTCCTTTGTTGAGATAAAGAGGAAGGATTGATAATAAGACTCGCCTGCTCTCTCTCTAGGTCTTTGAAGCTTTCTTTTTTCATTTGTTGTGGCCCTTCTGAACAGCCAGAGCTCTGGATTCTCCCATCTAAGGGCCACATGACCATAAACCCACTGTCAGTTCATGGTAGTCATGGTGGAGGGAAGAACATTGTTTCTATAGGGCAGATAGGTACAGTGTTGACCGTAATATTCCTGCTTGTTCAGAAATGTCCTGGGGAACCACTCTGTGTTGCTGTGGATCCTAGACTCATATTACAAAGAAGGCACAGCTCATGCTCATACATGACCAACATTGATCCTCTTGGGGATAGACACCACAGAGAAAAATAAATACCTGAGATATTTAATACATTCATCTTAAAAGCAAAAGCAAAACCAAGCCATCACCAATGCTTATAAAAAGAGTAAGTTGAATTATTTTTTTAAAAACCAACCTCAGTTTCCCCTCATTTTATTTTCAAGTGTTGGTTTCCTCATCTGCCTTAAGTCTGATCTCAAAAGCAGACCACGAGAGGAAGGACTCCCAACAAACCTATTGTGTGAGTGATGTTTGGGGGAAAATGAAGCAAGGTAAGTGGGATCTCAGGTCAAGCTCTGCAGAAAGAAGCCTCCACTTGAACCTGCAAGGGACTCTGGAGGGTGTGCGTGCATCAGGGTGGGTTCGTACCACCTCGAGCTGAGGGCTGAGCTAAATCCACACCTGTCTGGACGTGAGGGATGCAATTCCAGGAAGCCAAGGTCTGTTTTCTGCAGAGGGTCTTGGTTGAGAGAAGCAAAGCACATGTATAACCAGGCAGGGTGCACAGAACCAACTCAAGGGACCCTCATGCACGTCGGGAGAATCACTGAACGTTTCCAATACACCACCCTCTCAGTCACCCCACTCTTCCTCCCTTCCATAAAGGTTTGGCCATTGTGCTCGAGGTCAGTCCCTAGATGAGGGAGAGTAAGTACATGAACAGATCGTCTGCCATGTTGCTTACTCCACAGTAGCTCACCCATGTGTGGTCTTCAGACCTGTGAGACAGCCTTGTGCTACTGACCACCTAGATTCATTCTTTAACAAGTTCAAATGGCATTGATACCACAGGCCCTAGGCACCCCACTTTGTGAACCATCAAGGTAGAGAATAGAATCCAACACCTTGGAAACCCAGTGGTCAACCATCAGGCTTGAAGCAGCAGCCAATGGCAGTGTTGACTCCTGAGATTGTAAGAGAAAAAAAATTAAGTGTGCCCATCCCAAACAACAGCTAAATGTGTGCACATAAAAATGGTTGTTACGCGATTGACGGATTCAGACCCTTCCTGAGAGGGAGGACTGGGGAAGAGTGACCCCTCCTCTGACTTTCAAAAAGATGAGAAATTCAGACGCTCACCTATCTCGCTGGCATTTCCACGTGCTGCATGTGGATTTTACATGTGCCCCAAATTGTCCCCAGAGCCACGGATGGGAAACTTGAAGAGACAGCGTGACGGCCCTTTGTGATGTATGCCGTAGGCCTGACTGGTCTTTAATGACAACCAGAGAAAAGAGGGGGCTCTTCTGCACACCAGATGGGCACACACTTCCCCCATCATTTGTTTGCACAAAGCGACCCAGGCGGTCCAGGGGACTCCATGACCTTCCGAGCAGACACCCCAGCACTCTGAATCAGGAGCAGTTCATCTGAAACCCAGGCATCTGACACCTGGCATCACCGAGGAGTGAAAATCACCCCCATCTTTCAAAAGCATGGAGATGAGAAGACCAGAATTTGGCTATGTGCCCAGGAAAGACAACCCTACCAGCCTATCAATGAGACTGAGTTGTGCGGCAAAAGCTGCCTTTATTGGGTATAGAAATTCTTCCTTCTTTGAACGTCAATTTCAGATCCTTGGTGAGTTCTCGGCTTTACCCCATTCTTACACAGCCGTTGTTGCTGGGTCACAATGGGACAGCATCTGTCTGCCATAAATGGGGAAGGACTAGGTGGTGCAGAGACGGAGTCTCTATGGAAGGATTGGCTTAGGACAGAGGAGGACCTGGGGAAAGGCACAAATCATTCTGTTCTGGTTTCTTCAACTATTAAGGACTCCCTTCTCTGGGAGGGTGGCACCTTCTCTCCCTTCCTCACTCTCTCCCTCTTTCTCCACACTCATTAAAGATTTACAGTCTTCGAATGTTATTCCAACTTCTCGTACCGACCCCACTTCCTGCCCACACATACAGTCATTAATTGTGGAAAATGTGTCTGTAACTGAAATATTTACTGGCAGTCCCAGAGAGCCACACAGACATTTCTTATAAACTCTCGAACTTCAGCTCATTTTCTCCGGGTCGTCTTTTCTCTAAGTAGCAGAGCGAGTGCCTGTGACTCCCTGAGTGTGCAAGCCCCCGCATGCACAGCTGCTCCGTGCTATTTACTTGCTGCATCCTGTTGAACCTCTTCTACTCAAAACGTAAACACCAGGCTGCTTCAGACCCATAGCGGTGATGGCAGGCTTCTACACGCACGGTGATGTTGGGTCGGTTCAGAGGCTGATCCCATACACGGGCTTTGCATGGTGCAGTGGTTCAGGATAGCTGCCCAGAGGCAGCTGGAAGGCAGAAGGCCACCTTGGAACGAAAGTCCCTTCAGGGATTAGCAGGCTGACGGAGCAGTAGGAAGGGGTATTGGCACATGGAGCCAGCCAACAGTCAGTCAAGCATTCGCTTGGCGTGGCTGCAACATTGCGCTGGCTGGCAGAACTCGGTGCTCCCCTAGCAAAGCCAAAGGGACAGTATGCTAATGACATGTCCACAGACATTGCAAACAGCCACCGGGAGAGACAAATCTGTCAACAAGAGGGAAGTCTATAGGCAGGACTGATGCTGTCAGCCTCCCATCTTCACCAACCAGACTTGGACATGAAGAGTAGTCTTGTTATCGCATCTGTAAATCATCTCAGGGTTTGACCGTGTTCCTGAAGTCGGCTCCAAGTGACAGGAGCAGTTTCCTTTTCACACAAACGTTCTGATTACAGAATGATTGCACTGGGCTTCCACCCTAAGTGCGTGGTGAAGTCAAGGATAAAGGCTACTGGCATGGCCCAAAGACCTTGTTGAATGGCAGTTGCCAAACAGACCCATCAATACAGAGAATAGACTGGAGGTTGCCACTGGGGGATAGGCAAAATGGGTGAAGGGGAGTGGGATGTATGGACTGAATTGTGTTATGGAATGAATAAGTCATGGGGATGAGAGGCACAGCATAGGGAATACATCAATGATATTACGATAGCGTTGTACGGTGACAGATGGTAGCTACACTTGTGGTGAGCACAACATAACACGTAGAATAGTTGAATCACTATGTTCTACACCTGAAACTAATGTAACAGTCTGTGTCAACTCTATTTAAATTTTAAAAAGTATGTCCTTGCCTGCCTCTCTTGATATTCAGTAATGTAATATGACATGAAAATGTTTATTTGGCTCCCTGTTGACAAAGGATGTGTTTCTGAGCCCTTAATGCTGGGGGTCCCTCCATGTCCTGGCCCCAAGTTCATGCCTTCAAATTCACCCTGAGTTGCCTATCTTCTCCCTCACTTCCCATGCACCTTGAAATTCTCACCATGTTCCAACAACACAAGCATCTTCCCAACCATGGAGCTCACACATTTCTCTGCCTGGAAACCTCTTGCCTAATTTCCCCATATTGTAAGTTCCAATTTGCTCTCTGGAGTCTGGTCAAATGTTACCTCTTCTATTAACCCCCTATAACACCCACCCTGCAGGGTCTCCCCTTATGGACTGTCCCCCTCTATCTAAGTGAATTACTTAAGAGATTCCTGTTTTCATTCACCTTTGTGTTTCCCTAGCACAGCACTTTCCATATTTCATGGCAACCTTGACTCTACCCAAATTTTTCCTCTTCTCTCCTGAGTCAGGTATGAAGGACATGTCATGGATGTTGTTTTCAAGGGTCTGAGAGCCACGACAGTACCCAGAATATGGTACAACCGATGGCAGAAATAGATACATCTTATTATGGGCCCACATCACCTTTTTCATGAAAATGAAAGGAGACAAGGTCTTTGCAAAAAATATAAAATGCTATAGCAGGGTAAGGTAAAACCAGGAAAAAGTCCTGCATCATAAAATGTATCACATCGATTTAATGTGTAACATCTGGAGCCCAAGAGGGGCAGTACGTTAGGGAGCTGTGAATGTATCAAGTTTATTTTATGTGAGCCTTCGGTCGGACACAATATGTATATCCCTTACCTGGCAAGTGCATGGGTAACTGAGTCATGGAATTTATTCCTGTTAGAAATGCAAATTGAGCTACCCTGTGACCCAGCCATCGCACTACTGGGTGTTTACCCCAAAGATACAGACGTAATGAAGAGAAGGGCCATATGCACCCCAGTGTTCATGGCAGCAATGTCCACAATAGCTAAATCGTGGAAGGAGCCGAGATGCCCTTCAACAGATGACTGGATTAAGAAGTTGTGGTCCATATATGCAATGGAATATTACTCAGCCATCAAAAAGAACGATTTCTCAACATTTGCTGCAACATGGACGGCACTGGAGGAGATAATGCTAAGTGAAATAAGTCAAGCAGAGAAAGACAATTATCATATGATTTCTCTCATCTATGGAACATAAGAACTAGAATGATCAGTAGGGGAAGAAAGGGATAAAGAAAGGGGGGGTAATCAGAAGGGGGAATGAAACATGAGAGACTATGGACTCTGGGAGACAAACTGAGGGCTTCAGAGGGGAGGGAGGGGTGGGGAATTGGGATAGACTGGTGATGGGTAGTAAGGAGGGCACGTATTGCATGGAGCACTAGGTGTTATACGCAAGTCATGAATCATAGAAATTTACATCAAAAACTAGGGATGTACTGTATGGTGACTAACATAAAAAAAAAACATTATTAACAAAATGCAAAGAAGGCAACAAAAGCTGGCACATTTGGGGCCTGTCCTTTTCGGGCTCCAAAATGACCTTATACACAGGATTTTTGCATGTGGCCACGATAACCAAAAGTATCTTCACCAACTAACAAAAGCATTGCTAACTAGCTAAGTAGCTGATAGCAGATCAGATTCCTTACGCATGGTTGTTTTATATCGAACAGCCACACACCATTTCAAACTATCAAAATTTACAGCTTCCTGTGGTTCTCATGTGTAATCAGACCTCAATGTGAGTTTTCAGCTTCTATCATGGAGAGCGTTTGCATTTGTTAAGCAATGGGTTTCATACCAGCTTTGGAAAATTCAAGACAGACATTTAAAATTCTACCCACTTCAGCCATGTGGTTCAACTGAATTGGACAGGCACTGAAACGGAGAAAGGAAGCCTCTTTATTGAATGTCCTGACGTAGAATAGAGACATGGCCATGAATGATCATCTCCCATTGTCCCTTGCCTGGTCTCCAGGCAGTGCACCATCAACCTCCTTGGCTTTACCCTTCAGGATGGATGTGACTTGGAATCCGCCCAAGACTACAATACAGACAGCTCCCCCCACCCCCATTTTCCATCACTTGGCTTGTTCTAATGTGGTTGACACGGGTCTCAAAGCACAAAATAGCCAAGCAAGATGAGTTAGCAGTCTCAAAGCCATCCGTGGAATTCACCATGTTAACAGAATGAGGAAGGAAAACCACATGATCCTCTCAACAGATGCAGGAAAATAATTTGACAGAAATCCAACATCTATTCATGCTAAAAGCTCTCAGTAAACCGAGAAAAGAAAAAACTTCCTGAACTTTATAAAAGGCATCCACAAAAAAAACCTCCAAAAAACAACAAAAAAACCCCACAGCATAGCCTCATCGTTTGTGTATAACATTATACCGGAGATCCTAGCTATTGAAATAAGGTTTAAAAATTGGCAAATAAGTAAATAAAACGCAGCTCTATCAGAAAGGAAGAACTAGAACTGTCTTTATTCACTGATGATAGGATCATCTATGGAGAAAACCCTAAAACAGCTACAAAAAACCTGCTAGAACGAATAAGTTAGCAAGGGTGCAGGATATTATCAATCTACAGAAATCTCTTGTAGATTGAATACAGGCCACTGAGTTTTTCAGGAATGCTGCTTCTCTCTCACTAGATTATTTTTTAATGTCTTGGTAAACAGATTAGCTTAAAAATTTTAATACTGAATAAAATGTGCATGCCTTTTCTCCTGTCAAGTTGTTTTTTGTCGGTTTAATTTACAGGGTCCCAGGGACTGAACATAAGAGAGTAGAGGAAGATTTTATTTTTCTTCCTCTAAACGACCAAAGGGCTGAGATTGTTATGTATCTGTGTGCATGTGTGTATTTGTGTGTTTTCATGCCTCTAAGACAGCTTACCCATTTCTACAATCTTACACAGTTTTTTAAACAATATCTCTATATTTGAGACCTAATAGTCAAATATTGGATGTATCTGAGAACATTATTCCAGAACACTAGAAACATGCTGTAATGATATGGTATGTTTCTTCAGTCCTACTTTATATAATTATATATTATTACTTTTCTTAACAATTATCTTTTATTGAGTGCCTACTGTTTATCTGGAATGATGGCAAACAATTCTTTTTTTTTTTTTTAAAGATTTTATTTATTTATTTGACAGAGATAGAGACAGCCAGTGAGAGAGGAAACACAAGCAGGGGGAGTGGGAGAGGAAGAAGCAGGCTCATAGCGGAGGAGCCTGATGTGGGGCTCGATCCCAGAACGCCGGGATCACACCCTGAGCCGAAGGCAGACGCTTAACCGCTGTGCCACCCAGGCGCCCCGATGGTAAACAATTCTATATACTAATCTCATTTTAAACTCACATTTTAAAAGAATGCTTTCACTTGTTGAGTATGAAGAACTGGCTTGAAAGCAAATGTCCTGATAAAGAAGATGTGGTCTATACAGACAACGGACTATTACTCAGCCATAAAAAAGAATGAAATCTTGCCACTTACAATGAAGCGGAGGGAGCTAAAGGGTATTATGCTGAGCGAGATAAGACAAATACCTTACAATTTCATTCATATGTGGAATTTAAGAAACAAAACAAATGAGCAAAGGAAACAAAGGAGAGAGAGAGAGATTGACAAATTAAAAAACAGACTCTCAACTCTAGAGAACACACTGATGGTCACCAGAGGTGGGGGGGGGTGGGTAAATGGGGGAGTAGGGAGTGGGGATTAAGAAGTGCACTTATGATGAATAAAGTAAACAACACAAAATGATTTTTAAAAAAGCAAATGACCTGTATGAGTATAAAGTTTCAGTTTTGCAAGATGAAACGTGTTTTGTAGATGCGTTGCGTAATGATATGAATACACTTAGCGCTACCGAGCTCTACGCTTAAAAATGGCTCAGATGATGCATTTCAGATTGTGTGTTTTTTACCCCAATTTTGAAAAATGTAGACCAAGAAACATGCACATTATAAAAAAAAAAGAAAAGCCCTCCCTTTTACCCCATCTGAAGATAATAGTAGACCCATATGTTCTTGCATGCTTTTTGCTTTTAAAAATCACTTGCAAGACACCTCACCAAACGCCTTAAAGCCTCTTTTTTCTGGTTCAGTGCAAAGCAAAGGAGCAACCACGTGCATGCACCAGAGCTGAGGAAATGCCAGTCACAGCGGATTCATATCACGGGTCAGACCAAGCAGAAGGAGGCACGTGGGTCCTATTTACCTGTCCACCTCGATGTTGTATTCAAGAGACTCCAATGGAAATCCATTTTTTATTTTTATTTTTTATTTTATTTTTTAAGATTTTATTTATTTATTCGACAGAGATAGAGACAGCCAGCGAGAGAGGGAACACAAGCAGGGGGAGTGGGAGAGGAAGAAGCAGGCTCACAACGGAAGAGCCTGATGTGGGGCTCAATCCCATAACGCCGGGATCACGCCCTGAGCCGAAGGCAGACGCTTAACCGCTGTGCCACCCAGACGCCCCGGAAATCCATTTTTTAAAACCATATTTATTTCTTTTAGCCTAGCGGTTGAAATCAAAGGAACGTCCTTTCCAATGAGGAGGCTTTAAAATACGTGTCCTCAGGCAAGCAACTGTGTTTACTACGTTGCTAACGGTGGCCTGGGCCAACGTGGACGGAGTGCTCCTGACCCAACCAGCAGTGTGGGGTGTGGTGCCTACCTGTCCTGGTCGAATTCTTGCTGTCAGCACCGACGTAAGGATTGCTGTACACAGAATTAAAACCAAGTAACTGGTCTCCAGGGTCTGTAAAAACTCTTGCCGGCACCCTAGTGTTCCCACCCGTCGGTGGGAAGACAGCCCTTCCTTGGTGTTTCCACTGGATCCACAGTCACACCCTTCTCCGCGCACATGTTAGATCATTGCACAATCCAGTGAACACATACACACTCAAAACTCACCGTGGTGTATGCAGAGCCCCTTTACCAGTGCAGCTCACAGAATCATTGCCTGTGTAGATGAGACTGCATTGGGGAAGATGGGGACACCCGCAGAGAGATCACAGACACAAGGCAGACCAGCAAGTGCAAATCTCTGCCAGAATAAAGCTCCAGAAGGAGGACGGGGAGGAAATTTCACTGCAGGTAGACAAACCTGGTTGGTTTCTGGAACAAAGTGACTTTTGACCTGGGATTTGCAATGCTAGGAGCCTGGCATGGAGCAACAGGAATCAAGAAGGGGCAGGGGTGCAGTCAGGGAGAAGGAGAGCACATGGAAAATATACATGGACCAAGAGGAAGTATGGAAGGGGTCAAGAAAACCAGAAACACAGACAGAGGCCATTCATCTTTTTATGCCCAATAATAACTTTTTTGTGTTCCTCTGACCCAGCAAGGATTCCCAGAGCCACCACTTTCCAGTTTGGAAACATTTCCAAATTCCTTCAAGGGCAATCTTTAAAAAAAAACAAAACAAAAAGCAAAACAAAAAAACAATGGCAGTGACTATTGTACACACCAGTTTGTGTGGAGTAAGGAGAGAAGTAAAAGCATGCAAATGCCTTTGCACAGTGCTTTTCACACAACACGGTCTTCATAAAGTAACCCAACACAACAGAAGTCCAAAGCCAGAAGAATAGACTAATGACCCAAAGGGTTAGTGGTGTGTCATTATAAAAGTTTGCAAACTGGAGCTTTTTTTTTTTTTTTAGGTTTTGTTTATTTATTTGAGAGACAGAGAGAGAGAGCATGAAGTGGGGGAGGAGCAGAAGAAGAGGGAGAAGCAGACTCCCCACTGAGCAGGGAGCCCGACGCAGGGTTCAACCCAGGGCCCCGAGATCATGACCTGAGGTGAAGGCAGATGCTTAATGGACTGAACCACCCAGGCAGCCCTGCAAACTCGAGCTATATGCATAATCTTTCTAAGCACCCTTGGTCCTCCTAATTCACAGATCCCATATTCACCAGTACGCCTATCGCTAAAGCGGATTGGTAATCCCCCACTCAATACTCTCGGCATTTTTGCTGTCATTTTCAGACAAACACAGAGTGGCAGAAAATGTGTCTCCTGCTACACATAGTCTCAGCTAAGGAGGACCAGGGTGGCGCTCTGCCTTCTTGTTCCCATTCTCAGACAGCAAATCAAGTGTCCTTCATGTGATCTATTGGGTGCCATGTTTTTCTTGTTTCTGTGCTTCCCGTTCATGATTTTCTGTTTAGAATGGCCCCATGCGTACTACTAAGGAGCTATCCAGTGCTCCCAAGGATAAGAGGGTTGGGGTGTGCCTTACAGAGAAAACACACGTGTCAGGTAAGCTTTGTTCAGACACTAGTTCTAGGGTTGTTGGCCATGAGTCCAATGTAAATGCATCAACAATATCTAGTCAATAAGGTGTTTTTAAATCAAAACACGCAAGTTATGTATGGAGGCTCCCAGGACACTAATCTTGTATTTATGGTTCAGTACTGATGAATCCAGTGTTTTTGGTGACTCTGTAGGACATCACACCTGTGAATAACAAGAACGGACTGTAATCCTAATTTTTATTTCTCCCAGATGGTGACCTCCATTAACTCGAAACCCGTCGGATTTGCTCATCTCTGCATTACAGGTGCCTAATTTGATGCTGGATGCATGACGGGCATTTGAGAGCATCAGGGCAATAAGATGACCTACACAGTGTTACAAGGAGCACCCAGGTTCCACTACTTAATACCATCCAGTCCCACTGCAAAAGGCATCCCATTTGTTAAGGAGGTGGGACATCAGAGAAATCAAATGCATGAAATCGCTGTACTGAATCGTGTCTGAATATAACCTAAAATCGCCATTCTGGAAAAAGAATGTCATTTATAGCCTGGTATCAGAATGAGCGGTGCTTTAGGAAAACACTCATTTCCTGAATGTTGACTTTGACCAAATGTCTGTTTCAAACAGGAGAAGAAATGACAAGCACACAGTCTGAAGTGTGCAAACACCGGGGTGGTGACTTTCCAGTGGTTGCTATTAACAAATGATGACAATCTGCGTGGCTTATGGCAGCAGAAATGTATCCTCTCACACTTCTGGAGACCACGCATCCAAAATCAAGGTGTTGGATTCCTGCACTCCCTCTGCAAATGCATCTGACTTTATGGCCACACCACATCGTCCTGCTCTGTCCATATATTCCTCTATGCATGTCATACAAGGAGCCTCATCCTTGGGGTGCCCGGGTGGTGCAGTTGGTTAAGGGACTGACTCTTGGTTTCAGCTCAGGTCCTGATCCCAGGGTCTTGAGATCAAGTCCTGCATTAGGCTCCTGCTCAGTGTGGAGTGTGCTTAAAAGATTCTCTTTCTTACTCTGCCTCTCTCCCTTGCTCACTCTCTCTCTCAAATAAATTAATGTTAAAAAAATAAATAGGATACCCATCCTTGGATTTAGAGCCATGTGGATGCTCCAGGATGACCTCATCTTAAGACTTGTAATTTAATTACATCTACAGAGACTGTTGGACCACAGACTGTCACATTTACAAACTGTAGGGATTAAGATATAAAAATAACTTCCAGGGCCATCATTTAACCTACTCGTTACACCCCATATGCAGAGAACCACAGAAAGTAGCAAATGATACTTCTTTTTTTTTTTAATTAAGACATAATTGAGGGGCGCCTGGGTGGCACAGCGGTTAAGCGTCTGCCTTCGGCTCAGGGCATGATCCCGGCATTATGGGATCAAGCCCCACATCAGGCTCCTCCGCTGTGAGCCTGCTTCTTCCTCTCCCACTCCCCCTGCTTGTGTTCCCTCTCTCACTGGCTGTCTCTATCTCTGTCAAATAAATAAATTTAAAAAAAATCTTAAAAAAAAAAGACATAATTGACATATAACATATTCATTTCATTATATTTGTCTATGCAAATGACTTTCTTTTTAAATTTTTTTTGTAGGAAAGGAAATGCTTTTATTTATTTTTTTAATGTTTTTTATTATATTATGTTAGTCACCATACAGTACATCCCTGGTTTCTGATGTAAAGTTTGATGATTCATTAGTTGCGTATAACACCCAGTGCACCATGCAATATGTGCCCTCCTTACTAAATTTTTTTAAAACATTTAATTTTGAAGTAATCTCTGCACCCAACATGGGGCTCAAACTCACCACCTTGAGATCAGGAGACACATGCCCCACTGACTGAGTCAGCTAGGCTCTCCTGCAGATGACTTTTCTGATTTAACACCAGAGCACAGAGAACAGCCACACCGATGCCCAGAGAAGTGAAACAAAATAAACCCAAGGTTTTCCGGGAGGTAACTCGGGAGTATGGGATTGCAGTAACATGCCAAATTCCTATCTTAGCGTGTTCCCAGAATTTAGTAAAGATGGCATTCATCCTACAAAAGCTCATTTAATGACGGTCGGTTACAGGGAAAAGGAACGGGGGAATGTAAAAATTTGCATTGAGTGGAACGTCTATGAAAAACACATGCTTATCATCTGTGCTTCAGAATTGTGGCTGACAGACAGGGCCCATAAATCACATCATTTTTTCAAAGACAATAAATGGGCGATCCCAGCTAACGCAAAGTGAAGACAAGCTGGGAGGCCCTAGAAGGGAAGAGGTAAAATCTGGACTTGTCCTCCATAGTGGGAAGTATGTTAAGAAAGAAGGTACGCTTAGCAGTTTCGCCTCACTGGCAAGAGCAAGTATATACGTTTGGTTCACATGAATTCAAAGTGAACGCCAAATCTGGAGCCCTGTAGGTAGCGTCCGCGATGCTCTGAGGAATTTGGCTTAGGTGATGCCAACTGCATTCATTTATCCACGGGTTCATTCGTGGAGCGCCTGGGATATGCTTGAGCTCTACTGGGCATTCCTCAGAAGCACAGACAAACGAGATGTGCAAGGTCCCTGCTCAGACCAACTGGGACTTGATGTTGTGTTTACACCCAAAGGACCCCCGTGCTCGTTTCTCTGCTGACCTCCAGAAAATGCATGAGGTTGGGATCGTGTCTAAGGACAGAGCATGGACAACCTTCCTGAGACCACGCACAGGTCAACACACCTGCTCGCAGAATGTGGCCCAGCTCCGTAGCTAGCCAGGGAGGCCGGTGGCAATGCCGGACGAGCTTGCAAGAACACTTTTGCCTCTTCTGTGGGGGCTGGGGAGGGCGGGGCTCCTCTGCTGAACACCGTCCAGACTCGCAAAAACTCCTCTCATTCCCCATCTTGGGAAGAGTGAGAGCTCTTTCTAGGAACTGGGCAGCCGTATGCTTCCTCACCGCTCTGAAACATAGACCTATGGTCATTAGGTTGAACCATGTTATACTCTGGGCAAGTGTCTACCAACAGGGAAACCTCTAGCAAAGCCTTTTGGTCTGCCTGTTACCCTAACTTTGCAGTGGCCACAGGAGCAGGATGTTGGCAAAGGGTAGGAGGGATGTTTTCTAGATTCCAGTGATTTAAGTAAAGCTGGTGTGCCATGGTTGCTTTTGCTACTGTTATTGTTGTGTTTGGTTTTAATGCAAAGGAATTTGTGGAGAAAAGAAACAGTGGTGGGGGTGATATAATTGACTCTGACATCGTCTGAAACGCTCCTCGGTGAATTAACAGTATTTTAGGCTTCCCAGTGTGAGAACAAGGGAAAGAAGCATGAATAACGGCCTCCATGCCATTTAAAGACCTCTTGGAAAAACATAAAAGCCGACAGCTCAGTAAGAGCTAAATGCTCTGCAAAGGATGGAGCTTGAAACAGGAAGATGCCTTCTCGTCCCAAAAAGTCAGCAACCCACCGAAGCCCGGGGTGGCATGTGTTCCCTGGGAAGCGCATTTCTGCCCACATCGGTTAGGAAGCATCTGTATTGTAGTGGGGTGGATGGTAGCCCCGGAGACATATGTCCACATCCTGACACCAGCTACCTATGAACGGGAACTAATTGGTAAAGAGAGCATTTGCAGAGGTAATTAAAATAAGGATGAGGATGAGGTCATCCTGGGTCAGGGTGGCCCTCAATCCAATGACAGGTGTCCTTATAACAGACAGAAGAGCAGAGACACAGACACAGAGAAGCCCACGTGAACGCAGAGGTAGATTCAGAATGTGGCCACACGCCAAGGGATCCCTGGAGCCAAAAATTAAAAAAAAAATGTAAAAAGCTAAAATCCTAAAGATATTAAAAGGTATAAGTACAGTCATATGTCTAAAGACATTTTTTTTCAGCTTTTGAAGCATGCTTGCTATGGCCTTGAGGGTGGGATCCCACCAAACTTGCTGGTTGCTCTTATCCTGGAAAGGGAATTCCTTATCCCTCCCCCTCAAGGAATCAGGCTCATGAAACCCCGCAGAGCAGAGAGGCGGCCATATTGTGTAATTTTAGGAAGTTTTGGCTCCTACAAGTTTTACAGGAAGAGAAGGAACGGGGACCATAAAGGTCTTGGTGGGTATCACCAATCTTTATCTGGGACACAGGATAGGGGGTTAATCTCCCTGACAAACACTATTGACCTGGGTTTGTGTTTGGAACCTGATTTTTATGACGTGACCCAGTGCCTGGCTTCCTCCTCTGGAGAACGGGCAGTCCGAGTTCCCCCTCAGGTTCTGGGGAGGGAGAAACCTTGTGTCATGCCCAGCACTCAGATCTCTTGAGCAAAATGATAAAATTCCCCGGCTAGGGGTCACAGAGAGATTGTACGGTAGAACGCCATATAGGGAAAAATGGCTATGAAGGGGGAGGCAACTTCAAAGAGGCAGCCCCATGCTTTAAAAGACCCGGATTCTAGGATTCTAGTGCGTTTCCAGCGAGACTCCTTTTCACTGTCAATTAGGGGACACTGAGCAGAATGTTCCAACTCAAAGCGTTTTAGTTGCTGTTGTTGCTATTGTTAGTGTTTCCCAAAACCGGGTGGGGAAAAAGTAAAAAGATTCCATTTTTTAGTTCCAATCATCTTGGATGCTTTTGAGCTGTGTGCAACGGTCCTACACCACACAACTTTCGGGGACGTAGGAGCAAACAAAACCTACGCAGGTGTTACATGGCCATCTCCAGGAGGAACCACCAGAGAATCAGCCCGCCCTCAGCTAATGCCAAGGTCCATGACCATCCACAGTAATGTGTTTAGGTAGCTTGCATGCAATTTCCAGTCTGAACCGGGGACCAAACACAACAAAGGACAGTACTCTCACCACATCCAGCTGGATGAGCCCAGGATCACGTTCCCCCAAGAGAGGGAACATCTGGTTGACAAGACGTGATAGTGGAGTTAGGTCATCGCGAGCCAGTAAGAGCTGAGGCCGTAGCCTTTGGTGGCTCTATGATTCAGTGATTCCCCAAAAAGCACTTTGAAACTCTGCTAAATTATGTCTTTGTCTGCTGGAGTAAAACCTTTCATGCAGTTGAGTTTATAGGCATCTGTTTATTTGGCTACATCCTGAACAAAACAGTTCTGAGAGGCTATCTAAATAATCGGTACGGATGAATTAAAATGTGGTGTTTTTGTCCTTGGGAGCTGAGGGTTGACTGTTTGGAGATAAATCAAAGCTCTGATATGCCAGCATTATGGGTGATTCATACAGTGTGCTTGGGTCTTATCAGGAATGAATCAGCTCATTTCTTTATTCACTCGTTCACTCCACAGCGACTTTCCCAAGGCTCTCCATGTGGCCACCATCGCCCAGGGCACGGGGAAGGCAACACCCATGTGTCCCTGACAGCATGACCTACCTAGATCAGCAGAAGAGAGTCATCTAAGGAAATCATAGAAAATGTATAGCACGGCTCCTTGCACAGGGCACGATGGCGTTTCTTTAATACACTTGCATAATCCACCCTCCTGGAAAACAAATCCTTAAGCCAGTTGGCGTAAGGATCTGGGCACGATCTAGCCCAGACACTGCGTTCTCCGAGGTGCAAAGAGCAGCTCTGAAGACTTCACCATGAGGTGCAGGAGGACCCATGTGCTATGAAAGGTAAGACAATGGATTTCACTCCGGGGGAGATTTACTTCTCAGAGTTCTGTTTGGTCTCTGTCTGCCTCTTCTTGCAGTTAGCTCTGCCATGGCTATCAATTTATACACGGACTTTAAAAAAAGAGAGGGGACATGTCATATAAATGGAATCGTACACTATTATGGCCTCGTATGTCTGGCTTCTCTCACTGCACATCGTGGTTTCAAGGTCCATCTACGCGGTAGCAGTTGTCAGAGTTTCGCTCCGTTTCACGGCCAGGTCATATTCCATTCATGGGTGAACCACCTTGCGCTTATCCATCCTTCTTCCGTCACTGGACACTTGGGTTGTTTCCACCTTTTGGCTGTGGTGAATCCTGCTGCTGTGGGTTTGGGGATGATTAAAATATTGTGGAACTGGGAAGGGGGGATGGTCACACAAGATTCAGGAATGAACTTAATGCCACTGGGTTATACACTTTGAAGTTATTAAAATGGTCAGTTTTATGTTATGTGCATTAAAACGTGGGAAAATGGTGAGCATTTGCATTTTAGAAGGAGATAGACACATGAGAATGAGCAGATAAGGCATTTCCCTTCCATGATGTCCGTCTCCTTAGTAACACCCTGGTTATACAGTAAAAATAACAAAAGGGTAGGGAAAAAGAACAATAGTGTTGGTGTCAGCATTCACCATTCCAATGCTGATTCCTGTATTAGCTTTCCAACATCTCTCTGTGTTGGCCTGTGTCTGTGTCTCTCTCTGTCCTCTATCTATCTATCATCTATCTACCATCTATCTATCATCTATCTATCTATCTATCTATCTATCTATCTATCTATCTATCATCTATCTATCATCTATCTACCATCTATCTATCATCTATCTATCTATCTATCTATCTATCTATCTATCTATCATCTATCTATCATCTATCTATCTATCTCATCTATCTATCTATCTATTAACTATCTATCTATCTATGTATCTATCTATCTATCCATCCACCCACCCATGTATCCATCCATCCTTTCACCATGTGTCATCTATCAATCTATCCATTGTATCTATTTATCCATCCATCCAACCACCATTTATTATCTGTCATCTATCTATCCATCCTCCTTCCTTCCTTCTTCCCTCCTTCCCCTCCTTCTTCCTTACTTTCCTTCCTTCCTCCCTCCCACTCTCTTTCTCTCTCTCTCCCTTTCTTTCTTTCTTTTCTTTCTTCTCTTTCTTTCTTTCTTTCTTTCTTTCTTTCTTTCTTTCTTTCTTCTCTTTCCCCTTCTTTCTTTCCTTCCTTCCTTCCTTCCTTCCTTCCTTCCTTCCTTCCTTCCTTCCTTTGGTCTTCTGTTATTGTTTGAATTTTTAGGCAAACTTAGAACCCTAGTGAGTGCAAGGTCTGCCTTGAAAGGTCTCACGATGCCCCCCCGGTCAGCATGAGTCTCCCCTCCCTGTCCACGGCCCTCGCTGTGTGTTTACAACCTGTCCCATTGCACTTGCATGCCTTGATTATCTGTTGGTTCTAGAAATGTCTCTTCTCCAAACCAGATTCTGAGATGTTGAAGAGTAGGGACCATTTGTTCTCCTCTCTGTGACCTCTGCTCTCACCATGACGTTTTGGGTTTGCATCTGTGTAATTTTACATGCCCGTATCCTGGCGTGTCTAGTCGTCTGCATGGGGCAGGACACGATTCAATCAGAAGCATTAGCAACCGAGTTGGAAAGCTCATTCCACTGAGACATTAACCAAAAATAAGCGTGACTTCACTTCACTTCCATGAACAGCAAAATGAAGCAACCCCATAGCTAAAGTTAGCACAAAGCAGAGAGGGGGAAATGCTGTCATTCTCATTTAACGAGACACTCGCTGTCCACGCCTCCAGTGGCCACTTTACCCCTGGCCAGACACTGGCCACAGCATATCGCACGTTCACAGCACCTCACAGACACCCTTCCTTTTAACCCCTTCCGTTCACTGAAAGCACAGGAAGGGCACAACGCACGTTGTGAAGCTAGCTTCAGATACAGCCAAACAGGTGCAGATTCCAGCCTTGGGTAAAACCCAAGGCATGAAAATGTGTGGGTTTGTGACAAGCTAAACATCCTGTCACTGTCTAGATTATAACAACTATTTCAGTTCATGTGTCATATGAAGAAACTGTAGGGGATTCACTGCACATCACAAAGGTGTCCTCAGAACCAAAGACAGACTGCAGTCTGCTGGGTTACACTGTGGCTCAGTGCTGATGTCTGCATAGATGATGCGTTTATATATAAATATATATATATACACACACATATACTAGTATTTATATATTACGTATTTATATATTAAATTTATAATTACTTATATGCATTTATATGTAATATATAAATATATGTTTATATTTCTATATTATTTTAATGTATTCATACTGTATATAAAACATATATATGTGCCTGTGCATATAAATAAGTTACTGTTTGCATTAATTGCAATCTGTACATGAATTTGTCTTCCCAAGTTAAACTCTGAAATTCTGGTTGGGAATCATCTGTGCTATCACTGATCATCAAGATGGGGTCAAGTTACTTGGAGGAGAAGAAGATGTCGGCTGGATTTGGACACTCGCCTCGGGTCTGGAAGGCTGCCCGTCTCTATGAATTCAGCGTCCTCTTCCAGATAAGGAACGAGCCAAACGGGTTTCATTATATTCTTAGAGGACTGTACCTTTCCTAACGTTCCGGTGCACGGAGTGACCTCTGTGATTACCGTACCAGAGCACAGCAGGATTTAATATCAGGGGTATTCTTATTGGCTCTTATTCGACGGGTTTATTTATTAAAACGTCAAAACAATTTCCTATAAGGTCATTTCAGCTGGAAGGCAAGCCCATAGCCTATAATCGTGAGATGCTATCCCACGGCATCCCCATCAGCTTAGGCTGAGCTTGTCTCCAGGTATGAAGGAGGGTGACCTGCCAGCCGCGTGGCCAAAGATGTCACCTTGTTGTGTGCAACCCCATGACCTCGTACCTGGAGAAGAGGCGGCTCTGATCAGCGTTGCCCTTTGTGGTCACATGGGTCTTCGAGGTGTAGATAAGCTGCACTCCGTGCCCCATCCTGTGAGTGATGGAAAGCAGACGCTTTCTTAGGAGTCCAGCAAATGAAAGGTATAAGGGTGGGGGTGGCTCGACCCTACAAGCTCATTCCATGAATCACATGTCCAGCCAACACATGCTTTCCCTCTTCTGCTCCTCGTCAGATCAATCATGCACAACCCTTTCAGTTCCTCTAGAAACGGATGAAGGAATGAGCAAGGAAACTAAGTCACACACGACCTCTCTCTGCATCAGGCTTTGCCCCAAGTGCTGGGAATGAGGGAGACAGCAAGAGCAGACGTCCACGGGTGAAGAGCAGATAGGAAGTCCTTTCTTCTCTTATGTTCTGTTTAGCCTCCCTACTGCTGGTGGGCTGTTCTTGGTGCCACGACCTGGAGATGTCCCCTGGGTATCCTATTTCTGGCTGCTCTCTCTCCTTGTTCCATGTCCTCCTCCCGTGCAAGAACCAAACAAAGCAAAAGCAACACAAATGCGAAGCATAGCTCCAGACGCTCCCCACCCTATGGGGGCAGCAGTGTTCCCCCCACGTCTCCGTTCTATGTTTCCATAGCCACGTCCTTTATCAGACAGACCTCAGCACAACTCCTATTTGGGGCTGGAGAATTCTTTGTGGTGGGGGGGGCTTTCTTGGGGCATCCCTGTTCCCCACTATGAAACACCTGTTGGCCAATTACGCCACCTGTGATGGTCCGCAACTGTCCCCAGACATTGCCAAAGGTCCCCTGGAGAGGTGAATTCGCCCCTCAGCGGTGAACCACGACCATAGATAGATGGACAGATAAACCATCAGCACACGGTCTCTCATGCTACGTTCGTCCTGGCAACATTCAGGGCTGCAGTGTTCTCTGGGGTGGGGCGTCCAGGGCACTGTGGGGCCTTGAGCAGCATCTCTGGTCTCCACCCACCAGATGCTAGTAGCATCCTCTTTTCCCAGTATGACACCCAAAATTGTCCCCAGACACAGCCAAGCATCCCCTGGTTGGGGGGCAGAGTCATTCCTGGAAGGGGCCTGCCCTTCTAAAACCTCCTAGAACTCTTGTACACGCCACACACAGCATCCGTCTCGCCCTTTTTATTCTGTGTCTCAAAGACGCACCCCGAATTGTTTCAACCCTGTGCATTGACTTGGGGTCGTAAATGTCCTCACACGTTTCTGTTGCCTTTGCCATTTTAAAGACACCTGGGATGAGCTCTCACCTTTCCTCAAAGTTTTCTGCATCTCTTAGTCTGACTTCATGTCCGACGGACACATCCAAACCAGGCGTGCCTCTGGATGCATGCTGCTGAGGAAAGGACAACATTTTTTTTTTCTTTCTCTTTTTGCTCTGCACATTTCAGAAAGCCCGCGAGCATCGCACAGCTGTGCAGGCTGATCAAAGTTCTCTAAGATTTTCAAACTAATTATATACGTCCTCTCTTTACACGCCAGAGAACAGGCTTCCAGGAGAGCTAACCAACCCGGGTCCAGATGTGACTCCAATGCTGACACTGAACTAATTTCTGCCAGGATCAAAGAGGCCCACCGAGTCTGCCTCGATCCTACAGTTAAACCCGCAAGGCAGGATCTGCACTGGATGCTTACGGACCGCCAAGAAAGGAGGGGGGATGGGCAGTTGCCATTCTGTCCACCGTGGATCCCTGCCCGAACTAAATAGTTTGAAGCCTGAGATGGATTCCTGATACAATTTACCAGCTTGAGTTCATACTTCTCAAACGCTGGTGTCATGTCCATTTTATAGGTCTGAACCCAGGGTTTAATAGTTGTGAGAAACAATGTTCACAAAAGACCTCCAATACGGATGCCTTGAAAATCCAGGGGCTGTGAGAAAATAACACCCCTCCCAAAGTTTATTCCTGCACAAATGCAGCATAAATGAAGAAAAGTCCATCGAGGGACCTCCAAATTGAGGAAGAAGTCCTGTTTTCCCTTTGCATTACTCTGCTAGGCTGAGAAAAGTCATCGATCCTCAGAAAACCGGCATATCATATTTTTGAAAGTCCGTATTCTCACCAGATCATGATTGCATAAAATAAAATAGTATTCTACCAAAAGCCACGTGGCCAAAGTGTTTTGCTGTACATTTTTAATGTAAGAAAACACACACACACATTATATATATTATGTTGTTATTATATATTATTATATATGATATTAATAGTATTATATATTGTATCGATATATAATTTATACATCAGTAGATGAACAAAAAGCAATCCCTACACAAAACTAAAATTCAAAACCAGAGACTAGCGTGGCGTCTCTTACGAGATGCACTCGGACTGTATCCTAGCCACTCCATCCAGATTACTAGCGAAAAGCAACCCATTGAAGCATCTGCTCTCTTTCTACCTACCTTCCGCCTGGGAGGGTGGCATTCTTTACACTTGGCTAGACACAGGGTGGTCTACAATCAATAGATGGATCAGCGACAACCCACTGAAAACCAGACCAGTAGACCGGACCACCTGGACACATCCCCTTCTGTCGCCTCAAAGCAAAAGTAAGTACATCGCCCCTAATAGTATTCTCTGCCTTGACACCTAACGTTAGATTTTAATGATTAAAAACAAACAAACAAACAAACAGCGGCATCATATGCCATTGAGTAGTGACATTTGCTAGCTTGAAGAGTGGGAAATAAGCAGACTGAATGTGATTTTATCTACGGGACATCTCAGAAGGTGGACAAGCTCAGCTGTGTCTCAGACAACCATCCAAGTGCAAGCTACAGCTCTGGACCCTACCATGGGTGGTTACAAATGGAAACTCTTCCATCTGGGGAAATGTCTCTAGATGGCTCTGACATGACACACTCATCTTCGAGGATGCATTGCTTCTGGTAGTATCGACATAAAGTGTATCCGAGTTAGCCAAACACCAACGAAATCGCTCTCAGGGTCTCAAGGAGAAGGCAAAAGACCGAATTCATGCAAATGTTTTAAGTTCTTGGTGCAGTTCACAAGATTGATTCCCTCTGGGTTATATTTAGCCAGCAACATATGATTAAAGTATCATTTCGCCTTTATATTCTCCCCCTTAATAGGTCCCTCGGGTGTCTAATATTGGCCCAGCATCAGGGAGAGGCCAGGAGCTATGATGCACGCTGTCGCCAGATTAATCTCACAAAAACACCACTTGGATCCCCTTGACTCAAGAGAAGCCCTTAATCACCACCACCCAACAACAGGATGGGGAGAAAAGTACATAACCACTCATTCAAAACTCAGCACAGTACCATCTCATTCATCTTCTTGGCATTACCGCGTCTTTTCCCAAACAAAGGTGACCCCAGGAAAGCCTGCTCACCAGTGGCCAGTGACTTCCTCTAGACCAACCTTAGAACCACCAAAAAGCCAGGCTCAGCAAACTCAACCCCTCCCTCTAGACATGGATGCCAAGGATGAGGGCAGGGACCAGCCATGTCTTGGGAGTGGCGTGTGTCTTCAACCCTGACATGAAGCGTCCACTTCGAAGCCCAAATGTCCCTCCATCCCTGGGGTTGTGGGTTGGTGGGCTGTTTGTAAGCAGAATACTGTTCCTTTTTGCTAAAGTTTCAGTGAATGGAAGTGGCTTTCCCGTGATTATCTTGCCACAGCACAGCAGAATTTAATATCAGGGGTGTTTTTATTGGCCTCTGGTCAAGAGGATTGTTTATCACAATGTCAGAAGGGTTTCCTCGAAGGTTATTTGAGCTGCAAGGCAAAGCCCGCATTGTAGAATCATGCAGTTGCCTGTACTCAGAGGTCCCATGGCCAAGAAGGCGCGTGTGGTAGGCAAGTCCTGTGAAAAATCAGGGAGCATCAGGACAGCTCAGGATGAGCCACAGAATGCAAGTGGCAGGGGGCTCCTTGGTGCAGGAGTCTGACCTCCATTTGCTAAGACTCCCAAAGGCAAAAGCAAGGCTAGTGTCATAGCGTCAGCCAACCACATGTTAATGAACATCAGTCATTGATCCAGTGTCCTCATTGAAAAACTCAAGCCAAGGGGTCCAAGGAGACAATCTCAGAGACACAAGAACCAACCATGGGACCAAGAACCCATTCCACCTAGAGGTATCTTGCCAACCCCCAAGCCCAGGGTAAGAGGGACAGTTGGGCTTCAAGGTGGACACCTCATGTTGGGATTGAAGCCATGCAGTGATGGCTGTGTTGGTCAACACCACCAGTGCTTGGCTGGCCCCTGTCCTCACTCACAGCTGGACAAGTAGGAGCTATGAAGCCTACTCTCTGCCCTAAGTGAGCTTGAGTCCTTCAGACTCTGACATTTTCACATCATCCTCCTCTGCCTGTCCAGACATCACTATTCTGAACTTCAGAAGAAGTCCCCTATTCCCTGTGAAGTTGACCGTGGTCTTCCTAGCAGCACGTACTCCCACCCTTGTCCAGACGCATAGAACACTTAGGGTCAAGACCATGCCTGCACCCTCCTTTCTTCCTGCAAGTTCAAGATATTCCGTGGTGCATACACCTTGGATGCATGGCCATTGGCACCCAGTTGGATCCTGGAATTGTGTGCTAGGGGAAGTAGGAATGTGGTCATTGCCTGAGGGATAGGACACGTAAGAGGTTCTAAAGACCACCGGCTTGATTCTCTCTGTTTCTTTCCAGGTGTCACCACTGCCCGTTCATTACAGTGCTGGGTCAGAGGGGAGTCAGGAGGAATTCTCCAGCAACCCCCAGGTCTTACCCTTCAACCACTCCCGTTGAGATCCAACATATGACACTATATGCCTGGAATTTCTCGAAGGCTCTTGGGGGAAGAAACATATGTAACTGCTGTGTTGAATAAGGATGACTCATTGGGTGTAATCACAGAGCAATTTCATTTTGTCTCCTACCACCCCTTTCAAACATATTCTGTGGGAGTGAAGGGGAGCTCTTTCTAGATCTCTGGAGGAAATCATAGGCAGACTTATGATTTTTCATGACTTTCCCCTGCTGGTTCTCTTTCTCTCTCTCTCTGTCTCTCTCTCTCTCTCTCTCTCTGCCTCTCTGGGTCTACCTGCAACAGGTGTGTGTCCTCTGTCCCCTTCCTTCTCCAGGTGGGAATCACTTGCACAGAGGTCGCTGTTAAGAGAAGGCTTAACAGCTGGTCTGATCTCCACCCAGTAGAATAAGCTCACTGGTGGAGGCGTGGGAGCCTGGTTGGGCCACCTGCCAAGTCCCCTTTCCGGTCCAGCTGGAGAGGCAATGGACAGAAGTCTGTGCAGGGAGCTGTGCAGTGGGCTCAGAACCTGGTGGGGAGGGCTGTGCATTCATCGACTTCTCAGAGGTCAGGGTCTAGCAGACACCCCCAAAGAAGCTGGAAGACTCCACACTGCATGCTGTGTTGAAATAGCAGGGTTTTTCATGTGGCCAGACAGAGGCTGCACAGAGTTGTGACCACGTGGACCCGTGACTGGCGGCTAACAGCAGCTCACCCCGTGCCTGCGCTGTTTGAGGGCACTCCTCCAAACTTGCAACAGATGTGAGCAGCGAGGGTGCTTTTGGGGACCCCAAATTTACAACTGGTGTCAGAAGTGAGGGCAGTGGTGTGGAATGCCCCCCTTCTCTGAGGGTACACCTGCTTCCATGTTTTCCTGGCCTCGGGCATTGCTCTGTCTTGTGGGGAACTGTGTGGGTGGGTTCGGTTCTACACGGAGATGGAGGAAAAAGCCCCTCACAAGTTGCACCCAATCCCTTTGCTCCCAAGCTACCTCTCACCTTAACCAAATAGCTGTCTGGGGCGTGATCTGATCCCTGTGGATGTCTCCACTGGCCAAGTCAAAGCCTCCCTTCCAGGTTATTCTGGATGTTATCGCACAGACAATGTGAGGTTTGAGACGGAGAGGTGAGCAAAGAGCACTCCTTGTTTCCGACATCGATGAAGGCCAAAGACAACCCCTTGCGTTACCTGTCCAAAGACGAACTCTGCTAAAAGAAATCACGTCCAGAATTTGACCTACAGTCAGCAGACTTGTCTGGGACCCTTGGTGTCTTTTTTTTTTTTTTTTTTTTTTTAGTGACCCTTTGAGTCTTAAAAAAAAATCATTCAAATGTGGTATATAGATATAGAGAAGGAGTTATTCTTCAGCCACGAAAAGAAACAAAATAGTGATTCCTGCTGCAACATGCATAAAACTCAAAGACGTCCTAAGCGGAAGAAAACCGTCACATGGCGTATGATCCCATCAACAGCAAATGTGCAGAACAGGTCGATGCCTAGAGGCAGAGAGCGGGGTAATGTCCCCAGGGGGCTGGCGTGGGGGACTATGGAGGGATACAGTGGGGGTAGCTGAAGAATATGGTTTTTGGGGAGGGAGAGGATGATGAAAATGTTCTGAACCTTCCTGTAAGCAAGGGGGTTGCACTCCCACGTGCCTATACGAAACTCCGATGAGTTGTACACTTTGAGTAGATGAATGGCATTGTGCATGAATTTTCACTCAAAAAAGGGTGTTTTTAAAAACACCCATAATTAACTCTTCCCTCCCATTTATCCACACCGATTATTGGACCCACCTGTCTGTGCACATCAGAGCCTGGGTGTTCCCTATGGCATGTCCATGCACACCGCGACTCTCGGCCACAAACCGCAAAAGTGCCTAGGGCAGCTAAATGCATGCTTGTCGAGACCTAATTTATACCCCACCCACTTCCACATGCGATCAAAGGCCAGGAGGTTGGCTTCTAGTGAAATCACACACGCATATGGTCATTAAAAGAAAGACCCAAGAAATGCCACAAAGCAGGTGTGACACAGAAAGACACAATTTTCCAGGAGCCTAAAAGAACTCCCAGCACAATCTGTTAAGCCTCTTCGAGACCCAAACCTGAAAGCCTTTCATTCTATTTCCATACTTGGGGTTCTGGAGGGTTTTGTTTCTTTTTTTTTTTTTTTCCCGTAATGCTGGAAGGCTTTAAAATGTCCTAAGGCTGGGGTTCCTGGGGGGCTCCATTGGTGAAGCATCTGCCTTTGGGTCAGGTGATCCCAGGGTCTTGGGATCGAGCCCTACATCAGACTCCTTGCTCAGTGGGGAACCTGCTTCTCCCTCTGCTGCTCTCCCTGCGTGTGCTCTTTCTCTCTCCCAAATAAATACATAAAATCTTTACCAAAAAAGTCCTAAGAATGACCTACATATTGACATCCCCAAAAAAACACTGTGCACTTTTTCTACCTGTCCACTGGAAGGCACGCTCATCCCCTATCTGCGCCGGCTCTCAAGAACGAGTAGCAACCAATGCCAACTCTTACAAGAAATGGAATTCTGGGTGAGCCTTTCACGTCACAAGCGTTTATAAATGATTTTATAGTTGTAACGGAGCTTACAAAGTTATTTAACGCAAGCCTTCTTGTTGCGGCAAACACGACAGTAACAAGTGCAATAAAAATTGGTTCCAAGAAGACACACAGCTAATAAAAGAGAAGTCCCCGCGTGCATGTACTGTGCTTTTGAAAATTGCTGTAAGGTATTTAAACGTTGCCCTTCAAACATTTCCTGACTCCGGCGCCCGGCACAATAAAAATAACCTTGAAAGAACGCTTCTCGGAAAATTCCATTTTCTTTTATGGACGACGGGGATCTCCGTACCACTCACCGCTCACGACCATCAGCACTTTATTTTTGAGAACTGGAGACGGTGTTGTTCATCCCAGATGTATAATCAGAGACGTTCGCTCTAATTTTTGATCGCATAAGGTGAAGTCACGGTCTAATTAATATCCCATTCCTGCATCACTAATTATCACCAACTCAATGCAAGATCAAGGCACCGACCGATGTCCCATGTCATGAGCACGCACTCTGTGGTTCATGGCCAACAGTCTTCACCAGGACGGCCCTTGGCCCATCACACACTCATCCCCCCCCCAAAGACGCTACTGCCTGATATCATCACCTTGAGAAGTAGGATTTCAACATATGAATTTGGGGGTGGGGGACACAAGCAGGCAGACCACAACACACATCATTTGTTCTTGACTTTTGTTGCTACATTTTTCCAGGACTCCATAGGACTCTGTTTGCTTTTGCACATGTGTGAATTCTTCTCAACCTCATGATTACGTCTCAGGAGAAGAAAATCTAAAGTGAGAAAAATGAGTGTTGTTAGAAGGAAAGAAATCAATGCTGTGGCATCTGGTCCTTGTTTTTTTTTTTTTTTTAAGATTCTATTTATTTATTTGAGAGAGCGAGAGTAGTTCCTCCAGTAGTTCCTTTTAAGAAAGAGCACTCTGAACATCTGTGCACATCAGAGCCTGGGTATTCCCTATGGCATAAAATATTACATCTTGAGATGTAATCACAGTATCAGCCAACAGAGGGGAGTTTGCCCTTGATTTCTTTCACCAAGTTTGTGTTGATGGTGGAAATCATGGCCCCAGGGTGCCTTCCACTGTTGGTGGTCCATGAAACCCTCCAGTCTGCAGGCAATGGGGAGCCATTGCTGGGGATTTGGAGACAAGAACTGATAAAGCTAAGATTTAGGAAGATTGATCCATGATGATTGAACCAAATGGTTTTGTAGGGCAAGAAAGTGGAGGACAGGCTATGACTTTGGAGACAGACGTGTGTAATCTCGACATCTGACACCAGGGCATCTGCCTATGATGCTCTACCCTAGGAAATGACAAAGAAAGGCATCGGTGTCATGCAGTCACACACATGGTAACTGTAAGAGTTTTGGAAATATCTAACAAAATATCAAGCAGACATTCTAATTTTAATGGAAAGTTAGTAGAGTTTTGTTAACAGGGGAGGCACGAAGGACTAATCAAGAAGTCATCAGAACAAGAACCAATTTAACGAAACACCTTCCATGTCTTGTTTCTCTGAAAACAAGAAGAAGAAGAAGAAGAAGAAGGAGAAGGAGAAGGAGAAGGAGAAGGAGAAGGAGAAGGAGAAGGAGAGGGAGAGGGAGAGGGAGAGGGAGAAGGAGAAGGAGAAGGAGAAGAAGAAGAAGAAGAAGAAGAAGAAGAAGAAGAAGGAGAAGAAGAAGAAGAAGAAGAAACTATGTACTCATCAAAACGTTGGAAAGAACACAGTGTGTGAGATTATCTGTGAGTTTACAATATAAGCATTTCCTTCCTTTTGCAATTGGGTGTTGGAGAAAACCCGAATTGTTGTTCTTTCAAGTTAACAGTGCTTTCAAGGGCTGATCTTTATACACTCGCATAGAGGACCATGGGGTAAGGAGTGGCATGGGGAGCCTACTGTGAACGAAGTATGGGGGCCCTACGTCCCTGCATCCCATGGAGAAGGGAGGTCGCCTTGAAAATTCACCTGCTCTGGTCCTTTCGACATAGCAACACATGCATCTTCCAGAAACAGTGGTTCTAGTGAGTGATGACAAAAACACAAAGCACAAAAGAAAATATTCAGATTGCCGAGAGTGGTCTTTCCCAAGGGACTCAAGGCGTCCATGGCAGACGGACGCAATAATGCACTAGTCTTAGATCCCGCAAATGCGTAATGCCTCTGAAAGAAGAGAATGCAGCACCAGAGCACGAGTAAGGCTTAAGGGATCATCCCAGCGAGTTAGCAGAATGTCTGCACACAATTTGCTTGTGCTGTTGGCATGTGGAGACGGGAACCTGGTTTAAGGTTAGCCGAGCGAGGAGAGGCGAGTCACCGAGCACACCAGGGCAGCCCATCCACAGGGACCGTACACTCAGCATCGAGGATGATTCAAAGGCTTTTTATCGAAAATGTGGAAAGCTTCGCTTTCAAGTCCACTTAACAGGACAGTCAAGAAACGGGCTTTTCAGCAAAGAAGAAAGAGCTCATTTGTGGTACATGAGGCTCTGCCCAACTTCTCAGGCCCATTTTTTGCATAAACAAACTTCAAAGGACACTTTCTCACTGCCAAGTACAGACACCACTGAGATTTAAAGTTGCACAAGCTGGGTCTGCAATTAAAACTATAAAATAATTTCAATAATTAAAAAAGCAAAAGGCGGGGGGGTCTTGCCTGCCATTCAGAGTGAGCAGGGCTTTCTCATAAGGTGTGGGACCATTGTATGTACATGCATGTGTGTGTGTGTGTGGGGGGGGATCCCGTAAAATCCCCAGGCATTTTATGGGAACGCACGAGGACAAGTCAAGAGGAAAGCGTGATGTTGCCTGTCACACCCCTCACCTTGCCTCCGTTGAGGATCATGGTCTTCACAAGAATGCATTGTCTGCTCTGAGGACTTTCCGGAGATTCCCCAAGATCCTCCCTTCAGAGCCCAGGGAAAGCAGAGCATACACCCCCAGTCCTCTCAGGCATGCAAGACCTTTGCCTATGGGATCACATGTGCTTTTCAAGGAAGCCGGTTTACCTACACTGACTCTTTCAAGAATACTCTTGAAAAAATAAATCACATCCCTGAGTCAGTCCCATGAGACCTGCTCATCACGGCTTAGCATGAGAGGCAGAGGCATCCCCCAATCAACAAAGATGACCTGTTCTCACCGCTGCTGTAGAGCCACCCAAGGGGCACAGAGCGGGGCTAAGAATCGTGTGCAGATCACGGGACGGTGGAATAATAATGAGAACAGCAGTAATAATAAATCTCTTGGCTTCAAAACTTCAGGCAAAGGAAGGATGAGACCAGATGTGTATTTGCTTAGCGCTGGATTTCTAAGCCCCTCAAGGATCTGGCGTGGGAGGGAGGGCAGCCTCCCCGTGGCCACAACATCCCAGGCTCTGGCCGTCCTCAGCATGTCTTTGAAGCACTCTTGCTATATGTCTTACCAACAGTACACTGAACTTTGCAAAGGGAGGAAAAGGGTTTTCAAGATACAGTTTTTAAAAGCAAAGCTGGATCACACGATTAAGGGAAGGAAGACACGTTGTCTCAAACACCCAAGAGACTCTTAGTGGGGAATGAACCCCCGTCACGCCCAGGAGCCAAGGGCCAAATCAGACTGGTGGCATCACGTGGGGTCCCTGGGTCAGGATTTCTGTCCCCGCATACATTCCGCTGCCCCAGTGGTGCTCAGACACCAGGGTGCCTCAGGGACCACTTCCGCATCCAGACGCAGTCTCTTGCTCTGGTTCAGTGTGGCCAGGGGGGTTGTGATGACAGATCCCGACGGCCTCGGGGTGGACCAGGCGCCAGCAGCCTGGCAAGCAAACCCAAAGCAAGAGAAATGGCAGAGTGGCGTGCCCAATTCCCCCAGTGAGGGTTCTGGAGAGGCAAGAAAGAGAGCTGGCACCCACCTGTGATGGTAAGTAGAAGTCAGCATGCACATGTGTCTATGTTCTACAAAATGGCACCGTTTCCTCCCCATGCACCAGGGGGGAAACTGAGTCATCTCCTGTGCATGAGCTTTCTGGCACATTGACACGTGCCAAGACTGCTTTCCACCATTCATTGTCAAAGAGAACAGCCCATTCTCAGAAACACCCTTGGAACTAGCAGACTCGGGAGCTTGGCAAGTCTTCTTCAGCATGCATCCTTGGGGGTCGGAATCTTATCACCCCATCCTCACCACCATTTGCAGAGGACCTTTATGGGATTCAGGGACATTCCTGGACTCCTAAAGTCAATACGACGGTGGGAAGAAAAATAATAAAAATGCTGATCTTAAGGAGAATCCGTGTGACTCTTCCATCGTGCCTGTCCTGCTTCCTACCTTGACCCTACGTGTTTCCTTCCAAAAACCAGCAAACAAACAAAGAAACCAAAAAACCCAAAGACCTTATTTCTTCAGTGACCTCTTTTTACACCAAGAGAAAAGGATTTCAGAACTGATCTATGACAAACCATATGAAGAAGTGCTTGACCCTCTGCCGTTTCCGGACTTGAACGACCTATCTGAGAACACACGTCTGAAACTCCCTGGATTTATGTTTATCTGCCCGAACCACACGTTTGGCAGAACGTGAACTCCTGGGCTCCCAGGGAAGGAACACGGCAGGTTTTCTTCTCTGAGTTGCTTTGAAGGCCTTTGAAGAACACTGGTTTACGGTTCTTCGTTTCCAACAGTTAAAGGTAACAGAAATACTTAATCCGATTTTTATGGGGAGTAGACACGTAGTCATTTCCAAGGGGCATTGTTAGGTTGTGTTCTAGTAATGGATGTATATCCCGGGCACGTCCGTACGCCCTAGGGGTACCGTGGTGAAAATAAATCCACTGCAACTACATGGAACAGAAATACGGCACACGTGCATTCTTGGTTTGGGGGCCGCGAGGTGAGTTTAGCATCATCTAGAGATGACGTGTTCACGGCATAGGAAGTGGGGATAATGTACAGTGTCCAACAATTCTGTCGCAGAAATTGTCAAGGATCTCACAAGGACATTTCAGAACACGTCCTGTCCTTTCCTAACCACGTCTACGGATTAAACCCCGTTATGAGATTCTCCTTCTATTCACACTGATTCAGCAGATCAATCAAATCCATCAGGCGTCGTTAACCACACACGTAATCGCGCAGGCATCCTAATGTCCGCAGCGTGCCCCGACGGAGTTCCTGGCTGCACAAACACACACCCTTGTTCTGGGCTCACAAACTCATTCTAAAGGCTCTGGACACCTGAAAACACCTTCCAGATGTGCAATAAAATCCTTGCTAAACCAAGTTTCCTGGTAAAAGTTCAATGACTTGTTTTTCCCGAACTCCACTCACGGAAGACCTTGGGTAACCAAGATCTCTCTGTGCCTTTCCCACTAAAGGCTGACCCTCCAAGCCTATCCTGACTTTCCCTCTGGCTCTCCGTTTCCTGTTTTAAATTAAGCAAAAGCTTTCCCAGTTTTTTTTTTTTTTTCATAAAAACAGTCTCATGAAGCTTAACAACACTCCCAATATTATTCCATCGTGCATCAAAGGCGGATTGCACGGGCAGGTTTCTTTGCCAGGAGAAGATTTTGCAATTCATCCTTCCAAAAATAATGTCACGTTGATGGTGACATGCTGGCTTTCTTCACAGAGATACCACTCACTCCCCAGCTCAGGATGTAAGTTTGGTTTCCAGAATGACCTATAGGGTCAGGGCTTTGGGGAACTACACCTTCCTGGGTCCCCTGCTTTGCTGGGTTCAGTAACAATCTCCAGCAGCAGAAATTATAAATGGACGACAAACTCATACTTAAGAAAACGTACCACTAACATTTAGCTGGTTCTTCTGTACAATTGAGTTTGTCGACCTGGTTCAGAGAAAAGCGCTTTTCCCTACACGGTCACATTGGTGACAACTAACTCACGCTCTGCCCACGGAGACGCAAGCTGCCGTTCATACCAGTTTGCACCTCAGTTTACACTTTGTGTGTGCAAGACTCGAGGTTTTCAGAAGAGGCTCCATATGGAGAAAGGACTTCATTCGTATTGTTTTTTAGTATTGCCTCCTTTAATTTTTCATACTGGATTAGGCTGCAAAAGATATATCCGTGTCAAATCCCTGGAACCTGAGAATGTCACTTTCTGTGGAAATAGGGTCTTTGCAGATGCGAGGAAGTGAAGGATCTGAGATGAGCTCACCCTGGATCAGGGAGGCCCTAAATCCAATGACAGGGGTCCTTGTAAGAGACAGAAGAGGAGACACAGACACAGAGGAGAAGCCACGTGAGGACAGAGGCAGAGATGGGAGGGACGTGGCCACCAGCCCAGGGACGCCTGGAGCCCCAGAAGCTGGAAGAGGAGGAAGGACCCTCCCCTGGAGCCTCCAGAGGGGAACTGTCCCTGCCCTGCCTAGATCCCACGGGTCCTGCCCCGCCTGGATCTCAGGGGTCCTGCCCCCCTGGATCTCCGTTCTCCTGCCCCACATGGATCTCAGACTCTGGTCTCCAGAGCTGGGGGAGACTGGATTCCTGCGTTCTAGGGCCCGGCTTGCGGTCGTTCGGAAGCAGAAGCACACCGCAGTGTAGGCTGTGCATGTACGTAGTGGATCTAAGCAAATCTCTCTTCACTCTTAGAGCATAATATCAACAGCTGACCCCGCCATCCCAGAGTGCAGTTCCCTTTGCGCATTCGCACAAGTTCAGAATTCTGGATGCAGTGAGGGACGAGGGAGCCAGCACAGTGTGGTGTATGGAATGCCTTCTCCTCCCAGCAAGCTTCTCATCGACTCTGGGTGAATGCGGTACCTCGCTGGGCAGTTGGAGTGAGCCACGCACGGGTGGAGGCACTCTGGCGGGTCTGCGTGCCAGGGCTTAGATCTGTGCATGGATGTCAGAGGGCGGGGGTCCCCAGAGGACCCAGGATGTGGCACAGGGTACTGGGAGGCCTGCAACCCACACGCTGAACCCAGAGAGCTCCATCATCCGAGGCAGATGGGAGAGCTTGCTGGCCTCCCAGGCTGCAACGAGGTCAGCAAAATAGAGCAATTCAGGGAGGAGGCCTTACTTCGCTTCCAGAGCCGGACTTCAAAGTCCTGGGGACAGGCTTGTGGCCAAGAGGGACGACAGATGGCTCCAAGCGGGTCTGGGCCCTGCCCTGCAGGCACGGCCTCTCCAGGCCATCTCACCTTCCTGCTTTCCCTCGGGGCTTCAGAATGTGTTCCTGCAGGAGAAGAGGTGGCGAGTAAGAAGGGGAAAACAAGCACCCCCAGCTGCACGTGCCCCACGTCTTACTGCAAGTCACGCCAACAGTTTACAGGCAGTAACAAGACCCACCACACGTTTTCTGATCTTATTTGACCAGAAAACATCTGTGTGTGTGTGTGTGTGTGTGTGTGTGTCTTGGTATCTCTGTGTCTCTGTCTCTGTGTCTCTGTTTCTTTGTTCCTCAGAGCCCCTACCAATATCTCGAGGACCAGAGTTTGCAGAAGTGTTTGTGGAAAACGCTCATTTGCATGAATGTCCCTCAGATTTCTGTCTGCGGTCTTCCTGACCTGCACATTCAGCTCCAACTTCACACGTGCTCTCGGGTATTTGAAGCCACCTGGCCACCATGTCCACGTGCTCGCCCTTCCACAGGACGATAAGTCGTGGCCTCATCTTGACGACCCCATCATTCCACTCACTGCCTCTTTGTAGACATTGGGGCTGAAGATCTGATCTCTCACTTTGATCTACTGGTTGTCTCTCTGTCTGTGCACAGAGGAAAGGCCGTTCGAGGACACAGTGAGAAGGTGCCCATCTATGAACCAGGACAAAAACCCTCCCAAAAAACCATGTCTGACCACACTTGGACCTTAGACATCCAGGCTGCACATGTCTGTTGGTCAAGTTGCTCAAACTTTGCTGCTTTGTGACTGCAGCCCAAGCAGACTCCTACACTACCGTGTAAGCCTCCGTTACCCACACTTCCCCTGGCGCCCACCATCCCCATCCAGACCATCAGCGATTGCCGCCTAGCTAGTCAGTACTCAGTGAATGAGTAATGTGCTCAATTTTCTGTGTTGCGGCTGCCAAGAAACATTGCCTGAAGGCCTGAGAATGTGTTAAATTTGCAAACACATGGCAAGTTATACGGAACCCCTTAACCTGTTCCTATTTCCTTCCAAGTGTTTTTTCTTCTTCTTCTTTAGACATATTCTACCAGCCTTTTGCCAAGACTTTCATCATTTTCCGTTTGTCCTTGGAACCCCGTCCAACTTCTCCAGGTCAGTGAGCTCTGGCTGGTCCATCAGCTATGACTCTGCAAGCCGGCCCCTCTTGGAATTAAGATCTAAGGACCTTGGAGATATCGAGAAGTCCAGGAGAGCCACACCGTGACTCAGGTACGTACGTGGCCTAGTTTTCCTATACGAGGCAACTACTTCCAGTAACAGGAACACCCTGATCTGAAAAGGTTTATGAAGCTCTATAGACTCATTCCATGTTTATCTGGGGCTCCGCCATATTCTAAATATTTAAGAACTGAGCTTAGGTTACACCTTCTGGGCATGGAGGTCAACCCAATGACTCCAACATCAGAGTCTATAAATTGACTTTGTGGCTATTATTGCTGCCTTTCTCTTAAAACTTTTGTGGGGTGAATTATGTTCCCAACAAAGCTATGTTCAAGTCCACAGCCCCAGAATTTGTGAATGGGACCTTATCTGGAAATAGGGTCTTTGTAGATGTAAATAAGCCCATATGAGGTCATTAAGTTGGGTCCTAATCCAATGGGACTGGTGACCTCATTAGAAACTGAGAATGCCATGGGAAGACACAGACACACGGTGAGAAAAGTCCATGTGTCCATGAAGGAAGAGATGGAAGCAATGTGGCCACAAGCCAAGGAATGCCAAGTTTTGTGGACAACCAGTGGAAGCTGCAGGAGGCAAGGAAGGATCCTCTCATCAGGTTCAGAGGGCATGAGGTCCTGCTGACACCTCCAATTTGGACTACTAGCCATGAGACAAGCAGTTTCTGCAGTTCTAAGCAATTCTGTGTTACTTTGTTATCACAGCCCTGGAAACACATACAATATGCCCCCATCGCTGAGCTCAACTCCGTTTTATCTAATTATACCAAAGTATTGACTGAAAATATCCTACATGCCCCAAACTTCTCCAAGTGCGCTTGATAAACATCAAATAGGAACTCCTCCTTGCATTGGCGTGGGCTGAAATAAATATTTCATTGATCTTAGATAAAATAAGAACAATAAATATGTCTACCAACTAGTTATCAATCTATCTACTCATACTTCCAAGGGTCATGTTACTAACGGATCTTTGGAGAAAGACCATTATTTTATTCAGAGACAATTTCTTTCTTACCTTCTGAATATTAAACTGTCTTTGTTTTAAGAAATGTTGATCTCCTTTAGTAGAAACAATGGGAAATGCAATCAACCACTTATCTGTGCTCAGGACATTTTTTAAAACGTTTTTACTCATCCAGAGCATAAACACGAATGGAAATGCCTACAATGTAAGTTATAAGGTAAATAATGTGTTAATACAATGCTTTATAGTTTATGGAGCATTTTTTTTTTAACATGCACTACTTTGGGTCTCATAGCACCCATCTTTGGTAGACTCATTGCCAAAATGAGATTGATCTGTGAGGGTCGCATGGATTTGTCTTCTGTCAAGACTGTGTTGAACTTCGAAGGGAAACCAGCCTTGCATGTGCCTCAATCACAGAACGCCGTGAGACTGCACCCCCATGGAATGCAATAAAAGGACTCAGTGTGTGATATAAAACCAACAGCAGGAGCAGGCAGACGGGTGGAGACTTACGTGGGGGGCAGACACTGCCTGCATCCAGGCAGCTGGGAAACCCGACCCAACCCTTGACGAGCTGCTGGAAGACACGGAGCCCTCAGACTCCGTTAACATCCAAACTGACTTCACGGAACCTCCAGATGTGACCTTCTCTTAATCATGGCGATTTGAACAGCAACCTCCTTTTGAGGCATAGGCGTCTTCAGGTTTTATCCCAGATTACAAGTCCTGAATGTGAAGCTAGATGTTCAGCAGAGATGAGGGTGGGGAAAAAAATCCAGACGAACAGGAATATCGCCAGGGCCACATACATAAAAAAGCCAAAGGTCTAATATCCAATAACCCACTGAAAATAATTCATGGCCCTACAGAAGAAGAAGAAGAAGAAGAAGAAGAAGAAGAAGAAGAAGAAGAAGAAGAAGAAGAAGAAGAAGAAAAAGAAGAAGAAGAAGAAGAAGAAGAAAAATCATCACACCTCTATTTCTGGTTTATGGTGGGTTACGTACCTTGAGGCGCCATCTTGTTGTCCAGATAGTAAATATTTTCGCCTTTGCGGCCACAGGTTCCCACAAATGAGTAGTTACTTGTGTCTGCCATTGTGGCGTGAAAGCAGCACATGAAGAGGGGGCTGGGGGTTATTTACAAAAACAGAGATGGACAGAAATGCAGTAGGAATGCACGTGAGAACATAATCATAGAAAATAAAATTTTGGGCCAAGAAAAATGAAAAGAGATAAATTGGTTTTGATCATTAAAATACACACACACAAACTCCTCTCAAGAAATGGAAAATTTGATCTGTTTCAGCTAATAAAAAAAAAGTATATCACCAATTAAAAATGTCTTCATCTATAAGATACCAGATCCAGATTATTTACAGACAAGTTCCACCAAATGTTCAAGATACCAATTATTCTAAAATACATAGAAATCCAAGAGTCAGAAAAATAACTACTCACTTATTCATTTTCCGGTGCCAGAGTAAGCTGGAGCCCAAGCACTAGACCAGAAGAGTCGGAGAGAAGAAAACTCCAGGCCAAAGTTTATTTATAGATACTGAAAGCAGAAGTCCTTCTTAATGGGGACGTGTTAGAATTATCTCCTTTAAGTCACTAATGAGACAAGAATTCCTGTTATTACTGTTTCTGTTCAACACACTGGTGGAATTTCTAGGGAGAAGAGGTGGAGAGAGAGAGTCGGAGAGAGAGAAAGAGACAGAAATTTGTGGCGTGGAGGCGAGAAAGACAAAAATAGGTTTGTAAACAATTTGTATAAAAAGACTCAGGTCTACAGTATTTTAAATATATATATATATTTATTAAATATATTAAATATGTTATATTTATTATAAATATATTACAATTATATATTATATTATATTATATATACTTATAAATATATTATAATATATTATATTATTATTTTATATATTATATATTATATATAATAAATATAATAAATATAAATATATTAAATATATATAAAATAGTTAAGCTGCAAGTACAATATATACAATCAATTTAATGTCTCTGAATTACCAACAAAAATTAGAATGTGAAATAATAAGTCTTTTTAAAAGAACAGAAAAAAAAAACCTCTTAAGACACTTGAGAACAAATTCATTGAATAATATGCAAAAACTTGTGAACAGGTATTGAAATTTGTTCTATGAGGTCTAAGTAAATGCATGGGAAATCCCACATTCATGATAAGAACACTCACTAGGATAAAGATGTTAATTGCCCCATGTTGAATCGACAGATTAAATGCATTTTAAATAAAAACCACAATTAAGGTCCTTCATAGAACCTATGACTCCAAAATTCTTATGAGCCGGGTGAGGGAGGAACAGGCAACTTGGATAAGCTGCCCCATTGAAGACAACTAAAAATGCTGCACAAAATATTATTTTTAAACCACATCTTGGGGTACCTGGGTGGCTCAATTGTTAAGCGTCTGCCTTCGGCTCGGGTCATGATCCCAGGGTCCCAGGATTGAGCCCGCGTCCGGCTCCCTGCTCAGCAGGGAGCCTGCTTCTCCGGCTTCCACTCCCTCTGCTTGTGTTCCCTCTCTCGCTGTGTCTCTCTCTGTCAAATAAATAAATAAAATCTTAAAAAAAAAAAAAACCACACATCTTGCAGTAGTTAAAATGCTAAAAGATAGCAAGGAAGTTCTGGGTGTAGATAAAGGAATTCCAGGAGAATCCAATAGATAGATAGATAGATAGATAGATAGATAGATAGATAGATAGATAGATAATAGATAGATAATAGATAGATGATAGATAGATAGATAGATAATAGATAGATGATAGATAGATAGATAGATAGATAGATAGATAGATGATAGATAGATGATAGATAGATAGATAATAGATAGATGATAGATAGATAGATAGATAGATAGATAGATAGATAGATAGATGATAGATAGGTAGATAGATAGATAGATAGATAGATAGATAGATAATAGATAGATGATGATAGATAGATAGATAGATAGATAGATAGATAGATGATAGATAGGTAGATAGATAGATAGATAGATAGATAGATAGATAGATAATAGATGATAGATAGATAGATAATAGATAGATGATAGATAGATAGATAGATAGATAATAGATAGATGATAGATAGATAGATGATAGATAGATAATAGATAGATGATAGATAGATAGATAGATAGATAGATAGATAGATAGATGATAGATAGATAGACATATGATGGATGGATAGATAGATATGATGGATAGATGAGTAGTGGATGGATGGATGACTGATGAATGGATGGATGGATGATGGATGGATGGATGACAGATGGATGAATAGATATCATAGATAAATAGAAAGATAGAATGGATAGATAGATATGATGGATGGATGGATAGATAGATACATACATACACAGGTGATAGATAAATACAGTAGATAAGGATGTGTGTGTAGACTGGACTCTCTCAGAGCAAGACCTTCCCTCAAAAACTGTAGTCAGGAGTTGATTGTTTTGGGGGGAAGGACCAACAGGAAGTGGGGACGTAAGACAAGCAATGCATGAGGGCAATGAGTAGGGTGTGTATTGAGCAGGTCACCACCATGGAAGCTGGGGCTCAATACTGCTGAGAGTTTTGGAGAAAGTGTCTAATGTGCCCCAGAGCTATCCCAGCTGTGGGCTAGGGTGACTTATGCTACCCACAAACGCTTGTCATTGTTTATGGGAGGGCTGTTTCTCAGATGCCCTGGATCCCCAGCACTCTGGTCGGCGTCTGATACGTCCGTGATCCATCGGGCTCCAGTGGTCACATAAAGGCCTAGGCAAATGGCCACAGGACCTAGGATTGGAAATGGTTAGGCCAGTATGTGCTATACTATAACACACAACAGAGGAGAGAGGACTGATCAGTCCGTAAACGAGCAGCTATCCCATAAAGAGGGTTGCAACAACTGGCTTTCCATATGGAAAAAATGAAAACCATATGAACACAGACACGGACACACACACACACACACACACACACACACACACACACACTTCCGGATGGATTAACGTTAAATTTCCTCAAGAAAACACACAGAAAAAATATCTCTCTCCTCAGAGCCCAGACGGATTGTTTTAAGACACAAACACGTTAACCATTGAAGAAAACGCCATGTGAACTAGCTTACAATTAAGAACTTCTCTGTATCAAAAGATGCCATAAACACAGTGAGAATGGGAGTGCTCTTAAACAAAGGATTCAATCGATGCATATCTAGGACATACATAAAACCTGCATTTATAGGAAAGACACAAGGCGTTAGAAAACTCGGTGCAATCAATGAGCAGGAAATCCAATCTAGAGAGATACACATGTGGCCCCAACACACTTGAAATGACGATCCGCTCCGTTCCTTCAAGGAAACGTAAATCGAGACCACAACGTGATAAACAGCTATTTCCATTCCATTAGCAAAATATACACATTCTGAAAATGTCAAGCGTGGGAGAGAATGTGGAATGACAGAGGACACATAGACAATGACCTTGGGTATGCAATTAGTACAACGTCCTTGGAAAACTACTTTACAGATCCCACCGTTTCTAATCACATCACCGTGACACAAGAACTCCTCCCCTGGGTGCAAATTCTGGGGAAAACCATTGAGGCGTGCACCCCAACACATGCACCTGAGTGCTCGTACCATCCCTGTTGCTGATAACCAACCCTGGAAGAAATCCAAGTATCCATCAACAAGAAAATGTAGAAATACCCTCAACAGGGTACTTTGAAGTAGGGAAAGAAAGAAAGAAAAGAAAGAAAGAAAGAAAGAAAGAAAGAAAGAAAGAAAGAAAGAAAGGAAGGAAGGAAGGAAGGAAGGAAGGAAGGAGGGAAGAAAGAAAGAAAGAAAGAGGGAGGAAGGAAGAAAGAAAGAGAGAAAGAGAGAGAGAGAGGGAGGGAGGGAGGGAGAGAGAGAAAAGAAAGAAAGAAAAGAAAGAAAGAAAGAAAGAAAGAAAGGGAAGAAGGAAGGAAAAGAAAGAAAAACAAAAAAGTGAAATACAGATATAGACAACAATATGAAAATGTAAGTAACAGGGGCTGTAAGAGGGGGCTGGGGAGGGGGTTGATTAAGCTGAACATGGCCTTAGAAAGGAGAGAGCACGCCTGCAGGCACTCGTCACCCACCCCTGACATTCGGTAGGGCACATCAGCATCTACACAGATATGAGAGAGGATTCCGACCGTGTGCATGGCAGGAGAAAACCGGGGTGTGCCGGCCGGATTGTGTGTGACCCGTGCAGTGTTGGGAGGTCAGGAAGCACTGCACTTCCCTCGCAAGCTGATTCTCCGATGGAGTTTAGCACGTGCGGGGTTTCTTACTCCCAGGCGTGCTCAATTGAAAGGCAGGCTTGCATGTGACATGAAGGCGTGGATCGAAAGAGAGATTTTTCTTTCTTAAGTAATGATGACACCTGCATTATATCCAGAAGAAAGTAAATTTTACCCTTTCTTTTTCTTCCAACAACTCAGGTTTCCCTCTTAGTTGTGACAAAGGCAGTTTCCATCCCATTCTGAATTATCTGGTTAGCGGACAGAAGACTTTCAACTTTCCAAATAACCCCTTTGAAGCTTTCTAGGAGTGGCATATTGGTTGTAGACAGACGGTGATAGATAATAGATGATAGATAGATAGATAGATAGATAGATAGATAGATAGATAAAAAGATGGATGGATGGATGGACAGGCAGATGAATAGATAAATGATAGATACATAGATGATAGATACATAGATAGATACATAGATACATATGATGAATGGATAGATAGATGATAGAAGGATGGATGGATGGATGGATGGATGGGCGGATGAATAGATAATAGATAGATAGATGATAGATAGATAGATATAGATACACATATAGCTTATACATGTACTTAGCCAAGAGGTTGGGCAGTTGCTGGTTCCCAGGATAGTCAGACATGCTCTTGTGCTTTCTTCCTTGGTGAAGTAGTCACAGGAGAAGGAAAAAACATAGCTGTGAGCACAGGAGATAATCCAGACGGAGACCAAGCTGTGTAAACAGAGGCACCTCTAATTTCACCATTAATCCCCTGCAAAAGACCCTCCCCTTCTTGTTCCTAACATTTGAAATTGTTATTCTGTGTGCCAATTCTTTTTTAAGAAACCCACCCTTATTGGTTACGTTAATTTCTTCATCAGAAACTTTGCACGTGGAGAAGGTTGGTTTCTGACGGGCAAGGAAGCTGGGCTCGGGAGTAAACACGAAGTTCCCCAGAGAGGGCTGGGGGAATGGCAGTGAGGTCACGTTTCGTGGCTGTTCTCGCTGGCAGAGCGACCTCCCTGTCTGTGGGGGAGTGCATCTGAGGCCACCAGGAAGACCTGGTCACCAGGAGGGAACCCTGGGATTGACATGCAGGCAAAGATGGGGGATGCCCTGGCATCAAAGAGGCACCAGGGAAGCTGGAACCACAGGGCAGTTGTGCCGAGCACAGCAGATGGAAAGACTGTGGTTTGGAAGGACGCTGTGTGGCCACGAAATTGTGGGCTGGTGGCTGGGAACCAGATGGGTGGTACTGAACAGAATGAGGCCATTAGTGGGGAGACCTCTGGGGCAACACCACATCCAGCCTTTTATTCTGCCTCTGTAGACAGTAAGAAAGAAAGCAACCAAAGCTTCACCAACAACTCTCTGAATTTATTTTGCATGAATTGGATGCTTTGTTTTTAATGGCATCATAAATACGGCAACGTTAGCTCAACAGTGATGGTTTTGGAAGGAAAAATATTATGGTCTAGAGAGAAAAAAAATGAATAGAATGACTCCTTTAAAATAGTGAATCTAGCATTAAGCCTCATCCATCATTACATATGGGCGTACAGGCACACGTGCGTAAAGCATATGTACCCTATAATCTGTTTCTTATCACTATTAGCAACCAAGCTGGACAGCATGTCCTGTCCGAGTTAGAGTTTTCTCCACACTGAAGCGTGTTTTCTTACTGCCGAACTCTCTGGGTCCAGTTAGAATCCAAACGGAAGACGCAAGCAACGCGGGTTTATCAGCAGTCAGTCGATGAGCTATCTCTTGGCCTTGGGGCGAGCGGTGCATGGTGGTGGTCATGGTGAGTGAGCCTCCAGGCTTCTTCCAGACTCAACCCCCTGAAGAAAACAGAGCGGTCACTAATCTGGGGGCCGTGTGGCCAGGACTTCTGAGATCAGCCCCGATTCAAAATACTCTTTCCCATTTAGGAAGGAAAAAGAATGGATGGAAACTCATGTTTATTGAAACGTAATTCACACCAGCCTTACAACAAAAAGTAGAATGCAGGTACAATGGTCCTCGCTCTGTAGACAAGGAGACATAGGTTAATGGGATCAGTAGAGAATCACGGGCATAGAAGAGGTCCGTTCTGGGCCAAGAGCTCCAATGTGAACTCTAAATCCTAGCTTCAACGTCTGTCTTTGTCCCTCTGCCCTCCACCCTCTCAGGCATATGGGCTGCATTTGGTGGGGAAATATGGCCACCATATTGCTGGCAAAGAAATCAAGGAGGAATTGCACCAACACCAAAGGAGAATGAATCATGCCATATATTTTTTTTCTCTTGAGTTTAAATATTCAATGCTTTCATTTCAGATCAAAAAAAAAATTTTTTTTTCAGGGAGAGGAGAAACCTGCAATTTAGCTGTCCTGGCTCTATAAACCCCACATTTTTGTAATTTAAAAAGAAGCACCATTAAGTGAATATTTAGTAGAGAAGTGGAAAGCCTCAATTACCCTAATTGAGGTAATTATTTCCCTTAGGAGGAGACACAGAGAAATAAGCCAACAAATAACCACCCAACCAGCATTATCTCCATGATGATGCTGGGTCTTGGCCATACCACACATATCTACCAGGTACCACACGTGTCTCATGGGACAGCTTGAGTGGATGGCGGACAGAAGAGTCAGAACATTGATGCCAACACATTCCCAGCAATGTTAATTGCTGAAAATGAGGGCTATACATTAAGAAAAAACGTCAAGAGCACCTGGCTGGCTCAGTCGGTATAGTGTGCAACTCTGGATCTCGGGGTTGTAAGTTCAAGCCCTACACTGGGTGTAGAGATTACTTAAAAATAAAATCTTAAAAAAAGAAAATCAAAGTTCACCCATGGTCACACCGCCAGGAATGCCAGTATTTCACAATCTCTCATTTTCATACATTTAGGTTTAATTACATATTTAATTATTCTCGCTGTAAATAAGCTAGGAATAAATTGCAAACCTTGGGCTATAGGTTTAAATACAGTAATCAAATAGTTCTCCTCCCCCCCAACGATCAGAAGGTTACGGGCAAGAAAACAGGTTGCTAATTTGCAGCTCCCTGGAGTAGATAATGTCCACATATACATACCGAACTTCATTCAAAGATGATAAAGGGGAACGCGAATTCAAACTTTAGGAACCCACAAAGAACCACTTTAAAATAGTCCCACTTTCGATGGAAAAAGAACAAAGTGTTTTTTTAAAACTTATTTTATTTAAGTTCAGTTAGTTAACATATAGTGTAATCATTAGTTTCAGTGGTAGAGTTCACTGATTCATCCATTGCGTATAACACCCAGTGCTCATTACGTCACATGCCCTCCTTAATGTCCATCACCAGCTACCCCATCCCTCCACCCCTCGCCCCTCCAGCAACCCTCGGTTTGTTTCCTAGAGTTAAGAGTCTCTTACGGTTTTTCTCCTTCTCTGATTCCATCTTGTTTTATTTTTCCCTCCCTTCCCCTATGCTCCTCTGTTTTGTTTCTTAAATCCTACATATGAGTGAGATCATATGATAATTATCTTTCTCTTATTGACTTATTTCACTTAACATAATACCCTCTAGTTCCACCCACGTTGCTGCAAACGGCAAGATTTCATTTTTTGTGGCTGAGTAATATTCTATTGTATATATACCACATCTTTATCCATTCATCTGTCGATGGACATCTGGGCTCTTTCCATAGTGTGGCTATTGTGGACATCGCTGCTATAACCATCGGGGTGCAGGTGCCCCTTCGAATCACTATGCTTGTATCCTTTAGATAAATACCTAGTAGTGTAATTGCTGGGTCATAGGGTAGCTCTATTTTGAACTTTTTGAGGAACCGCCACACTGTTTTCCAGAGTGGCTGCACCAGTTTGCATTCCCACCAACAGTGTAGGAGGGTTCCCCTTTCTCTGCATCCTTGCCAACATTGGCTGCTCACTGACTTGTTAATTTTAGCCATTCTGACTGGTGTGAGATGGTATCTCATTGTGGCTTTGATTTGTATTTCCCTGATGCTGAGTGATGTTGACCATATTTTCATGTGTCTGTTAGCCATTTGCATGTCTTCTTTGGAGAAATGTCTGTTCATGTCTTCTGCCTATTTCTTGGTTGGATTATTTGTTTTGGGGTGTTGAGCTTGGTAAGTTCTTTACAGATTTTGGATACTAGCCCTTTATCTGAGAAGATATTTGCAAATATCTTCTTCCATTCTGTTGGTTGGCTTTTGGTTTTGTCGACGGTTTCCTTTGTTGTGCAAAAGCCTTTTATCTTGATGAAGTCCCAATAATTCATTTTTGCTTTTGTTTCCCTTACCTTTGGAGACATGTCTAGCAAGAAGTTGCTTTGTCCAAGGTCAAAGAGGTTGCTGCCTCTGATCTTCCCTCGGATTTTGATGGATTTCCATCTCACATTTAGCTCTTTCATCCATTTTGAGTTTATCTTTGTGTATGGTGTAAGAGAATGGTCCAGTTTCATTCTTCTGCACGTGGCTGTCCAATTTTCCCAACACCATTTGTTGAAGAGACTGTCTTTCTTTCATTAGATATTCTTTCCTGTTTTGTAGAAGGTTAGTTGACCAGAGAGATGAGGATCTATTTCTGGGTTCTCTACTCTGTTCCATTGATGTATGTATCTATTTTTATGCCAGTACTGTACTGTCTTGATGATTACACCAGATGACATGATACTTTACGTGGAAAGCCCAAACGACTCCACCCAAAAATTGCTAGAACTCATACAGGAATTCAACAATGTGGCAGGACATACAATCAATCCACAGAAATCAGTCGCATTTCTATACACTAACAGTGAGGCAGAAGAAAGAACAAAGTTTAAATGCGACAAGGAGCACTTAAAATAGGATATTCATAAGGTACAAGGACACAGGCATTATTTATTATACCGTATTGAGTAATAACATCTGGTATTTATATTAAGTTTCATCTGAGAGGGAGAGGCTAGGTAATCAATTAACCCAGAAGTACCTAGGTGATGTGAAATCTGATTGATTTGGGTGATTTATAAAACACAATTCACAGCCTCAAAGAATTAAGATGGTACAAGGAATCTTTCAAAACATTCAGATTGTGTTTTTATGGCTGATCTCTAGCACATATCAATGTGGCCAGTGATGAAAAGTGAAATGCAGATTTCAGTCTGTAGCTTCTAAAATTATATAACCTGGGGCGCCTGGGTGGCACAGCGGTTAAGCGTCTGCCTTTGGCTCAGGGCGTGATCCCGGCGTTCTGGGATCGAGCCCCACGTCAGGCTCCTCCGCTGGGAGCCTGCTTCTTCCTCCCCCACTCCCCCTGCTTGTGTTCCCTCTCTCGCTGGCTGTCTCTATCTCTGTCGAATAAATAAATAAAATCTTAAAAAATAAATAAATAAATAAATAAATAAATAAATAAATAAATAAATAAAATTATATAACATAGACGGACCAATCCCACTGGCAACGACAGAGTCCACTTTTTCCTTCAAGTAATTTTCATACCTGAAATATCCAAATAACTGGGTGATTTCATCTCAAACGTGGACACTCAAACAAAGATGGAGTTCCCTGGAGGGTTTCTGATCCTGTGAAATTTTGCCAGTGGCTTACTGTGCGTGATTACACCATTCCTCTAGCTCGAAAGGGATTTTCATTTTCACGTAGAAAATCCCTTTCTTTCAAACTTGGACAAGATGAGCTCTTCCCCATTCTTACCCAAGGATAATACTGATTAAAAAACTGGAGAGATTCTCCATGCTTTACGCAAGTATGTGACCACTGTGGCATTGTAAGAAGACAGTGCTTCATAAACAGGAAATGTGGAGGTCCTGCTTTCTTGACCTCAGAGCCGGGCTGGCTCCCCAAACTTCAGTTCTCACAAAAGATAGGCACCACCAGTGAAACCAAATGGATCACTTTGACAATATAACCCGGGAAAACGATAGCACTAACGTTCCCTCTACGTGGGGACCACAGAATTTCCATGATAATGGAGGCACACTAGTTTGAAATTATCCATGCAAGTGTTCTTACAGATGTTCTGTCTATTTTAACAAGTGATGGAAGAAAGGAAATTGAGATATGTCGAAAGATTTCTAAAGAGAGAAGCAAAAAAAAAAAAATAGAAAAAACAACTGCTAATTTTTTAGTTTTCATGGTCAACTAGGTGTCTTCTAGAAAAAATATCCTGGCACTCACAGCTCTTGATTGCAAAAGAGAATATTTTTTGGGACACAGGAACCATATTAATTTAGCAGACCTTGGTCAAAAACTTGATGCCAATCTTCATCTTCTCTCCACTTAATTGTTACTGGCAGAGCCCACATTTTGGTGGGATTACACTCCTCACTCGTGAGATTATATATTCCAAGGAAGGACTTTGGGGAAATGATGGTCGTACCAAGCTAACCATGACTGGTTCCATTTTCCACATCCTGCGTGGGTTAAGCATAAGTGTACGACCCAACTTTTGCAGAGCCATGAGTTCAGATCACCCAGGGAGCTACTAGAAGTTCCCTTTCACTTGAAAAGTGAAGCAGAATGAGAAGACCGATCCCCCTCCCCTTCTTTTTAAAGATTTTACTTATTGGTTTGAAAAGTTTGGAAAAGGAATAGAGACCCATCCAATCGTTTCTGCAAAATGGAAACTACAATCTGACCTGAACGTCAACACAAGTAACTCCTCCTAAGACCATGTAAACCTTGGCGGGGTGAGTCATTCTTACTTTCTAATTAGGACATGATAGGATAAGAGACAAAATTCAGGGAATTGAAAAGTAGCAGAAGAAAAGTTAAATTGTCCCTGCTTCCCTCCCCCAGAGATAGTGACATGCTCGTGTTCTCACTTTAAAAGCAAGTTCATTTCATTTAATGGAAAGAAAGACACCCAAACATCACAAAAGAGGATATTATTTTCTAAACAATGCTGGTAAGTAAAAAGTAAAAGGATCTGAAGATACTGAATTTTTAAAAATTATGCCTTAGTAGTTCAGCTTCTGGAAGAGCAAAATGTAGTTTCTTCGTGGATAAAACAATTATAAGGTTAATTTGACAAACACTCAAAAAAGCACTGCATTAAAATTACAATGAAAGGGGTGTGCAGGTGGCTTCGTTGGTGAACCGTCTGCCCACAGCTCTGATCATGATCTCAGGGTCCTGGGATCCAGCCCCACATCCGGCTCCCGGCTCATCGAGGACTCTGCTTCTGCCCCTGCCCCTTCCCTCTGCTTGTGCTATGGCTTTCTCTCTCAAATAAATAAATAAAATCTTTTTCAAAAGTTAAAATGAGAAAGAAACAATTTAAAGCTTAAACCAGTCTTGGCATCATCCTCCTGAGAAAGCAGAAAGTCAGTTTAAGAGGAAAACAGAATTACACCCAATGTTAGGAAATCATTTTAATTGAAACATTATTAATTCAAAGGATTTTGATGAATTCACAGTGGGTTTTGTTGTTGTTGTTGTCCCTTTGGAATTGCCTCGAACAACGGAGAATTGTGTTTGTTTTGTTTTTCCTGAGAGTATTGTTTCTTATATTTCATTAGCTATTAAAAAAGCCAGTCCTTCCAGATTTTCGTTTGCTTCACATTAAGATCTAATTTGAACAGCAAGGAGTTTTTTTTCTAATTATTTTCCTTTTGTCGAAGAAGCAACACCCTTCATCCCCTCAATAAGATCTTCTGGATCCAACTCTTACAATCTCACTATATGCTGCTGTCTTCCCAAAAACATTTTTCTGGGAGCTGTTGACATCCTGTCTACTGGGATCCCTGTGGATTAATCCTACTGCTCCTTGGGCCCCACCGTTTCTTCCTTCTTGGTCTGGAAGACATTGAATTGTGTTTTGTTTTTCTTTGTTTTGTTTGCAGAAAGGAGGTCTGCTATGTCAACTTGCTGATGCTTTCCACATCCATGTCTTTCTCTCCTCCCCTCCCGTTGACCCAAAAGTTTGACCAGGCTTGGAATTCTATGAGGGGGAAAAAAAAAAAAAGATGTCCTCACGGACAGTGGAGGGCTCCATGGTCTCTTCGTGTCCAATATTGTTGATGAGACATTTAATGGTGTCTGACAATTGTTTCACCAGCAGTAACTTTCTCTTTATCCTTCGAGGATATGGGTCTGCATTGGTGCCAATGTGTCACAGATCACCCTAAATTTTAGTGGCTTCGGGCAACAATGGCTTTTGAGCTCATCGTTCTGTGGGTTGATGATTTGGTCAGCCAGGGTCGTTCGTTGCTCTGTGCTCAGCTCCTGGTGACTCTGCTTATGGAGAGTGGCTGGCTATTGGCTGGGGCAACGGGGACAAAAGGCTCTTTATGTCCCATGACACGGCAGGCTGCCTGGCACGTCTTTACGGGCTGTTAGAAAGGAAACTACAAGCCCTTTGCAGCAAGAGTTGGAATCTCCATGACTTTGCTTTCCCTAAGTTGCATGGTCATAGTGAGTCACAAGGCACCCCCCATTCAGTGGTGGGGACATAAACCACCTCTTGGTGGTTTGAGTCACAGGAATCGTGGCCTTTTTTGGCAATCTGTCATAGTCCTCTTTGTTGTATTTATTTTTTTCTTATTAATCACGCCTTTCAATTTGCAAATGTAAGTGGATTTTTTTTTGCTCTGCCAATAAATATATGTGTATATTTATACATCATATTTATATATGCTATTATATATATCTTTTATTTATATTATATAACATATATTTAATATGTAAACATTTTATTTAGATTACATGTAGCATTCATACATTTTATATACACATATTTTACTTATATATAGCATTCATACATTTATATATACACATTTTATTTACATTATATATAACATTTATGTATTTTATTATATATACCATGTATAAAGTATATATAATATATGTAATCAAAGAGATTATATACGTATTTATAAACATATATTTGATACATTTTACTGTATATTGTATAATTATTATATTCATTTTATATGTTTTGTTTATATTTCTATATGAAATATTGATACATTATTATACACACATGCGTGCACACATAATTTCTCCATATTTTCTCCAATCATTGTGTATTTCCTCTGCTTTTTGAAACATTTTATTAAGGTGGGATTGGATTTGCTGGGTCTCACCCAGAGTCTCTCGGCTTTGGCATTTGGGAACGCATTTTTCCAGGTGGATGAGAAGCACCAGCGGACTCCGGTTCTCTTGGAGATTCTACGGGATTCTATCCTTCTGTGGAGGGGAGGACACATCAAAGCATTCTGCAAGCAGGTCAGAGCTTATCAAACTGGACATTCCCCCCTGGGGGGCTGGCCAGCTCCGCACCCCCACAACTGCCCAAATAAGGGGACATTCCTCGTGAGGCACAGGCTGTGGTTCATCACAGCTCAGGCCAGAGCTCACATGCCTTCTTCACCTGGCACCTCTTCTGGGGTGACCCAGATTCGTCGTGGACTTTTGCTCTCCCACTGTCCTCGCTCCCGTGACACAGTCCTTCCCTGCGCTGCTTTCGGCTCTGTTTACAAACTCTTCTTGGGGGTTTTGCCAGAAGCACATTAAGCAGCCAAACGCTCTGCAAACATGAGGGACAGGCCAAGTGGCCCAGCTGTTCAGAAGCAAACAAAATTAACCTATTGCTCCCTTACTCCAAAACCCAAGCTGATGGTTTTTATTCAGATCTTGAAGATTCTCTCAAGAATGAATGTTGACTCCATAACAAAGCATAAGCATTAGTTTAAAATTTTTAAGATTATGGTAAAATCCCAGGAACATAAAATGTACCGTTCTAACCTTAAGTGCACAGCTCAGTGGCATTGAGCACATTCACACTGTGGTGTAATCATTCCCACCATCATTTCCAGAACTTTCCATCTCCCCAAACTGAAGCTCTGTCCCCATGAAACACTATCTCCCTGTCCCCTGCGCCAGGCCCCGGATCCACCATCTACTCTGTCTCTATGGATGGGACTCCTCTAGGGACCCCATCTACGTGGAATCAGGCAGGATTTGTTCTTCTGTGTCTGGCTTATGTCATTCAGCGCCATGTCCTCAAGGTCCATCCATGTCGGAGCAGGTGCAGAACATCCTTCCTTTTCAAGGCTGCATCATAGTCCATAATATGCATGGACACATGCCATTAATTCATCCATCCATCCATCCATCCATCCATGCACACATCCATCCATCCATCCATCCATCCATCCATCCAACTATCCATCCATTCATCCATCCATCCATCCATCCATCCATCCATCCATCCATCTATCCATCCATCGACCCTCAGGTTGCTTCCACATTTTGGCCATTGCAAATAAGAATACGGCTGCAATGAACATGTGTGTGTAGCATAAACATATTGTCAATGATATTTATCCCATTCTGATGTCTGTTTCCCCTTTCTGCACTCACCCCCCTCTGACCCATTTTCCGGGTTTTCTTCTGAGCAGTGCTCTGTGCCCAGTGAAGCTGAGGCTGGGACAGAGGCTTGCTAGGGCACACGTCACATAAAGCTCTGCCGCCAGTACCTTAAGACAACGAACAATATGGTGGTTCCATTGGCCTCATGGTACCACTGATGGCTCTGTGGGCACCATGGGCCACCTCCCACGAAAAGGAAAATAATTGTGTTCACAGTCCTTGTGATAATTAGTGTTTCTTTCCTTTCCTCTTTCATATGGTGACGCCTTCCTTCCTTCCTTCCTTCCTTCCTTCCTTCCTTCCTCCTACTTTCCCTGATTCTTTCCTTCCTTCCTCACTTCCTCCTTCCCTCCCCCCTTCCCTCTTTCCCTCCTTCCCTCCTTCCATCTTTCCTCTGTCCCTCCTTCCCTTCTTCCTTCCTTCCCTCCTTTCCATCCATCTTTCCATCCTTCCTTCTCTCATCCCTCCCTCCTTCCTTACTCCTTCTTCCTTCTTTCCAGTTGACAAAGCCCTTTGTCAAATGATAATTTCTGCATATTCCTTTCACACAACTAAATACAGGTTAAATGACATCAAATACAAGATTTTAGAGCACTTAAAAGTATCCCAGAGTGGAGCCTTGAGACCAGTGGACATATATTCATAACCAAAAGCTTAACTGCATAACCTTTTTTATGGAATTGCTCGGTACCTTAGAGAACAAATATTGGCTTTCGAACAAAGAAGGCACTTTTAAGCTGTCAAGGGGGAGGGGCGAAGCAAAGCATATTCCAAAGACATTAAAACCCTACAAGAACCGTGGTTTCATAAATGTGATGTCTCACGATTTTTTTCTTGCAGTCTTACTGGATTCCCTATTGCGCCTGGCACAGAAGTTAACTCGTTTATGATCTAACACCCAACATGTGACGGCGTGAAATAACTTTTCACGAAGCTAACTGACTTCTCACACATTTCATGGGATTTCCCCTAAAGGTGGAAAATCAGAACGTACAGGGCAGATTCCATCCAGAGTAACACACACCTGTCCTCTGTCTCTCTTCCCACCACCGTCCATGGAGTCAGGAGTGGAGGACTCTCCGTTTACAGATACGGGGCTGGAAAGGGGCCATGGGTGTCAACAAGAGGGGATGCTCAGAGGCTGAGGACATGGTGTGGCAAGGGGGACAGAACAGTAGATTTTTGATGTTGAGTTCCAACCAAAAAGCCATTGTTTTTGACATCCCTGGGCGACACACTGAATTCGGAAGGTGGCCATTCCCACCTCATCCATGTTGCAGAAGGACCCCTGCAATACTGATGTACCGTCTTCCCCAAGACTTGTCTTGTCCCTACTAAACCCCAAAGATCGTGCTCCCCATTGCGGGTCTTCCTTACGGTTTTCCGGCCACTGGCATCCATGTGACCCTTCCCCTTTCGGGATCTCTGATTTCTAACGTAGGACTGTTCTCCTGTCCTGTCTCCTCACATTATTTGCAAGAACCCTGAGTCCACGGATGACGTCTTACCTACATGTAGCCTGCAGAATGCCAAAACCAGGTCTTGCCTAACTAACGTTCCAAACTGGACAGAGGCAAACCTTCCGAAGGGCCGGGTAATAGATATTTGCAGCCTTGTGGACCATATGGGCTGGCTGCCACACCTCAGCTCTACCATCACCTCGAGAAAGCAGCCAAGGGTGATCTGTAAGTGAATTAGTGTGGCCGTGTGCCCACAAAACATCGTGTCCCAAGATATCATCCGTCCTTTGAACTTTGAACTTCCTGAAGTGTTTGAAAATGTAGAAACTGTGCTGGGCTCCCAGTTGGATGAGAACAGGTGGGACATGTGATGTGACCTTCAGGTGATCATTTGCCAGCCCCTCGAATAACCCGATAGGGATTTAAACATTCAGGAAGTCGTGTCACGAAATCAGTTGCGCTTGGGTTTTCCTTCAAACCGTGCTATTGTTTTGGGAGACGAGCTTTATTAGTCTTCTCCTTTCCTCCACTTGGAATCAAACGCAATTGTATTTGTGGCTGATCGAATCTACTCCAAACCAGTATTGGCTTTTGACGGGCATGCTGAACGTAAAATCCTCCTCCTTCAGATTTCTTCATGGAGACCTGCATGGTCCACGTTGCAGGACAAAACACTGCATGGTGACCTAAAAGGGCACTTGCTTGGGTCAACACCTCCCTTCTGTCCTCCTGAGGTCGAAGAAAGAGCAATCTTGCCTAAGTGTTAGCTCAGCGTCTGTGCGCCGGTTTCTTCTTGAGGAACCTCTGTGTTTGGTTACTCTAGTTGAGATTGGAAGAATTACAGAAACTGTAATAAACTCATCATCTAGTGATACAGCTGCAAACATTCCCAAGGGTGCCTTTCTGGGCATAATATATTTTTATAAGTTGAGAATCTCCAAAGATGTCTTTCCTGCAGAGAAAACTCAGAAGCCAATAAACGAATGAAAGAAAACACAAGCTACATGCATGCTTTTTTGGAAACGTGTCCACCACCACCCTGAACACAGAGACTGTGATTTTTTTGTCTTGTAAAATAGTTTTGAGCTCACAGAAACGCTCCCATTATCACCGCTTTGGGATCCCCCAACACTGTCTCCAGGCAGTTGGCTTCACCCAGCTGGTTCCTGGGGAGCACGTCGGCGTCGGCCTCTTGGATCCCATGTCTTCAGGAAAACAAATTGTGTTTGCACAGTGCAGAGATCATGCCGAGTCAACATGGGCTCTTCCAAAACATTACCATTATGCCACAAACATACCTTGTCCCCCACTCACCACAAACTTCTGAAGTATTTGTCTGGCTTCACAGAAATGGTGGTATTGAGATGGGTGTGTGCGCCCTTCCCAGCTCTGCACACGAAATGATTCCTTTGCTAACGCACTGCGTTTCCAGATGCATAGGAGGCGGGCACAGCTACGCGCAAGAGAAGCCATGGCTTAAAATCGGAGATGGGAATTTCAGTCTACAGGACCCACTCTCATGGTGGTCACCAGGCCCCCCATTGGCCCCACTGGCTCACAGGACGGTGATAGTCACCGCGTCACCCACCAAAATCCTGCATCTGCCACGCTTCTCTACATGTCCATCTGTTATTCATCTTGGAAAGCCAGACCCACAGCTCTACCTTGATAACCCGCTTCCAATTCCACCCAGTGTCAAGCCAACAACACCGTAGAGAGAAGGAGGTCTCATCTTGCACGCTCTGACATTGGTCACGTTTCAGCAAAAAAGCTTTCTTTGTTCCCCAACGGTCCGACTGCTGCAAGCCATTGTAGCAGACTCAACGGAAACGGCTTATGGCAGTTTATCACTTGCCTTCCTCAAAGTCACAGGCGGGCCAGCACAGAGCTCTGTCTGGAAGGACATCAGCGCCCTTCTGGGCGTTGCCGCTGTGGGAAACGCAGATGCTGCTTATCATGAACCGGGATCAGTGTGGGGGGAGGTGGGGGTGGCGTTCCCACATTTCCCAATCCCTCCACGAAAAGTAAATTGGAGGCTCCCCGGGTTCCTTCCGCTAGATTTAAATGCAAACAGATGTGCGGATGCAAGTAAGCAAAGAAGATAAATCACCAGAAAAATATGAAAAGCAAAGGGCACTTATGCATGGCCATGCATTTCAAGGTTTCTGCTCATAGGTTTGAATTCCAGTAATTCGGAAGCATTATTATTAGAACCTCATTAGACAGCCCCAAACCGTGTGTGTCTCTGTCACACACACAGACACACACACACACACATGAACAAAAAAATAGAACACATTTTGCCGTGATGAAGCCCAAGGTCGGAAGGAAACTCCAAGGGCTACACTTCATTGGTTCTAAGAAGTGTAGGCAAAAGACGCAGCCGGCTTTCCCCTGGACGGAACGGGTTCTGGTAGACCCCCTCACTTCTGACACCAGCTGCATGTGTTGGGGCCCCCGAGGTCACCCTCAGTTTGGGGAATTCATGAGAAGGACCCCAAGATTCCCTGAGAGTGGTCATACTCACGGTTTTGGTGTATACCGTGGGCACAGGACGGAGGAGGCGGATTGAAATCCAACCCAGGAAGAGGAGTATGGACCAGGGTCCGGGAATGTCCCAAAGGCAGAGCTCCTGTGGCCCCATCCCCATGCAGCTGAGGAGGGTAGGAGCTCCCGGCAATGCCAACCAGGGGAGCTAACCTCGGCCTTTGTCTGTACTGGGAGCTCCATGGTCAACCGGCCACATGGTGGGCCTCCGTCTCCAGTCCTTCCTGAGGTCTGAGCTGAGAGCCCGGGACCCAAAGCCCCCACCTGACATCGCACACGACCTCTAGTGTGGACAGCCCCCACCACCAAAACTGTCTGCTGTGACCACCCAGCCAGCCCACCACCCAAAATCACACTAGGAGATCCAGTGCTCCAAGGTCCCCAGCCAAAAACAGAGACTCCTATCAGGCAGGACATTGCACGGGCTTAGAGGTCCCCCCCCAAAGCTGAGGGCAGAGGTCAGGCGTCTTATGAAACAGGTTAGTGTAGGGGCGCCTGGGTGGCATAGCGGTTAAGCGTCTGCCTTCGGCTCAGGGCGTGATCCCGGCGTTATGGGATCGAGCCCCACATCAGCCTCCTCCGCTGGGAGCCTGCTTCTTCCTCTCCCACTCCCCCTGCTTGTGTTCCCTCTCTCGCTGGCTGTCTCTCTCTCTGTTAAATAAATAAATAAATCTTAAAAAAAAAAAAAAGAAACAGGTTAGTGTCTTAACTTACAAAGCAAAGCTCACTGCACACTCCGTTCCTGTGCTTTATGGGAAAAAGCTTATGGTCCCTGAGCGCTGTGTGTGAGTGAGTGTGAGTGAGTGTGTGTGTGTGTGTGTGTGTGTGTAATGACAATATTATATACTTTGGCTACTGGATTTACTCATTGATGTCCCTTGAAATTTTGTACCGAAGTGGTTGCTTCTCCCACCTTATCCTAGCCCAACGTTGGCCAATATACCTAGTTAAAAAAAATCATATAATTATGTGCATGTATCACCATGACATCTGTATAGGAACATATAGTATATTTTATACATATAATACGCATATTTACACATGTGTATGTGTGTATATGTCTGGCTCATTTAAAATATATCTTTTTATATGCACACAATTTTTATACATATAACAGTTAAGTGCATCTACGCATGTGTGTGTATATGTAGCTGGTTAAAATTATATCCGTGTACATACATAGATAATATATCGTATAAGTATAGAATTTCATGCATACAAAATTATACATGTGCATACATACACACGTCTGCATATGATACAGCTCCTGAAAAATTATATATAAATATATATCTACTCACATATGTAATATATGTTGACACAGTTAGCAAGCTGTGGTTAATATATTATATATTCTATATATATATATAGAATAATATATTATATTATATTTAAATGTATAAAATTCTATACATGCAAAATTATATGTATGCATATAGACATGCATGTATATAAACACGCCTAACGTATACACGTGTACAGGTATACACATATATAATTCTATATGTATAGAATCAGCCATGATGTCCAGGGCAAGCCTACATTAACACAAGTGGGATCAATACTTCAGGCACGAAATTTCAAGGGGCGCAAACAAACTCAATTTAATGCAATATTATAATAAAACGATCCATGATGGACAAGCAGTCCTAACTTTTAGCAAAGAGACACTCCCTCACTGTGAAACAGACTATTTGCATATCCACCGTAAAGGCTCCACTGACCCCCACAATGCCCAGAGACTGAACATGCTTTTCCCTTGTACTGCCTCACCGTCCTCACTGGGATTGGGCGCAAGGAAACCTTAATTGGATTAACACACTGAGAAGTTAGCCCAGCTTCTGTTGGGTCCGCCTGCACAGAAAGCAGGGTGAGCTGGCGTTGACACAAACACACTATTTGCCAGTTTCCAGGGCTGTTCATGGCCTGGACCCATACCACCAAGACCACTGTCCCGGACTGGCATTTTGGAGAAAGCCAGTTTCTAGTGTGCAATCGATGGGAGCTGGTTGAGTCACACCAACCCAGGAAGGGATGGTGCTTTGGGAGCCAAGTTTGCAGACATAAGATCAGAGAATTGGAAGCATGCATCTCCTTTCAGGAACCTCGGATATAAAAACTCTCTATCCGGGAGCTTCACAAAGGAATCCAGAGAAACGGTTGATGGCTGCCATGTTCCCCAGAAAGCTTCTACAAGGGCCATGTAAGTTAAAAACCATGGGGAAAAGCAGAAGTAAGCAGATGGCCACTTGTGAGTCCTTGCAATCTAAGAACATGGAGAAAACTGACCTGTTTCAGTAAGCATTGTGTGGGAATTTTGCCAACCAAGTCCTCTGTTCAGAGACCTCAGATAGACCAATGTCCTGTGTCTATGGTGTGCGTGTGATTGTGTAGTTTGTATGCTGAGATTTACTTGGGAATGCATGACTTGCTTGTGCATGGCCTCTGTCAGGAACCCACCACAGAGACCCTTCACGTGTGGCAGAAGGACACAGACCATAGTGAGATGTCTGTGGTGTCCCCCCCCCCCAAAGAAGGTACCATGAGAAGACCCCGTATTCACACAGTCCCCCCTCTTCCTCCATTGACCATTTTCATGGAAACCAGGGAAGGAGGAAGGGCAGAAACAAGGCACCCCTGACAAATGAGGGAGGGTCCTGATGTCAGGTGGCCCATATAGGAAGGGCTGACCCCATATTTTCTGCAGGCAAATGGGTACTGCCCTTGCTCATGGGGCAAGAGAAGGACATCCGTGCTGTAAGTATAAGTCCACAACATGGCCAAGGCCATGAAAGCGGGCTCTACTTTCTTTACGGAAACAACAATTTCTTGGTTACTGTGAAGTACCTGGCAATAACCCTGAGCTTGAAGAACTAATTCCCCAAAAGAATCCTAAAAAAAGAACACAGCAGAGTATCTGTCCTCTAGTACCCTTTCCAGTAAATTCTTCCAGCCTACCGGGCTTTTCAGTTGGCAAATAGCAACCACATGGAAATCTCTCTGCCAAAGGGAATTCTCTTTGAGAATATGTATTTACTTATTTGTGGGTTTCTTTTATTTAATAAACTATGAGAAAGCCATTTTTTTCCCCTAACCACAACCTAATGCACTCTAAACAGTCATGTTTAATTACAGATGCCATTTGTAAAGGTATCCCATTAACCCCTTGCCTTTAAAAAAAAAATCGGCCAAAAGCCAATATTTACAGAAATCTAATGCATCACTTTGAGTTTGCTCCATAGCTTTAGCTCCTAATGATACCCAGGAGTGATTCTTACGTAATTTTTAAACACGTACAATGCCTTATCTTTGGGTCTTGGGCGATTTTGCTCATAAGACAGAGTCACTGACTGCATTATTCACCTGATACAGAAAACACGGGTTATACCCACAAGGACGAGGCTACTGGTTAGTGACGACGTGGTCCAGGAAGAGCAGATCTTCAGGAGGACAAACGTCTCTCTCAGGAGGACAAGATGGTACCCAGGGGAGGAAATCAGAGACGCGCCCTTTGCCATCTGTGTGGATGAACACCGGGATTTCTTAGGTATCTGTTCACGGCCAGCGGACCATCCCGCAGCTCTGAAGCCACATCCATGCTTCCTTTATAGAAAGTCAACAGACTCTTTTGTTTAAAAAGTATTTGTGGGAAGAGAAAAAAAAAATTTCTGGCCAGTTTTGTTACTTTGCTCTGAAATGCTCCCCTGGGCCATCAACCACCAATAAAACCCCCACAAATAATGGATCCAGTGGAAGCCTCAATGTTGAGTTCAGCCCTCCGGGGGTAAAACACGTGCTGTGTGCACGTGAGCGGCTGAGGGGAGATGGCAGTCTCTTTGTAACCCCTGAGTCAGGGAGACTCCAAATGAAGCGGTAAGCACCCCTCGCTACCTTGTAACCCCAGCTCCCTTTGTTAATACACAAAAGGGTGGACCTTTGAATCACGCGCTCTTAGATTTGAAAACAGAACAACATGAAACTCCGTAGGCTGGTGATCCATATGGGCATCCCATATGGGTTTCAATGGACCCAAATGTAAGTTTTTATGTTGACTTTCTTTTTCTTTTTGGTCCATTGCAAGACCAGGGCCCCTGTGAAGATAGCCACGGGTTAGTGCTTATGGTGCCTTCCCCCATATATATACTTGGAAGTTTGACTTAGAATCAGTATGCACCCCAAAGATAAGCATGAGGTCTGAAGTGGGGCTCTGTACGATCCAGTCCCCAAAGGAGGGAGTTGACCCAAACAGCGACTGATGAGGTTCTAAATACAGAGGGGGGGAAAATGCCGGTGACTGGCATTTCAGGGGATCTGTTCTGTGAGTCCTGTTCTCCTTTCTTCCATGAGGGAAACAACTGTAAAAAGGATGACCACAAAAGCCCTTCTAACAATTGTGCGGATGTCAGTGTTTGCCGAGCACCAAATACTCCCTGCTCTGTGTTTCTGGACACACAGCATGAGTCCCCCAGTAGCTGAATGGGGAGTTGGCTGCAAATTCTGATCCATCTGCTATGATCCAGGAGGATGAAGCCCATACACGCTGGTGTGAGACAGCCAGGAGCTTCTTTTCCCCTCTGGTGAGGTGGCTGTCAGGACAAAGAAGGAGATGTCATCTCAGGTGGGACTGGAAGTGAGTCCAGGGAGAAAGAACCCTGGAGATCTTCCATGGACACAGGGTTGACATGAAGGAAATGAACTTTTGCTGGCTTAAATGTTGACATTTGGAAGACTTTGTCACCTGACCTCTCTGGGTGGACATGACTGGTCATGAGACAGGTGTTTCCATCTTGACAGGAGAAGACATTGGAGCTCAAAGAGCCAAAATGACATACGTAGGTCATGAACCCCGTGTTGGTAGAGACAGAAATTAAACTTGGTTCTTTTCTGATACAACGTTTACGTGATTACGTAGTTTTGTCTTCCAGGACAAGGAGTTGTGATTAGGGCAGCGTGGGACCAGGGGAAGGGTTTTCCTTGCAGTCTACAACACACCTGCCCGGCTCTCGGAACTGTGATTTTCCTTTTGCCTAGCGTGAGCAGCAATTGAATGTAGATGCGAATTGCCCTGGAGCTAGACACACCCTGGCTCAAGGTCAAACTAGGGCAATGACAGCAATGACGGTCACCCAACCCTTGTTGGAAAGCAATCTCCCACAAGGAGGAGAGGAGAGCACCACGTGTTTTGGGTAGAGGCAAGAGCTCATGGAGATGAGGCTGGTAGTGGGACAGACGGAGCATAGTGTGGAGAGAAATAATCAGAAGCAAACCACCATCGTCTATCCATGCTGGTAGCATTTAATCATACGGAGACTTTGAGTACAAGCAATGTTTGTTCAGCTTCAGATAAAGCCCGCCACGCTCTACTTGCCTTTGGGAGAAAGTATTGTGTGAGATGTGCAGGCCATTCGTTCCAGACTGCAGTTCCGTGTGGAAGGCACTTGAGGGTGAGCGAGGACACTAAGTACACACAGTATGGCATGAGCCGAAGACCTCTCTCCTCTGTCTCCTTGCAGCTAATCCTACAGCCCAGATGTTTTTCCTTAATCAACTAGATGCGCAAGGACCTAGACATGTCTCAACAATGGCCAGGAGGATGCAGAAAATTTCATATGTCCCAATAAGGAACCATTTTAAAATTTTAATTTTGGAAATCTGTCAACAGATTATCTATCTATCTATCTATCTATCTATCTATCTATCTATCATCTATCATCTGTCAATCTATCAATCAACTGAGGTATTGATCTACCGCTCAGTTCATCCATCCATTCATCCATCCATCATCTATCTCATGTATCTATCAATGCTTTTCCTTGGCCCTCAGAAACAAGTATTATTACACACATTCCCACGTGAGGAAACTATTTCCAACAGTCAAACAGCCATTAGTGCAAAGCTATAATGTAACCCCGGATACAACAATTCTGAACCAATGGCTTCATGTATTCTATTTTTTATTATTATGTTATGGTAGTCACCATATAGTACATCCTTAGTTTTTGATGTAGTGTTCCATGATTCATTAGTTGCATATAACACCCAGTGCACCATGCAATACATGCCCTCCTTACTACCCATCACCAGTCTATCCCATTCCCCCAACTCCCTCCCCTCTGAAGCCCTCAGTTTGCTTCTCAGAGTCCATAGTCTCTCATGCTTCATTCCCCCTTCTGTTTACCTCCCCTTTCTTCTTCCCTTTCTTCTCCTACCGATCTTCCTACTTCTTATGTTCCATAAATGAGTGAAACCATATGATAATTGTCTTTCTCTGCTTGACTTATTTCGCTTAGTATAATCTCCTCCAGTCCCGTCCATGTTGCTGCAAATGTTGAGAAATCGTTCTTTTTGATGGCTGGGTAATATTCCATTGTATATATGGACCACATTTTCTTAATCCATTCATCTGTTGAAGGGCAACTCGGCTCCTTCCATGATTTAGCTATTGTGGACAATGCTGCTATGAACATCGGGGTGCATATGGCCCTTCTCTTCACTACGTCTGTATCTTTGAGGTAAATACCCAGTAGTGCGATGGCTGGATGATAGGGTAGTTCTATTTTTAACTTTTTGAGGAACCTCCACACTGTTTTTCAAAGTGGCTGTACCAACTTGCATTCCCACCAACAGTGTTAAGAGGGTTCCCATTTCTCGACATCCTTGCCAACATTTGTTGTTTCCTGCCTTGTCAATTTTTGCCATTCTAACTGGTGTAAGATGGTATCTCAGTGTGGTTTTGATTTGTATTTCCCTGATGGCTAACAATGTTGAACATTTTTTCATGTGTCTCTTAGCCTTTCGTATATCTTCCCTGGAAAAGTGTCTGTTCATATCTTCTGCCCATTTTTTGACTTGATTATTTGTTTTTTGGGTGTTGAGTTTGAGAAGTTCTTTATAGATTTTGGATACCAGTCCTTTATCTGTAGTGTCATTTGCAAATATCTTCTCCCATTCTGTGGGCTGCCTCTTTGTTTTGTTGACTGTTTCCTTTCCTGTGCAGAAGATTTTTATCTTGATGAAGTCCCACAAGTTCCTTTTTATCTTTTGTTTCTGGTTTCATGTATTCTAATCGAGGTTCAGGCTAAATTACAGATGAGCTCCTTAATGGAGCTGCAAATAAAAAGCCAGGTCCAGAGTTCAGTCCTAAAATGCAAGAATTCAGGCTACGTAAATGGGCTTAGCATTCCACGCTAGGACTTTATTATTCCTACACCGCGTTTAATCAATCCCAGCAGAACGCTGGCTTTTGTGCGTCCTGCCTCCATTGCTCTCAGTGACATGGGTTATCATTTACCTACCATAAAATTCACTTAAGTGTACGAGTTAATGGTTTTTAGAAAGTTAACCGAGCACCGCGGTGTCGTCGTTAACCAATTTTATGACATTTCCATCGCGCCAATAAATCTCCGTGAGTTCATTTACGGTGAACCCCTTTTCATTAGCTCCGGTCCCAGGCCATCTGCTGTCCCTATGGATTTGCCTTTGTTGAGCAGTTCCTATACATGGAATCTACAATGTGTGGCCTCTGGCTTCTCTCACTTACTGGTTATGGTTTTGAGATCACCCATCCAGTAGCATGTATCACTACTGTATTCCTTTTCTTCTCTCTTTTTTGAATAAGATGTTCTTACTTTTTCAATTTAAATTCAATTAGCCAGCATATAGCACATCACTAGTTTCACATGTAGCGTTCAGTAATTTATCCGTTGCGTATAACACCCAGTGCTCATCTCATCATGTGCCCTCCTTAATGCCCATCACCCAGTTACCCATCCCCCCACCCACCTCCTCTTCCATAACCCTCAGTTTGTTTCCCAGAGTTAAGAGTCTCTCATGGTTTCTCCTCTGTTGACTTCCCATTCAGTTTTCCCTGCCTTCCCTTGTGATCTTCTGTGCTGTTTCCCGTATTACCCATATGAGTGATTATTGTCTTTCTCTGATTGACTTATTTCGCTCAGCATAATACCCTCCAGTTCCATCCATGTCAATGTAAATGGTATTTATCCTTTCTGATGGCTGAGTAATAGTCCATTGGATTGAAAGAATAAATATTGTTAAAACGTCTATGCTAGTCAAAGCAATCTACACATTCAATGCAACCCCGATCAAAATACCACCAGCATTTTTCACAGAGCTGGAACAAACAACCCTAAAATTTGTATGGAACCATAAAAGACCCTGAATAGCCAGAGGAATGTTGAAAAAGAAAACCAAAGCTGGGAGAATCACAATGCTTGACTTCAAGCTATACTACAAAGCTGTGATCACAAAGACAGCATGGTACTGGCACAAAAACAGACACACAGATCAATGGAACAGAATAGAAACCCCAGAAATGGACCCTCAGCTCTACGGTCAACTAATCTTTGACAAAGCAGGAAAGAATATCCAGTGGAGAAAAGACAGTCTCTTCAGTAGATGGTGTTGGGAAAATTGGACAGCTGCATGCAGAAGAATGAAACTGTACCATTCTCTGGCACCATCCACAAAAATAGACTCAAAATGGACGAAAGACCTCAATGTGACACAGGAATCCATCACAAACTTAGAAGAGAACACAGGCAGCGACCTCTTTGACCTTGGCCACAGCAACTTCTTGTTCGACACGTCTCCAAAGGAAGGAGTCAAAAGCATAAATAAGATGTTTTTAGAGGTTTAGGTTCACAACAAAATTGAGAGGCACGGCAGATTTCCTGTGCGCCCCTCCCTGTGCCCACACGTGCACAGCCTCCCCCCATTATCAGCATCCCCATCAGAGGGTGCATTTGGTTCACGTGAGGAACCCACATCAACGCATATCACCACCCAGACGCACAACTTAATGTGCACTAGACTTTATTCTTGGGGTGTATTCCATGAGTTTGGGCAAATGTCCAATGACATGTGTGCACCACTGTGGTGTCCTACAGACTAGCTTCACTGCCCTAAAGCCCCCCATGTCCCACGTGTTCTTCCCTCCCTCCCCCAATCCCAGGCCACCCCCGATCTTTTTACCACCTCTGTAGTTTCACCTTTTCCAGAATGTCCTAGAGATGAAATCGTAGGGTATAAAATGTTTTTACGTTAGCTTCCTCCCCTTACTGACACACATTTAAGTTTCTTCCATGTCTTTTCATGGTTCGATCCCTCAGTCATTCTTGACACTGAATAATATTCCGTCGTCTGGGTGGACCTGGTTTATTTATGCATTCACCTGCTGAAGGACACACGGCTGCTTCACATGGCTCCTGGTCCTTGCTGCGTGCACCTGCCCTGTACCTTCACACCACACCGTGCATGCCTGCTCACCAAACAAGCCCCTCGTGCTTGCTGCAAAGGGTCCGTGGCCCTCACATCTGCAGTAAACTCAGGACATGCCTCAAACGACGATTTCATTCTCGGTCACACTCTCTCGCCACATCAGGAACCACTTTTACCCCTGTGGCCTTTTTACCAGGGACCATCTTTCCACCCGCCCGCCCCACTGGCTCTGGCTTGGAACCGAGGGAACCAGCTTGCAGCCAAAGTATCACAACAGACCCAGTGCCTTGGAGACCCCGCGGGGAGTTCCTGCTTTCTTCCTAATTCCTCCTTACGGGTGTCTGGCGGACAGAATCCCACAGAGCCTGCCCCCACATCAAAGCCCCTTGCAACCCCTGTGTAAATCCCGTCCGCCCCCCACCACCCCTCCTCCTTCTCCTCACCATTTGTGATCCCCTCGGCATCGCCTTTTCTTTCTCACCAAGTACACAAAGCAACTGTCATCACCCCGCCCGCCACACGGGACCATTTGCTCAGCCCTCAGAGCTGTGGGCTTGCTGGCTCTTGGGGGGCCAGGCCCACATGTGGGATTTGAAGGCCCTGGGCAGGAAACTCCATTCTAAACACAACTGAACGCAGTGAATTCCATTGCAACCGTATCAACGCTTTGGGGCTGGTGATCTCACCGTTGCCCAACTTCAAAAGTTAAGACATCCCCAGCAGATCGCACGGGCTGTAGGAGGGGAAGCTTTGCATCCACGGGGGAGACGATGGTGATTTACCTCTCCAGGGGGAGCCCACCCTAGATGGTGATTTACCTCTCCAGGGGGAGCCCACCCTAGATGGTGATTTACCTCTCCAGGGGGAGCCCACCCTACCCGGCAGCCTCGCCTTTGCATCTCCCCAAGGGCAAGGGTGTGGCTTGTTCTGTTGGTGAAAGTAGGGTCAGATCAAGCAAGCGCTCCTTCTGCATGGCCTCCAGGAATGGGCACGAGCTTTCCCTGCCCGCATGAATCCTCTTCACCACCAGCCCTCTGGCTGCACAGTGCAGCCTGCCACACGCACCAGCAGATCCGAGCTGGCAGTGTGGGCAAGGTCGCTCTGCAGCCCGCCATGAGACCGTGTACACGCAATCGTCCATGTGTGCAAAGGGCACTCGTGAAAGAAAGCACCAGGCAATCCGCGTAGAAGCTTCCTTTTTCAAAAATAATGGTTGGGTCTTTCTACCAACGGACTTTTTTCTATCAAATGCTATAATAATTATAATAATAATTATTAATAAATAATAATATAATATATAATAAATAAATAATTAATAATAAATAATAACGATTCTAAGATGAATTTTCTAAATATACTAGTCTCATGTCTGTCACGACTTTTCTTTCTCTGTTCCATTCTCTGGTTGGCAAGAATAGATGGACATAAAAACCTTAACAATATCTCTCGCTAAGAACAGCCCCCATAAACTAAGTCAAACATGAAACAGAATTATATGCATGGCTATGTGCTCAAATGTCAACTTCCCTCCAGGTTGTGTGCCCAAATATTCGGTCTCATTAGCAACATGGAATGATTCTTTGTTTTCTCTCATAGGTGGGATCTCCAGGGTTCTTGGAAAACCCTACCCACCACCTGTGGGACTTCCCCAGGGGACTTCCTCCAGTCCCATTGTGCCCAACTCGGGTCCCTACTACATGGCGGCCACCATATTGTGCTCTCCTATCTAGACTCTTAGCACCAAAACCTGTGTTACAAGTACTCATGGACAGAAGGACTTTATGAACACGTCCAATGATCCCACCGCCAAAGAGCCTTGCTTGGTCCCCCAGATTTCTTCCACCATCCCACCTGTGCTTCCTGACTATTCCCCGAGTGCCCACCTCTATTCTGCAGCCACATAGTCCTTCCTGCACAAATGAGAAAAATGGTTTCCACTAAGCTCAGTCCTGGCCTGTGTCTGTCTACTCTACGTAACATGACACAATTAGAGCCAATACAATTATCTTTCTTCCAAAGGAAAAAAAAGAGGTGTGCCCAAGTGGCTCAGTTGGTTGAGTGACAGACTCTTGGTTTTAATTCAGGTCATGATCTCAGGGTTCTGGGATCAAGCCCTGGGTCAGGCTCCACACTCAGTAGGGACTCTGCTTGAGGGTTTTTCTCCCTCTCCCTCTTCCCCTACTTCTGCTCACTGTTGTTCTCTCTCTCTAAAATTAAATAAATAAATCTTGAAAAACAAACAAAGGGTAAGCAAGAGAGAGAGAGAGAGAGGGATGACTCTAATGTCTTCAACAAAGTTCAGTCCTATCCAAACATGCATAGCAGTAGTTCTCACCTCAATCCAGCTAACAAGACTGGGCTCTGAGTGTCTGGGATGGGATTGTCAGCATCCTCATGGAGGGATTCCGGGAGACCTTCAGACAGGTCCCTCTGATCCCTTGCTAAGTCCTGCCTGTCAACTAGCCAAGACGATCAAATACCCAATATGAGAGGCAAGTATACCTGTAAACATTAGACAATGATTTAGAAACCCCCAGGACCATTAGTAAGACCATTATTGCCATTGCTGTGGTCATTGCTCAAGGGCCAAGGACCTCAAGAAAGGGGTCAATGGGACATGTACTGCTTGACCTAAGGAAGGAAGGGAAACATTTCTAGAACATAGAAGACCCTCTTGGCAGTGCAGACACAGCTAGCATCTCACGTGGGCAGGGAGATGTCAAAAGGATGTCTTTTGGGGGCAGCAAGCTTGCAGGAGTTGGGACTACAGGACCCCCGGAAGAAGTTTGACCTACTCCCTACTCAGCTTTTCCCAAGAGCCCACTCTGCCAGGAAATCTTGAGCCTCCTAGACAGCAAAGCATTCTGGGACCAGAGACTGATGTAGAAAATCCTACATTTCAACTCCTGTTCTAATAAAACTGGGAATAAGTTGATTACCACCCACTATCTTGGTCACCGAGTGCTCCCCCCGGACAGAGACAATCAGAGACAATCGATCAGGGCTCACCATCTTGGTCACAGATTGCTTTCCCGACCATGACCCATCAGTCATAGATTTTTCTTTCTGGACAGATGATCTCAACCACCACCAATCAGTCTCAGTCTGTCCTCCTTGGACACAAGTGACATGGTCACCACCAATCAGTCATAGACGGTCCTCGCTGGACACAGGTGGTTATGACCACCACCAATCAGTTATAGACTGTCCTCCCTGGACACAGATGACATGGTCATCACCAATCAGTCATAGACGGTCCTCCCTGAACACACATGACATGGTCACCACCAATCAGTCATAGACGGTCCTCCCTAAAGAGATAAACACGACCACCATGGTTGTCATCATTTAGAATCAAACTGAGCATTCGTGTGTTAATTTGCTCTTTTGGAGATTTGCAAGAGAGAAAATGTAAACTGCAATAAATCAGAACAGGAGGAGATAGAGATCTTCACCTCAAGGAGACAGAGTGACTCACAGAGCATAGGCAAAGCTGAAGGCAGGTGTGAACATATCCAGAAAGAGAGAATGTGTCATCCAAAGAGTGTAGCAAAATGGAATGAAGAAGAAATCTATCAAGGCCAGGTTGACAGTTCATACAAAACCCTGCCCAGCTGAGGTCAAGTCTATGCCTCCAAGGGTGTGCACCACTTTTTTTTTTTTTTTTTTTTAATAGAGTTGAGCTCTACTCCTGTCGCATCTTGTTTCAGGAAACATTCTCGTGTCAATGTGTCGACACTGTGAACACTCATAACCAACCCATCACATCCCTTCTCCAGGTGGTCCTGGGTCAGGTACAGCACTGTGCAAAAGCCTTACCTCGAACTCCTGTGCTTGTTGGTTAAGCCAAAGATGGGACCGTTGTTGGATTTACCTGCTAGGGTCACTGGCAAGGGGCAGATTTCATGCCGTGACTCAGTTAAGGGACTGAGGATGCTGAGACAACTCAACTACCAAAATAGACCTCTTAAAAGTGTCCCTTCTGGGTGTCCTTGTACTGATGTTCTGGGTGTCCTTGTACTGATGTTCTGGGTGAAATGGCAATGTTGTTATGGACAAATGCCAATTTCAACTTCACGAAAAATGATTCCATCAGACGAGGGCAGATCAGTTAAAAAGAAGAAGAAGAATGAATACTTGGCAGGCATAGGAAATATTCCTCTTTATATTTTTCCTATCTTCCCTCAATAATGACTTTGGAATGGAGCAATTAGCGGCTATTGAAGATAACACATACTGTCATATTTCAAGGCAAGCATGAGGTCAGGCTACAGGGTAATTGGGACCAAGATAAAGTCACAGGAGTAAAAAAAATAATAAATCATAAAATATGGAACATATGAGAATATTTCTCGTTCCTTTTATTCATTAACATAGATCAGGTCAAGCCAGCGGCTGAGCCATCATTGTGACTTATTTATTCATGGCCAGAGGTCTCGATTCGGGGAATGAGAACGTGTTAAGTGACAGATGTTTAAAAATTCCTAGCAGCCCTTCACACGTGAGTCATGACTCATCATTAACAAGTTAACGTCTTGCATTCGAGTCAGTGGTTTGAAAGGGTCACTTGAGTTCTCAGGCTGGATTTCGTGATTCTATTAGCAGATACGTTTCACTGGATATACCATTACTCAAGGTTACCTCTTTTTGGCTCCTTTCAAATTTACACCCGTTTATACCTGGGTTTTCTTATTTCATGAAATTTAGATCTCCTTTATAACCTTCCGCTATTTGTGATTCAAGAATTGCATTTAGTCTCAGAGGGGCGCCTGGGTGGCACAGCGGTTAAGCGTCTGCCTTCGGCTCAGGGCGTGATCCCGGCGTTCTGGGATCGAGCCCCACATCAGGCTCCTCTGCTATGAGCCTGCTTCTTCCTCTCCCACTCCCCCTGCTTGTGTTCCCTCTGTCGCTGGCTGTCTCTATCTCTGTCAAATAAATAAATAAAATCTTAAAAAAAAAAAAAAAGAATTGCATTTAGTAGGCATTCTTCTGTGTAAAAACACACTCTAGCTCTTACCCCTTCCTTAAAAGGTAGTGACAACTGAGTCAGCCAACATTTCTCAAAAGTGAATCATCCTTTCTGGTGTCGGAGTAAAAAGTCACCTTGAATAACCCGTGGAAGTCCCACATCTCATTCCCAAACTTTTATTGGAAGCAAGGAATACAACAGAGGAAAATCTGTCTGCATTATCAAAAATAAATGAATAAAAAGGTTTGGGAAAATTATCTTGCTCTTTCTTATGTAGGACTCAGAGAATTTCAGAAGGGACATTCAAGACGATCCAGTTCGATCTTGTTCTGAAGCTAAAAAAGCTGAAATCGCAAGAGATGGGCTGATGGGTGCCGTGTCACATGACAAAGGAGGCATACATGGTTTCTGTTTATTGCTCCGTGTCCTAGCAGCCAGCTCCGCAGGTGCACTCCCACGCACATCTTCCTGGGAAGATACAGGTGAGATAGGATCACAGGTGCACTCCCACATGATTGATCTTGGGAAGACATAGAAGGGATAGGGCTTCATCCGCGAAACCCTATTCTTTACTGATGTACACATCTTCCTCCACCTACCACTGGGGAGATGCTCCGATAAACCCGTCGTGACTTGAAAATATCCTAGGTCAAAATGCTTTTAAAACTCGGAACCTGCCTGACACGTGCTCCCAACACTCATGGAAGCTACAGTTGAACAAACTCATCTTGCACAAAGACTATCTAATAATAACATGTGGATAATCTCAGGCAATGCACTGAATCCTGTACTGAGAGGAACACGCAGAGTGGTTGTGCGGGTGCAGAATGGTCATCAGTGTAGTGGGTGTAGACCCTTACGACTGTGTGGCTGCTGGGAACCGTGGCCTTCTGTCCAGCATCACGAGAGAAGATGGTACCACATGTCCCTAGCCCCAGAAAACGTCCAAATACAAAATTCCAAGTGCAGTTTCTACCAAATGCCGATTGCTTTTGCACCATCATAAACTCGAACCCTCATAAGTGGAACCATCGTAAATCAGGGACCGTCTGAATAACTCTCAAAGCCCCCTCCCCATTAATTGATTGGTTTTCTGGATCTGCTCATTGGCATCTTCCTTGTCCAGTCGACTTGGAGCAGAAGGATGCACTCACCATAAGGGTCTAAAAATTAGATGTGTTCAGTGAAGCCATTCAAAGAAGGAAGGAAGGGAGGACAAAGGAAGGAGGAAGGGGGGAAGGAAGGAAGGAAGGAAGGAAGGAAGGAAGGAAGGAAGGAAGGAAGGAAGGAAAATGTAAGAGGTGGGAGAAATGTTACTATTAAAGTGGGTATGGTTGCTCATTCAGGATTCATAAGTTCTCTGCACCAAAAATAAAAGCGATAAGTAGAAAAGCAGCCTGGAAAATTATCTGCAAGGCGTGACCGACAAGGATAAACAGTTTTCATCGAGAAGCACATTTTTATTACGTCTTCATTTATTTTGACATTTGCTTGTGTTTGAGAGTCAAACAGGGATGGGCACTAAAAGTTTTTAAATAAAGCCTCAGATTTGGAAAGCCATGAGAATAAGCAAGTCCACTCTGATTTGGAAACACCTACATTTCTTGGTTCCAGGGATGGAACTTTCCAGAACTCCTGTATGGAACAGGGGCATTTACCTTCCACAAAACGGTCGCTAAACTCAATAAAGCAGAGGAAATATCTCGTGAAGAGGTTCCACACCAACTTTTTCGATGTGTTTTCCATCATAATCCCACCGGGGTCACGCACGGTTCCACCTCTATGTACGTGTGCGTACGCTTGAATCCAGAACAGCCGTGCGAATAAATGTGCGTCCTGGTCACCTTTGCACAAAAACAGGGCTTTATGGTACATACTAGTTTTTCTTCTTTTGGTTTAGCTTTTCACTTAAATAACCACCTTGCTAAATAAATACCTTTTAATTTAATTTACTTTTTAAAAAGATTTTAACTATTTATTTAAGAGAAAGAGAGTGAGCACAGAGGGAAAGTAAGAGGGAGAAGCAGGATCCCCGTTGAGCAGGGAGCCCGATGCAGGACTCAATCTCAGGACCTTGAGATCATGACCTGAGCCGAAGGCAGATGCTTAACCCACTGAGCCATCCAGGTGTCCCTACCTTTTTAAAAATTGTAGGGAAAAGGAAGGGAAGGGAAGGGAAGGGAAGGGAAGGGAAGGGAAGGGAAGGGAAGGGAAGGGAAGGGAAAGGGAAAGGGGAAGGGGAAGGGGAAGGGGAAGGGGAAGGGGAAGGGGAAGGGGAAGGGGAAGGGAAAGGAAGGAAGGGGAAGGGAAGGGAGGGGAAGGGAAGGGAAGGGAAGGGAAAGGAAGGGGAAGGGGAAGGGGAAGGGGAAGGGGAAGGGGAAGGGGAAGGGGAAGGAAGGAAGGGGAAGGGAAGGGAGGGGAAGGGAAGGGAAGGGAAAGGAAGGGGAAGGGGAAGGGAAAGGAAGGAAGGGGAAGGGAAGGGAGGGGAAGGGAAGGGAAGGGAAGGGAAAGGAAGGGGAAGGGGAAGGGAAAAGAAAGGGGAAGGGGAAGGGGAAGGGGAAGGGGAAGGGGAAGGGAAAGGAAGGAAGGGGAAGGGAAGGGAGGGGAAGGGAAGGGAAAGGAAGGGGAAGGGGAAGGGAAAAGAAAGGGGAAGGGGAAAGGAAAGGGAAGAGAAGGAAGGGGAAGGGAAGGGAAGGGAGGGGAGGGGAAGGGAAGGGAAGGGAAGGGAAGGGAAGGGAAGGGAAGGGAAGGGAAGGGAAAGGAAGGGGAAGGGGAAGGGGAAGGGAAAAGAAAGGGGAAGGGGAAGGGGAAAGGAAGGGAAGGGAAGGGAAGGGATAAAAAGTATAGTAAAATCGACATAGCAAAATTGACTGTCTTAACCATTTTTAAGTGCCCCGGACAGTGGTGGGAAGTAGATTGACGTTGCTGTGCCGTCCTTCTCCAGGACTATGCTGTCTTGCAAAACCAAAACTCTATGCCCATTAAACACGAACTTTCAATTTCCCCCTCCCTCCACTTCCTGGCAACCTTCATTTTTTTTTCAACAAGGCTGTGAGTGTCTTGCCCTTGCAGACACTCTCTCTCTCATCTCATGCGTGATGAAAATTCATCCCTCAACTGAACGTATCGCACAGCAACCATACGTCAGGCTCGAGGGTCTGGAGTTCACAGGTGGTAGAAAACATACCTGGAGTTTGCACACATGCAGTTTCGAATCTTGGAGAGGTGAATAGAAAATAAAAGAAAAAGAAGCCCTCGATGCAATGGGGGACGACTTTAGGGGACCAGAATTTGTCACTGCAAACTGTGCCATTTGGCGTAACCATGGCTTTGAGCTGGAGGCCGCTGAAAAGAGACAGATGTAGCAAGACTCCTCCCAGGAGGGAGCATCCCTCAGCCCATGCTCAGCAGAAATTCTTGCAAATTGAGCAGGGCCAAGAATCCCTCTCCTGGGGAAAGTTTCATGGCCACAAAGAGGGTTGAGAGCCGGTGCCCCAGATGGAGCTGCCCAAGCACGCACCTTACTCCACAGGTTTCCCCTACGTGTTTCCCTCCCTACACCTGGCCAGCCTTGGAAGCTGGAAACTCGGCCTCCGTCTTGTGCACCTGTGCAAACTTCACACCCAAGTGCCCACCACAGCTTTGGGATGCTGGTCGCCGAGCTCTGCCTGTGGGTATGGGGGACATGCTGCTCCCGCCTGTTTTCTTCCCGGTCATCTGTCGTTTTGGAGAGCCCCAGCTGGAGAACTTCGGAGGGTCCAGGAATAAGCATATCTTTCCCTCCCTCCCCCACCCTGCTGCAGGACCCTGAGCTGGATCCTGGAGCAGAGAGAGGACGCCGGCGGAAAAACTGGTGAAATCCAACTGTAGTCAGTCATGTAGTTCCCACTCATGTCTCGAAACCCGTGCTGGGTGTGTCGCTTTGACAGGCGCGCCACGCCCAACGAAGCTAACGTGGGTGCAAATGAATCTTTGCAATTTCCTGCACATCTAAAAACGGTTTCGAAATAAATTCTATGGCAAAAAGGGAAAACACCCAGGAATAATTAAATTTGCAAAAGTCTGGTAGCTATCTGTCTTAGGATGCCTGCAATAATGGGAAGGAATTAGGGGCTCCATCGGGTTTCCTCATAAACAAGACTCCCTGGGGCGTGGGAGGGGGTGCTTGCTGCTCAGCCCTGGAAGGTGGCAGGTCAGCAGGAGCATGCACAGAGGACAGGTAGAAGGGCAGACGCCACCCCAAACCCGCTGTCCCACAAGCTTTACGGGGAGTAGGGGGCAACAACCTGTGTGTGATCCCAGCCCTCCAGGGCATTCTGATACCGATGCAGGCTTTGCACAGAGTCTGGGCAGCTGGTAAACCATCTCTGCATGGACTAAAAGCCCACAAGGTTAAGGACCAAAAATAAACCCGTCCAGCCGGGATAGAGCCAGCAGGAGCCCCCAAGGGAAGAAATCAGGTCTGAGAGACGTAGTGGGGCTTTACAGGCAAGGCAAGCAGATTGCATATATTTGTACCAGCTGTTGCAAACTCGTTGGAAGAAGGAACCCAAACTGGTGAATATTATAAACCCTGCATTTGCTGCTGCTTTTGGACTAAGAGGTCACAGTGTTCAAGAGCCAGAGACATGATAAAGAGGGTGCACGGTCAGGGAGAGATCCAACGGTCAGTGGGGCTAAGGGAGTCAACGCAATGAGTTTCAGTGCTACCGTTGACATGATGAACTGAAGGACCATGTGGGGGAAAAATAAGGAATAGGGAATAATTGCAGACAAGCTTTTCGGAAGTCAACGTGCCAATTCCAATGTCCCCGGCATTGAAACATTGACTGGGGTTGGAATGAAATCTTTCCCTCTATCCTCTTAGGTGTGGTTCCCAGGGGCTGTGAATTAAACTCTTAAAGGACAGTCTGACATACAATTTTATGAATATTTTTACAGGCACAAACATTTCCAGAAAAGAAGTAAAAAACTCAAGGTAGCTACATTCAGGATATATATACCATTTTAAGGAAAGGGGGTTGGAACTTCGAGAGGTGCTTAACTGTGGGGAAAGTGACTAGGATTTATAGAGGAAACTAGTGGAAGATGGGAGGGTTATAAGGGGGGTATTTTGTAAGTTTTTTGGTAACTTTTCTTTAGGTAGACTCGTCCTCGGTTGCCCATTCCCCATCCGCTGTGTTAAGAGACACTGCTCTTTCAGAACACGACAGCAGGGACACCTTCCCAAAGGGAACTATATGCCCTGCTTCTAGCCAAATAAGGGCAGGACTGAACAAAACTCCTCCTGCATCTGTGGGCTTCCCACTACTCACCGTTCAGACTACTTTTCTCAATGGGGTCCTTAAAAATCTATCTCAGTGTGGTGCAGACGCCCTTTCTCTGAATGCTGCTGAACTCGGGGTCAATTTGCATGTTTATTACCCACTTTGAACCATTCCTGCTCAAACCTGCCCGTGGGTCTGACGTCCTGTTGGCGGTTACAAGTCTGAGCTGGCTCACCCTGCCCATTGCTCTTCTCAAGCTAATGTGATAGGTCACCTTTAGATCATTAAATGCAAAGCATATGTTTCTTTCAGATTTGTTTTTATTGTGCTTGCCAGATAAGAATCTCAGGGGTGGGGGAAGACAAACAAAAAACCAAGAACCTAATAGGGACACAGGAGGATAAGAAAATGGTGGTATAACTTTTCCTGGGCAGATACGTGGGCCACACACTTGGAAGAAAAGCTCACTAGTCCTTTCCAAAAATCCTTTGCCTCATTAAATTCTTTGCACATATCCCATTATGCCTCCTATGACCCAAAGAGCATTTCTGGGTCAGCCATAGATGAAGCAGGTTTTCCTCCTTCCATGCCATCCCGTCAACTTTGTATCAAATCTTTATTCCATCCAGGGGACGGTCGTGGGTTCCCAGGTCTGCAACACTGCAAAGAAGACCACCTCCTTTGTCACTCTCTGGTACGTTCGTGGGAAAAAGAAATAAGAAAAAGCGTTTTGGGGTTTTGGGGGGTAACTCTGTTGCTTCTTCATCTTGGAAGGGAGGGGCATGCCCTTAAAACCATCCATGTCTTTTGTTTTAATGAAAGCCTCCCTGTTTGGTCTCTGGGGGACTGAGGTAGACAAGAGCCCCGGCATTTACTGCCAAGAAGGGTTTGCTCTGAACTGCGTGTGTCTTGCTAGCACTGGGACCCGGCCCAGGCAGCGGGAGAGAGAGGCGTGTAACAGGATACAGTTTTCAAGGGCTCAGCTGGGCGACACCATCCCATAACAGAGAAGAAACAGGACACCCTCTCTCAAATGCCAAAGGCAAGTAGCATTTAGGTGAGAAATCCTGCAAGAAACACACCAGCATTTATAATTTCTTGTCTGGCATTTCTTATCCTTCCTCCGCAAATTCACTTCGCATTCACAAACCCAACCCTCGAGAAATCAGAGGCCGGCCCACCTACGCCCACCCCAGTGCCTTCTGCTGCCTGTCTTTGCAGGGCCCTTGAAATAACGGTTTGTATATTTTTAAATGGTTGCGGGCAGGGCAGAGGAAATCAAAAGCAAAACTAGACGGTGAAGGTGTGAAGATTATCTTGAAACTCACATTTGCGTGTCTATAAAGTTTTATTGGCACACACTCATTCATTTGCACTGTGTGCAGGTGAGCTGACTTCCAAGCGTAATAAGATAAGCATTTGTGCAAGGGGAAATTGAAACTCGCAAGTGTCTGGATTCAATCACGCGCATGTCAATAATTTTAGCAGAGTAGTTATTATTAGCTCAGCAGCATAATCAGTTAAAATAGCATCAGAAAAGAATACAGCTTTTCTGAATTATGCGTTCCATATGGCCGTATGCCTGTGCAGTATCATACACACATGTTATCTATCTACACATGCATGTATATAAATACAAATATATGTACAATATACAAAATACAAAATGCATATAATATACAAAATAGATACAATATACTGTACATACAATATACAATATGCACGCATGTATATATAATATATATACAATGTACAATATATTTATACAATATACAAAACGTATACCATATACTACAAATACAATATACAAATGTATACAATATACTATATATACAATATACAATATATTTATACAATATACAAAACATATACCATATATTATATATACAATATACAAAATGTATACAATATACTATATATACAATATACAATATATTTATACAATATACAAAACATATACCGTATATTATATATACAATATACAAAATGTATACAATATACTATACATACAATATATAATATATTTATACAAGATACAAAATATATACCATATACTATATATACAAAATACAAAATCAATACAATATACTATATATAATATACAATATGCATGTATGTATATACAAATATATATACAATATATAAAATGTATACAATATGCTATATATACAATATACAAAATCTATATAATATACCATATATATACAATATGCATGTATGTATATTCAAATATATACAATACAAAACATACAATATGCTATATATACAATATACAAAATATATACAATATAAAATATGCACATATGTATATACAATATATAAAATGTATACAATATACTATATATACAATATGCATGTCTGTATATACAAATATATATACAATATATAAAATGTATACAATATGCAATATGCATACAATATACAAAATATATATAATATACCATATATACACAATATACGATATGCATGTATGTATATTCAAATATATACAATACAAAACATACAATATGCTATATATACAATATACAAAATATATACAATATGCACGTATGTATATACAATATATAAAATGTATACAATATACTATATATACAATATGCATGTGTGTATATACAAATATATATACAATATATAAAATGTATACAATATACTATATATACAATATACAAAATATATACAATATACTATATATACAATATGCATGTGTGTATATACAAATATATATACAATATATAAAATGTATACAATATACAGATATATAATATACAAAATATATACAATATACTATATAGACAATATACAACATACATACAATATACAAATTATAAGCAATATAGTATATATATACAATATAGAATATATATATACAATATACAAAACATATATTTGTATATAGATACATGCGTGTTTATGCATCTGTGCATAGGGTGGCTATCACCGAGAAGAAGAAAAAAGTAGAACGCTCAAAGTTTACGACCTCCTCTGAATTGGAAGGAGCCCCAATTGCTCAACAACCGTAAAATGAGTAAATAAAGCACCGTGTGTTCATACATATTCCACGGCAAGGCAACGACACACGAGAGTGACATGCCCCAGCAAGGACAGATTTCACAAGCATTACTCCCGGGGCGCCGGGAGCCAGACCACAGAGTTTGTGACAGAGTCTGTCTGGCTGTGGGGTCCACGTCCGTGTCCTTTGCCGTGACCCCCTTTTGGGGGAGTGGTAGGCAGGTAAGTTCAGAGAGGAAGTCTCTCCTGCACCTGCTGGTTTTCACGTGCCTGCAGCTCGAAATAATCAATACTCTGAAGACGCACATTCTGGGGCCGGGACAACGTCCCCAACCTCCCTCCTTCCCTTGAAAGGGGAGGAGTGATGTTTCAATGAAATGTTTTAATGGAGAAAGCACACAGCTGTCAAAACACCTGCAAAGGACGTATGCTTTGTGCCCTTTGTGCTGATGCAACGTTGCCCTGTGTTCACACGCATGTCTACCCTGTGCTTTTTGGGGTGTGACTTTCCATTGATTTTATCGTTTGGTCCCGTTTGCCTTCCATTCGGTGGGGGCTTCTCCGACGCTCGTCAGCCGATAACTGCCTCTGGAGGGAAGTGGACCTTGTTAGGGTCCCCGCCGGCCTGTGAAAACGAACGTGACGAGCACACATGAGCAGGAGAGATACATCCCTACGTACAGAGTGTGCGTTTTATGGGACATGGGAGCCTTTGTAAGGCCACAGGTGTTTGCTGCCGAGTTTGGGGAGGAGTGGTGGACAGGTTAAAGGCTGTGAGTGACTTGGGGCCAACGGGGGAAACTAGCATGGGCTGCGTCTTGGGATTCTGTCTCCATGACCCCCTGTTTCAGGGCTGAGGGTGCTCTTTTCCTCAGTTTCCTTAAAGCATACCCCACCCATGCTGCACCCTTCATTGCTCAATCCTAAACATGGGACGCTTATCAATTTCTGTTCTTAATAAATCTCAGGGTTCCTACAAAGGACCTTGCTGGCTTATGGCCTCCGCAACCGTCTGCAGGGAATTTTTGGTGTGGAATGGCACGACCCTTCTCTACCCTTTCTTTATACCAAACTGATTCTCAGACATATGCCAAGCGAGGGAATTGATCCTTACAAATGGTTAGCATCGAACCGTCAGGAATCATCAATGCATTCTGCTTGCGGGCCCCTGGAGCAATCGATCCCATCCAATCGAGGCGTCCCCTATCTGCAGTGGATATGTAACGGTGGACCCACGTACAGCCTCTTTGCCAAAATCCGCACAATCTTCAGCTTCCGGAGTATATCCCAAGATAAAGGGCAGACGCCACATAACAATAGTGCATCCCCCCCCCCGCCCCCGCCCTGCCTCATTCATGGTAACAAATGTGTCCCATTAATTCAAGGTGTTTACCATAGTGCAAACTCTAGGGGCGACTGGGTACAGGAAACCCTCTGGACTTCCTGCTTATTTTTTTTTCTGTAAACTGAAAACCCCTCTGAAAATAAAGTCTGTCATCTAAAAAAAAAAAAAAAAAAACCCAAAAAACAAAAAACAAAGCGAAAGGAGTGCCTTTTCTTTGGATACTTGTATTTGGGGTTTTGGGTTGTTTTTCATACTTGTATTTTTGTTAGAAAATTGCAGCTGACCTTGGAAGTCAAGATGCGGAGTTCCCTTATTCGCTGTGGCTAGGAGAGATGTATTCTTTGATTAGATACACTTTTATTTATTTAAAAAAATTTTTTTTAAAGTAGGCTCCATGCCTGGCATGGAGCCCAATGCTTGGATAGACTTTTTGATGCATCTCATTTCTGCCCCCACATGTGCAAATAACAGGTGTCCTTCCCCCAGGCCCTGCAGGCTGTAGGATTTCCTGGGCGGTGGGGGTAGGGGTGGTCAAGACCACCATGCTTCCCTTCCTGCCCCCAAGGGGACTGCCTGGGAGGTCCCCAGGAGGTCAGCTCCAAGAAACCAGCCTGCGTGCTGCAGGAATCCAGCCCATAAATTGGATGCTTTCCTGCACCTTCTCCCTTCTGCATCCCTGGGTGTTCTCCTACATCAGTGGGGAAGACCCCTTCCTGCAGGTTGACTGGCTTTTGCTGATGGCAGAGAAATTCTCCCAGAACAAGATTTTCCTCCTCGAGAAAAGACATGCCCCTTAGTTAGTTTCCTGTTCCCCAGCATAAAAGCAGAGCACCAGGGAACTCCTTGCTTGCAGAACGAAAAGGGCGGGATTTGTGGATAAAGGGAAGAGAGGGAACTCACAGTCTGGAGGGACGCTGCGGGGAGGATCTGAGAGTTGACTGATTCCCTGCGTGTGGGGCCAGAACGCAGGCTCCATCAGGCTCCAGCCCCTAGGTCCCCGCCCCATCTGGGCCTCAGCCTTTTCTCCTGCAAAATGAGGACAATAGTAAGGAAATCCGGCTTCCCTGAGCGGTGGGGCCTAGGGGAGTTGAAACGGGGAGTAGGGTTTCTGTTTGCAGACCCCAGCATAACTAACGTGGCTAATCTTCTCAGTAGGATTCTTTGTAAAGGGATCCACACAGCTCACCTCTCAGTACAAGGAAGAATTCATTATTTTTAGATAGATTTTCTGTAAAGGGGTCAGCCCAAGGATTCATACATGCCAACCTGTCGTTGGAAGGAATAATTCGTTATTCTTAGATTTTTTTGTAACGGGGTCAGCACAAGGATTCATGCATGCTAACATTTCATTAGAAGGAATGATTTCTTATTTTTAGATATTTTGTGAAGAGGTCTGCATAATCGTTAATACAAGGTAACTTTTCATTAAAAGTAATAGTTCATTATTTTTAGATACAGAAAAATAGATGAGACATATACACACATCTTCCTATTATACACATACCATACATATGGGTTTTATATCTACACAGATAGAGAGGTATGTATATACATCCTATTGGCTATATATATATATTTATTTATATACAGACACACACATATATGTTTTTAGTTTTTAGTTATATTTAATGTTTATAACTAATATACATACATACGGTATATAAACATATAGCCTTATATATACAAATACACATGCATTACACCCTATTGTAACTATATATATATAAATACACCCTATTAGCTGTATTTAATGTTTATAACCAGTATAGTTACATACTATACATAGTTACACATATAACTTTCCATATATGCACATATGTATAAACACACACACATATATACAGACAGAAAGACTTATTATAAGAAATTGGGTGATCAGTTATGGAGGCTTACAAGTCCCACGATCTGTAGGGTAACTTGCCAGACGGGTGCCCCAGGATACCTACCCGATGGCATACGTTCTCATCCCAGTGCCCGCCTTCCACATACACCCCAAAGGCAGGAAAACGGATGTCCTGGCTCAAAAGCAATTAGGCAGGAGAAACTCTCTCTTACTTCGGGGAGGCCTGCCGTTTTGAGCTAGTCAGGCCTTCAACTGATTGGATATGGCCCACCCACCTTGGGGAAGGCCTTCTGCTCTACTCCGTGGACTGATTCAGGGCGAATCTGGTCCCGAAACACTGTCACAGACTCACGCAGAATCATGTGGGCCCAAACGTCCGTGCAGGCTACGGCCCCACGGAGTTCACACAGCGGCGAGCCACAAGTGTGTCCCTCAGTGGGCTCTTCTCAGCCCACTGGTGATGGATCTCTAGGACACCCTTCCCTTCCCCAGCTCTGCTCCAGCCCGCCATCTCAATGCCCCGTATTGAGCGCTGCGAGACGCGCTGGCTAATATTAGACCAACTTGGAAAGCCGTGGAGCCCAGCTGCTTGGTCAAACACCAGTCGTGGTGTTGCCAAAGGGATGAACACCTACCATCAATGGAGTTTTAATAAAGTAGATGACTCTCCACAAGGCGGGTGAGCCTGGTCCAATCAGTTGAAGGCCTTAAGCAAAAAAAAAAAAAAAAGAAGAAAAGAAAAAAGAAAAAGAAATGGGAAAAGAAAAAAACCAAAGTGGGCTCTTCCCAAGAAAAGGAGATGGTGCCTGAGCTCCCAGCCTGCTGTCCTGCAGAGTCCTGACCCCAGATGGCAACATCAACCCCTACCTGGGTGGCTGGCCTGCCCTATAGATTTCAGACTGGGCTGCCCCACAATTGATTGCATGAGCCAATCCCTTAAGATACACGTGCACGTGCCTACGTATCCTATTGGCTCCGTTTCTCTGCAGAACCCTGACCAAGACAAAGGGAAACAGAGGCAACCAGGCATCAGCCCTGTTTCCAGGACGTTCCCCTGTGTAAGGGGGAGGTTCTTTGGGTAGAAATGCAACTCAACGCAATGCCCAAGGAGGTGCGGGGGAGAGGAGTACCTGTGCTTTCAGAATTATGGGATTAGGACTGGGTACCCAGGCTTTCCTGGGGGCGCTTTTCCTGGGGGCAGGTTCCACCGCCAGTAAATGGGGTCGGGCAGGTGACTGCATGGACTGGGTGTGGGTATTGGGGACCGTGTGGACCCCAATCCACAGGCGGTGACGTCTCCGTTGGACAGGTGCAAGTATGGCTTCAATGGTGTCATTATGCACACGGGCCTATTACTACCCCGTATATGACATCTCCTGCCCTGGCCCCAGGCTTCCTGATAAGGAAGGACTGACTGTGCTGTATATATGGTAGTATATGCAGGCTCCAGCCCTGCAAGTGAGAGGGACTGTGCCATATATATGCTAGTATATGCCCAGCCACAGCCCTCCAGGTGATGGGACTCTACCGTATCTATGGGAGTATATGCCCAAGCTGAGAGGGACTGTGCCATATATAGGGTAGTATATGCCCAGCTCAGCCCTCCAGGTGATGGGACTCTACCGTAACCATGGGAGTATATGCCCAGCTCCAGCCCTTCAGTTAAGCAGGAGTCTGCCATATATATGGTAGTATATGTGCAATCCCAGTCGTGCAGGTGAGGTGGACTCTACCGTATATATGATACTATACGCCTTTATGATGTTCTCCATGTTGCAACAATCTTACTGAAGGGGCGTGGGTTGCGCCTCAAAATTAGGTGTTTTGTGTTTTGGGGTTTTTTTTTTTTGTAATTATCTGGTTAACTCAGTCAGTTAAAGTTGCCAAAGTGATTCATCATCCCTAAAAGTGCTATTTCTTGTTCTTTCTCTATTTGATATCACCCTGGAGATCTTTTAACAATGGAATCATGACAGCATTTCTTTACAATAGAATAAGCACATTTTGCAATCTTTGCTGAGCGTGGCATTTTCCAAATCTCGGTTAGATTTCACTGTCAGTGATTTATCTTCCTGATTCACTTTTGAAGGACTCACATGTCCCTGCGGGATGTCATGTGAGTGACTGTTTCGAGCTCCAACTACTTTTGGCTTTGATGTTGACATTTTTACATCTCTCAGAGATTCCTGCGTCCACATGCCCCCCCCCCCCCATTTATTCAAAAACCAATTCTGGGAAAACCACTCATTATGTCATCATGTGTTAGAGTTCCCTGTTCTGCAAAAACGCCAGCTCGTCGCAGTGAGTGGCGTCTGGGCTTTATCTGGTGCTGACAAGATGTGGGTGAATTTCTTTTTTTTTTTAAACGATTTGTTATTATATTATGTTAGTCACCATACAGTACATCCCCGGTTTCCGATGTAAGGCTCGATGATTCATTAGTTGTGTATAACACCCAGTGCACCATGCAATATGTGCCCTCCTTACTACCCATCACCAGCCTATCCCATTCCCCCACCCCCCTCCCCTCTGAGGCCCTCAGTTTGTTTCTCATAGTCCATAGTCTCTCATGTTTCATTCCCCTTCTGATTACCCCCCTTTCTTTATCCCTTTCTGCCCCTACCGATCATCCTAGTTCTTATGTTCCATAGATGAGAGAAATCATATGATAGTTGTCTTTCTCTGCTTGACTTATTTCACTTAGCATTATCTCCTCCAGTGCCGTCCATGTTGTAGCAAATGTTGAGAACTCGTTCTTTCTGATAGCTGAGTAATATTCCATCGTATATATGGACCACAACTTCTTAATCCAGTCATCTGTTGAAGGGCATCTCGGCTCCTTCCACAATTTAGCTATTGTGGACATTGCTGCTATGAACATTGGGGTGCATATGGCCCTTCTCTTCACTACGTCTGTATCTTTGGGGTAAACACCCAGTAGTGCAATGGCTGGGTCATAGGGTAGCTCAATTTTTAACTTTTTAGGGGACCTCCACACTGTTTTCCAGAGTGGCTGTACCAACTTGCATTCCCACCAACAATGTAGGAGGGATCCCCTTTCTCCACATCCTCTCCAACAATTGTTGTTTCTTGCCTTGTCTGTTTTTGCCATTCTAACTGGCGTAAGGTGGTATCTCAGTGTGGTTTTGATTTGAATTTCCTTGATGGCTAAGGATTTTGAACATTTTTTCATGTGTCTGTTAGCCATTTGTATGTCTTCATTGGAAAAGTGTCTGTTCATATCTTCTGCCCATTTTTTGATTTGATTATTTGTTTCTCGTGTACTGATTTGAGAAGTTCTTTGTAGATCTTGGATACCAGTCCTTTATCTGTGGTGTCATTTGCAAATATATTCTCCCATTCCGTGGGCTGCCTCTTAGTTTTTCTGACTGTTTCCTTGGCTGTGCAGAAACTTTTAATCTTGATGAAGTCCCATAAATTCATTTTATCTTTTGTTTCTCTTGCCTTTGGGGATGTGTCATGAAGAAGGTTGCTTTGGCCGATGTCATAGAGGTTGCTGCTTATGTTCTCCTCTAGAATTTTGATGGATTCCTGTCTCACATCGAGGTCTTTCATCCATTTGGAATTTATTTTTGTGTATGGTGTGAGATAGTGGTCAAGTTTCATTCTTTTGCATGTAGCTGTCCAGTTTTCCCAGCACCATTTATTGAAGAGACTGTCTTTTTCCCACCGGATGTTTTTTCCTGCTTTATCAAATATTAGTTGCCCAAAGAGCCGAGGGTCCATTTCTGGGCTCTCTATTCTGTTCCATTGGTCTATGTGTCTGTTTTTGTGCCAGTACCATGCTGTCTTTGTGATCACAGCTTTGTAGTACAGCTCGAAATCCGGCGTTGTGATGCCCCAGCTTTGTTTTTCCTTTTCAACAGTTCCTTGGAGATTCGGGGCCTTTTCTGTTTCCATACAAATTTAAGGTCTATTTGTTCCAGTTCTTTGAAAAACGTTCTCGGTATTTTGATCGGGATAGCATTGAAAGTGTAGATTGCTCTGGGTAGCATGGACATTTTAACTATGTTAATTCTTCCGATCCATGAGCATGGAATATCTTTCCATCTTTTTATGTCTTCCTCAATGTCTTTCAAGAGTGATTTATAGTTTCTAGAATATAGGTCCTTTACGTCTCTGGTTAAGTTAATTCCAAGGTAACGTATGGTTTTTGGTGCTATTGTAAATGGGATGGATTCCCTAATTTCTCTTTCTTCGGTCTCGTTATTCGTGTATAGAAATGCAACTGATTTCTGAGCATTGATTTTGTATCCCGCCACCTTACTGAATTGCTCTATAACTTCTAATAATTTGGGAGTGGATTCTTTTGGGTTTTCCATATAGAGTATCATGTCATCTGCGAAGAGAGACATTTTGACTTCTTCTTTGCCGATTTGAATACCTTTGATCCCTTTTTGTTGTCTGATTGCTGTTGCAAGGACTTCTAGTGCTATGTTGAATAATAGTGGCGAGAGTGGGCATCCTTGTCGAGTTCCTGATCTTAAGGGAAAGGCTTCCAGCTTTTCCCCATTGAGAATAATATTTGCAGTAGGCTTTTCATAGATGGCTTTTATGAGACTGAGAAATGTACCTTCTATTCCTACACTCTGAAGGGTTTTAATCAGGAAAGGATGCTGTATTTTGTCAAATGCTATTTTGGCATCGATTGAGAGGATCATATGGTTCCTGAGTCTTTTCTTCTTGATATGATGTATCACGCTGATTGATTTGTGAATATTGAAGACGTGGGTGAATTTCTAATTCATCAGACCTGGGGATGCGAGCGGCAGAGCTTAGCCCTTCGCCAGGACGACGTACAAGACACCGAATCATAAGTTATCTCCTGCTCTCAAGACCACTTTTCCCTAAGTATCTCTTTCATGGTCTTGCATGTTTCTTGCTCACCAATTCTATATATGGTGTTCAGAAAACCCACGAAAGGTGCAGAAAGGGGACATCAATAACGTGCAGGTAGAAAGCACTCTGTGACGGTCTTGCCACTTAGTCACTCGTAAGAAAGAGATGGTGGCTAGGAGATGGGGTTGGCCCCAAAGGAGCCCAGCCAGAGAAGGGCATGGACCCACTTCCCGGAGCTCTATTTTTAATCTTTTTATCTGATGTTGAAAGTTCTCCACTTTTTTTTTTCTCCCACAACACATTTGATTGGCAAGCCTAAGGATGAGTCAGTAAGTCATGAATCCTCCTTAAAACAAGCCACCCTTGATTCAAACCTAATTATGTTTTGAATCAATATTCTCTCTTTAGTTTATTTTTTATTGTATGTATTTATTTTTTGAAGATTTTATTTATTTTAGAGAGAGAGAGAGCACAGAGAGAGCAGGGAGAGGGACAAGAAGACTCCACGTTGAGCACAGAGCCCCACGCGGGGCTCGATCTCGCCACCCTGAGACCATGACCTGAGCCAAAACCAAGAGTCGGATGCTTAACCGACAGAGCCACCTGGGTGCCCTGTGTTTATCTTATTTTTAAATAGGTTCCACTCCCAGCATAGAGCCCAATGCAAGGCTCAAACTCAAAACCCTGAGATTAAGCCCTGAGCTGAGATGAAGTCAGACACTCAACCAACTGACCTATCCAGGATTTCCGAGTCAATATTCTCTTTGAGGACCGGTAAATTTTTCATCATTGACCCAGACACACACACGCACACAAACACACACCTGAATTCAGCCCCAACAGCCCCATTGTTACATTTGCACGCATCCCTAGTCATCTTGTCTTTTCCCCCTTTCCCTGGGTCTGAGCCTTGGCTGACTCATGTCCTATCATTGGCCCATGTTGGCCGGCTCTTGACGAATTTACAAACCGGGTACACTTTTCTTCACTTCTCCCAGCTCTGCTCCTTCTGTTTGTGGCCTCGTCGCTTTAAAATCCACCCCGGCCTCTGTCTCGAGCTCACAATGCATCTCTTTGTTCTGTGGGTCCTGAGCAAAGTAACCTAAACCGCCAGTTTCACAATGAGGTACAGAAGGCTTCCAAAAACACCCAGACTTTCAAGCCTATAGAAGGGCAAAAACACACACGATCATGACACATGGTTTTCATCTAAAGGACTAAAATAATTCAAAAGAAGTCAGCATTTTTAAAATTAATTAGTGCCCTGCCTCTCGGTGAAAAACCAGAGAATCGTCTGTTGTGCAGCAAACTGAGGTCATGATTTCTTTTTTTTTTTTCCCTTCTATTTTTTTCTGTTCAAGCAGATGGTTTGCATTAAAAATGATACTGGCTAAGGGAATTTCAGCCTTTGGGGAAATTCCTCCAAATGGAGTTTCATGAGACGCCGCTGCCGTGTTGGGGAGCACACAGACGGTAACCACACGCAGCAAAGCTCCAGGAAAGATGGTTTCTCTCCCGCGTCCTCCCTGGGGGACGCCACCAAGAGGCACCTTCACCCCCAGCCAGGCTCAGACAAATCCCCGGGAACCTGTGCATTTGGGGGTTTGCACATGGAGCCACTCCCTGCAGCCGGAACGTTCCTCACACATGCAGCTGATTTCCCCCATCACAGAAAACGCAGTGGAAGCAGGACACGGAAGGACCGGACAGAGAACAGAGGAAGAGGAACACTCCCTGAGCTCAGATGCGTCCATGACCGTCATTCCCAACAAATGCTCCTGGATCCTTACCGTGGAGAGACCAAGTATCCAAAGGAGACACGGCCACACCAGCTGTTCAAACTGCACTCTGACCCACGACTTCCAAGCGAGCTGTCCACACAGCCCAGCAGCCCTTGAAGCCATCGGCCCCAGGCGTGCAGGACTTGGATCAATGCCTGCTAAGATCCCCAACTGTCACCCCTGTTTCCACCTAACAGCAACCCCAGAAAGCACATTGTGCTCCCCTGACCGATCTCTAGGATGCCCTGCTTCTTTCCCTGACAGCAGGCCCCGGCCAGGACATACCTGCATCTTCCTTTTATCCGTGAGATGGGGGACTACCCCTCTGCTTGCCTGGGAGCCTTTACCCAACACAGATGATGGTGGCCAACTCCTTCGTGAGCTTGGGTGGTCTCCATCGTTCCCTCACCATATCTGTACCTCTTTCATGAACTGCCCCTGGTCCCTATTTTCAGCACCCGATGTCTGTGCTCTCACAGCTCAGACCGATGGCCCCTGCTATCCCCTTGCTAGCAGCCCTGAGCCCAGTCCCCTCTTCTCCGTCCTAGATGGCTGCCACCTGCCATGCATCCTGCAAAGCCCACCCACGTGCTGTGGCCTCCGTTCCTGTCCTCACCCATGTCCGCATCACCTGTCCCAAGTTCTGCAGACCTTCTGTTTGCCCGGGTCTCATATCCGTCAAATCCTGTCTCCTGGCCGAAGACAAGGCAGCCTGATTCATGCACTGGGAGGACGGGGTCAGCCTACGTATTTGTCTCTGTCTGTAAAATACAGATGAGCAAATCCTCGTGGCTTGCATATCAAATATATTTATTCTGATTTCTCCAGTCTCCCCTTGACAGGCACTCCTATCGCTCGCCTTTATTTCCATGCAATACACCACGTCACGGAGAATATGATATCACCCACAATTTTAACGTATTTCCGTAGAGTGTATTACCCGATGGATAACTGCCTTCGCCCAGCCCTCTGTGTATTCAGAAAGTTCCTCTTTGCAAGAGAATCAACCCAAATCATGCTGCTGTGAATGCCTGAAACGGCCTCATTTTTCACGGGCGTCGGGAAAGCATGTCGGAAGGAACACCTGCCAGGTTCTTGGAGGGGATGGTTCTCAGCCTCACATGAGCGACCGTGAATACACAGATACGTGGCTGTGAATCCAAGAATCCGATGATCCAGACGTCTTACCACCGGAGCTCTGCTCTCCCAGCAAAGCCTGAGCTTCCTGAGGCTTTGGGATGGATGGGGAACCACGTAACTCAAGGTTCGCTTTAACGTTCTCTTCCACCTGTAAAAACGTCTTCGGGGAACCGGACGCCTGATATGTCATGAGTGCACACAGCAGACATTTCCAAAAGCACGACAAAGAAGAGATTCACTGGACCTGATTGTGGGTTTTCACACCGCTTGCCCGTGTCCAGCTCACACAATCAAGGTCCACGTGTGGCCAACAGGTGCATGAATGGGAGTTCAGCATCATAAGTCACCAGGGAAAAGCACATCGAAACCACAGCGAGGGACTGCCCCATGCCTGTTAGGGTGAGTGTCACAGAGGAGACACGTATGATGCCATGTGTTGGCAGGAATGTGCACACAAAACAGCTGAGCCCCAAAACTTATTCTCGTAGGATTATTTGACTTGCAGCCACCATGGTCATGCCACGTGCTTGGTGTCTTGTGCTAGGAAGGGATGTGGCTCCTACGAGTCAGTGGGGTGACAAGCCCTTGACCGAAGGGAGAAAAACACGCCCGTGTTTGAAAAGATCGCTCTCCAATGCCTGCCCTCCCTTGCTGGATCTGTCTTTATCAAGACCCCCTCTTCTCGTGTCCCACTCCTCCAACGTAAATCCCATGGCCCAGCATTTGAAGGATTCTCCCCAATTTCTACGTCTGTGACCCACTGTCCATTCAAACACCTAATTGGAAAGTGGGCATCTTTGGGGGACCCCAAGTGCCAGAAGCTCTCCTGGACCCAGGAAGTGCTTTCCCACCAGAACTGGCATAGTGGGGCCCCAACCCCAAACCAGAACCCCAAACCACTCCTCCTTCCCACTGTGGTTTCAACCTTTCAATTTTCAACCTCTTCAACCTTCAACCCATTCTCCAAAAACACCAAGACTCTTCTACTGCTGACGCCCTCCCAACACACATAATAGGTAACCTTGCCACATACTTCCAGGAAAGGCAACACCTGTCAACAGGGAATTCGCCCCACTTCCTACTCCCAGACCCCCTGACCTCCTCATACCTCCTCCCCATCTTCCGCAGAAGATGATGCAAGATTGCGTGCTGTCGTGGCTTGAACGGTGTCCCCCCCTTCAAAATGCATGTCCACCTGGAACTTCAGAACGTGACTTTATTTGGAAAGAGGATCATTGCAGCTTAAGACGAGGTCATACGGGGGAAGGTATATGCTGAATCCAATGGCTGGTATCCTTCCAAGAAGAGGAGAAGACACGGATCTAGAGAATAAAGGCTTGTGAACACAGAGGCAGAGAATGGGGTGATGCTTCTTCAAGCCAAGAATAGGGAAGGGAAAAATCTTTTTCCTCTACCCTGTTATGTTCTGTACCTGGGACCTGCCAATTAAACCGATAGTAGACTCATAAAAGAACAACTAGTTTGAATTGTGTATTTATGTGCCTGTGGGAGTTCATAAAGAAAGATATAGCTGAAGGAGGCATGGCTTGTGTCCTTCAAAGAAGAGGAGAGGACACAGACCTAGAGAAGAAGGGCTCATGAAGACAGAGGCAGAGAATGGGGTGATGCTTCTCTAAGCCAAGAGTGGAGGAGGGAAAAATCTTTTCCCTCTATCCTGTTATGTTCTGTACCTGGGGCCCACAAATTAAACTGATAATACACTCATAAGAGAACAACTAGTTTGAACTATATACTTATGTGCCCATGGGAGTTCACAAAGAAAGTTGTATCTGAAGGAGGAGGTCGGATGATTGGGGTTTGTGTAGCAACTTAGACTCAACAAAGGAAAATAAGTTTGGGCTTCCTGTAGGAGGAGGCAAGTTATGGGAAGGGAGGGGGGAAGAAGTGTGTGATAAATACCATTGTCTTGTTATGCATACAAGACTCTCTCGGGTAATGAGAAATGTCTCTGAAACTAACTCTCTTTCTGGTAAGAAGCATCTCTGGAAATGTAGATTTCCTTTTACAAAAAAGAAAATTTATATGCTCTATTTTTAGGCAATTAGGGAAAGGTAAAGAGCTTTTCCTGCCTCTGCGGGTTCACAATCACCTTTAGTTCACCATATACATAATGCTTGATTCTTCTATGCATACCATTGAATTTGAGAATTTATTTTTCTCATTCTGCATGTTTTAGACTATTCTTTTTGGTAGCAAGACAGGACTGTGTACAAGGGTGAGTTTAAATAAACGTAAATTGTAGTGGAGTCTGCCTGAGGGCAACAAGACTCCCCACTGCATTTTCTCACCCAGCAGACAAGTGTTTCATATCATCTATGTTCCCCCTTCTTGGCTTTCACACAGCACTGACCTAGCGAAGTATTTTCATGCCAAACAGCCTCAACTGGACTCAGAAGCTGGGTCCGTCCAGTGGTGCCCACAGGCCCCACCAAACACCAGGTCCTTCCTAATTCCCCTCATCTCTGACCCCACAACCTGCCCCGGGGAACACCACCCCTCCCGCTGCACGGAACACCGGTTCCCTCCATCCCTTCTCCAAAATGAAAAAATAGAATGAAAAGTAGAGGTCACACCCTGAAAACACAGGTTTTGAGGAAAACATCATGTTCTTCCAGATGCGGCTTATGTGCTCCCCGTTTGGAAGATTTAAGAGAAATAAAGTGGAAATGTGCGCCCTGCCCCGGGCTTTGCATGGAAACACCCCTCACTGGGCAGCCAAGGAGCAGCAGCTCTAATGGGGAAAGAGGAGCACAAGAAACAGGGACTGGGGTGCGTGCGGTTGGGGGTGGGGAGGAAAGTCTGCATGGAAATAAATATTGCGGGTCTGTGTCTGTGTGTCTCTGTGTCTGTGTGTGTTTCTATGTGTGTGCTTGTTCCTGTGTGTGTGGTTGTCTGTGTATCTGTGTCTGTGCTCAGCGTGCGTGCACATGTCCACAGCTCCACGACCCCAGAAGGACCCATGACCATGACTCCCGTAACCTTTCCCTGGTGGCCTCGGACGCTTTTCCAACCGTCCCTCCCAGCTGCCTAGACGGGTCTCCTAAAATTCTGCAAATAGCTCTAAAGACTGTCGGCACGCCTCGATGGTAGACACTACACAGTCCTACAATTTCTGAGAGCCCATCCTTGCAACGAGGAGATTATTCCAAACCTCACAGGCAGAAAAGACACGTCCCCCCTTCAGCCTGTTTCTCAACAAAACAAACACCCTCAGATCAACACATTCTTGGCACTTGGAAAATCACCCCAGAGCTCACACAGAGCCACGCCATCCCCATGGATGCACGGCGGCACAGAAACCAGCTGCCACCCCTCCCCCTCCACCGACCACCCCAAGCAGGACTGAATCTACAGGTGCTCAGGAGGAAAAATCCTGAGGAAGGGGTTCAGAAGAAGAACAGCATTGGGTCAGGGACCTTTATCTTGATCCAGCTGGCTGGATTCCAGCCCTGGGGACCCCCAGGGGTCAGAGGCTTTGTATACATAAATGCAATTACCCCACCCCCTGGGCTTCCATGGGTGGGGAGCTCAGCTCTGCAAAATGGGTGGGGGCTCAACCCCAAAGCCAAGTGTGAACCACTGTGCTGAGCTGCAGAGACCAAGTGTCTGTATGTTTAATAGGCAATGAGAGACACAGAGACGAAGAGATGACAGGGAAACAGGGGGAGACAGGGAGGTCCCACTCCGTGGGCAGCGACATTTAAAAATCCAACACACCCCTGGCCTAGAGCAAGACAACTAGACAGAAAATAAATCCCCATATTCAGATAACTAGATTTTCTCCATTTCCCAGGAAAGCAGATGGAAAGCCCCGAATTATTTTTCTAGGTCCTGACTCATCGGGGAAATTCCTCCCACATTGTGGCAGTCATGGGCGTGCCCGTCCTAATTTAGGGCCCAGGAGAACTCTGCGTGTTTCTCCCTGATTTTCTGGGAGAGGTGGATGCGGACACGGATGGAGAGGGGGGACATCGGGGGGTGCCCGTGAGCTGGTGTTTAAGGGGAGGCCCCTTGTCAAAGCCTGCACTCACACTTGGGTCCCTGCTACCAGTTGAAGGCTCTGTTTTATGGGCTTTCATCTTCCTTGTGATGCTTTTGCACATTCTGAGTCGGAAAAGGAGGCCTTGGTGAATGCTTTCCCCCTCCCCCGGGGCTCGACTGTCAAGGACCCCTTGAGGATGATTTGAGGTTTGCTTCTTGGTGTTTTCCAAATGATTCGAGCCTGCCCTGCATTTGCAGGGGCTGTCCTGGGGCTTTTCATGACATGCGATCATGCAACCCTCAACCATGAAAAGAAGCACCACTCCCGTACTGAGAACTACAGTCGCGATGCCCACGTAGAAAAACTTTGAAAAATGATCTGAGCTTCCAACTGTCCTCGGTTTCACATGGGAAGCAAGTCTGCAAACACACAGAGGAAGATTTGCTTTGAACACACATGTGGTTCACAAGCAGGGATGCCAAACAGGACAATGTCACCTTACAAATGATTGATGAGAGGTTTGCTGATATTTGAAACTCTCCAAATTGCTTACTGGCAATAAAATATTTCTGTCTCCCCACATTACCCTGCCTGACACAGACGGAACGTTGTAGCCAACTTTCAAAAAAGTTCATTCGGGCCATTTTAGCAACAAACTGTCTGATTCAACAACCAAAAATTCTTAGTGAAAGGCTCTACAAATCAGCGAGTGCTGTTTTCAGGATTATTAATGAAGTTAAGAGGGCACCCTTGGATGACAGTCCTTTATATATTGTAGAATAAGATAGCTCTCCAGAAAAAAATGGCGCATGGACATTTTTTTCATGACTTGACATGTCTGTGTATTCTTGATTCAAGTAAGTAACAAAATTGAATGATTAAGCAATAAAATATCTTCATTTGCATCTATATGTCATTTGTCTGTCACCTATCTCTTATCTAGCAATCACATCTATCTCCTACCTATCATCTATCTCCCCATCCTTCCATCCCTTCATCCCTCCATCTGTCCATCCATCTATCCATCCCTCCCTCCATCCATCCTATCTATCTAATCTATCTATCTATCTATCTATCTATCTATCTATCTATCTATCTATCATCTATCCAACTATCTATCCTATCCTATCTACCTATCTATCCATCCATCCCTCCATCTGTCCATCCATCCCTCCATCACTCCTTCCATCTGTCCGTCCTTCCATCTATCCATCCATCTCTCCATCTGTCCATCTGCCCATCCATCTATTTTATCTATCTATCTATCTATCTATCTATCTATCTATCTATCCATCCATCCATATCTATCTATCTATCTATCTATCTATCTATCTATCTATCCATCTATCATCAGTCCATTCTTCTATCCTATCCTATCTACTTATGTATCCATCCATCCATCCCTCCATCTATCCTATCCTATCTATCCCTTCCTCCATCCATCCATCCCTCCATCTATCCTATCCTATCTATCCATCCCTTCCTCCATCTGTCCATCCTTCCATCTATCCATCCATCCATCCATCCATCCATCCATCCATCCATCCATCTTATCTATCTACCTATCTGTCCGTCCATCCATCCATCCATCCATCCATCCATCCATCCATCTTATCTATCTACCTATCTGTCCATCCATCCTTCCATCCATCCATCCATCCATCCATCCATCCATCCTTCTATCCATCCATCTTCTATCCATCCATCTTTGTATCCATCCATATCTACCTATTATCTATCAATCTTTGTATTCATCCATCCATCCGTCCATCCATCCATGCATCTATGTATCATCTCTAGCTATCCTTCCATCATCCATCCACCCTGTCTATGTATCTCTGTATCTATCATCCATCCCTACATCTATCTATCTATCTATCTATCTATCATCTATCTATCATCTATCCATTTTTCTATCCTATCTTATCCTATCCTATATACTTATGTATCCATCCATCCCCCCTTCCATCTGTCCATCTGTCCATCTATCCATCCATCTTATCTATCTACTTATCTGTCCATCCTTCCATCCATCCTTCTATCCATCCATCCTTCTATCCATCCATATCTACCTGTTATCTATCAGTCTAGTATCCATCCATCCATCCATCCATCCATCTATCTATCATCTCTAGCCATCCTTCCATCATCCATCCTATCTATCTATCTAATTATCTATCTATCATCTATCCATCCATCTATCTATCATCTCTCTATCCGTCTATTACCTACCTACGCATCTGCATGGTTTCATCCCTTTCCCCAGTACCGTCTGGACACAACTATGTGCAACCAAGCAGCCACCACATTTTCAACAGCATGTGCTGTGTAAGAGGCATTTGCAAAGAGTCCACATTCCTTTCTCTGCAGGAAGTGATCAGAGCCCTTTGGCAGGGAAGCCGGCTAAGCTGTGATTCCATTTGGATTTAATAAATGATTCCATGTAACTCTGCAAAAACAACAAGCAAGTCTAGATTTCTTGCACGGTGACAAGATCTGGGATATGCATTAACGAGAGAGGGCAATGATGAACTTAACATTTGTCTGGTATAAATAAGATTTGCCGTAGGTTTGTGTGTGTGTGTGTGACCCAATTATAGTTTCAACATCAATTTTTAAAATTACTCTCTCTGCTTTTGTTAAGGGTCAGTGACATCTTATGGTTTATGGTATATCCATCTGTTCAGAATTTTTCCAACATTTTAACAATTTCCGTTAATATTTCAACTCCACAAGGGATGTTTAGAAAGCTAAATAGTTTAGACTCTGGGTTGATCCCACTGTTTCAAAAGCATCAGTTGGGCTTATAGTATTTGAAGTGGAAGAATTTTTTTTTTTCATGGGAATGGAATTTCCACGTGGCTTTTAAAAAGCACCTATGACCCATGAAGGGCAAGATAAAATGCTTCCCCTAGAACTGCAGTTGGGTGTATACCAAGCATTTGTAAACCCAGATGAGTACAATAACCAAGGGTGTTTACTGCCAATAAGCAGAACTGATAGACAGAAGCTTGTCTCATTGTTTTGTTTTGTTTTGTTTTTTGTTTTGTTAAGATTTTATTTATTCATTTGACAGAAAGAGCAGAAGCAGTGGGAGAAACAGAGGGAGAAGCAGATTCCCAGCTGAGCAGGGAGCCCAATGTGGGGCTCGATCCCAGGACCCTGAGATCATGACCTGAGCCAAAGGCAGATGCTTAACTGACTGAGCCACCCAGGCATGCCTAGGCTTGTTTCTTTGTACACAAAACTCTGTGCACCTGCATGAAGCATGGGCCCTCTCATGTCTTCTGGACTCAGACATTTGTATAACTCAGGTTAACATAACATATAAGACGAGGCATTTCAAGAACCATTGCAGAATCTCTCCCCCTAGAATAGCCATTTTATACATTCAGCTACTCTTCTATTGCCAATATCAGCTGATTTTCTCTAATCTTCGAATTCTTTCCAAAGAAAGAAAGAGAAGAAAGAAAGAAAGAAAGAAAGAAAGAAAGAAAAGAAGAAAGAAAGATGCACTTTCCTTTAGGTCATAACCAGCAAGCTTTGTTTTTAATGAAATGAAATCTTGAAAGTTACTCTGCCTTCGTTTTTCTACCCGTTTCCAACTAGCTACTTTTTCCATTGACGTCGACATGTACATGGAATTCTGCTCCCTTGGAAATTATATTTCTTTTGCTGGTCCTAAAGCATTAAAGGTGTCTGGTGAGCTGGCAGGAGGTAGTGAGGTTTTAACAACTTTTGACTTTTCCTCAAATTCATCCAAGACTCAAGTCAAACCAGTAACAGTCGATTCCCTACTATTTACAATAAAGATTCATTAAAGCAAATGTAGAGAGTTTTAAATTTTGCTAAACACCCAAGTGGTAGGCCAGGAATAACGGTTCATGATCGAACTCCTCTCAACCCTCAGAAACACACGGAAACCCAGTATAATCCACTGGCCACTGGGCAGACACCTAATATGGAAACTTTTGTGGGTTAAATGGTGACTCCCAAAATATATGTCCAAGTCCTCACCCCAGAACCTGTCGAACTGACCTTATTTGGAAAAAAAAAAAAAGACTTTTACAGATGGAATAAAGTTAAGGATCTTGAAATTAGGTCATTTTAGTTTATGGTGGGCTCTAAATCCAATGACACTATCTTTATAAGAGACACAAGAGGAGACTCAGAGAGGAGAAGCCACATGAGGACGGAGGCAGAGACAGGAAGGATGTGGCCATGAGCCCAGGGTGCCTGGAGCCCCAGAAGCTGGAAGAGGAGGAAGGACCCTCCCCTGGAGCCTCTGGAGGGAGCACGGCCCTGCCCTGCCTGGATCTCAGCAGCCCTGCCCCGCCTGGATCTCAGGGGTCCTGCCCTGCCTGGATCTCAGACTTCTGGTCTCCAGAGTTGGGGGAGGATGCATTCCTGTGGTTTTAAGCCACCTCATCTCTGGCCATTTGTTCCAGCTGCCCCAGGACACTCCTACGGTTGTTTCCTGGATCTCTTGGCCTGTAAGTTTCTAGCAACACCCATTTCCTTGGTCTCTTTATGCAGGAATCAGTCCTGGATGAAGGAAGACTGGGCACCTGTTTGGAAGTGGGGCTGTGAGTGCCCGTTCGCTCAAAGGTGTGTGGGTGTCCGCTGAGTCTTGGTTTCCTGGCCTAAGAAAATTGTTCCCCAGAGCTGTTCCGTCTCTGCCACATCCTGCCTGTCTTGCCGTCTCCAGCTCCACGGAAAGCCATAGCATTGCACAGAGACAGGCACAGAGATGACCCACCATTTTCCACCTGCCAGAGATGGTTCATGTACAAAATTAAACAGTCAGGGTAGAACGTCTTCCCTTTATCAGAAAGAAGGAAAAACAGACTCATAGGGAAAAGGGAATTTGGTGGTAGTCAGTACGACTTGTTCGGTATAAGAGCTTTTCCCAAGCAAGTGTTGAGTTTTTGAACTTACAGATTCAAACCACTGTCATCACGATCATGGAAAGACTGACCTTCAATCCGGAGGCAAGTGTGACTTCGAAACGATTTCATTAACACGGGCAGACTCTTTCTTTTATTCCTGCTCCTGCCGGACAACACGGTGTTCTCCAAATCCCAATTCGGGAGGGACCCCCCCCTCCATGTGGTCTGTCCTGGGCTCGCATACAAAGTGGACAGGTCTACGCCATGTAGAAAGGGAACATGTCTCTCTCTTTCTCTGCTCTTGACTGTGCAAGGGAACAAAGCCGGGGAGCCCCCTCTCACCCTCAGACCAACGATGCGTCTCATCCAATCCTCACCATGTCCCACCTCCTTGGTATTCCCACCTGGATATTTGGCAGCCCCACCTCAAACTCAGGGCTTTCCACCTGTGGGCTCCTCCCTCCAGCTGCCATCTTTGCAAATGGCACCAGTATCTGTCCAGAGGCTTAAACACAGCAGCAGGAAGTCATCTGGGATAAGCATCCTTTCTGTTCCTTTGCATCCCTACCCCACAACCAACCAGCAGCAAGTCCGCTTACTTCTACTGTTGATATATTTTGGAAAGCAAGGCATCCTTCGCCATCTCTAATGCCGTTCCTGTGGGCAAGGCCACCATCATCGGCCACACAGCCTGCTACCACCAATCTCCCCTCCCGTGCCTGTGTCCTGTGTATGACCTCCTACCACTCATTGCTCAGCCCCCACAGCAGCTGGAGTGATGGCCAACTAAAGACCTGCCCTCCTTAAAACCCACCACGCCTTCCCTGCCCCTTGGACTCATCCTTTAAGCTGCTGGGCAAGACCTCAACCACTTTCTCCCCATTTCGCGGAGGCCTGCCGGGAGCTACTGGAAGCCACCCAGCTTGGGTCATAAACCCTAGCTGTATGCCTTTCCTCCACCCCTGGGTCCTTGCTATGTCAGCTGCTTCCCATCCTTCAGCATCAGCCTAAAGATAGCCCTTATCTTAAACATCAAGAACATGAGTACAGGTTTATACGTATCCAGTGCCACCTAAAATGTCAGAGATGCTTTTGATGAGCACGGAGCTCATCCCAGAATGCCAGCACAGGTCCTGGATGAGACTCGCAGGGAAATCACCTGCAATCAGGGCGGGCTTCCTGATGCGCACCCTATAGGGTCACACAGAAGCCCCTCTCCCCCACGAAAGCCGTGCCTGGCTTAATGTTCTGCCCTCCCCATCCCCACATCTTTAAGGATTTTGAAAGACAGAGCCCAGGGTTTTCATCCCACACGGTGCCCCTCAAATTACACAACCCGTCCTGACCACAAAAGAGGACACCCCCAGACTGAACTCACGTATGCGGTTATCGCACAGACTGAGAACCCACAATAGTAGGTTCAGATACACAAAGCCTGTCTTTGCAAACTTGCAAATTGTGCATACTTTTTAACAATTAGAGTTTTGGAACGGTTCCACAGGCAGAGACTTCAATTTGGTTTTGGGGGTGACAGGGCGTCTGGATCGCTGATTAAAATTCTGCTAAAAAGAAGCAGGGATTTCCTTATGGTTAAGGAAGGGTACAGGTGAGGGAGCTGTGGGGGGATACTTGCACTTCCCTGGTGGAAGTTTTGCTTGCCTTTTATCTAAATGCAGTAGAAAATTGAGTAGAACGTGCCTGGGGAGGTGGCAGGCAGCAAAGCTTTCAGAGTCAGAAAACCATTTTTCCATCCTGACGCCCATCCTACAGAATGCGACTGGAAAATACCCATCGTTGCCTGGGCATCATCCAGAGGTGGCTGGCCCACTGCCCCTCCCCCCACACCCCCTCCCCAAGGAATCCAGATGACCCACCCGGATTGCCCTTCTTGAATACTTGGGCTGTTTCTGGACAGCCCTCTGTGTCCTGCACACGCGCTCTGGCCAGAGGCTGGCTTTAAGTACCAGCGGTCACACAACGCTAGCCCTACGCGTCCTTCCCATGTGTCAATCCATCCAACTGGGGATTTCCTCCAGAAACCCCCCGACATCTGGAGTCACATTTCATGAGAGATTTGGATTTTAAAACGCCCTGTTCTACACGTTGAGACAGGTTGTGTCCAGATCGGAAGAGTTCAACAAAGCATATTAGAGTTATTTGTGTCGTATCCCAGCTTGGGTTATCATTCTTTCCCCCATCCCTTGAACAAGAGGGTCTCAATACGGGAGAAAGGATGCATCTTTGCTCCACGTTTGTCCGGATTCATCAAGGCGTCCCATGAATGCTTCACCGTAGTCAGATTGGGTGAGCAAAACTCATCACAGATCCTACTTGGAATCAACGTACTATGGCTTAGAAAAACCCAGATGATAAATTATGCACATTGAGTACTCCCTCTCTGACTGTGTGTCCTTCTTTAATTTTTGCTTTCTGCGATTCCTACCAGGAAATGTAAGTCATACCCTCTCCAATCCTATCAATTGGAGGGGCGTATGTAACATAATTACCCCTTAAGAACTCCAAAGCAAGTGAGAAGGAATTTCTTGATCCAGTTGGAGCGGATACATTGAAAAGGGTGTCCGTCCCTTGCAAAATCCTTTTTCAGGAATGGAGTTTAAATGTATGCTACCTTTATAAAAAAAAAAAGAAAGAAAGAAGAAAGAAAGAAAGAAAGAAAGAAAGAAAGAAGAAGAAGAAGAAGAAGAAGAAGAAGAAAAAGAAAGAAAGAAAGAAAGAAAGAAAGAAAGAAAGAAAGAAAGAAAGAAAGAAGGAAAGAAAGAAAGAGAAAGAAATGGATACATGTGGAAAGTTGTTTCTTAGGGATTTTGCGTCAGGGACGCACGCAGCTATATTCGTGTGCCCTCTAGTGGTTAAATTAATTGAAGGATTGAAAGCATCTAACGCTCAATAAAGCTTAGATTATTAGCTATGAAGGATGGCGGAAAGGAAAGAAATTTTTCGTATATGAAATATTTTTTAGAGCATTTTAGGTTCACAGCAGTATTGAAAAGAAGGTATAGCCATCACAATAGCAACTGAGAAAAAAGACACGTTTAAGTCACTATAGATCTAGAGAGAATTTTGTTTTATCTTATTTTTTTAAGGATTTATTTATTTAAGAGAGGGAAGGAGAGAGCATGAGCAGGGGGAGGTGCAGACAGAGAGAGAGAATCTTTAGCAGACTCCCTGCTGCGCATGGAGCCTGACCTGGGGCTTGATCTCAAGACCCGAGATCATGACCTGAGCCGAAATGAAGAGTCCGACGTTCAACTGACTGAGCCACTCAGGTGCCCCTGTAGAGAGAATTTTATGACTTATACCTTCATTTTGGGACAATGGTTACCCACAGCCATTTTGATCTACGACTTACTTTACACTCTCAAGATTTTATTTATTTATTTGAGAGAGAGAAAGAGAGTGCACACAGGAGCAGGGAGGGGGAGCCGCAGAGGGAGAGGGAGAAGCAGGCTCCCCACTGAGCAAGGAGCCCAATGCAGGACTCGATCCCAGGACCCTGGGATCATGACCTGAGCCGAAGGCAGATGCTTAACCACCTGAGCCACCCAGGCATCGCAGACATACCTCATACTTTAACTCAAAAATTTTAAAGTATCTTCAAAACAACTCATGGAAAAGCAAATATTTATCTAGCGCTCTGTATGGGGCCGGGTGCTAAGTCTTTTATAGGAATCATCTCCATGAATCTTCACAACGGTGCTATGACGGAGGACCAGTTGTTACTGGCATTTTGCCGATGGAACCACTGAACCAAGCAGTGACCCAAAGACACCTGACTGGTGAGAGGCACAATTGCTCTACAGACAGTATGGTGCAAGGTGGAAAGCATGTCCTTGGCTGCACATGGCTTGCTTTCTCCTACAGCCTTCAGGGCAACGTGTGACTTGGGAACATGGAAGGGACACAGCTGGGATATAAAACGACTACTGAATCCAGGGGTCACCAACCTGCGATCTAAAGCAGGTCATCCTCCTCACGCTCCAATGTGGCCTTTCTTGGTCAACCCCCTTCATCATTGCACACTCTCCTTCACCCATAAAATAAGGGGGTTTGGTGAAAACGTCTCAGAAGATCTCCCTCAGGCTAAAATTCTCAGATTGACTTCTGTGACATCCAAAATTCAAAATGAAACTCAACGTAAGATGTATCATAAAACAGGGATGGTTGGAAACAGGAAAATGAGCGGTGGAGACATGAATCAGCCTTTTCATAAATAATCCTCTTATGGATGAATAAGGTCCAAGATGGGTCCCTGGGATCACTTAGAAAAACAAAACCCTTGTTCAATATTCGATATTAATACAGTTATTTGTGTTAGAGAGCTATGCATGGGAACTTGGTGGTAGGATGGCCAGGGGTCCGACATTAGTCCAACAGCACAAGCCACAGTGTTCTGCTGAGCAAGTTACAGAACAATTACAGATAGTTTATTGGTTATGTAGGAGTGTCGTGGATTGGATGGTCTCCCCCCAAAAGCATATGTTGATGTCCTAAATCCCGTTGCCTGTGAATGTTTCCTTATTTGGAAACAGGATCTTTGCAGTTATTAGGATGGCCTCCTACTAACCCAATGACAAGTGTCCTTTTAAAGAGAGGGGAACATGGGGGCGGCCTCACAGAAAGGGATGAGGGTCCCAAGAAGATGGACACAGGGACTGGAGTGGTGTATCTACAAGCCAAGGGACACCAAGGGTTGCTGGTCACCACCAGGAGCTGGGACAGATCCAAACAGTGAAGGATTCTACGCAGAGTTTCAGGAGGAGCGCGGCCCTGCCGATGCTTTGATTTTGGATTTCCGGCTTCCAGCACTGAGAGAGAACAGATTTCTGGGTTTGGAGCCACCACACTTGTGGGGATCTGTGAGAGCAGCCCTAGCAAACTCACGCAGGAGACATACGCACACCATGGCGGTGCAGGAAGGAGGAAAAGAGAGACTCCATTAAAGCTCTGGCCCATTCTCAGGGGAAAATCCACACGGGGATCCCTCCCGAGTTTTTGATGTCCTACTCTCAACTCAGTTTCTGTGGATGAAAATAAATCCTTTCGGTTGACGTAACGGCTACTTTAGACGACTTCCTTTCAATGCACTATGATTTCATCCATTATCGTTTGTCAACTGTTCAATTATCCAGACTGCCATCATTTCAACGATTCCATTCAAATTCAATCGTGACTTCAATCATTATGCTTTAATGGTTGGCGTTTTCCCTTGCCCAATCAACGAGTTAGATGCACACAGGACATTACAGGGACAGTTTGCTCTGGACAGCAGCAGAGCCGATTTGGCCAAATGGTGTGAATGCTTGTTTTCAAAAGACACGTTTAGATACACAGCTATCACCAAGAGCAGAAAAGAAGTTAACAGACAGTGTCACAACCAATGGGCATTGACTAAACCGGAGTGGTAGTCGAACCCACTGGCGCTCCAGTTCCTCCCTTGAAACTCTGCGGGTGCCTACGTCGGCTGATGTGGGCTGCCCAATCTCAATCGTTGCTTCTCCTTATGCCCCCGCAGCTGAGGTACCCCCCTCCGTGTCACACAGACAGAACGGGAACACACCACAGCAAGGTTTCAGCCACAGGTTGTCATAATTCAATGTGGACAACTGCTGCTGGACGGGGATGATGCTTCTCTTGTGTTCCTTTACTGCATTGGCCACCGTTTGGATCACGACATCAAACGAGGGCTCCGTGTCCCGCGTCAGAGGTGTGGACTCGGAGGGGTCCCTGGTGATGTCGAAGAGCAGGGGAGGGTCATGGTAGGTGACCAGGTTCCCTGAACATGGGCAAAAGATGGTCTCATAGCAGGCATGAGCTCCCGGCGGCTGGAACACGGGTGTCACGTAATGAACCTTCCACACAGCCTCGCCTGGACCAGAAAAGACACATCAGAGACACCCAACCCCTGCTCCAACTGACCTTGTGCTCAGAAGAAGCTCAGAAGAAGACCTCGTGTTCTCCTACCTTCTCACGCGTTTGTCCTGCTCTTTCTCTTTCCCCACAGGTTAATGCTAAAGATCATTCAATCCTAGGAACAATACTAAGAAATCAGAATCCCCTAGTATAACTTTATGTACGCTTGGAAGCACCCATTCATTCTGCATCTCAAAAGGTGTATTTCTTCAAGACATCCCTCTGTCTTTCTAAAGAGAGTGGTTCTTGGAAACTTTTCCAAGAAGGTATTTTCAGTGGTCACCCCAGAATAAAAGGACTGGCCTGGGGGTGAGGGGAGGGAGAAAGGAACAAAGAGTTGAGCATGGACTTGAGTGATTGTGACCTTGGCACCTGCAGGGAGCAGGAGCCGGTGTACTCACTGTCCTTGGGGTGCCAGCGCACAGCATGGAGGAATGCGCCACAGTAGTGGAACAGGAACTCGTGCTCCGAGCGCTGCACCTCACCCTGAAGCAAGGGCATGAGGTTCCGGCCGTCAATCACCCTGCAGACACACACAAATGACATCAGGAAAGGGAGGTTGACCAGCTGGCTGTTGGAGGGATGGTCCATGCTCTCCATGACATCTTCTGGGCCCAGAGAACAGTGTGCTGACTGTTCTAGAAATCCACTCACACTGTCAGGGACATTACAATCTCACGGGAAAGACAGGAAAAAATATCTAAACTTTTGCAGTGAAATGACAAGACAGAGGAATGCGTCAATGCGTGTCCATCTAAAGGGCACTTGGTGCTCTGGCCACAGGAGCTCTCAAAAGCTCAGTGCTCTGGATGACTTTACAAATCAAAATTTCATCAGCAATGGCTTTGTTACCCTGAAATGGGATCTTATAGAACATCTAAGGGGCACCTGGGTGGCTCAATGCTTTAAGTGTCCAGCTCTTGATTTCAGCTCAGGTCATGATCTCAGCGTTGTGAGATCCAGCTGTACGTCAGGCTCTGTGCTCAGCAAGGAGTCTGCTTGAGATTGTCTCTCTCCCTCTGCCCCTCTCCCCCTACTTGCGTGTGCATGCTCGCTCTAAATAAATAAATAAATAAAATCTTAAAAAAAAAAACTCTAAAAAAGCTGATGCTTTTTAACTTATATTAGAAAATGGGTCTGCTCCCTTATGTTAAAAAAATAAAACCTACCTTAAAAGAAAACATACAATAATAAGTGTCACATAATCCTAAAAGTGATGGTAAAATAAACAAAATTGTCTTTATTCTCAGATATAATGATTGCTTGTGTTGATAATTCCTTAAAAAGCTAGTGGAAGTAATTAAGCTTGGTAAGGTCACGAGTACAGAATTTTATTTCTGTATCTTAGCAATGAACAACCAGGAGTTACATTTTTAAAAATATTTACTACAGCATCATAAAACATGAAATAGCGAGGGATACCTTTTTCTAATATTAAAATTTTGTGTACTGAAGCCACAAAACATCTGATAACAGAACTGAGAGGAGAGATAAACAATATTGATAGATTGGAAGATTCAAAAGTGTTAAGACCTTGATTTTCAACAAGCCGATCTATGGTTTCAATGTAATCTCTACCAAAATCCCAGAAGGCTTTTTTGTAGGAAGTGAGAAATGTATTCTAAAATTGACATAGGAGAACGATCTGGAATAGCTTAAATAATTTTGGAAAAGAAGGAAGTAGTTCCAGGATTCAACTAAATAATCCCAAAATTTACTATAAAGCAGGAGTAATCAAGCCAGTGTCATGTGGTCATAAGGGTGGGCATACAAATCAGTGAAACAGGAGAGAGTCCAAGGAACAGAACAATGCATATATCAGTCAATTGATCTTCAAAAAATGTCCAAGGTCATCCATTTGAGGAAGAACAGGCTTTCCTTAAATGGCAGTAGAATAACTGAATATCTAAATGCAAGAAAAATAAATCTTAACCCATACTGACACTATATAAAAAATTAGCCCAATATGGACCATAAACCTAAATGTAAAACCTGAAACTAAAGAAACCACCAGAAGAAATCATAGAGGAAAATCTTTGTGACCTTCGAATAGAAAAATACTCTTTAGCTATATTACAAAAATCATAACGTATAAAAGAAAAAAAGGTAAATTGACCCTTATCAAAACTGAAAACATCTGCTTTTCAAATAATAATGGAAGAGAATGAAGGCGAGCCACAGACGGAAGATAAAATTGACAAAACACAGATCTGATAAGGAATTTGTGTTCACGATATATAAAGAACTCTTACAATTCAACAATAAGAAAACAAAATGCCCAATTAAAAAAAAATGGACAGATGATTTGAATAGATAATTCACAAAGAAGAGACGTGAATGGCCAATAAGAACACGGAGAGGTGTTCCACATTATTCATCATGAGGGCAACAAATTAACACCACCATGAGATTCGAGTACACAGTTATTATAATGGTTAAAATGGAAAAGAATGACCATACCAAGTGTGACCAAAGATGTGGAGCAACTGGAAATCTTACGCGTTGCTGGTGGGAACGCCAAATGGGGCAGCCATTTTGAAAGTCAATCCGACAAGTTTCTCATAAAGATATATCAACGGTATATCGGCACCTATTATGACCCAGATTTCCCACTCTTGGGCATTTACCCCAAAGAAATAAAGCACTGATGTCTACACAAAGACGTCCAATGCAACTTGAAGCATAAGAACCCAGTTTGCTTTTAGAATCTCATGGAGTCCTTCGCCTCAGTTTTCCATTGAAGAGTAAAAAAGCACATGGAATAAAGACAGCACATTTTTAGAGCTAATTCTGAAAAACTAAAACCAAATCAATTCTATGAAGGAAAATCCTAATCAGAGCTCAGAGGACAATATTTCTTGAGATTGTAATTCTGTATAACATTTTGTGAGTCCAATATATACACTGTATGACGATGTCCCAAAGTCAGTAAACCCCACTGGTAGAGTGGAAAGTCATTTTTATGACTACAGTTGGCTCAGTTAAAAAAAAAAGAAACTACATTTCCACTGATATTACTATTTTTTAAATGGGTCACTTAGCTGAAATTGATAAATGCACTTCTTAGTAGAGGGGAATTGTGTTCTGTTATTATTTTATATAAATTCTCAATAAATCCTATGACTCGGTAAAAAGAAGGTAAAACAAACAAACAATGAGGAGGTCTTTCTTTGCTGCTGTTTCTAATTTACGTTGGGATCCATTGCATTTTGATTCAGAAAGAGATGAGGTCCCTCGCATGAAGAAGGAGACATTAGAATCGGTCTTTTCCTCCCCGGTGAAAGCCATCCAGTGTCTGGAATGTGCCATAGTCATCTAAGACTGATGTCCATTACACCAGTAACACTCAGTAGGCATAGCCATAGACGAAACTAAAGTTCCCTAGGTATCGGGGACAACATCCAACCCACTAAGATAGATTTTGTTGCCTTTGTCCCAAATGCTCTGAGAACAAAGATGGTGTGAACAGAGCGTATGACATCACCTGTCCTGAGGGACCGTGCTTCCCGACACGGCTGCTAGTGTGGGGAACACGTCCATTAGACTTGTAGGTTCCTCGATCACTTTCCCAGCTGGCAATCTTCCCGGCCAGCGGACAAGTCCTGGAACGCGGATTCCACCTTCCCAGCCGGCCATGCCTTTCCCACCTACGAGGCGAGGCAATGGAGTGCCAGTTAAAGTTGTCATGGTACCGAGACTGAGTAAAAATGTAAATGAACATCAGTACAATGTGCTCAGAGCCCACCCCGTACCTGGTCCTGATGGGGTCAGCAGTACATGTCCGTGGGTTTACTTTTCCCTGGGCTGCTGATAGGTTTTCAACTGAGTAACTAATCACATTTGATATGGGGTATTTGTACAGGCTAATTTACCTACAGCACTGTTGGTCCACAAATACACTTGCTTCGTTCCCGGCTGCCTTCACACCTTTGCTCAAGGTACTTTCTTGGTCATCCCTGCTGGCAGACTTCCTTTAAAATGACAGTCCCTCCACCCCGAGAAGTTTTTCTGCTCTTTTTTTTTTTTTTTTTTGAGATTTTCACTATCCTCTAACATATCATGGAATTCACTTATTCTCTTTTTCCTGGTGCGCCTCCCTCCACTAAAATGTAAGTTCCATGAAGGCATGGATTCTTTGGTTTTGTTCACTGCTCAGTCCAGCACCCTGGAAACAAACTGAATAGAATAGTATGGCTATATGCTAATTTATTACCCCAAACCAGGGCATTATAGAGCATGGACCCGGAAGGCAACAATGACCCCAGGACAACAGGCATAGTCCAGGAGTCGCTTGAGTGAACCAGGAGGAATGGTCACCCTACGGTCTTCATGGAGTTTTATTAGTTCATTAAATTACTCAAAGTAGAGTTTCCATCGCAGCACACGGAGAAATGGAGATTTTTAAAAAGATGTCCTCCTAGGTAAAAATAGAGTTTTAATAAGAACACTTTCCCTTATGGGATTTATTTGCTTTCCTAAGCATGCCCTTTACTTGTGCAACCCCTAAAAGAGCAGACATCCATGCCATGTGGCCAGACTGAGGCAGAGACTATCCCATTCATGCAAAAATTATTATTTCCTACTGAGTCTGTATTATCATTATTTATGCAAAAATAGGCTGAGTTGTTTTGCATTCAGTGGCAAATCATGAATATTATATTTTCCCCTGGAAAAAAACTCCGAAATCTCTTTCAATAGATAGGATAGCATGCACTGAACATTTTCCAGATGATTTTCTTACCACATCAGGCCGTATGTTACGGACCAGGCCAATGTGGTGGCTAACGGAACATGTTTTCATGCGTTAACTGTCACTCCAGGACATGGGGCTGGTATCCGTGCATTTAATTATAAAACCAGACACAAGCTTGCTACTTTGTGTGCTAAGCCATATCCTCACAAGAGAACACCAAGCTTCCTTAATCCCCAAGGAGCCTCTGCTTTGTTCTCTGTACTCTGCCTACCACACTGAATCTTCTATCAACGATCTTGTACATGGAATGGATGACTAGGTAGATATTCGATTCAAAGGCATGTGGTTATGTTAACACTTTATCATCTCACGGAGTGGCCATGGGGGCAGGTTTCTAGATGTGCCTGCAGCAGAACGCCAGCCCTAGGGGGCTAGCCTCCCCCATAACGTGTCATCCGTTATGACGCTCCACTTTCTTCTACCCAGAGTCAAATAAAACGCACTTGCTCTCTTTTTCAGATGTTCATCTGCTCACTTCACGAGTTCCCATTATCGTGAGCACGGGAGAGCTCATTCACAACCAGACCCTACTCCCGATCCCCACTCCTCACCTTTGTATATTCCGTTCCACCCACCACGCTGGGAATGGCCCACCCGTGCCTCCAAATGCCCCCCGTGGTCTGATGTAAAGTAGACAAGCGTGTGGTTCTTCAGACCAAAATCATCAATGGCATCGAGAATCTTGCCTGAAATAGAAAAAAAAAAGGGGGGGGGGACATGTGTTATGAATGTCATCATGAGCTTTGGACTGTAACGCTAGTATGACTCGTGGCCCATTTCACTGCAAAACTGTTTCTCATCCATAATGCTCCTGCTCCCGGTGGGTGTTGTGTGAGCTCAAGAATAGCCACGTTTTCTGAATTCCTCATCAGCGTCTCGTGTTGGGCAGATGATTATGTTAAATTAGGAGTGAAAACGGATTCATTCTTTACTATTTCACTAGCATTCACTGTTACATGATTATTGCCTAGTAATCATATTTATTTTTTACTGTCTTATTATGTGGACACCAACATTTATACTTTTAACTTATAAGTTATATTGATCTTTTGCTAATTTTTCTTTGGGGGCTTCATTGTTTCTGTTCTTGATTGATACCGACTCCTTTATTAAGGAATGAAAGCAGGTTGCATTGTTGGTAATAGGTCCTCTGGTTGCAAGGAGCATCAGGTGAGCTGTTTACGATGCACACTTCTGGTATTTTGTGAAGCCTCGGGGTCTCTGCCTCTGTCGTGACTTTCATGTATTTTAGGAGCTGTGCGCTCACGTGGTCTCACCCTCCGTGTATACGTCTGGGCCTTCACATGGCATGTGGGTCCTCTGCGTGTGTCTGTGTTCGTGCTTTTTGTCTTCTTGCAAGCACACCTGTCCCATGGCATTAGGACCCACCCTAATGACCTCACCATAACTTGATCTCATCTGCAAAGGCCCTATTTCCAAATACTGTCACATTCACAGATTCCGGGAGTTAGGACGTGGACCTTTCTTTTGGGGGACACAATGCAAACCTCAACAACAACTTTGCCCAACATATTCCATCCCTGCAACTCTGAGTTAACTTCCTCCTCCCTGTGTTCTGCTCCTCACTGGACCATCTCCATGGCCACCTACTTCTGCTTCCCTGATCTGAGAGTCAAACCTTCTGCATGTAGTTTGGTGTTTTAAGTTCTATTTTTTTATTAGATTTTATTTATTTATTTGCCAGCTAGAGAGAGGGCACGAACAGGGGGAGGGGCAGGCAGAAGGAGAAGAAGGCTCCCCACTGAGCAGAGAGCCTGACATGGGGCTCGATCCCAGGACCCTGGGATCATGACCAGAGCTGAAGGCAGATGCCTAACTGATTAAGCCACCCAGGCCCCCCTTAAGTTCTATTTTTGATAGCTCTTTCTTTGCAACCACGAAAGTGTATCCTGATTCTCTCTCTTAACTGGCCTCCCCTCTGATGTCCTTGAGCAATTTCATTTCTTATCACTTTGTTCCCCGCTGTGTACCTCACCATCATCCTGGTGAGGAACACTCCCCAGGGGAGAGTAATGAAGACTTCCATTAAAATCACATTAAGCCTCGATATTAATTTTTGAATCACTAATATTTTCTGAGTCACCGTTCCCATCAAGAATCCGGTATATTTCCATTTACTGATGTCTTCTCTTATGAGTCAGTTGTATTCAATGCGATCACTTACTTTTCAAACGTATTTCTACATATTGATTGTTGATATGGACGCTGTTATGAATGATACCTTATCTGCTACCGTATCTTGAAATCAGCTATTTTTAACTTAAAGAAAAAGTATTACTTTTGGCACATATTTCTAACAGAGAAATGTTGTTATCTCAATGCCTGTATTATTTTTATATTATTGCTATAGTATATATTAACATAACGTGCTATCAATAATATCATATGCTAATGATATATGTACATGTTATATTATATAGAACATGATATGGCCACCATCTCTTTATGATCAGTACTAGACCAGAGCTATAGAATAAAAATTAACTACTACTGGGAAGCCTGGGTTGCTCAGTCTGTTAAGCCTCCGACTCTTGATCTCAGCTCAGGTCTCCATCTCAGGGTCATGAGTTTGAGCCCCACACTGGGTTCCATGCTAGGCATGGAGCCTACTTAAAAAAAATTGGGACATCTGGGTGGCTCAGTCAGTTAAGTGTCTGCCTTCAGCTCAGGTCACTGTCCCAGGGTCCTGGGATTGAGCCCCTTATCAGGCTCCCTGTTCAGTGGGGAGTCTGCTTCTCTCTTTCCCTCTCCTTCTCCTCTGCCCCTCCCCCCCCGCTCATGCTTGCTCTCTCGCTCTCTCTCTCTCTCCAATAAATAAATACAATCTTTTTTAAAAAAAATTAAATACTACAGGAGTTGGTAAACTATGGCCCCCAGGTTGAATTCAGCTCAAAGCCCATATTTGTAAATAAACTTTCATTGGAATACAAAAACAAACAAACAAACAAAAAAAAAACATGATATACTATTACTAATGATATATGTATATGTTATAGTATGTTATTATATTTTATATTATATATTATATGTGTGAAGAACATATTTAAGTTGATGCTGGCAAGTATGTAAGTATTTTCATGGTTACTACTTAATTAATTTTTTAAAAGGTTTTTTCATTTATTTATGACAGAGTGTGCGTCCATGCACTAGAGTGGGGGAAGGGGCAGAGGGAGAGGGAGAGGCAGAGAAAATCTCAAGCAGACTCCAAGCTGAGCACAGAGCTGGATGCAGGGCTCAACCTCTGAGATCATGACCTGAGCCAAAACCAAGAGTCAGACACCGAATTGACTGAGCCACCCAGGAACCCCCCTAATTAATATTTTTTTTTTAAATCTCTCAAAACATTGAGAATAGAGCCAATTAAAAGCATTGGCCAACATCATGTTTAAGGTAACTGAAAAAATAATGGAAATGCTTAACACCTTTAGGTAAAAATAAATTTATATTATAATAAAATATATATATTTCTAATATCAACTGAAATAGATTATATAAACATTTGTAGATACTATATATTTATAGTCATTGCATTTCTATTATTCATAATATATAAATTAATATTTTGTATTATATTATATATTATACATTTATTATGTGTTATATATAGTATATATTTACTATGTATTATATATTGTGTTTATTATAATATATATCATAGATACTGTATGACACAAATATATATACAAATATATATTATCTTATAGATGCTATATAATACAAATATATACAAATTTTATATATTATGGATACTGTATAATACAAATATACATACAAATATTATATGTTATGGATATTATATATACAAATATACATACAAATAATATATATTACATTGTAGATACTGTATGCTATAAATATGCACACAAACACACGCTTCAGCTGATGCTAGACAGGTGCTAATCATCTCCACGGCCACTACCTAATTATTTTTTAAATCTCTCTCAAAATTACTTGACACCTGTAAAGAATATAACTGTCTATGTTGGAAACCCTAGAGATTTCAGTGATGCTGGAAATAGATGTAACATATTTATCATATCTACTTACATTTTAAATATGCATTTCATACATGTGTCTTGGTATTTGCGTGTGCACGTAACTTCCTCAGACAGTTTGCCCCTCTCCTGAGCTCCTGTCGCCCAGCCCAGGGGAGCAGCTGAGCGCACCTGCTTCCAAGCACACCTGCAGCCCTTACGCAGCCAGCCCAGAATCCAATCCCAGCCATCATCACTTTTGTGCAAACAGGTCCAGCCAGGCCTCTCCTCCTACTCCCATGGTTCATCATCCGTCTGCCTCACATTGGACACTCTCTCCTCCCGATCTGGAGGAACCTGCTCTGAGCTTCTAGAATTCTCTGAGACTCATTTCAGATGCATGACTAATTAGGCACCAGAGGATTTCCCCTGCGTTGGGTAGGGGATGCCATTTGCATTGGAAGCCTCTACCTGGGTTTGAGGAAGGAGGAAGCCAAGGGGAGGGTGGGGGGAGGGAGTTTCTAGAGTTTTCCCAACACCTGTGAAATGACAGCCTGTGGGAGTTACGGGATGGTTCAGAAGAACGGAGCCATGTTTCCTCATCTCCGTCCATAATATTTGGCCCTACACCAGGAGCAGCTGAACTAGCAAATAGGAGTGAACAGGTTCTGATCCTGGCTCCCCAAGTCCTGTCCTGTAATCTTGAGCAAGGCCCCAATATCTCATGCCCTTGTTCCCTCATCTGCCAAGGGGAGTAACAATGCTGAGTATGGTCCCCATCTCCTAGAATGTTTATGGGGTTCCATCCAGAACACACTTGCAGCAGTGCCCTCCTCGTGCATCTAAGGGTTCATTCAGTCAATAGCTCCCACCGTTTAACTGTTAAAGGGCACTTTAACGAATGCGTTAGTATGATACCCCAACCAGGAACCAGGAAAACTTTCTAACAAGGACAGCAGCAATTCCCGAGACCTGGGGTTTTGTTTTAGCTTCCAAGGTGGATATTTTGGAGAAAAATTAACTTCTCAGTATTTCTGAAATTGCATATCAAAACAGATGATTATTTGTCCTGAAAGGTCAGTTCCAACTGGACAGAAAACATACACCGCCCGTGGGTACCAACAGTCTGTGAACCTCAGGCACACGCTTCCAAAATGTGGCTTTCAAATACCCTGGCTTGTCCTCAAATATTCAGCACAGCCATGGATAGCTGTGTCATTACTGAGTACCACGGAAAAAGTCCCATGGAGATCAAACCGTACCGAGAGGTGCCTTAAGGCTACACTGTCATTTTATTAGCTTAGATAGTTTGAAAACCTTGCCTTGATTTAAAATTTTAAAGCAGATAGAATTGTTTTGTTCTTTGCCTGTTTTTAGTGATCGCATCCTCTACACACACCACACACCCAGACACATACACATATGCCTTCCTAAGTATAGACATATGTGCCTATGTTTCATTATTTAGTATTTATATTTAAAATAATTTTTAGTGGCGCCTGGGTGGCTCCGTCAGTGAAGTGTCTGCCTTCAGCTCAGGTCATGATCCTGGGGTCCTAGAATCCCGGGCTCTCTGCTCAGAAAGGAGTCTGCTTCTCCCTCCCCCTGCTCTTGCTCTCTCTCTCTCTCCCCTTCTCAAATAAATAAAATCTTTTTAAAAAATTTAAAAAATATTGTAAAATGTTTTCTATGTCTGAGACTGCGAATTGACAATACCTTATTGACTTTCCTTTGGTCAGGCTTGAATTCTTTTTTTTTTTAGTAAAGATTTTATTTATTTATTTATTTGTTTATTTATTTATTTATTAGAGAAAGAGCAGGGGGAAGCAGCCTTTGCATTGAGCACATAGCCCAAGGCAGGGCTCAATCCCAGGACCTGGAGATCATGACCTGAGCCAAAACCAGGAGTCAGGTGTTCAACCTACTGAGCCAGCCAGGTGCCCTGCTCAGGCTTGATTTCTAAAGCCTCTCTCTGCTTACTAAAATCTATTCCATGCCAACATCCTACATTTGGAGATGATTATAACCCAAAACTTCTGTCCCGCCAACACATGAGACCAGCGTCATGTGCTTTTCTGTCTTCCTTCTCAGAAAACTTGAGTCCGATTTGGTAACTAATATACATAGCATGGAAACTCGGGGACTCACAGGGATAGGGGAAGCACTGAGCGTGGTTTTGTGCCGACTTTGTCGCAGGCTTCCACCTCCTACATCGTTGGGGTTGTCCGGGGGCGGGGGGCGTGTCTGGGTGCCCTGAACTATCAAAGCACGAAGTTCCAGGCTCCATAGGTCCTGCCACTTACCCACCATGGAGTCCATCTCCTGCACATTGTCCCCATATAAGCCGTGCTTGCTGGTGCCGATGAACTCAGTTGTTGTGGGGAGAGGCACGTGTACATGCAGAAAGGAGAAAACAAGGAGGAAAGGTCCTTCACGGTGCCTGGGGAGACATCAATCACTCTGCTTATGTGTTTGCAAAGTCTGGGAAGGCGAACCACATCATTTTTTGTCACACAAACCCAGTGTCCATTCATCTTCTATGTGCCCCAGGAGAGGGAATGCATGTGTGAGGCAGCCCCTTGGAGAGAGCAAGGGGTGGATACCAGTGCCTTGGAGATGCTGGGGTGGATGCCAGCACCTCCAGCATCTGGACTTGCTCCCCAGGACGTGTGTGGGATGGCTTGATTCCTGAGTGGCCCTGCCTGGCACAATGGAGCTCACAAGCCCATCCAGCTCTGCTTGGCACACTTGTCCCATGGCTGATAATGTCTCAGGCCAGAGTCACACCTGACAGACCCAAGGGATGGTGGCTCGGGAGTGGTTTCTTAGAAACGCCAATTCTTTCACAACCCCGAAGCAAGCATGGACAGAAACATCTTGGCAAGCTGTCCACACACCTTCAGGTCTCCTGGGAAGACACAGGAAATGAGGTTGACTCACTTCAAGCCCTGACAACCCACGGGGAAGGTAGGTCACCAGGTAACCAGGGCAGCTCACAACACAAATGCCATTCTTTGGGAAATTTCTTCTCTGATGACATACGACGGTATAAAGAATGAGGGGGAAAAATGAAAAAAAAAATAGGCTTATGGTGAGCTGGTTTGAATGGCATCCCTCCAAAATTGGTGCTTATCTGGGGGCTCAGAATGTTATCTCATTTGAGAATGGGGTCTTTGGAGATGTAATTAGTGGAGAGGAGGTCATCCTGGGGTAGGGTGAGGCCAGAATCTAAGACCTGGCATCCTTAAAAGAAAAAGATGGTTTGCATGTACTACTGAGGATTGAAATTATACAGATGTTGCTTTATGTCACAAAAGGATATCTGCAGATGGGATTAAATTCAGGATGTTGAGATGGAGAGATAATCCTGGATTATCTGTCTGTGTATCGAATGCAATCACAAGGGTCCTTGTAAGAGGAACCCCAATACGATCAAAATCAGACAAAAAATAGTGTGGATAGGACTAGAAACAGACTCTGCCCTAAAACCTCCAGAATGAGCCAGTCCTGCCAATGCCTCGATTTTAGCGCCCCTCCCCCCGTAAGATGAGATTCAGATTCCTGACCTCTAGCGCCATAAAATAGTAAACACATCTGTTCCAGCAGCCACAGGAAACGCACACACTTAGAATTCAGGTAAAAGCAATTTCTAGCATCCACGAACCCAAGGCACATGCTCGTGGCCACATCACTAATCAATGGAGTAGCTTCTGAATCATCAGAGTCCCTGTTCCCTTTCCACATGGTGCCACTGTGGATCATATAGACCTTCTGAAACTCAACACAGGTTTTGGTGATGGAAGCACATTTTCACACCCCAGCATTTGTTCTTGATGTACTAATGTAAACAGGAAGCAACAATGTGTGCAGGTGTCTTCAGACTTGAACTGGCTCACTGAATGGAACAGGATCGCTCATCTTGAGCTTTCAGTGTGATGGAAGTCACCTCTCAAAGCATCTGTCCCTCTGCACATATGGAAGTCTCCAGGAAATGAGGAGCTTGCCCTAAGAGAAACCAGCCATTCTGTGGCATCTACAATGCAAAGATGGTTTAATCTCTCTAAGAGTCTAAATTTGTATTGTGCCCACCTTGGCTATAAGGTAAGGACAAAGCTATCTACAGGTTGCCCAAGATCCTTTATACCACCAAACGACTCTACATGCCAGTTGAACACACCAACTTACAGGTCCCTACCCCAGGTTGATCTCATCCTCATGAATTACACTTCCAAATACCCTACTCCAAAATAAGATCACATTCTGAGATTACAGGTGGACATGGATTTTGGAAGGACACCAACCAACCCAGCTCACCATGGTGCAACTTTTTTTTTTTAATTCATTTTTTTCCACTCTTTACATTTTGAAATCTCATCAGAGCAGGAATTTTTCAGAGTGGCATTTGCACTGTGTGCTGTCCTCGTTAGCTGAGGACCTATCTTCCTTGTGCTTGAGCTTCATGTAGTAATGCCTGGCCACTTCTTCATGTTGTTCTTGTTCACCTTTGAACATTCAGTTAACATACCTTCTCAAGTACGGCTTCCCTGATTTCTTGGAAAGTCCCTACAGTTTGGACTGATAACACCTGGATTTGTGCCCATTAGCTTATTTCTTATTATGGGCTTGTACATATGCTGTCATCACTAAATATGATCTTATCCTTGAAGTCTGGACCCCAGGATGGTGATCAGTAAAGATACAGCCTCAGGCAATGTTGGAATGGTGAATCAAAAATGTGTTCACAGTCTTAAAAAAAAAATGTGACAAACTGGAGGCCTATAAATGTGGCTCCCTTGGAAAGTTCCCAGCGATTGTGCTCTGGATGCATTGGGCTTCATAACGATCACCACTGATCTCAGCTGAATAATGTCCCTTACATAGCTCATGCTCAATGATAAGCCCTCTGATTTTAATCTCTCAAGGAGATTTCTTTCCTAATAGGAAAACAGTGTAGTAGCCAACTTCTTCTACTATCTAGTTTCCTGGCAAATATGTTTCCCATTGTGCATTCATATGCAGACAGTATGCATATAAACGAATTCTAAATTAACAAGCCAGATTTGTAATTTTGAGTCTAGTGTGAGTCTACCTGCTTGGTCTGACCAAATATGAATTTCAAGGCCAATGGAGAAATTGTGATTTTAATCACAAGAAGTCAAATGAGATAGCCCTCCCTAGGTACTGCGTGAAGAATCCAGCTTGCCTCCAAAAATACAGTATGGTAGTCTCAAGCCCCAGCTAGTAATATTCCGTTTCTTAATTCAATATTGTTCAAATCATCCCCTCTTATTTTTATAAAACGCTCATTGTGTTATGTTTAGAAGACTCTTGTCTTTAAAATACTCCGTCTTAAATCCATTCAGATACGTGGATTTTTTTTTTTTGTAAATTACTTTTACCTTTCCATAAATGAAATCGCTTCCTTCACCATGATGGAACCAGCTCGCTCTGCCTTCATGGGCTGCTCGGTGATGTCATGCTCTCGCATGAGGAGGCAGTCCCAGTACAGAGCAGACGTATAACTGGAGAACCAAAAGTAGCCCAGTAGAAAAATAAAAAGGATCATAAAGAGAATGAGGGACCAGGGAAGAGAGATCAAGTGACACAGTTTCGCCAAGGTGAGAGTGAGCACAGCAATGGCGACCAGCTGCACGCAAAACCAGACTTTGCTCCCGATGGCTAATTCTGTGTCACGAGAGGGATCTGGCCAGCAGGGGTCTATCAGAGTGAATGGCATGCCATAGAAGTAATCAAATCCATATTGAGACGGATGATGGCAATGGTCATGTCGGGACTGGCAGTGTAAGCCTTGATGCCATTTGCCTGAAATTACAAACAGACAAATAAAGCGTAGTACGCACGCCCACCACGTAGACCATGTGAGCACTCTTCATTCAAAACAAACGACTCGTGCAAAAAATGGAGCAGCAAATACTTTTCTTTTGCCTAAAAATCTGAGTTCAGCACCCGATTCATCTTTTGCTCTTCCTTAGTTCACAGACATTTATGTTAAGATCTGGTTGTGAGTGACCAGATATGATGAAAAATAAAGGGAGGAAAATACAGTTGTGAGTTTGAAGCAAGGATGTGAACTGGGCAGTTTCTCATTCACAGAAAGAAATGAATCATAGCAACAAAGATAAATACATGGCAGAGACAGGGGAGATTATAGGTGGTGGATAGATAGGTGACTAGGTACGTAGATAATTGATATTAAATAATGAGATATATATGATATGAGGTGGATGGACAAGAGGAAGGGTGGATAGATAGGTACATAGGTAGATAGGTTGATAGATGGATAGATGATAGATAGTTAGATAGAGAGATAGATGGATGATAGAAATGATGGAAGATAGACGGGGGATGTATATCATATGCACAGGTGGACAGATGGATAGATGAATAGATAGATGAGTGGGTGGATGTGTGGGTAGGTGGATAGGTGGGTATATAGATAACAGATAGATAGATATAGATAGATGATAGATAGATAGAAAATAGATGATAGATAGATGATAGATAGATAGATAGACAGACATGATGGATGGATGGATGCATGGATGGATGGATGGATGGATGGACTGATGGATGAACTGATGGATGGATGGATGGATGGATAGATAGATGATGGATAGATAGATGATAGATAGATGATAGATAGATAGATAGATAGATAGATAGATAGATAGATAGATAGATGATAGATAGATAGATAGAAGATAGATATGGATGAATGACGGAGGATGGACGATTGATGATGGATGGTTGGATAGCTCGCTGGATGGAAATCCTAGGTCTCCCACTAAAGCTCACTGAACTTTATTTTATCAAACTTGGCACGCCTTGAACTGTAACAAGAAGACCCACGGGCATCCTGTTGGCATGTGGAGTCTAACAGAGTATGGTCATGTGTGTCCACCAAAACATTAATGGTTCCCTGCGTGGAGCTGGGGCTACATGAAGGATGCACGTATTCACATCTCTGAGCACCTGAGTGAGTGCAGATGAGAGGCAAGGCTATGGCCCAGGGTTTTCTGTCCCGCACCTCCACTAAGGTTGTCTTCTCTCATCAATGTCAAATTGGTTACAAAAATTGATTTAACATGGCATGTTATCTTCATGCCAGTTGAAACCCAGGCTCTCAAATGGAGACAGTAGGTTTAGCTTCCAATGGGTCATCCTTGGTTGACATCTATCATCTTTGGCAGTGAGAAAAAAGACATCCATACAATATCCATGGTTCCATTTTAATGAAATAATGAGGAGGGCCAGAGAACCTATATTGAGAAAATATACAAGCACAGAGGCTGACAGATTTGATGTTATTGTGCAACATTTGCATTAAAACATCTCCTATGTCTCTCAGCCTTGGGAAGAAGCAATTTCCTTATTTTTGAAATTAGGGAGATGGTTATTGTCAGACATCCCTTCTGCCTGTAAGTTATCAATGATTCTGTCCACAATGTGCAATGAGATTAACTAGGACTTGAGATCATTACCAGCCCACTGCAATGCAATCGGGAGACTACATGGGGACTTAATCATTGCCAAAGGGAGCAGCACAGTTTTCTCCTCTGCATTGACTCTCTCGAGCTGTGGGAGTGGTGAAAGAAGGAGCTAACCCAGGGGGACAGACTGGAAGGGGCCAATGGAAATTTTCTAAGGAACTGAAATGCTCCTTATCTTGATTTACGTGGCAGATACAGGGTATCGACATTTTTCAAAAGACATTTTTTAAGATACATTTTCTTTCAATTTGGGTGATGGATATAGGGTGTAGAGGTTTATATGGAGTCAAAGTGGACACTCCATAAGAAGTTCATGATGCATAAAGCTATTTGTGTGTTCTTGAGAGGGTCATCACATTTCTTAAATCATACGTGGTGAATGAGATGAAGGATTTCAGAGTCTGCAGAGAAGAGTATAATAAGACTATCATAGTATAGTGGGGTCTTTGCAAAGATGAAGAAACAGGGTAATACAGAAACACGTGGGGTGGCCATCTGGAAAGGCCTGGAGGTCAGGTGGGAAGAGGTCTTCTGTCGTGCCTGAATTATGTCTGAAAAGGATAAACAGGTGCCGTTTCAGAAGGGTGTGTGTGTGTGTGTGTGTGTGTGTGTGTGTGTGTGTTAGACGGGGAGGGTCATTATGATAGAGGGTCCCAGCTGAGCAAAACACAACAATGAAAGAGAATTCTGGAGGACACGGGGGGACGCGTCTACTTGAGAAAGACCGTATAATATATTAAGCAGATTAATGTTGAAAAGTAAAGAGAAAGGTCAGAGGTAGCCAATGAAATAGCAGATCCATCAGAAGCCTACATCATAAGGAGGGTCTTCCCTGCCATAGCCAAGACGCATGCTTATTTTGAAATAAAAGATTTCCAAGAAAATCATGTCAAGTAGAGAACACAGGGGCACCTGGATGGCACACTCAGTTAAGCATCAGACTCTTGGTTTCCACTCAGGTCGTGATCTCAGGGTGCTGGGATGGAGCCCCGCGTCGGGCTCCGCACTCAGCACAGAGTCTGCTTTAGATCACCCCTCCCTTTCCCTCTGCCCCTCCCACTCGCGCTCTCTCAAATAAGTAAATACATCTTAAAAAAAGAAAAGAACAACACATTATTTCTTTATAGTAAATAAGTCACGCCTTGGGCCACTTCTTACCTATCACTGCCGTGCTATACCCTTGTTTCTTCAGTAAGGCTGCAAACGTCGTCTCATTATGAGGGAGTCCAGCAGGGGCTCCAAGTGTGATAATGACACGGTTATCTGTGTCAGATACCATTCCTGAGTGGGATGGAAAAACAAAACCAGAGACAACAGAACACACACACACAATGAGTAGATGCCCATCAGCTGAAGAGGAAGTGAGTTATGGAGCTGGAAGACATAACAAGCGAGGAAGAGAAAATCATCATGTGGGGGAGGAAGATTGTGTTTCCCAGACAGAACTCACACTGGTCCCCACTATAAACCCCTTTCCACGCTTGCATGCACACACACAACACTACCAGACATGCACAAACACACCATTCAAATAACAGTCTACAAATAATAGCCTCCAGCATGTTTACAATGACATGGGGTATCATTTCAATGCACACTGGCAACTGAACATCTAACGTGGGCTACCCTTGGCGGGGGAATCATTGTATTAGAAAAAGGGCCAAAAAATGAAATCTTGTGAAAACTTCAAACCCTACTGTTTCTACAATGGATTCTTTTTTTTCTGACAATAGATTTTAGTTGTATTTGCACAAAAGATAGATAAGCCAAATGTCTGTCAAAAACACTGACATTGCCCCAGTGTTCATTTCCTTGAAGAGTGGACACACGGTTTTTGAACCTCTCCGTTCCTTCCCAGAAATAGAGCAATAAGAAAAGAAAACTGTTCACTGTGGACATCACTGACAAAACTAGGTGACAGATAGATGGGGACATGTCAATCATAAGCCCAAGACCTACATTTTAGAGAAAAGAAGCAGAAGAAAGCAAACCAGTTTCTGAAGGATCCAGTCACCGAAGAACCCCAGAATAGCCAACAGGTGTTCCCTGGAGAGGAGCAAAAACAGAGGGACTTTCCCCAGTTCCAGTGCAAGTGACCGAAGGTTTCTGGGTATGAAAATGTTGGAGCGATCCAGAATGAAGAACTCCCTAAACTGACCTATCCTGGCTTCCTACCAAAATGGCGGCCCAACCTTGAAGCAATATCCGGGAGTGGAGAGAAAATCGAATAAGACAGGATAAAGTGAGTGAAAAGAAAGAGAAATTCCAGATAAAAACAAAGGAGGCAATGCAGGTGGAGACTTTCAGAGAGGGAGAGCCCATTGTTTAAACACCATAGACAAGGAGGCAAGAGAAAAGTCTTCCAGGTTAGATTTGGTCACCATGCCCTCTACTAGAAACTATCTCCTTCTAAATGTTACAGAAGCTCGTTTTACATAAAGTGAGCAGCACAGGAAAAAAAAAAAAAAAAGTCAAATCACCTATAAGTTTACCATACGAAAAAAAAGAATAATTTATCATTTATTGGACCTGATTCACCTTAGCAACAGTTAAGCAAGATATCATCAACCTCACAGGATTCAAAATGTTATGGGACACACACAAGGAGCTGGGCGAGGGGCTTCTCAAGCTTGACTAAGAACTGGACACAAATCCTGACCTATGAAATGTATGCTCTGCTTCCTCTTAAACTACAGAATCTGTGCCCCTAAACCACGGCCAGTCTGACCGCCTTTGAAAATATAACCATATGGCCCAACCATTCCACCCCTTGGTATGCATCCAAAAGAATTGAAAATACGTGTTGAGTCAAAAACGTGTACGGGCAGGTACACAGCTGAACTATTTCTAAGAGCCTAAAGCCGGAAACAGTCCAATGGTTGGTCAACTGAGGGATGAATAAAGAAAAGGTGTTACATTCACACAATGGCGAAAATGTGTGATAAACATTGAGACACTCTGGCAGGTGCATCTCATGACACCCCCAATTAGTGCCGATGCATCTTCTTAGTTCCTCCCAAAAGAGCGTCTCCTTCTTGCCCTGGGATGGAAAGTCCTGCCTACCCCTGATCACGGGACACTCAGGATAAACAGTCAGCACGAGGTGAATAGACATAGCCATGCAGGGCGGGCTTGGGTCAACTAGGAGAACAATGGTTTCCACGCAGACATCCACAGCTGCATATTCAAGGACGTGCGTGCGTGCGTGCGTGTGTGTGTGTGTGTTTGCACTTTTTTGGGGAAAACTTTTCAAAATGGACTAGCTACATTTTCATTTCCTTGAATCTAATGTGTCTGCAGAGCGTAACAGAGGCTTATCCGTCTACACACCTGATCGGATGGGGTATCTTCCCGTGAGGAAGGCAGCCCGGCTGGGGGTGCACATGGAGGCCGCAGAGATGTGGTGATTTAGCTTCACGCCTTCCCTGGCTAGGTGGTCAATGTTAGGTGTCCTGGAAAAAGAGACAGAAAGGGAATTGCAGAGAGGAGGAGGGGAGACTCAGAGGCAGAAACTAACACCTGTTTACGATGATTTCCTAAGCCCAGAACAGGAGAAAAAGTAACTACACACAGTGCCCTATTTCCTTTTTCTCCCCACATCATGGAAAAAACACAGTTGACGCTTTAGGCCCTGGCTGTCCATTGCAGAGTTGATATAATTTGCTTCTGCAATATGGTGTCTTGAGTATATGGCACTGCTTTCTAAAGTATATATAAAAAATTACGCGTCTGTGGGCTGATTAATTAAGGCTAATGACTTACAGACCTTAGTTACGCCTACCTACTTATACACACAAGGGCAAGTTTGATGCACATATTCCAGAGACAGATGTCCCGCTCTAGACAAAGGTTGCAACCCCTGCCTTGTCATTCCCTGTAAAGACACCTGGAGGTTGGAGACCATCGGACAGACTTCAGCGAAGACTCACTTGGCTGGATGCAAATAAAATGTAACAAGACCTAGCTTTCTTCATGAGAAAGATGACAGAACAAAATGGAATTGTTAAAGTATAGGATTCGTAAGTCTTGCTGAGATGAGCTCCTAAGCCACGGTGTTGGCATGACCCACGCTAACGGTTTTTGTCGCCTACTACAGAGCTCTGACTCTGTTTCACATATTTTTTTTTTCTTTTGGAGTGCCCATTCTTAAAATAGAAGAATATCACCTTAAAAGATTTCCAAAATTAGGAAGCATAAAACGACCAGTTCCACCAAATAAAAGTATGCATAAAAAATCATCACTCATCAGGGGCATCTGCGTGGCTCAGTCGGTTGAGCAGATGTCTCTTGGTTTTGGCTCAGGTCATGATCTCAGGGTCATGGGATCGAGCCCCAAGTTGGGCTCTGTGCTCAGCGGGGAGTCTGCTTGAGATTCTCTCTCTCTCTCTGTCCCTCCTCTATTCTCTCTCTCTCTCCCTCTCTAAAATAAATAAATCTTTTAAAAAATCATCACTCATCATAATATTACATATCACAGAAGACTCACTACGTACCACATATCTACTCTAAATGCTTAGCACATATGAACTCACCCCTGTATACTACCCAGCTGTGCGCTCAACCAACAAGAAAGATAAGCAAGGCACACAGACGTTAAGTAAATTGCTTGAGATTTCACAACCAATACGTGCAGAACTAAGATTCAGATCCAAACAGCCCTGATTTTAACATTGTTTGCTTCTTTTGAAGACACATTCCAACCCATAAGTTTGGTTTTGCATGTGATGGAGTCATAAAACTTTATCAACCTTCCGAGCCCAGACAACAGATGAAATAGTGTGACTCAGCTCGAAGCCATACCTGATTGTGTCATTGCCAAAGCAGCCCAGGTCCCCAATCCCAAGGTCATCAACCACGATCAGGACTACATTAGGCTTATCATCATGTTCCTCTTGGGACTGGCATGGGTTTAAAAGTACACACATCCAAGACAGAGCGATGAAGAGACTCCTGAAAGGCAATCATGGATTTTATGTGATGATTTTGGGAGCCACGTCCCATTGCAGTTGTCCCCTTCCCATGAAAGCAGCAGGGCTCATGGGAGACCAGGCACTTCACCCCGAGGAACAGGCGAGCCTCTCGAATTTCTCTTACCAAGCATTGACTGCCGCTGTCGAATGGGGCCCATGACACTCAAAGGGAGCCTCTCCTGGGTTTCCCGCTCCCATACAGTAAATGCTTTTCCACAAGGTGAAGTCTGAAATTGTTTACTCAGGGACAAAGCATTTCTTAGGCCAGAGACAATAATACTCCTGAGGTCACACCCTTGGGAGAAGGAGCCTGTTGACTTTCCTTCACGCCGGACAGAATTCCAATGTGGGCAGGCATAGAGCTTTGCCAAAGGGACATTTGGTTGGAGCAAGAATCAACAGCAGCAACAAACAGCAAACAAACAAAGAAAAAGCAACCCAAGGGTAGAGGAGAAGGGAGAACGTTGGTGAAGAAGTGAATTGTGGAAAAGGAACAGCCTGGAATCTGAAAACCAGTCGAGCCCCCTTCAGGATGCTGTTCAGTCCCAACCAAAGTCCCATTGTCTCAAAGAAATATGTAATTCCCTTCCCACTGGATCCTTACTCAATTACCAGGTAATGAATATTGGAAGTATCAGTGACATCTCCCTCTTGTCTTTATCAAAACTCACCTCAAATATTTCCTCTGGGAGGGAGGAGAGAAATGGCCGCTGACCCTCACCTGCTCCCAAAACCCTCCGTAAATGCTTGGAAACAATGCTGGTCACATGATACGCAACTCTTTGCTTTTACCCAAACATATTCCCCCAAGACTGTGAACTTCTCCAAGGCGGGACCTAGACGGCCAGGACTTTTCCCGTTGCCAAATCAGGATAATGAGAGGCGTGTTCTCATCTACCCAATGTGGGTTGAATTGCTTTTCTCACAGCCTACTTTTACAATATTTCATTTATTTTATTTTCGTCATTGAAGTGTAGTAAGCACGTAGTGTTCCATCAGTTTCCGGTGCGCGGCAGAGTGATTGGACCAGTCTCTATGTTACGCTGCCATCACAAATGTACCACCACCTGTTACCATGCAACGCTAGTGAATTATGTACAGCATCTTAAAATACTACTACTATGTCGGCAATCCACACTTTACATTTGTATGAGTTGCCAAGATATCTCCTATTTTGTCATGGACATACTGAACCCAGAATATCAATGTAGACATCTACAACCAACCGTAACTGGAACATGTGACATTGAATGCCTGTTCTCTGTGAGGCTGAATTCACAGGTGTCTCCGGATTGCCCATTACATTCAATGCATTTGCAAAATAGCTCACGACTTTCCTCACCTGAGCTTCATTGCACAGTGCCAGGTGCCTTCTTATTTTCCTTGGCCAGAGATAAAATGTGCTGAAAAAACACAAACAGATGTTATCTTCATGTTAATGACATTAGTCTCCATCGAGAAATCCTCATGAGATATTTCCACTTCTGACATTTAAAAGTGGTTTTCCAAAATCTGTCAAGACAGGAACCTTCCGCCATCAATGTCTCTGCTGCTCTTAGTTTGTTTTTAAGGAGTTCTCGCTGCGCCAAGTCCTGGGTCCACCTGCTTCTTTCTGCCTCTTGAGTTAACTGGCTCAGTCCCTAAACCTACCTTTAAACACATCTGGATGACAGTATAGTCTTGAGGAAAGGGGTTGTACTCAGAATGTCTACATGGGGTGAATTTGGGTCACCCGAAAAGAGGTAATTACTTGAATATATCTACTAATTTGGTTTTGCATTAGCACAAATCCACACCACTGTACAGTGATTTTTAGGATAATCATTATATATCATGAGGAGGGGCTGCGGTGAGCACATGCTATTACAGCAAAATTCATTGCAGTGAAAGAAAACAGACACTCGTCTTTCACGTGCAAGCTATCACTCATATTTGTACTTAAAATAATATTGGGAACATAATACAAACTACCTCCTTCATCAATCTGTCTTGTCCAAAGCAAGATGTCAGAGACCACAGAGAAAGAGCTATTGGCTAAGACATGGAAAGGAAGGAGGGAGAAAGGAGAGAAGCTTATTCAAACAAACGTTGGTTTGGATTCAACCTCTCAGTGTATAAGCTGATCCACTGGGCTCTAGAAAATAGTCGGCCAACGGGGCTTCCAAAATCCCAGCTCTGCCCCTGACAACAGAAACTAATCAAGGAGCAAGAAGAGTCAAGACTGTCCATCCTAATAAGGCTTCCTCAACTCACCTGTCAGGGCTGGTTTACCTGACGTCCAGGACAAAAGCAGAAGACCGTCTTGAAGAACCCCTGCTTCTCCTCAACAGCCACCTGGACTCATTACTCCAACGTCACCCCGCTGGTACCACCTCCCTCTGCAATGTGGAGGCTGGTCCACACTCTGCCCTTCCAGATGGTTCAGGTTTGTGAGACAACAAAGGAGGCAACCTGATTTGCCTCCCTCATTTGCATCTCCTTGTACAACCCAGGGGGGAAATGTCATAGTCAGCAATGCCCTTGGCACCTTCCCTGCAGTAACTGACTGTTCTTATCTTAACTACCATCAAAATGATTCATCAGGCTGGTCTCCTACAGAGAAACAATCGCTTGATCCTGGCCACTGGATTCTGACGACTTCATGAACCCCAGCTTTGCCCCGGGGAGATCTAGACACCCAGCTAAAGGAGGCAAAATACACTCTCTCCCCAACCCCCAGGATTCTCTCTCAATTCTGCTCCACAAGACCGAGTATGGGGGAACAATCTGGGGGCTCATGCACATAATATTAGTCAGCATCATGCCCCAGATGGGTTGCCATTCAGCAGCAAGTGAAGCATAGCGAGACAGGCAGGGCCACTCTCCCACGGGACGAAGGGATCTGGGTGCACAAGAACCAAGGCACTGTCATGCTACATGCAAAGAAAAGCTCGTGAAAACCCAGCTAAACCAACCAGAGCAGTTTGCCTGCGGATTAGCTGTACGGATCCGCGTTATAAAGCCCTCTTCCACCAGAACATAGCTTTGTGTATTTTTTTTTTTGAAATGGAATGTTTTATTCCAGATGCCACTGTGTCATTCCATCAACTCTAGATACCAGATCCCGGACTGTCAGACCCAACATACAGATGATCCCCAGGTCCTCTTTGTTCCCGAGGAACTCTGCATGGGAATTGCATACGCACACCAAAAAGCATGCATGAAGTTCTGAACCCATCCACTGGAATGAGCGCCATGAAGTGTATACCAAGTTTTCATCCTGAACATAAATTTTAAGGCATAAAAGTGTTTCCAAATACAGATTCCCATGACAGCTCCATAATCACCTGGTTTAAAGTCTCATCGGTATGTTCATTCAATGGTTCCTCTCCTTCCAGATTCTGGGGCCTCTCGTTATACATCCCATCTTTCCCTGTGTTGTGGGTGAGTTTCTTAGGGAGTTGCTCGGGGCCCTTACTTATCGTACGATAGGTTTTCCACTCACGTACATTTGCATTCCCTGTTAGTAACTTGTTTCCATGGGATTTGCAGATCTTGATACGTTCAGTACTTGCTGGCTACCACTCTATATTAATAAATGCAAACAAGTGGCCATTGTCTGTCAAGTTTCAAGTATTGATTCATGCTACTTAATCAACTTAATCAATCATCGTTATGTAATGCAACACCGCTGTCATAAGCAACCATCTTAAGGTCCAGACATGAAACCATTGGAAGACAAGACGCAAGACGTTGGCCAGACTGGGGCATGTTTTTGAGCTGTATTCATCAGATGTGATCCTGTTAATGACGATGATTTGAAATTAACCCTGTCCTCAGATTCAGTGCTTGTGGGAATGAGTTGGAAAACCCTGATTTTACCTAAATAGGTACGATTTGCCACTCAGCTACTCTCCTTGAAAGAAATGCATGAATCTTAAGATCTAAACCCTAGCAGAGGCTTGAGCAGGACTTTGAGTACATGCAAACATTCGTGATCATGTTAGGCATGGTGTCCTTAGTGGAGATCAAAGTCTTCCAAGAAAGACTGATAGGATGTCTGCCTTGTCAAAGTTGGCCTTGTTTTTGAGAGCATAGACTGTGCCTACAGAATAGGGTGTTGCCTCCAAGAGGACATAGAGTTAGACTATAAACAGTCATTTGCTTACCACCGACGGTGGAGAACTTTGCTAAGCTCCTTAGACTCTCAAGTTCATTTCCTTCTTTTTATGATCATATTTTTTATTATATTATGTTAGTCACCATACAGTACATCCCTGGTTTTTGATGTAAAGTTCGATGATTCATTAGTTGCATATAACACCCAATGCACCATGCAATACATGCCCTCCTTACTACCCATCACCAGCCTATCCCATTCCCCCACCCCTCTCAAGTTCATTTTCTTAATGGATGAAATCGTGGTCGCACTTTCATGTGTACATACGCACTGTTATTAAGGTAACCCTCTCAAGGACTCTCCCTGGCTGTGTCCACTGATAATTTCAGGTGCCCCCTGGAAAGGGGGGTCATCATCCTCATCCTTCACAATGATCAGATGCTGAGGACTGCATAGACCTACCAAGTGATATGGAATCAGATTCTCCTGCCCTCCCTAGAGATGAAAGATGTGTTACCGGATAACAAGCAAAAACCCTACCCTGCCTTTCCTACATAAAAACATTGCCTGACAATAATCCACTTTCAGGGAAGCCAAAACACACCCATCATTTTGGCAATGAACAACACGCTAAGAATATCCTTTATGGAAAAATACCCAGGGGCGCTTGGGTGGCTCAGTCAGTTAAGCGTCTGCCTTTGACTCAGGTCATGATCTCAGGGTCCTGGGATCAAATTTGGCACCGGGCTTCTTGCTCAGCTGGGAGCCTGCTTCTCTCTCTGCCCCTCCACCCAGTCCCTGTTCTCTCTATCACTCTTTCTCAAATAAATGGATAAGATCTGAAAGAGAGAGAGAAAGGAAGGAAGGAAGGAAGGAAGGAAGGAAGGAAGGAAGGAAGGAAGGAAGGAAGGAAGGAAGGAGGAAGGAAGGAAGGAAGGAAGGAAATGGTCAGACTCCCACCAAATGTTGGAGAACTAACTCTTCTTCCTTCAAGCAAAATTGCATTTGTTCAATGATGTTTTAACAACGCCAGGGAAGCATTTGATATCTGCAGTAGACACAGATGAGGACGTGCAAAGAATTTTACCTGGGATGTTCAGATGGGGATCTTGGAAAAGGGAACTCTTGGACTGAAGTCCTGACAAGGTGCATCTAACGCAGGTCAGTAAGTGCAGGTTTGCCAGGGGAAATCCATGCAGCACAGGAGGAAATAAATCATGAAGTGCTGGGACCTTGGACTTTGCTACCTGGAGCTTGTATTCTAGCCCACAGCGAAGGAGAGCTACTCCGTGATTCATGACTGATTGCTGAGTTTGCAGCAGTGATGTTCGAAAAAAGGAAAGCATCGATGGCAAAGAAAATGTGACGATGCAGATGTCATGGTTCCCGCAACGGTCTTGTCGGAAGGCATTGACATGTGTCATGGTTCTTGACAAGTGTGTTTGATTCCTCTCCAAAGCCACAAGAGGCCCCATGGATGGGCTGAACCACCTGGGGCTGTCTTGGCTCCCATAGGCAACAGCAGGGGCGGGAAGTCCCTCACCCTAAACTACTGCCCGGCTGACATCACCACAGCCCTCACCCTGGCTTCCAGAACTGGATAGGGTGGAGAACCACACGCCTGTCTTAGGAGAGCACACAAAGGTGTGTTTCCTGCAGCCACTACCCTCCACATCAGCCCCATCCATGCAGGCTCCCCGGGGCCACTGAAGGGATTGTTCTCTAGCACAGAGGCTGAATCCCACTCTCGCGGGGTGACCAGATGTAGCAGATCAATGTCCCCAGCTCACTTTGACTTTCAGTGACATGCGCCAAATTCACTTTAGTGCCGGTGTGTCCCAAATACCGCACGGGGACCTCACACCGGGGAGAAGTATTTGTTGCTTATCTGGAATGCAAATCTAACTGGGGCGTTTGGTTTGTGCCTGGCCCACCCCGCAGCCCACGAGCTGCCACGCTGATCACAGAGAGGTTTACAGGATGGACGACACTGTTTAATGTGACACCCGACCTCACTGGGAAGAAATAGACAAAGTCACACTGTCGGTAATGGCCGAAACCACTCGATATGCCTCGTAAACATCCACCAATTAAAAAAAACAAAACAAAAAACCTCAGCAAGCTGACAACGGAGTGTTTCATTCTTTTCTTTTTAGAAAGGGATAATCTGTGTGTAAGGATGTGTCTGTGTGTATGTGTGTAGGCATATGTGTCTGTGCATGGATGTGTGTGTGTGCCTCTGTGTCTCCGTGCACACATGCACACTGTGTCTCTGTGCGTCTCTGTGTGTGTACACACGTGTGTGTGTGCACTGCTGTGCACGGCCAACACAGGCCAGCTAGAGCAGGACAGCGGAGTCAACCGCATTAAAATCCAGGCAGGGGTGTGGCAGTGACCTACCTCTTCACTACTATTAAACTTCAGTATTAGAGGTTCTGCCAGTGAACATAATAAGCATAAGAAGGAAAGGACGGGGTCTTGCTACTGTTTATGAAAGAAATGTTCAGCCCGGAAAACCAACAGTCAATGGAAAGTCTGAGAAAACTAATGGAAAGCCTTAGGAATCTGCGCCAAGGTGACGGGTCATGGTGTCACATGGCATGAAGCAGAGGCGGTGATGGTCCCCAGCGCAGGGGGACAAAGACGGACAAAGTGGGGGTGCAGAGCCGCCTGGGATGTTGGATCATCCTGGCAAGAAGGAAACAAAGAGCATCATCATTGCTATAAAACATGGATGCCATGGTCACGGGTTGTGATGACAAGTTCCTCTTAGCTCGCATGCCACTCGCCCAGGGGTCACATCTACATCTGCAGGGAGGAGGATGTGAGGCGGGGCGGGGAGAGGGACCACATGCTCAGGCAGCATCCAAGCCCAGACTTCCCACTTTCCAAGAACCCAACCCCTGTCAGCACCTCCTTCAAGACGGACCTGATCCACTCCACCATACCGCAAAGACAAGTAAACTTCCCCCTTGCCTTGTGCCACGTAATTGCACAGAAAAAGAAATGCCCCAACTTCAGATACGTGGAAAAGAACTTGACGCTGGGAAAGACTCTACAATCCAACGCACAGACCATAGACGTCCTTCTAAAAATTCAAAATACGCCACAACACAGACTGTCTCCATAAAACAGAGAAGCCATGCTAAAACCACTAACGTATGTCATCAGTGAAACTTTGTCACTGGCAAAGGGAGACGCCATGCACTAAAGGAATGATACTTCATAATGAGAAATCATTGCTGAATTAAAACCAGCAACGGTCATAATACCACAGTGAAAACCCACAGGACGTGGGGTGGGTATTTATGACAAGCCAGAGAGAAAGAGCAAAGCATGTGGAAGATGAACATTTAAAGATGCACAAGGTCTATGATGAAAACAATTCCAGAAAGACAAGAAGGAACACACACACATACAAGACAATCTTTGAAAACCCACAAGACTCTCTTCATGTGTCCAAACAACGGATTAAAACTACGATTGCATAAGAATCCAATAAAATGGTAAGAGTAGACACACCCTAATATTGTGTTGGTTTGCTTGTTTTCAGCTTGAAGTGTAAAGAATAAACTCAGGGTTATAGAGATCGGGAAAGAAAGACAAATTAAGTGTACTTTCAATTAAAACACAGTTTGTCTATAAAAGTAAAATATAGTTTGTCTCTATTTGGCAGAAGTAGACACAGAATTTTGGAACCTTACAGATAGAGGGATGGAAAGTGAACAAGTTTCCTGGCGCTCCTGTGACAAATACCCACAAATTTAGTGGCTCAAAACAACAGGGATTCATTCTGTCCCAGCTCTGGAGACCAGAAGTCTGAGATCCAGGTGGGGTAGGGCTGTGAGATCCAGGTGGGGCTGGGCTGGTTCTTCCTGGAGGCTTCAGGGGACAGGCTGCTCCTTGTCTGTGTCCCAGACTCCCGGAGCTGCCAGAGGTCCTGGGGATTCCTAGGCTGGTCTCACCTCTGCCTTCATGTGCACATGGCCTTCTCCCCATGTGTCCGTGTCCAAATTCCCCCCTTTTTTATAGGGACACCGGGTCATGGCCCATGTGACTCCAGGATGTCCCACCAGGTGACTCCTCACCTCAACATAGCTGATTACACCTACAGCAACACTATGTCCAAATAGGTCATGTTCTTACCCAAGGTACTGGGGAATTAGGGCTTCAGCATGTGATTTAGAATGGGGTAGGGGACCCCATTGAACCCACAACTTGCCCTCAACCCTGGCCTGTTACGTCCTCCCTGAAGACAGACACACACATACCATTCTCATCCGGGGGACGTCTCCCCTCTCCATCTCTAGGCTCTACTCCATCATGTTACCACCAGAAGGTCCTTCTCTGACCATTCCTCCCTCATTGGCTCCTTGCTCGGATCCCTGCCTGGCGAACCCAATGCCTGGGAGCCTCTTCTGATGACCTGTTGTGCCCCATTCAAATGTCAGCTACATGAAGGTAAGGGCAGGGTTTGCCACCCCCCCCCAAACTGCATTCCCAGCACCCATAAGACCTTCCACAAACAAACCCAGGTTCCCAGTTTATAATTTCAAGACAGAACCATGAAGCTGGGTCCTATTCTGTGACATGTCGCCATGAATCCACCGAATCCTCTTTGGGACTTAGAAGAAGACCAACAAAGACCCAATAAAAAGTTGCAGTTCATTTGAGCAAAGAAGGATCTGTCTGCTGCGGGCACTGCCAAACCTACCGTGGTCCTGAGAGTTGTAGGGATGACAGCTCTGGAAAGGGTTTTATAGGACAGGTTCAGCAAGGCCGTTATCAGATCGGCTCTATGGCTTTTGGGAAAGCCTACCTGGACCACTACGTGTGGCTGGTTCTTCTCCCGATTTCGTTTCCTCGGGTTCAAGTGCATTTGCTGGTTTCAGTTTGCTCTGTTTGCTATCACGGTATCAGAGCCACCTCATTCCAGCGCCCTTCTTGTTTAATTAATTACAAGATTACACTACCTTGTGGCACCTTGACATCTCTACTGTGACCCAATCCCATCTCCTTCGGGAACGAATATGCCCAGCATTTTAAGCCACACATGGTTAGGCATGAAGGAGCGTATATTCACCAGCCACCCGCCCGCTCAGCTCAGCTGTGCCACCAAATCAGACCGGGACCACAGAGGCTCTTTTTGGAACACATCCCTGTTCCTTCAGAGCCTGACCGGGGGCTTGTCCAAGGCCCCAGAGACATTGTGGCATGTCCAGAGTCCTATGCAACTAGTGTCAATACCCGTTCCCTTAGCTCAAAGCTATGGCTCCAAGGCACTGCGGTTAGAGGCGCTGAGTCCAGAGGGGTTTCCAGAATTTTCTGGAAGAAACGACTGCGTGCAAACGAGAGAGCATGGAGTGAGTTTATATGCACAATTCCTCTTTTTGGAAATGCAGGGGATTACTCTTTAGTGCCTTTTCTTATAACAGGTGTCTATCTTGCCCATCCCAATTGGTTAGATATCCTAATAACACACACGGGGGCTGATCTCAACCTTTTTCCCTCCGAGGATGTTTCTTGAGCCCTGAATAAATCCGGAGTTGAGTCCTATGAAACCCCCATGTGTGTGTAAGTCATACGGAGCCGCACCATGACAATGTCATGGGGTTCAAGTCAACAGACTCAGCTCCTGTCCCTGCGGACACTGACACAAGTCTCGGATTTGGAGAAGGACTATCACCGTGAGAGCTTCGAAGGCTGACATCCATGCTGAGCGTGCCCTACTTGTACAGGTAGTTGCAGACGTGAAATGACGATGTGGTCAGTGCTGCACAGACATGACACTGATCGCCAGGTGCGGCTATGGGGGAGCTCATTCCCTGTCGACGACACTGACCATATAGGGCCTGTGATGGGCTAATCACAAGCACATCGCTTCTCAGCTCAGAGACCCCACACCTCTGAAAAGCAGGGGGACACGTGTCTACCAGTCAGAGTTGTCATGAGGAGCAAACATAGCATAAACAGAAGTCCCAGCCCCTGGTGGGCACCGGGCTTTACCCATTCCCCAGTCTATTCTCCAACCAGCTTCTTACTTATTTGGAGATGACAGACGTCAAGTGCCCGTCATGCCCCTTATCGGTAGACTATTCAAGTACAACCAATATCTGTTCGTTTTCTAAATGTGGCCTGAAACCGTGAGGCACGTTCTTGAGCAGCGCCATGTGCCTTCTTGCCGTTACACAAAGACGAGTAAATTGGGTGCAGGTAATAAATTACGTGCATGCCCGTCGATGTGCACATTGTGGTCATTGATGCACGAGAACGATAACAACAGCGTAGCACCCATTAGAGCCATTCAAGTGTTCCGTCAGATTGAGATGTGCTCTCGTCGAGAAGTGCTGAACTACAGAGAAGATAGAAAGTGTTTTGAGGGAATAAAATGGAGCAATAGATGGGAAAAGTGATATACACAGAGCCTACCTCTTCTACAACAGGAAAGGTGGGCAGGCACCACGGTAAGTAGCCGGGTGATTGCTCTTTCCTGTGTCTGCAGTGGGAACGGTCAGAATTCCTACAGCCTGGCATGAGCGCCAACACGCCTAAGGCTCAGGACAGGGTGGGATCATCACCTGAGACAGTTGTCCTGTCTTCACAACTAATCACACACACCCAAATCTATGACTAAGTGCCAGCATCATAAAGCATTTATTCAGAGGTGCTGAACATTCATTTCCTTATGCAACTGGCAGTGAAACGTGTCTCCATGCTCATCACCCAGCAGGTCAGAAGTTCTCCTTAAATGAGACGTCCGTGCAAAATGGACCGCCCGGGGTGGCGCAGAGCAGACACCGTGTCCTCTCCTGGAACTGAACTCACAAACTGAGCTACTCATGATGAGTGTCAGGAACGTCCCCATGATGCCGCACATGGCTGGAGGTCATTTCTGGGAAAGCAACCTCCTCCCCCGGCCTCATCCCTGGACAAGCGGCCCAGCTGCCAGCCTTGCTCATAGACGATTCTCCTTTTTTTTCCCTCTAACTCACAATCAATTTTATCTTATCAATTGTCGATGAATGATTCATGATTGCTATAGGAAAGTTACACCACTGGCATGAGCTTCAGAGACAGGGGCTCCTGAAAATACTCTAGGAGTTGCTCTTGGGCTTAAAATGAAAATTTGACCATTCTAAATTATTTTTACTTTGAGGTGGGGGTGGGAAAGAAAAGCAGGTTTATGGAAAACAAAGCCAGCTGTCATTCAAGAGCTATGTTCTGGGGCGCCTGGGTGGCACAGCGGTTAAGCGTCTGCCTTCGGCTCAGGGCGTGATCCCGGCGTTCTGGGATCGAGCCCCACATCAGGCTCCTCCGCTATGAGCCTGCTTCTTCCTCTCCCACTCCCCCTGCTTGTGTTCCCTCTCTCGCTGGCTGTCTCTATCTCTGTCGAATAAATAAATAAAATCTTAAAAAAAAAAAAAGAGCTATGTTCCGTCACTTTGTACTTTTCTAGCAGAACTCTTCTGCTGTTACTTCTTAGAAGGTGTTTCTACACAAGGGTGTCATTTCTAGCTGTTTTCTTTGAATGGCTGAATTCTAAAGCTCTATAAAACTGTGTCGACTATTGAAGAAAATTGTGCTAGAGTCTTAAGTGGGACATTTAGGGCTATATTTAGAGGATATATATGTTATATATATTATACTTACTATATATGATATATAAATATAGGATAAGAAATAAATATATAGTAATATATATTTTACTAATAGTAATAATACAGTATGTTATATGTGTTATATGTTATATATATGTTATATATAATATATATAATAAACAATATAAAATATATAATGGTATAATATATATTATAAGTATATAAATACATATTTGGTAATTATATATTATTGTAATATATAATAAATATATATTATAGTTATATATAATAAATATATATTATGGTAATATATAATAAATATATAACAATAATATAATATATTATAGAAATGTATAATAGATATATTTTATAGTAATATATAACAATATATAGGATAGTAATATATAATTAATATGTATTGTAGTAATATATAAATATATTATAGTAATCTATAATAATATATAATATATATTATGGTAATATATAATAATATATATTATAGTAATATATAATAATATAATAATATATCATAAATATATATTATAGTAATATATGACAAATATATGTATTACAGTAATATACAATAAATGTATAATATATTAAGATATGATGAATATATATTATAGTAATATACAATAAATATTATTATAGTAATATATAATAAATATTATAGACATATGTAATACATAAATATATATTTTTTAAAATATATTTTTAATGACCAGTAGGCAAAGTCAACTAGCTAAGCAGGAAGATGAAGGAAGTAACCAAAAGGAAGTCCTCTCCAGCGGATTCAGTGTGGTGAAGACATTAAGTTGGTAAAGAGTAGAGTGAGCGCCTACATACATCTAGACTTAGAACCGGCCGGAGAATGTAGGTAACTTTGAAAGGTGTGCCTTTGTCTTCCACCGGGGAAAGCTTGGTGTGTGGCAGCGAGCATGGTGGACGGGAAGGCTTGCCTTTCCCACAACAGCGGGACTGAGAAATCTCCCCAGGGACTTTCAGGGAGAGCAGTAGCGGTTATGACATAACGAGTGCACACAGAATGGTATGGGTGATGACCGAACACAGGGCGTTTGCGAATCTTGAATGGAGAAAGGAACACGTGTGCAGGCCAGCCGTTCGTGGCTAGCAGAAATAGAAATGGTAGCACCACAGGCCTTGGGAAGCTGAGATCCGTCAGGTGGGCAGTGTCCATGTCCTGCCCAGGAGAAGTCCCAGGGAACAGGTGACGGCTTTGGGGACAGCCGCCGGAAACCACATCTGTGCACCTGGACTCCATTCTCTGTCCGCTAGAAAATAAGTCTCTGTCCCTAGACAGGCTTCTCTCTGTCTACCAGCACCTGTGTCCATATTTGCAAAACACAGACAGCATTGTGGCCATGCCCCTGGAACAGGACGTGGAGCACAGCAGGGGCTCAGTTGTGTTTGTTTTACTTTATTTATTCATGTAATTCATTCTATTGACCTTATTTTGTTTATTTATGTTATTAATTAACGTGCTTTATTCATTTTGTTATTTATTTTATTTATTCAATTTAATTCATTTTATTTTATTAATTTATGTTATGTTACTTATTTTATTTAATTAATTAATTTTATTTAATGAATTCATTTTACTTTACCTTATTTTATTGACTTGTTATTCATTTAATTTATTTCATTTTACTTTTTGTTTATTTATTTTGTCATTTATTTTGTTTTATTTATTCAATTTAATTTATTTTATTAATTTTATTTAATTTATGCTACTTATTTTTAAATTTATTTCATTTTATTTTTTACTTATTTAATTTATGTACTTCATGTAACTGTATTTATGTATGTATGTATGTATTTAATTTATTTAATTTCTTTACTTGGAACACCTGGATGGCTCGGTCAGTTAAGCATCTGACTTCAGCTCAGGCGATGATCTTGGAGTCCTGGGATCAAGCCTCAAGTTCAGCCCTGCGTGGGGCTCCCTGCTCAGTGAGGAGTCTCGTCTTACTTCTCTCTCTCAAATAAATAAGTAAAATCTTTAAATTAATTCTTTACCTAATTAATTTTATTTTATTGATGGATAATTAACTCACAGCATTATATTTTCAGTGTCTGTATGTACCTCCTCGAGAATTCCATCTTCCTTGCACAAAAACCCCTTGATTGCTACGTATGTATCTTGCTGTTCATAGAATTTGCAAGCATGGCGTGTCAAGACCCTGGGGGCTGGGCTCTTTCTTGGTTTCACCACTTAGACCTGGGTGATTGGGGAAATTTAGCTAAATATAACATGAGGATAATAACCACTCCTACGTCGCAGGGTTCCTGTAGAGAATAAAGGCAATTATGCTTATAAAGCCCTCAGGACAAGTGCCGCATCTCTATATATGATGTATACCTATATAATATATATATTATACATATTATACATATATAGACCATATACATATATAACGTTTATATACCAGCTATATGCACCACATATACACTACATATGTATGTACTCACTATATATATTATGTACACACAGTACACATATATATACTCTCTCTCTGGATATATATATACCACATATAGATACAATATACATACTCTATGTGCATAAAGACACAGGATATATATACTCTGTATATCTATCTACTCCACAAATAAATGCAATATACATACTCCATGTGCATATAGATGCACGATATATATACTCTGTATACATGTCCACTCCACAAATAAATACAATATACATACTCCATGTGCATATAGCCGCATGATATATATACTCTGTATATATGTCCACTCCACAAATAAATACAATATACATACTCCATGTGCATATAGACACACGATATATATACTCTGTATATATGTCCACTCCACAAATAAATACAATATACATACTCCATGTGCATATAGACACACAGTATATATACTCTGTATATATGTCCGCTCCACAAATAGATACAATATACATACTCCATGTGCATATAGACACACAGTATATATACTCTGTATATATGTCCACTCCACAAATAGATACAATATACATACTCCATGTGCATATAGACACACGATATATATACTCTGTATATATGTCCACTCCACAAATAGATACAATATACATACTCCATGTGCATATAGACACACAGTATATATACTCTGTATATATGTCCACTCCACAAATAGATACAATATACATACTCCATGTGCATATAGACACACAGTATATATACTCTGTATATATGTCTACTCCACAAATAGATACAATATACATGCTCCATGTGCATATAGACGCACGATATATATACTCTGTATATATGTCCACTCCACAAATAGATACAATATACATACTCCATGTGCATATAGACACGTGATATATACTCTGTATATACGTCCACTCCACAAATAAATACAATATATATACTCCTTATATATGTGCACGCATGCCATCTATTATACCATATGCATTTCCTGCATATATATGTACATATGTATATATAAACACACAGCATATATACAGAGAGAGTACATGTGTGTGGTGTTTCTATACGATGTGCATACATACACACATACCATGTACACAGATATGTTGTGTGTATATGCTCTCCATATACAAACACCACATATATATTCTGCCATATACACAGAGTCTATGAGTTCATGTGATAAATACATATTTATATATTGTGCATGTGTATACATAATACATATATTGTATTATAAATCCATGAATCTCATTTTAGGTCTTGCACCATTATTCCTCTAGAAATCTGCGATCGTCAGTCACGTGCCCTATTCTATAGCACATCTCCCGGACATTCTGATTTATCTACTGCAAAGATGATGTCTGCTTTTGATTATGTGTGTAGGAAACGGCTCTCTTCTGGGGCAGGATAAATCAGAGGAGCATCGCCACCTAAAACAGGGAATCACAGCCAGCAGACTGGAATCATCGAGGAAATATTCATGCATTCCCTGAGATGACTATTGGCCATAACTTTTAGGCTTGGAAATGAGATGTCCATATTAACATATTATGCAAGGATATTCACTGGTTATGCAAAAAGCTGTGTAGCCTGGGGTCCCAACTGGTTTATTAGCCTGCCAACTGACACTAATGACCACAGATTCATTCTCTCCTAATTCTAGAGGCTGAAATTCTCCACTGGCTATCATTTGGCCAAAACCAAGCAATGGGCAGGGCTGCACTCCCTCCAGCCGCTCTAGGGGAAGGTCCTGCCTTTGAGAATAAAATAAAATAAAATAATCTACCTAACCAACTCAAGTCGAAACCCAAACTGACATCATACGCGATGACTTACTCTCAATGATTTCTGCTTCAAATACGGCAAATCCAGCTCATTTACTCACTTGTCTTCACTTGCGAGATCATGTCACGTTGAAAGTCCTGCTTTGCAAGCGGTCTTCGCCACGCAGCAGGGAAAGCAAGCAAGTGTGTCCTCAACTGGCGCACGTTGGATGAGTTTCAATGGGACCGGACTTAGCAGGATGACCCTCGTGTAGAAAAGAGGGGAGCGAGCTTGCGAGCCCAAACATGCCTATGGGCACGGCTGCTACCTTTGTCCTCCTGACAGCCCAACTCCCAGCCGACCGGGTGTGAAGCAAGAGAGAGCGTTTTCCAGAGCCTGATGGATGCCGGCTTCCCCAGTCCCCACACGGGGCACCCCCACTGCACTCAGAGCTCACTCCTAAAAACACTAGCGACAAAGCACCAATGAAGAGAAACCCCGAGGACGCTCCTGTGGGTCACGGGTGAGGAAAGTCTCACTCGGGAAAAAGGGAGCTGTGCAAACTGGTACTTTCTTGTTCTCTTTGACTGAGGGCCATTGGGCTATATGTCATCAAAGTGACAAAGTCTTCATTTGTGACCCAGAATCTCCTCCCTCTGCAAGGAGGTGAGCTAGGGACACTTTCCCAGGTGCCTGTCCACATTTACTGACTAAATCACTGTTGTTCCTAAATGTCTATCAGCACCACGCTGGTGACATCAGGTGTGTGCTTTATTATACGCTGGGTGCTGAACACTGTAAAAGTAAAACATACACCGTTAATACTCACTCTTATAAGAGATTATTCAGGGCTGAGGTTGGGGGCTGGAGACAGACGTCTACTAGTCGCCTTCTGTCCTTTTACCTGCTGGAATTCTTAAATGTGAAATATGATCATATTTTACAATTAAGTGTAACTTGTTATATGTTAAAGTATAAAGAAATTTTTAAACTTAAAATACCTTTGGAAAACCACAATGCCAAAATGTAGGTTTTGGGTTTTTGGTTTTTTTAAGATTTTACTTATTTATTTAGAGAGAGCGTGCACATGCACGTGGGGGCAGGGGCAGAGGGAGGGAGAGAATGTCAAGCAGACTCCACACGCAGTGCCGAGCCTGGTGCAGGGCTCGATCTCACAACCCTGGGACCATGACCTGAGCCAAAACCAAGTCAGGCACTCAACCAACTGAGCCACCCATGCACCCCTAAAATGTAGCTTTAAAGAGAAAAACAGTGAAATGTTTAAATGACGCTTTAACCCTAGGGGATGCTATAATTTTACATATATAATATACATTTACATGTTTATATATAAAATATGTAAGTGCTTATATTTTATGTATAAATTTACATACATTTATATGAAATACATGAAATTAATGTTTATGTTTTATATATAAATTAACACATATTTATATAGAGAATATATGAAATATATACTAGATTGTATTGTTTTATATATATCTATTTAGTATTTATTCTATTATTTATCTATTTATTTATACTCTACTCAAAACTGGATCTCATGGGGCGCCTGGGTGGCACAGTGGTTAAGCGTCTGCCTTCGGCTCAGGGCGTGATCCCAGCGTTATGGGATCGAGCCCCACATCAGGCTCCTCCACTATGAGCCTGCTTCTTCCTCTCCCACTCCCCCTGCTTGTGTTCCCTCTCTCACTGGCTGTCTCTATCTCGGTCGAATAAATAAATAAAATCTTTAAAAAAAAAAAAAAAACTGGATCTCACAACTGGACCTCAAAACACACGGACGTTGAGGAGCCTAAGAATTGGGTTCACATTTTCATTTTCCTATGAATTAAATATCAGAAACATTACACGTTGTCTCTGGCGGCAAAATGTATTTTCAGTCCAAAAAATGTCACTTCAGTCATTGCTTAATTTTAACAAATATGAACTGACCTGTGCTATTACTTATCCTGTTTTACTCTCAGTAAAGAAGCATGAACTGACCTGTAATACTATTTATAATATTGTATTGTCAATACACAGATATGATCTGACCTATGCTATTATTTACTGTTAGTAAAAACAACAAAAAAAGTCACGTCAACATGTATTGAGGCTTATAATCCTTTCATTATTTTTTCTCATTCTGAGGATTAAATGCAAGCTATCCCGACTGTGGGATTTCGGACCCCTGTCTGTCTTTTCAAGGAACCTGGCTTCAGTTGGGAAGCGTCACGGGCATAAACCCTGATGAGCCTTTGGTTTTGTATCGAGCAGCGAGCGAGGTGGCAGCCTTCAGAAGGAGTGTCGTGGGACAGCCTGTTACAGGACTTGTGTCCCCTGAGTGCCCATGGTTCTCAGTCACGCTGCTTTGAAGAATGAAGAAGTAGACCAGACAAAGAGGTAGACCAGATGAAGAAGTAGACCAGAGGAAGACTGGTGGGCAGCAAAGCAATGTGTATTGAGCAAGAGAACAAAGCTCCTGGAGAGGGAGGGAACCCAAGAGGGTTGCCCCTGGAGTTTCTAAGTTTAGGGTTTTTATGAGCTCTTTTGAGGAACTTTCTTAAGCGATCGGGGTTATGTGCTGAGTCATGCCAATCAGGGCTCTGGTCACGGATCTATCTACCTATGAGGTCCATGTCCACATGCTGCTGGTCTTTTTTTTTTTGCTCACATCTGGGGGCTTAGGTCTTCACTGCCCCTTGCCCATGATAGTGACAAATGCTTTATGGTTCATTGTCTTGTTTTAGGACGATTTACGTTAGTGTTTTCTGCAAAGGCTGCAAAGCAGAATGTCAGTGGGGTCCTGTCTAAGCTGCAAAACAGGATGTCAGTGCTGTTGGATCTTAGCTGTCCTGACTGCATGTTCCTGTGTTGGGGACCCTGCCCCTGACTCCCTAAGTGTCCAACTCACTCCTAACAAACCAACTTCTACTAGAACCAGCAGGTGACCCGGGTCACTTCCGTGGAAGGTGGGATGGACCCAGGAGGCCACTGAGGAGGTGGACCTTCTGCATGTCCTCGCAGGCAAAACCGTGAACTTGAGAACTGAGCCAAAACACAAATCCTCCAAGGGTTCAGCCCTGAGCCCTGTAACCTCCCCTACGACGCTTGGCTTAGTGAAAACCTTACACACAGTCAGGTTCCGCCAAGATTCTGTTCTGCCACAAACACCCACCAAAATGCCTTATAAAACAGCATACACGGGCGTTCCCTCTTGTCTGTAAAAGCCCCTGAGTTTCGTTCTCAGGGGTGAGGAGGAGGGCACTCTTTGCTGCCAATATCTCTATCCCAATACTGCAATTCTTAAAAAAAATAATTTTACTTATTTATTTAGCAGAGAGAGCACAAGCAGGGGGAGCGGCAGAAGGAGAGGAAGAAGCAGACTGACGTCCTGCTGAGCAGGGATTCTCCCCCCCACCAACAATGTGCAGCTCGATCCCAGGACCCTGGGATCATGACCTGAGCCAAAGGCAGACGCTTCACCCGCTGAGCCACCCAGGCGCCCCCAGAAATTCTTTTACATATTATGGCCACACCTTGCGTTTGGATTCCTAGGTGCTGTCACTGTTCTTGCCTGTCGCATATGCACAAAGCTTGGCGTGCCTCCCTCCCTCTGAGCTCATTATCCAGACCTCATTTGGTTTCCTAGTCCGCTTTATCTTTCTGGAGCCAGGACAGAGGGTCACTCGGGAGGCTGGATCTGATAGCTCACAGCTCCCATGTCAGCAGACGCACTTGTCTCTGGATTTTTGGCAGGGTCCTCTCTGCTCACTAACTACAGATGGCGGAAGCCATGGTTCATAAGACCCGCCTTTGTAAACATAAAAACCAACCACACAAAAAACCCTCCTTATCCTCATCCACTGTGTAAGCTCAGGGTATGCAGAATATATGAAGATACTCCTCTCTGTTTCAGTTTTGCTTGGCAAAGACACGCGTTCCTGGCACAGATGTTAAGAGCCTTTGCACGTGCAAAAAGGAGACACGGAGCTCCAATGCATCTAGGGTGTGATGCTTGCATGGTTCATGTTTAAGAACCACGGTGTGGTTTTAAGGAAAGCACACCATTTATTTCCTCTCATAGTCTCATAGCCGGAAAGGCTAGTGTGCCCATTTCTCTGACGTTCCAAGTCATTGAAGGATGTCACAAGAACCGCAATAAGTAAACACACTTAGCTGGAACGTTGGTAGGTTCTCCTTCTCCTGCAAACCATAATTATTCCACAATTCTCAATAAGGCATCCTGGTAATACTTCAGAAAATGTCCTTAAAAAAAAACCCGATCAGTTCTAAGATGGTGTCACACATATCCTATTGCGATTGAGCTGAGTTTGGGATTGTTTGCTTTCACTGAAACAGAAACGGGTAACCAGGACTCCCATGAGAGTCGAATGAAAAACGTTTTTGGTGACAGCTCCATGCCCACCTTTCTGGGTCACTTTGTACCCCAGCCACAGATGGCACTGCCTGGTTTGCACAGGGGACATCTGGAGGCATCTCAGCCCCACAGGACCACCTCACACTGGGTCCCCGCTCTGGATCTCCTCTGCCTATTTGGCCAACGGGAGAGCAGAGAGAGACACACGTCAGGCTCATGGGGCCACAGCCCACTCGTGAGCAAGCGAAGACCCTTGCACGCCGACCTCCAGTGGGACTCGGCTTCTCTCCCAGCCGCCGAACGAACGATTCTGTCCTTCTCTTCGGAAGTCTGCTGCCTGCTTCTCCTACTGTCTTTCCCTCCCTCCCTGTTCCCATCTGCAGCCCCTCAATCCTGCTCCTTTAGACCCTTTAGGTCCCAGTAGAGCCAACCTGCAGCTCTGAACAGTCATTATATGATTTCCTGTTGAATGACTAACCTCCTTCTGCAACTCCATCCATTTATTTATTTTTTTTTACGTTTTCTTAAAACGTGAAAAAGAAAGAAAGAAAAAGACAACCAGGAAGAAAAGTGACCCTGTATACCATCTCTTTCTGGCATTGAATAATATTCACGCACAAATACAGGAGTTCGCTGAATAGAAATCCAGCTCCGTCCGGTTCATGGATAGGCTTCTACTAAAATATCAGCTTTCGTTTGTACTCATTACAAAAACAGGTAATATGCGGATATGCATTTTGTTGCATTCTAGACCAGTAACGATGGTATTGACAACCCAATTAAGCAGAAACGGTTTTTAACATAAAGCAAAAACAAAAACAGAAAACTAATAATATTTTTTAAATTTTTAAAAATTAAATAATTTAAAATTAATGGAAACTTGAAAGTAGACATCACTGATAACTATTTTGTACGGTAGAGGAATGTGATAAAGTAACCACCGGAAGAGCTTGAAGTCAAAACCATGCGGAAAGCAATGGAAGTGCTAAACTGATAAAGGGAACAAAATTTCACGGAGAAGAAGCTATTTAAGCCTTCCCACTGGGAAAGAGAAGCATTTTCACATTTCTTTCTTTATTTTTCTTTCTTTTCTTTTCTTTCTTTCTTTCTTTCTTTCTTTCTTTCTTTCCTTCCTTCCTTCCTTCCTTCCTTCCTTCCTTCCTTCCTTCTTTCTTTCTTTCTTTCTTTCTTTCTTTCTTTCTTCTTTCTTTTTCTTTCAACGCCTGCAAGATTAGATCTTCAAAGCCCAGTGGTCTGCTGCCCTTGAAAGTATTTAAAACACAGTGTAACACTGTTATCTTGAAATATCAGTATTTACAAAGCCCTAGGAAGGCCACCAACTCTCCCGCAGGAACAGGGACAAAGCCAAGGAAAGCTCAGAAAAACACACCCACTGCCTTGCCACTGGACCCCCCCCTTCCAGGGAGCAGTGTGATTGAGCCCATCTGTGTCAGCTCAGGTAATTACTTAAACACTCCAAAATTCATGTTCCCCGTGGGAAAACGGAGGTCATAACACTTGCCTCATTCGAGTTGCATGGCGTGTTAAAAAAAAAAACACATTTATCTACCCTGCAGGAGCTGAGCCGTCACAGTGGGTGGCTTCCCTTCTGGTTTGGGGAACGCCCATCCCCTTTGTTCCGAGCCACCGAACAACCAGAAAACTAGCTGAAACCCTCACAGCTCTCCTTACAGCCCTCAACTTCTTTTTAATCCTTGAAGATTATTATGATGTCAGCATGTTTTGCAAGTTTGGTTTTTTTTTTAATGGAAAATGCATATAGGAGCATCTATGAACAACATGTGAAAAGGCTGTTTTTATGTAATTTTGTCATTGAAATATACATGGAAGAGGAAGGACACATTGCAAGTGTGTGATTTGATACATTTCCACCAAGTGAACCCAAGGGTCACCAGCGTCCAGAGCATCTGATTTCCCAAGTGTATTGTATTGGTTTCTTCCTTTTTCTTTTAGTATTTGTAGGATTTTGAGTTTCCTTTCTTCTGTAATAATTTTGTGTGCTTTCCCTCTCTCTCTCTCTCTCTCTCTCCCCCCTCTAGTTCCCTTCCTCTCTGTCCCTGGGCAATCTACATAAGAGTTTCAAGATGACATGCATTTCTCAACAGGACAAAATTCTGTGTCGAAAATCAGGACAGAAATAGATCTGGAAGGAAACAAAGAAAGATGTACATTTCAGGGTCTTAAAAAGGAGCTCATTCAGGTATTTGTTACATGCTCAAGGATGAGGGTCAAAACCTAACTTATTTAGACTGAATTGAATGCATTTTCAAGATACCTCAGTTTTATTTTTAGATAGCAATGTTTACAAAAGCAATGTGTGAGCTTGCAATGAAAAATTTATAGGTCAATGCATAAATATTTTAGAAGGTACATTTTTTAGGAATGGGATAGCCTGGTGATGGGTAGTAAGGACGGCACGTATTGCATGGTGCACTGGGTGTTACACGCAAGTAATGAATCATCGAACTTTACATCAGAGACCAGGGATGTGCTGTATGGTGACTAACATAATATAATAAAAAAATTAGAAAAGAAGGTACATTTTTTAAATTGTCGACTTTATCAACTAATAACTTACACACAACAAAATAGATGTGTGTCAAGTGCCGAGACCATGACATTTGACAAAGAAAAACATTTGTTTAATGTAATACTGATGTAACCACTACGAAAATCTATCTGCCCACCGAAAATCCAAGCCCTGGGCAACCACGGATTTGTTTTCTCCTACTCTAGATTCTATTGCCCTTTTCTAGAGTTTCCTATAACTAGAATAACACTATAATACCATATGTACTCTTTTGGTGCCTTATTTCTTTTCTTTTTTTTTTTTTTTTAAAGCTTTTTCTTTTTTTTTTTTTAAGATTTTATTTATTTATTTGACAGAGACAGCCAGCGAGAGAGGGAACACAAGCAGGGGGAGTGGGAGAGAAAGAAGGAGGCTCCCACTGGAGGAGCCTGATGTGGGGCTCCATCCCATAACGCCGGGATCACGCCTGAGCCGAAGGCAGACGCTTAACAACTGCGCCACCCAGGCGCCCCTGGTGCCTTATTTCTTAATTTCTGGACGGTGGGTTTGAAATTCCTCTATGGGTGTCACGTACACTCGAGGCCTCTTCTTGTTCACTGTTGAGTAAGTACCCCATCCTATGCAATTTGTCTATCTGCTATTCTATCAACAAAGACAGAATTTCGTTATTCTATCAATGGACTGGAAGTAACTAATGGCTATTATGAATACAATGTTTATAGGAAATCCCAACAACCAAAGTTTACGAGAAAGAAAAAAAATCTGAAAAAAATATGGCAAAGACTTAGTTCCATGATAAGACAGACAAACCAATGCTTGACTAGTTTGTTTGGAAACCACTGTGTCCTATAAACATCCTTGTACAGGGCTTTTCATGACCATGTGTCTCATTCCTCTTGTGCAAATACCCTTGGAACGCATGACTTCATAAGTATGTTTTCAGTCGTATCTTCACGCCATGTCACCTACTTTGTACATTCACACAGGGAAGTCATGGTGGATTAATTCCTTTACACAGGGATATGCTAGACACTGACTCTTTGTGTTCCGTCCTGATACTCTCAAGCTTTTAGGGAAGCATTAAACTGAAGAGAGATAGAGCTAGAAGCCAGAAGACAAGTAACATTAGCCTCAAGGGAGCAGAAAGTAAGGCAAGACATGGCCATCTGCAGGCAGTATGAACCCGATGGAGGCAAGGAGTCTTGCAAACCCTGGACAGCCTTCCCACATGACAAAACAGTCTTCTTTTCTACTAGAAGCAAGTTCATGAGCATAATTTCAGTATCTGTTTTATACAAGTGAATCCTCCAATCAAACAGCCTCCCATCCAAAAAAAACGCTCCCCCCCCAAAATAGTATGTGGTATCTCGACACAAGCTTCTTCATATCTCAGTGAAGAAACTATAAACACACTCAGGTGTGTCTTGTGACCAGGACCATGATTTGCAAATTGTATGTTTTAAAGGACATAATAATAGGGCACTACCTTGAAATTCTTTGATGAGGTGATATAGTTTTGATCTGTCAAATGACTCATTCACGCAAAAGTTTCTTTCTCTTTACCTTGTTTTAAGCCCCGTGACCATGGGTAGTTTCTACTTGCCCTCTCTTACCGATCCTTCCAGTCCTATATCCTACTTTCTTTAAGAGGGAGGCAAATGTGGGAGCCCTCCAGGGACGCAAGGAGTAGCAATGGCATCCAATTTTTGACCTAATTTATTCAAGGCGGTTTCTAGCCTTGAAAGTTCCTTTATTTATTTATTTTTCTACTGTGGTAAGAATACTTCACATAGATCTACCCTCTTAAATTTTTAAGTGCAGAATATAATACTGTTAACTGTAGATACAATGTTTTAGAACTTATGCATCTCTCACTACTGAATTTTTATACCCATTGAACAGCTCTCCACGTCCCCTCTCCTCCAGCCTCTGGCAGCCGCCGTTCTACTACATATTTCTACAAGTCTGACTATTTTTGACACCTCATGGAAGTGGAGCCATGCAAGATTTGAATCTTCCATGTGTTTATGCACTTAATGTGTGCCCGGCCCCACAAAATCATCACGAGGGTTATGGAAGAAAAAGATGTAATTACTGAGGACATTAAGATTAAATCTGTGATGAGGAAACAGCTATGCATTTTTCCTAAAACACAGTAATGATTAAAAGTAATCCTGTGAGACCAATGAGTAAATTTCCATACTTAATGACTGTGAAATTCTTGTGGTCACTCTAATAGCAATAATAGCTGTGTGGGATTTACGTCATAAATAAATTTGTGATGCCTGTCATTAACCTTTAATGAGGAGGGATAACTATCTGCATTTTCCAGGTGAGATATTACGGGGTTAAAAGAGGTGACTCTCCTTAGAGGTAAGATGAGTTCGGCCCTTGGGCTTAGTTTACTTAGTGAGGTTGGCTGAGTTATTTCTTTTAAGCAAGAAGTAAGCCTGTTGTTAACACTTGCACAAAGATCGTTCAGAGTAAGAACATACATACTCTTACCGGTTCATGGACACTTACCAATTTCCACGATTCAGCCATGAAACTGAGTCACAAAAATAGAATAGTGTCATTGAGAATGATTGAAGTGACTTATTGCAATGTCTGATCCCCAAATCCATTGGCTCAGAATAATTGCTCTGATTTCTACCTCAAGAATGCATGAGCAAGGTCCTGACAGACACATCTTCCCAGAGATCACAGCTATGATCTCTACACAAAATACAAAAATGGAGTAGTGAAAGCTCTGAAGAGTGGACAAAAAAAGGGCAGATACTGGAGAAGAGTCAACATTTGGAAGAAGGGACTGTCAAGAGGTGAGTTTTTCTAGTTTTTAAGGCTCTAAATCCACGAGTGACCTACGTGTAATACCACAAAGGGCAGCTAAAGCTTAGACAGGATTCGAGCATAGAGCCCAAAACATCCAAAACAGATGGAAAGGAAGGTGAGCTTCACAGAAAGAAAAGAAAGAGCCCGAGTGAGATTGTTGTAAACACTGCATATGAGCTCATCTCAGATCTGTGTCTGGCGCCAAAACCACACACATGTCCGGCAAACACAAAACAACCAGTTAAAGAGAAAAGATTGGAAGGGTATTCTGAGCTGCGACCTAGTAGCCAGAGCTTTTGATTTGAGTCCAACCAAGTTAATTCCCTGATAAAACAAAAACATCAACACTCATTCAATGACTATAAAAGCAACCAAAACCCCCATGCACCACATTCAATATATCCAATATAGAGTCCGAAATTACTCTGTGTATGTAGAGTCAGGAGAATGTGACCTACTCTCAAGAATAAAACCAACAAATAAAAATACCAACAGAAACCAACCCCAAGATGACCTAGACAAGGACTTTAAAGCAACTGTTATCTTTATGCTCAATGAGATGAAGAAAAGTACATTCAAAACAAAAACAAAGCAGTAAATCTCAGCAAAGACAGAGTAGGGATCAAATATGAACTCAATGTAAATTCTAGAATCAAAATGTATCCCTGGGGCGCCTGGGTGGCACAGCGGTTAAGCGTCTGCCTTTGGCTCAGGGCGTGATCCCGGCGTTCTGGGATCGAGCCCCACATCAGGCTCCTCCGCTGTGAGCCTGCTTCTTCCTCTCCCACTCCCCCTGCTTGTGTTCCCTCTCTCGCTGGCTGTCTCTATCTCTGTCGAATAAACAAATAAAATCTTTTAAAAAAAATGTAGACCTTAAGCAAAAATTCACTGTAAATGCCTGAGAACTAAATAGAGCACAAAGGGGAGAGAGTCAATAATTGGAAAACAGATCAGCAGAAATGATCCACTTTTCAGATCAGGGAGGAAAAAAATTAAATGAAGTCTTATGAAACAATATCAAAAAGTCTAAATTAGAGTCACAGAGGAGAAGAGAGAGAGAATACGATAGAAACATTATTTGAATAAGTAGAAAATTTCCAAAATTTTCTGAAACCCATAAATTTACAGATTCAGGAAGCTCAGCAAAACGCAAGTAGGGTCAATATGAAGAAAAACATGTCTAAGCGCCCGGTAAACGAAATGCAAAAAACCAAATGCAGAAGGAAAATCTTGAAAGTAGCTCAAGAAAAATAATACCTGAGATCCAAGGGAACATGAACTCAAATGATTGCCAAATACTCGTGAAAAATATGGAGACTGAGGGATCAACATATTTAAAGTGCTAAAATCAAAGAAAAATCAACGTGTGAGTCTGTAACCTGGGAAAGTACCTGTCAGGAATGAAGATAGAATAACATTTTTAGATAGATGTTAAGGAAAACGTTAAAGGTAAGAAAAGTCATCATCTAAAGATCTGAACTATTAAAAAAAAAGAATGCTAACGTAATATCTTTAGTCTGAAAGGTAATGACGACTGATGAAAACACAAGTCCCCAGATACAGAGAACATGAGAAATAGTCAATAGTGAGCTAAACATAAGAGACGACTTTTTTCTCTTGATTTCTTTAAAGTATAGGCCCAGTTTAGAACAAAATAATCACACTATCTAGGGGTTATGTAACACATGTAGTTGTAATACATATAACACCTAGAGCATATAGAATGATGGTGTGTTGACAAATAGAGAGAGAGTAGTAAAGTTGTCCATTTTAGGGGAAGTGATAGGATATTAACTCTAATTAGACCATAATAAGCTAAACATATATAATTTCTAGGTCCAGCACTAAAAAATGCAGAGGAATAGCAAAAAAACAAAAGATAAAAGAATATTCTAAAAGAAAAAAAAATCAGGGAACACAAAGAAGAGGGAAATGTAGCAACAGATGGGGCAAACAGAATTAGAAGACCTAAATCCAATCATATCAATAATTGCACTAAATGTTAATGGACAAAACATTCCAATTAATACTAGAGATTATTAGAATGGATAAGAAAGCAACACCCAATTATATGATGTCTAGAAAGGAAACAATCTATTTTTTTCATTAATCTATTTTTTTATCTGAGAATACTTGACACACCATGAGAAGCAGTTTAAATATAAAGCCACACATCGGTTAAAGTGATAAGAAAGCGTACACCATTAAATACTAAGCAAAATTTTAATTTTTTAAAGCAAATTTTAATTTAATTATTTTAACACAAAGGCTATGTTCATTTCAGCTTACCTGGACTTGAAATAAAGAACATTATCAGATATACAGAGATAAATTACATAATGATCAAAGGTTCAATTCATCAGGAAAATAATTGTTTAAAAAACTCCTAATACCAGAGAGTTTCAAAATACATGAAAGCAGGATTAAAAGGATAAAAACTCCAAAATAATTGTTGTCTATGTTTTTAAAATTTTCACCATCATTATCAAATAACTTAAGTGGGTAACTCTGGGTTGACAGTTTTCTCTTAATAATTTGAGGAGATTATTCTGTTGTTTTGTGGCTTCCCTTGGGGCCATTAGCAAATCTACTTTTGTTTTAATAATTTTTATTTCTTAGGAAGTCTGATGTTTCCCTCTGATTGATTTAAAGATCTTTTGTTGGTCTTTTGTAATCTGCAGTTTTCCTGTGATTATTCAAGGTATGGATTTATTTTTGTTTATGATGCTTAGAATCGTTTTCTAAGTATGCTTCCTGAATGCTTTTCATCAATTAAAAACATTTTTCATCCATTTTTCCCTGTTTCAAATATTGCCTCTTCTCTATGCTTCCTACTCTTTACTTCATGGACTATGATGAATTACAAGGGACAACAATTACAACATTCATTACAATAACATTGATTGAGTGCTTACTGTATATACAGTGATTTCAGGTGAATTAATGCATATAATGCTCACAGCTCCTCCATGCAATAGATACCGGTTTCCCCCATTTTACACATGAAAACACCAAGACACAACAAGTCCTCCCCAATCAAAAGTTAGCAGGAAGAAGAACCGAGACGTATAGACAGGCATTTTGTAAGACAGGAAGAGAAGGAAAGAAGACAAGACAGGAAATCGAGGAGTGGAAATGAGTGTGACATCACTTCCAGCGTTATGTACACCATCTGCTTCAGGCTGAAACAAAATACTTATCATCACTGATGATAAAAATAAGATGTCTGGGTTGAGGACCCGCAAGTGGAAGTTTCTACCATTACCACATAGAAACAATGCCATCAGACCTACTACTTCTAATCGTCTTCTAAGAACCACAGATCCATAAGAAGCTGCAGACGGTCACCTTGGTCTATCTTTTTGCTTGAACAATGACACAATTATCTAAAAACATGACACCACAAAAGCTCTACTCTAGGTACACGGTATCCAGGTCCATGTTTACTTCATTGAGCTCCCGGACATGACTGGAAGAAAGAACTAAAATCTGAGGGTTTAAAAAAAAACGGTGGAGGGCATAATTATTTGCCCCACATGGAAGGAATGAGTCAGCTGAGAGTTGTTCCCATGACCTCGGTTAACAGTGTGTTGGTGGTGGGTAACAAGTGTCCCCTTTCTGCTCACCAAGCAGTGGAGAGGATGTCATCTTCTTTGTTACACCCACAAAAGGGGAAAGTCCCACAGCAGGGCTGCAGCCATGGTTTCCAAATGGTGTTGAACACGGAGAACTGCTGTGGGACAGGTGTGAGAGTCCTGCGATGCTCTTTGATGGCCGCCTCGATTTTCTTGACCACCAAGTCAAATAGTGCTTCATTGTCAGGGTTAAGAAGACGGGCCTCAGAAGGGTCTCTGGAGATGTCGAAGAGCAGTGGAGGGTCGTGGTAAGTGACATCGCCAGAACACGAACACATTCCACTTCCATAGCAGGCGCCAGCTCCATCTGGAGAAAACTTGGGGGTCACGAAATGGACCTTCCACACGGTTGCACCTGGAAAACAGGACTCCATTGGAAGGCCATATTTCTTTTCATTTTAGGACTCTTTCCATGGAAGATACATTTCTCAAACACTTTCACCAACAACTGATAATTTTTTTGAGTTTATTTTTTTAAGATTTAATTTGTTTGTTTTAGAGAGAGAGAGAAGGCATGACCAGGGGGAGGGGCAGAGGAAGAAGCAGACTCCCTGCTGAGCAGGGAGGCTGATGTGGGGCTCCATCCCAGGACCCTGAGATCATGACCTGAGCCAAAGGCAGATGCTTAGCCAAATAAGCCACCCAGGCACCCATGATCCTGGAAATTCTAACTCCTATCACTACTTTTCTCCAACGTGGCATAGGCAAAGTGGAAAATTTTCTAAGGCTAAATACCACTTTCAGGTCTGATACTGACAAAGGTGATTTGGCAGGATCCATCATCCCTTGTTCTTTTCTTCCTCCCTCTGTCCCTCTTTCTCTCTTTTTCCCTTCCTTGTTTCCTTTCTTTCTTCCTGCATAAGTGGTTAGTAGTTCTATTTCCAAAGATCAATTTTAGATGGGAAACATTGTGTTTCTCAGCCTCTGATCAATGAGGCTTACAAGGAAGTCTGTGGGTGGGGTTTTGCAGAAAGGCTATGCTTTTCTAATAAAATTGGGCTAAATCACCTAACTCAGTCCTTTACCCCCTTTGCACTCTCTCTCTCTCTCTCTCTCTCCTGCATGGAGTGCAGAGGTGATGGCTGGAGAAACAGCAGCCACTTTGCAACCAGAGCATTAGAAGGAGCATGAGAATGAAAACTGGCATGCCAAAGAGGGCTGAGTGGAAATAGAGAAGGACAGACCATGGTCATGGTGTTGAGCACTGTACCAGCTCTGTGCTTCTAACTTCTGAAATCCTTATTATGAAAATGTAAGTAAAATTCTATTTGTTTAACCCTCTGTAGTTAAATTTGGGAAGACTTTGTTGTTGAGGGAGCTGTTTTGTTTTGTTACTTACCATTGACCTTGCCCCTAACTGATACAGAATCTAGAAGGAAGAGTCTTTTGTTGGATTGTTCTTGTTTTATGAGGGAGACCCATCCACACTGACCTGACGAATGGATCACACCACAAGTCGTGGGTCCCAATGGGAGAAAAATCCATATCTTTTTTGAAATTAAGTTAAGTCCCATCAAGTAAGAATTCTGGTGTCTACAGATGTAAGGAAACGAATATCTCTTGTTAATTTATATTTGTTTCCACGAATCCTATAGCATGAAGGTAAGGGAGAGATGATTAATTGGAAGGGGATAGTAACTGCTATGTGGGTTACACTGCAGACTTTACTCCTTGTTGCTATTTATTTCAGTGTCCTTCGTTGTAGATATTCATATCTTTTCTCTCTCTTTCTGACATATTCATGCACACGAGCTCACATGTCTCTAAAATCTACCACAAACCAATGACTGCTTAACTAACTTCCCTAGGGAAAAACAACCATCATGGCTGGGTGGTGTTTGTACACAGCCCAACTTCCCCCAAGAGGATGAGGAAAGGGCTTTGTCTTTATTACGTTCCCACACGTCTGCCATTTTCATACTCACAGTCCTTCTGATGCCACCTGGCTGTGTGCAGGTAGACCCCACAGTAGTGGAAGAGGAACTCATGCTCCGAGTGCGACACCCTGCCTTCCAGCAACGGCATTAGGTTCCGGCCATCAATAACTCTTAGGAGAGAGGGAGAGATGCAGGAAGTGGTGAAGTAAGCATGGTTTGGTCACACATATTATGACAGGAGGAGGAGGAGGGAGGAAAGGGGAAGGAGGAAGAAGATGGTGAAGAAGGAGGGGGAGGAGGAGGAGGAAAAGAAGAAGAATGAGGAGGAGGAGGAAAAGGAGAGGAATGAGGAGGAGGAGAAGAAGAAAAAGAAGGAGGAGAAGAGAGAAGAGAGAAGAAGAAGAAGAGGGAGAAGAAGGAGAAGAAGGAGAAAAGGAGGAGAAGGAAGGAAAGAAGAAGGAGGAGGAGGAGGGGAAGGAGGGGGAGGGAAGGGAAGAAAAGGAAAAGACTTAAAAAAAAACTTACTACACATCTTCACTCATTTTATATCAAAAAGAAAAAAAAACCCAGAAAATGAGGTAAATCTCACACAATTTCTAAGACAGTAGGGGAGGTGTCTTAGCTATTGTTCTGATAGCTTGTAAGATACTATGGGTGAGTGTCACAGATTAGAAAATTCAGGTCTTGACACTCATTTGATTCAAATAAAACCCCACCACAGAGGAACAGATACTAGTCCTCACACATGGAATTTAACTATTAGAGCATGAAATGCATTTGTTCATCTTAAAGCCCATAGAGAAATAAGACATAATTCATCACACATCCATTGACACGTACTTACTTTTATTCCGTAATGCACCTAATAAATATTTGCTTAATGGTCTAGGTGTTGTGGGGGATATACAACTCAATGAGGGTTGATCCCAACCATGAGGACAACCAAGCCTGTGTCTGCGTAAGTATGAGAGACAAAGTAGAACGTATTCTAATAGGGAAACAGACAAGCTATGCCACCATTCATTAAGGGGAGAAAGATGGCCTCTGGCCATATTAGCAGATCACTGAAAATTCAGTAATACACCACACATACACACAGCACGTTCGCAGATGTATCCAAGGCTATGTCGGTATATCTGCCTAGGTTCGGAACAAGCACTGTTTCCATACCTGTCCTGGGGCAGTATCCCTCCGCCTATATAAGACAGTGTCGGGTAAATGTCCATCAGGCTCGTGGGTTCGTCAATCACTTTCCCAGCCTCCAGGACTGTCGGCCACCGGAATATTCCTGGGACACGAATGCCCCCTTCCCATCCGCCCATCCCCTTGCCACCTAAAACCAAAGATGAAAGTCAAAGATGAAGTCAAGTCAACCATATCTCTCCACTCCGTTGGAAATTACATCTAGATGGGACGTTTTCTGTCGCTTGCCAAATTCACGGCCAGTGTGCTACATTCACACACGGAGAGAGATACAGACAACCTGAGATAGATTTCTTGCCTTCCAGGAGTTGAAACTCGACTTCTGAACGTCCGGCCATCAAGTGACAAACCCAACTATAATAAATAAAAACAAGTGCCGTCCTAATACAATGTGTTATTTTATGCCAGTGAGTGCCACCAAGTTTCACTATTATGAGAAAAGAGAACATTCTGAAAGCTGGCAAATCTGCAGTCTTTATTGGAATCACACTGGGGTCTAAAAGGTGGATAAGTCAATGAGGCTCCAAGTAAGACTGGAGAAATATGTTCTACCTGGGCCATGCTGATCCTTGAGAGAAACTAAGGAACTTGGATTTTATTCTGGATCCCCCATATGGACGAAGACAGAGGGGTCATAAAAACATGAATGGTGCAGATGCGGAGAAAGCGTTGAGATCCCATCTCAGACAAAGGACATTTCAGGTGTTTCTGAGCACAAAATAGATGAGCCCATGCTTTAGGACCTATCCTGAGGTCAAGATGTTCATTGCAGAATAGAGATACAGTCCTAAGCCAAATGACATAGTCAAGATCATACAGACTCTTTATGGGAAAACAATGGGATTCTCTAGGTGGGGTGGGGGGAAACTCTTCCAAAGTAGAACAAACATGAAATGTTCATGGAACACCTTTTACGTGCTGGTCACTCTGGCAGTATGAATTACAAAGAAAAGACAAGACGGGGTCTCTCTACACGGGAGGGTAGAGGGGAAAACATTTAGGACAAAGACTCCGGTCTAGCCAGTGTCCAAAGCCATCCCAGCTCACCAGCACTATTCTGTCTGGAAAACGTAACAAGCTCCCTGCACTGAATATGTTTGTACACCAATATGCAACAAACAAAAAAGCAAACATAAACCCACCTTGCCATTTTCATGGTCATATTTAATGGCCAGCAAGTCTAATTAGACCTACAAGTCTAATCAACTACCCAGACACCCAAATTTGTCTGTCAAAGGGACTCAGCTCCTCTTGGTGAGCTGGAGGCCAGTTCCAAAGGTAAAAACTGCTCACGACAATTGTACCATGCCTCTTTGCGAGGTATGCGAACACTGTTTTTAGAGTAGTGGTTTTATGCACACACAACCCCCCACTACACACACCCATACACATACACAAGCAATGTCACTATTAAAATCGTCGCATCTCATTTGATGGCATATATAATGGCATATATTAATTTTATTACACAACTTTTCTACTAGGCTTGCCATCAATTTGGTCTACGCTAATTAACAGTCTGTCTACAGCAAGCTGACATGACCTGCCAGAAAAGGTGAATATATTTAGGAGCTCACTTGCTGTCAATCACAGTATATAACGTTTCTATTATATCTATCTATCTACAATCTATCCATCTATCAATCACCTATCTATCATTTATCTATCTATGTATCTAAGGATCGACCAATGTATCTACCATCTATCTACCTATTCATTTATCTATCATGTCTTTGCAACCAGCCATCCAACCATCTATCTATCCATCTATCTATTATCTATCTATTCCAGCCATCCATCCATCCACCCATCCATCCATCCATCCATCCAATCATCTATCTATCTATCTATCTATCTATCTATCTATCTATCTATCTATCATCTCTCTATTCCATCCATCCATCCATCCATCCATCCATCCATCCATCCATCCAATCATCTATCTATCTATCTATCTATCTATCTATCATCTATCTATTCCATCCATCTATCCATCATCCATCCATCCATCCATCCACCCATCCATCCATTCAATCATCCATCTATCCATCTATCATCTCTCTATTCCATCCATCCATCCATCCATCCATCCATCCATCCATCATCTACCTATCGATCTTCAATTGTTTCATAAAGTACAAGGAACTCCTAAAGTTCTGATTTTACATCTAAGAAGTCAGAAGAATCCACTCACAATGAGGAGAAAGGCACCCACTCCAAATGAACAACTCCTTCCCTGATCATTTCACAGTGTTTGAAGCATAGTGATAACATAGTTGATTTCATTCCATTAACAACCTGGATTTGGGTACTCAGGTGAGTATTATCCCAGAACAAGTGGTTCTCAACTGGAGAGGACTTTGGCCCCAGGGACACTGGGCAATGTCTGGAGACAGTTTTGGTTGTCACTATTTTGATGAGGAGGGGAGTTGTAGGTGCTCCTGGCAACTCTAGGGTGAAGACCAGGGACACTGCTCAGTGCCCTACAGTGCCCAGAACGCCCCACATCAGAGTCATCCAGCCCCAAATGTTCAGAATGCCAAGCCTGAGAGCTCTCCTTCAGATGGTCATTGGAACCCTCTGCATTTGCACTCAAGAGGCTCTCATTACTTCAGGCATTTTTGTCTTACATTCGCAGACATTGCCCCAAACCTTGCACCTCTTTCCATCTAGTTTCATAAGAGACTATAACTCCCACACAAATCTCCAAACCGAATTTGCAAATGAACGCACGTGCAGGCAAAACGAAGTAGACACCACTGAGGTATTGAACCAAAACACAGGGATTCTCTGCACATCACCTTTGTAGACCCCATTGAAGCCGCCCAGCTGGACCTCGCCTTCCTGCACCTCCAGGCGACCCCCGTTGTCTGAGGTGAAGTACACCAGCGTGTGGTTGGCCAGGCGCTCCCGGTCCAAGGTCTCCAGGATCCTACCTGGTCGGGGGGAAGCAAGAAACTCTCACCTTTCACCATGGACCACTGTCAGTCCATGACTTGATTATTATTAGGCATGTGTGAGCACAACAGTATAATTCAGGGTTATTTTATTGTATAGGCGCTATATATATAATATATAATATATAATAAATCATGATTATTTATATATATAAATATATAATGTATAACATACATTATAATATAATATATTATATATAATATATATAATAATGATTATTTACTAATCACATATATAATAAATACATAATAAATCATGATTAATATATATTATATAATATATATTTTTATATATAATATATAATAAATCATGATTATTTACTCTAATACATGTGTAGTATATATAAGCATTCTATATAGTAGAGACATAAATATATCCTATATGCCATAGAATACATACACTAGTGTACAATATGAAATTGAGCTTTATATGTTGATAATTATTTACTACATATTTTACATTATATAATATTTTATGTATGTATATAAAAGCATATATTCAGTATAAATACATAATAAATACTAAATATAGAATATAAATTATATCTAATAATATGATAAAAATATAATTATATTTAAAAATATAAAAGGTGTTTCTATATTATAATGTATTTGTAAATAATAAATTGTGATACATGATATATACTATATGATAAATATATTATTTGTATGTAAATATATAAAATATAATTTATGTATTAAATCCTGTATACTTTTTATATTATGAATATTATATGGCAATATGTAATATATGGTATGCAAATATGCAATATATGATATGTAAGTATAATGAAAGTTTTATAACTATAAATTTATAATTAATAACATATTATTTTTAATAAAGATTTTACTTATTTATTTGACAAACAGACACAGTGAGAGAGGGAACACAAGCAGGGGGAGTAGGAGAGGGAGAAGCAGGCACCCCGCTGAGGAGGGAGCCCAATACAGGACTCGATCCCAGGACCCTGGGATCATGACCTGAGCTGAAGGCAGACGCTTAACGACTGAGCCACCCAGGTGCCTTATCTTAAAATATTATATTAAATATATAATATAATCCATTATACAATATAAATAATATAATAAAATATTGTATAATGTTTGATAATTATATATATTATATAATAGTATTATATAATGGTTACTTATTATATAATACTAATAGATAATATCTTATCATGTAATATGTAATTTTATTATATAACATTTAATCTATCATTTTAGTTTGTAATAAATTTTCTTACGTAATATTTTTAAAAAAACATAATATATATAAAATATAATACACACTACATGTAAGAAATATATATTATATAATGTATAAGAAAATATGTTTATTTAACAAATTATGTAATAATGTATACACACATTACATATGTACACTACATATACACGTACAATATTTTAGAAAGTATGAACTAGTATGTAGCATACAGCACCATCATCACTCAAAATTCAAACAACCATTAAATATTAGTTCTGCCCGTTAAAAGAAACTTAACAAACACTAATAAAACAGAGAAGACAGTTTAAAAGCTGACATGTCTGGGCATAAATCCGCAGAGTCACACCCTCGATCCAGACAGCATGAGCCCCACCCCGTAAAGGATGCGTATCCCCACGTCCCTCTGAAGGTCGCATCTGACTTGCAAGTTATTCTTGCTGGTCAGCTTGTAGTTAAGCGTCTGAGCATAATGAATACTTGTAGACTGAGCAAGCATCGTGCTGATGTGTGGATGATCTCTTCAGGGGACAAAGGGCTTTTTTTTTTCTTTTAAATATTTCATTTACTTATTTGTCAGAGCAAGAGAGAGCAAAAGCAGGGGGAGCAGCAGGCAGAGGGAGAAGCAGACACCCCGCTGAGGAGGGAACCCAATGCAGGACTCGATCCCAGGACCCTGAGATCATGACCTGAGCCAAAGGCAGATGCTTCACCCACTGAGCCCCCAGGCATCTGGAGGACAAACGGTTTTTTGTTTTTTTTTTTTGTTTTTTTTTTATTAATAATGATTTTTTATTATATTATGTTAGTCACCATACAGTACATCCCCGGTTTTCGATGTAAGGCTCGATGATTCATTAGTTGTGTATAACACCCAGTGCACCATGCAATATGTGCCCTCCTTACTACCCATCACCGGTCTATCCCATTCCCCCACCCCCCTCCCCTCCGTAGCCCTCAGTTTGTTTCTCATAGTCCATAGTCTCTCAAGGACAAAGGGTTTTTGAAAAAAACAAGTAGAAAGCTGATCTAGCCACATCCCAAACTACCCTGATTTAATTTCTGATTCCAGCTGGACGTTCCCCCTGGGCTTCTTAATGTCACCCCAAGGTCTTACCATTCAGCGTGACACCCTCCACCACAATCTTGTGCCGCTCAAACATGGAAAGACAACGTGGCCAGGTGCAAAGAAAGCTTATTTAAGCATAAACTCATTAACCTTTCTGTTTCCTTGTTTAAAAGTGATTTGTTTTGGAAGCCACATTGGCCATTTTTTAGAAACGTTGCAGCTAGAAATTAATATATTTTAAAGCCCAGATTTTGTAAGAGAAAGATTATTATGGCTTCTTGGTAAGAGAATAATTACATGTGAACTATCCATTCTCACTAGAGCTAGCTATCGTATTTAGCATAAAGGTTATTTGTAACTTATACCAAGTACATAAAATACACGTGAATCCTTTCAGTTTTGGGAAATACATATATGCAAGCTTCTGCGTATGCAATGTATAAAACATGTAGAAACGTGTGTACATATCTATGTGCATATCGCAACAGAAGAATCATAAAATCTCTTACAAGACAAAAATACAAGGAAAGAAGGCAAGAATGAAAAGCCGCGAAAGTATGTTTTTAAAGTACAAGTGCCCTCGAGTAGAGAATTTAAAATATCGCTTAACGCTTGCGGCCCTCAGAGGATTTGCTTTGCAAGTCATTCTGAGGACAGCACTCTTATGGCTTCTTCCTGAAAAGGTTAACTTAGGAAATGAGCTTAAGTTTTAGGCTTCTATTGCCAAGTAGAAACACACACACACACACACACACACACACACACACACACACATACAAAAGACACCTGTCTGATTTTTGATCTGCCTCTGGTTTTGATACGACTTTCATAAGCCATGAAGGGAAGAAAAAAAACACAGCGTATTGAGAAAATGTCACGCAGAGAAATACCTACTTTCCATTTCTCCCATATAAACGATATTACGCTGGGAATACCGTTAAAAGTATTACTAAATGCTGTTAATAGTACTTACAGAGCACCTGCATCTCGTAATTACATAGAGCACAGAATAAACCTCATTAGCTCTTCGTGGCAAACTGTGCATAGAAACATGGTCACAACGTCTTTTTGCATAAAACTGCTCGCAAGATACAAATGCAGCAAAACGCCTTGCTTCCAAAGCAGAGTATCCTGGACCATAATAGACATCAAGGAAAGAAACCATCATCTTACAACTACACTAAAGTTACAATGTTAGAGCTTCTTTTTACTGTAGCAGGTTTCAGTGTTCGTCTGTATCTAGCAGGGAATTAAAAAATACATATATATTGTAGTATGCACATATAGCCATAGAAACAGTATATGTGTATGTATCCATATATGAACATTATATTTAATGTGCATGAGTAGATTTAAAATAATAATTTAAATTAATTATATTCTTAATTGGTTTAATATTAATAGATATTAAATGCATGTTTTCATAGACCTAATATATATAAAAGTCACATTTTTATATTTAAGAAACTTAAAAAATTTAAAATTCTGTGACTATTAGTTGAGGTGGTTCTGCACAGAACCCTTTTCAGCATCTTGCAGTAGTAGAAGAAAAAAACAAATTAGCGCATGCTTCGAAAGTAAAATACGCTTTTTGAGATGAAGAAATACTGCATCATGTCCAATCGAGGGAAAATGCTGTTTGGAATGCACGATGAGTTGTTTTATTGATATGCATGTGGTCCTCCCTCCCCTCCCCACCTGTCTCTGCGGCAGCCCCCATCCTCATTTATGACCCTTTGTGTTCGTTTTCACATTGACCCTTATGACTTTGACACAAATGGCTTCGGTTGAGGTAAATTCCCTCCTGCATTCCTAAGCACGTCTCCTAAAAGTGAACTAATGAGAAAAACACATTTCCTTTTATATCCATCAAAATGATGGAGAAGGGGAGTATCCTTTACAAAGTAACGTCATCAGTTTTGAACAGTCTTTATTTTAAAGATGGGAAAATCCCGTATGTATCATTGGGACTGTTTTCTTGGGGGAATAGTCATGATTTTGCTGCACCTACAGCCAGATTTTGATTCAGTTCCTAGGAACAAATGCTTACTCACTGCCCAAGGTCCGCAAGGGCACCTAACACACTGAGCCATCCAGGCATCCTGGGGACAAAGGGTTTTTGAAAAAAGCAAATATGCATTCACTTTCTCGAGCCCATGCATCAGTTACTTAACGTTCCTTTTCTCGACACTTACCCACCATCCAGTCCATTTCTTCGACATTATCGCCATAGAGTCCGTATTTACTGTGCCCCACAAACTTGTCTTTGGTGATCAGCGGAGTGTGGACATGCAGGAAGGACACAAAGAGGAGGAAGGGGCTGCGTTTATACCTGAGGGGTGGAATGTGAACTGAGTTATCATCACAAACAAAGGCGTTATCTCCACTGGGATAGGATTCCGCATCCTCTGAAAGATCTCGCAACAGTTGATAGAGGTTGTCTATGTCCTTACGTGACCGATGCCACTCACGAGAGTAAACAATAGAACAGAAGGACATCAGCGGAAAGGCCGTGAGCAGGAATAAAGAATATCGGGACATTTGCATTAGCAACAAAATAATGAGTGCAGTCTGTCTTCTGAAGGAAGACTTCTTCATTCCTTCCTCTTCCTCTTCCTCCTCTATGATATCTGGGACATAAACGTGATGGCCGGAGCTTTGGCATTAACTTTGGGCCATGAGGCTGCTTGCACAGAACCACAGGTAGCAAGATAGAAGGAGCTAACGTGTTAATACGTCTTGTTTGTTGTGTTCTGCATTTCAATGTCACATTGAGCCATTTAAGATTCCTCCTTCACACGCTTTCACAACTGGGCATTATAGAGGGGGAAGGGCATAGAGATTGGGTGTGTTCTGTCAACAACAGCCATGGGAGTGACGAGCAGACCTGAGTGACTGCATTCTGACCGTTGTGTTAGAGCAAAGAATCAAAGCCTATGAGTGCATGAGATCCCATTGTCGGATGCATTAACCCCACAGAGTTATGCCTTTTTCTCTTCTGTCCACTCCCCTGTACCCCATTCACACCAGGTCAATGAGCGTCCACACCCACAATTGAATCTGCTTCTAGTTAGTAACCTAGAAGGGAGCTGGTATGCAAAGACTGTTACCTTCATGCCCACGTGGCTTCTACTGAACACATAAAACTTCAAATTAGGTATCTATACATAGACCCCCTCCCTCATCATTCGTGGATGCAGAAGTATTTTCGGGCTGCTTCTAAGGCACACCAAAATCAACATCAATCCCAAAGGCTGAATCCATTTAGACCCCAATCCATATTGAAGCGATATGGATCAAGCTACAGGGATTCCGATTTTTCTAAAAAAGAGTGACCACAAGTTATTTCCTTACCGTTTCCGTGTTTACAATCTGCAGGAAATTGAACGCTCAATTTTATTCTAAGGAGAAAGTGTAGTATAGGGCAAATATCACACACACACATGCATTTGCACACACACACACACACACACACACACAAGAACGCCCACATCCCCAAGATAACCCCGACTTCTCCGGAACACAAGCGAAATTCCCACCCAAGGACTCGGGCTGGAAATGACTCCATACCTGTCGATAAAGGCGAGAGCCTCCTTGAGCATAAGGGAAGCCACTCGGTCCTCCTGCATCGGCTGCTGGATGATTTCGTGGTTCCTCATAAGAACGCAATTCCAACGCCGAGTAAACCCGTAACTGGAGTACCAGGAAAGGAAAAACAGGAAGGCAAGAAGGGCGAAGGTGACGATGACCTTCCACGGAACGGAGAACCAGCGGGTGAACTTGGGGATAAGGAGCAGGAGGGGGACGAGGCTGAGCGCCGCCGTGGAGATCCAGAGTTTGACCCGTAGCCAGCGGTGCAGCTCTGGTGTCTTGGACGTCTGGCAATCACTGATCAGGCCAAAGGGCAGCCCATAGAAGTAGTCGAACCCATGGTTGAGGGGGTGGTAGCAGTGATCGTCCCGAGAGGCGCAGCTCAAACCTTGGTGCCACTTGCCTACAGGAGAAACAAAATGGCAGCAGACACGTCCACCTGTTTCTAAACGTGGGCTTCGTTTCACAAAAGTTAACTACGACTTGACCTCCCTTGCCATTGGGGTATCTTCTTGGTACCACAGTCACCTCCCTGGGGGATGCTGAGAAGGTTCCCATATTTGTCACCAATACTGCTTTCCCTAAGCCCTGCATCTTTCAGACTAAAACAGGGCAGCAGAAACCCCTTTGCTAAATCTTTAAAAAAATAAATAAATAAATAAATAAAAATTAAATAAATAAATTTAAAATTTAAATTAAAATTTAAATAAAATTTGAATTTAATTAAAAAAATGCATTCACTTCTCTGCTAGTAATGATGTTATAAAAATAGTATACCCCCGCCTCACCCCCTACAGAGTATTCCATCTGGTGAGAGCAATAGGTGAGCCCATTTGCTTTCATTGGCATGATTCTGCCAATACCCTGCTCGAGATACCAAAGGTCCTGAATACTCATGCATTAGATCCCTACCCCGCGTGTCTCCTCTCAACAGGAGGTCAGCTGGTGTGGGTTCAGCTGACGTCCCAGGAGGGCTAAGTGCCAGCGAAAGTGTATGTGCATGAGCGTGCTTCCGAGTTCAGAGTCCTGCGGGCCATACCTATGAGCCCCGTGCGGTAGCCGCGGTGCTGCAACACCTTAGCGAAAGTCGTCTCATTGGTGGGCAGACCGCCTGAGCCTCCAAGCCAGGTGAGCACACGGTTCAGGTTGAAGGGAGACGCCATTCCTGAAGTCAAAGAAGGAGGCCCCCCATGAGTCCCACGGTCCCTCTTTCATGACACTCATGACAAACTCCTAGATTCATTCTCCTCTCCTTGAAGTGTCTCCTACTGAGCCTTCACCATTCTGTTCTTTCCCTAACATTTCCTTGCTTTTTGGTCTCTCTCTAGCCTGTCCTCACATCTGTCAAATGCAGATGTTCTGTAGGGATCAGGATCACCAGCTCAATACACGACGCCCAGTCACGCTGGAATTTCATATGAACAATGAATGGCTTCTTAGTCCAGGATGCCCCACACGTTGCACGGGGCATACTTGTCCTAAAAATCCAGTCATTGATGTTTCGAAATTCAAATGTAACTGCATGGGTCTTTGGATGATATCCTTTGATCTCGGTTCTGAACTTTGATCCCATCTTGCTACATGGTGAGAAACCCACATCTTCTCCAGACCCTCCTCTGAAGTTGAGGTCCTATTAGACGTCTCTGTACCTAGGGATCCGGATCTCAACATGACCAACACAGAGTCCGTGGTTATCGTACTTCAAACATGCCTCAACAGAGGACGCCATAACCCCCTCAGCTACCCAGTGCACAAGTTCCTTTGGGATCCTCCCTCTCAGTCAGCCACACGTCTTCTATCCAATCCTCTGTCAAGTCCTGATAACTGTACCCTGGTAAACAGTTTGGATATTTGTCTCCAATGCCATAGCTTTGGAGCAGAGATTCAGCTGGGTTGTGCTATGATGTCTACCAGCTCGATCTCTGTCTACCATCCCAGCACCTTCTGAAGAACCCTTCCAACCCATGTCCCTCCCCTGGGCAAACCTCATCACTGTCTGTGCATCACCCTCTGTTGAAATCTAAATCTGGGGTAGAACTTACACAGCGTTTGGTAATCTGAGACGACTGATTATTGCTGTGGCTACCTCATTCGTCTAGCACACTCATGCCTGACTGCATTGTCTGTGCATGCCGCTTCCTCTGCTGAGCACACCCTCCCTCCTGACTCCTCACATTTCAAGGAACATCATCCAGAAGGACTTTCCTGGGATGCTATAGGGGCCCCTATGGGCTTCCTGTGCCCAATAACTATTCTTCCTTGCATCTCAACCACTGGAACACTTTCATCTTGAGATGCATATGTCCTACTTACGTTACAACTAACAAGAATAAACCTATAAATGAAAGGCATCACACAAACACGCACAATTAATTTAAAAAATCAAAACATGTTAAAATAGTATTGTGATCCAATTGGCTTCTTGTTTTTCCGTTTTCAACAGAAACAGATACCTTAAAAAGGATGCCTTTTGCCAAGTCCTAAAAGACAGAAGCTTACCTATCGTTTTCAAGAAGAGTGGTTACATCTTTTAATTAATTATAAATAAATTTATAGATGTTAGTGTGTGTATAAAAAATTGATGGAGCAGAACTTTGATCCCATCTTGCTACATGGTGAGAAACCCACGTCTCCTCTAGACCCTCCTCTGAAGTTGAGGTCCTATCTAGATGTCTCTATATTTAGGTAGAAACTTAGAAACTTAGGGATCGGGAATATTAGTAACTCCTACATCATAAAAGATTCCATATGTTGTGGCTGAGTATAGAAATTGATACTCATAATGTTGATTCTACAACATCATGTTGTGTGTGTGTGAGAGAGAGAATATATATGAGTCTCCTTCTTTTCCATGATCTTCCCAAGATCTCCGTCTGATTCCAATCACATCCCCAGACACTGGACAGACCCACTTTTCATGAAACTATGACAAGCTCTCTACTAGCTTGAACACAAGAGGAGCATTTTGAAGGCTCTGACTACAAGTACTTGCAAATCCTACAAGCAGCTGGGAAATTGCAAACCCTTCATTCTATGCACACAGGTGAGCAGGCTTCGTGGCCCCTGGCAAGTTTCAGCTCTGCAGGCATAGCAACAGGACCCCCATTTGCATGTAGATTCTTAATAACCTAAGTGACCTTTTGAGAACCCTTACAAACAGTAACAAAAAATAAAGAAGAAAGCATGACAGAAAGACAACATTGTCTTGCATTGCCCTTCCCCACCTGATCGGATGGGGTACCGGCCCGTCAGGAAGGCAGCCCGACTCGGGGTGCCGACGGAGGCAGCTGCCAGGTGCTGGGTGAGCCTCACACCCTCGCTGGCCAGGCGGTCAATATTCGGCGTGCTGCGGACAGAAGGAGGGTTCAGCGTGCGGGTTTCTAATTTTCAACAAAACAAAGGAGATTGAAAGCCACCCTGCGTTGAGCCCTACTGACTCTGTTCCAGTAAACCTAAAATAGATGCATTTTAAGCTTCCATCCATCTACCTGTTTAGATGCCTCCTCATTGGTCGCAAGGAAATGGAAAGCAGACTTTAAAACAATATATCTTCAGGCAAAACAATTGCAGACTAATATAGGTCCACGGGTGTAATTAAACTATAATCCGTCTGAGCTCATAGGCATTTAGATGCACACGTTAGCCCGTTTGCTCATATGATATTCCTGAAATAAAGGGGTGATTTGGATTACATAAAATTTCACTGTATTTCTTATAGTAAAATGTATCTTTTTTAAAAATAACCAAATAGTGACATTTTGGAGTTTAATTTACTACCCACATTGCTCATCTCGTATTTTAAGGTCTCCAAAATTTTTTTAGAGCATCCATAGAATATAGGCTCACACAGGTGTTTTTAGCAAATCCCATAAACTAAGGTATCCCGAGTCTGAATAACACGTGAATGACATACTAGTCTCACAACCCCACAGCAATATGATGGGGGACAGAGCCTTATACCGCCAAACACTCTCCGATCTGTGTGGGGGAGAGTCTGTGTGCAGCCTGATATTTTGTACAGGTAGAGTCAGTGTCCGGTTGAGAGGGACAGGACCAGGCTCTCAAGCAGTGTCTCCTGCCTTACCCATTACTTCCCCGTGGGAATTAAATAGGGAAACCAAGGTGCTCGTGTAGACCTTAAATGCCTTTAAGAGGACCAGCTCCTTTCAAAGTCCAAAAATATGCTTAAAATACAGGACTATTCCAGGAGCCACATTCCAAGGAGAAACGATGGTGTTTAAATTCACGCTAAGACGCACCTTGTGTTTGCACATGAATGAGATTTGTCTGGTGCTGGGGAGCAAGGACATACAGAAGGATCGTGGTCACCAAAGGCTTCGAAATAATTCAGGGAAGACCCTGAAAAACTCTAATATCATCGGCCTCTGCCGTGGAATATTACTCAGTTGCAGACAGAAAGGAAGGAGTGATACTTGCTACCCCATCGTTGAAAACACGATGCTCGGTGAAAGAAGCCAGACACAAAAGGGCACATAAGGCGTGCTATGGGCTGAATGGAGGTTCCCCAAAATTCATAAGTAGGAGTCCTATCCCTCAGGACCTCGGAATGGGACTGTTTCTGGAGGTGGGGTCGTTAAAGAGGAAACTGAGTGAAAACAAAGTCGGGGTGGGTCCTAATGCAACAGGAGTAGGGTCCTTATAAGAAGACGAGATGAGGGATGACCACGTGAGGACACAGGGAGAACACGGGGTCTACACACCAGGGAGAGCGGCTTTGGGAGGAACCGGACTCGGCCCCGCCTAGATCTCAGACTTGCAGCATCCAGGACCGGGAGGGAATACATGTGTGTTGTGGAAGCCACTCAGGATGTGACATAAGTTATGGCGGCCCTAGCACGGTATTACATTATATGATTCAGTGCATATGAAATTTCCAGAATGAGCCAATCCCAAGAGACAGAGAGCAGATCAGTGGTTGTAGGAGCTGTGGGATGAGGGCTGAGGGATGAGGCTACCGGTACTAGGTGTGGGGTTGCCTTTTGGGGACGATACGAAAGTTCTGGAAGCAGACAGAGGGGATGGATGTACAACCCTGTGCATGGGCTCCACGCCTCTGAACAGTGTCCTTTCCGTGGGTCACAAAGGTGCGTGCTGTGTTATGGGTATCTCACCACAAAACCACAACAGCAACCTACCAGACCCAGAGGCCAGGATGCCAAGTGCCATCCTGAGGTTTTGCAGCCTTCCTAGGCTGACCTCGGCTATTCCCGGTGCTCACGGGCCGCCAAGGCCCGCCGCTCCCCTGCCAGGACCCAGGTGCTCCCGCGGGCCAGAGGCGCCCCCCTCCACAGCCAGGCAGGGGCGGCTTCTTTACCTCACTGTGTTATTATCATAGCAGCACAGGTCCCCCACCCCGAGGTCGTCCGCCATCAGCAGCACGATGTTGGGCCTGGAGTTCCTCGTCACGAACGCTGCGCTCAGGCCCCCAAGCCAACAGCACAGGCATACTGACAGCCGGCAGGTCCTGGAAGCATTGAGGGACGTGACAAACACAGCAACACACACTGTCAATCCGTGTTTGCATCGCGGGCCACTGAAAATACAACATCACGCTCTCTTATCAATTCCCGCTACACAGGGAAGCTGGACTGCTTTACTCCGAAACCAGAATTCTTTTTATTTCATTTCATTTATTTATTTTTATTTATTCTTAAGAGATTTCATTTATTTTTTTGAGGCAGAGAGAGAGAACACGAGCACAGGGAGGATCAGAGGGAGAGGGACAACCAGACTCCCCTGGGGGGCAGAGAGCCTCATGCAGGACTCGATCCCAGGACCCCAAGACCATGACCGGAGCAAAAGGCAGACGCTTAACCGACTGAGCCACCCAAGTGCCCCCAGAATATTTTTATAAAGTCCTATTCTCTGTTAACATAGTATAGCATACACATTAATATTCTATGCCTTGTGATAGTGAAATTCTTATAACTTTCCCAATGGTTTCATGATAGGATACCCTTTAAAAGAAGCCCTAATTGCATTTAAACTTAAGTGCAAGGCCTAGTAATTTGCTTTATTTGAATAAAAAATGTAAACAAAATAGAAAATTGGAGGCAAATCGCCAGCGAGTCTGGCTTTTTTTTTTCTTTTTGATGCTTAGTTGTACTTTTTAGTACATTAAAATATATATTTAAAGTAACATTCATTTAACACCTGAAAAAGGAAAATTAACATACATATATATGTTACTAAATGTTAGGCTGTATACAGACTCATGCATTTGAAACTGCTAAATGCTATCATATGCTCAGAAAAGCACGACAGCCTTGACGGACATTCGCTCCAAGTTAAGGACTACTATCTCGTGCTCGAGACTGGTTCTCCATCCCCAAATTCCATCCAATCCATTCCAAGCACTGTTCGCTGTACCTCAAAAAATGCATCTTAGGGGTGCCTGGGTGGCACAGCAGTTGAGCGTCTGCCTTCGGCTCAGGGCGTGATCCCGGCGTTCTGGGATCGAGCCCCACATCAGGCTCCTCTGCTGGGAGCCTGCTTCTTCCTCTCCCACTCCCCCTGCTTGTGTTCCCTCTCTCGCTGACTGTCTCTCTCTCTCTGTCGAATAAATAAATAAAATCTTTTTTAAAAAATGCGTCTTAAATCCAGCTGCATCCATCCACCTACACCCCCATCATGGCAGGCCAAGGAAGTCATGGCGTGTCTCACTTGGATATCTCAAAACTCTCCTAAATGGCCTGTCCTGTCCCATTTTTGTCGCTTGGGCTCTAAAATGTGGCCAAGCTGAGCAACTGTATCAATGTATAAATCTGGTTGCAATTCTCCCTCACCACGTCCAACGGCTTCCCATTGCGCCATGATTGCCAAGCCTCACCAATGGCGCTCTTTGCTGTTCTATCATTCTTTCCTCTCACTACCCACACCCCAGCCTTGGCTCGTCCATGGTCATCCTTAAAATCCCTACAACGATCCTTGACGTCGGACCTTGGGCAACTCCCGTCTCTGCAATATCCCGCCTTTCACCCTATGAATTAGCACATGTGCCCTCATTCCTAAGGTAAGCATCGTTTCCTCTGAAAAGCCATCCTGTGGGACACCAGCAACCCACAGCCCCTGGCGCACCCCTCATTGTCCTTAGCAGGTGTCAGGCAGTAGACCAAACATCAGCCAGGGTGAGGAACACTGGGATGGAGAACCATTCTCTCTGGGATGCAGAGAAAGAGGAAGGTTTACGAAGTTGCCTCCTTACCAGGTGTAGATTGGCTGCTTCATGACTGCGTATTCTGCTCCCCTAGGGAAGAAAAAGAAAAACCAGAGCAGCTGCAGAGCTGACATTACTCTCAGAGCCAGGCCTTGATCCAAAGTGTTAAAGAACCTATTCATGTGGTCATCCTCTCCATTCTTCACAGCTAACTGCAACCAAGTCATGTCCGTGCAGAGAGAATGTGACAGAGAACACGCATGACCCAGTCATTTCTGGGTAGACGTCATGGCAGATTTCCAGCACGTGATGTGAATCTGGCAACAAAAACCCTTCATGGCAGAGACACGAAATCAAGTAGTCATCCACGAATAGGCATGCGTCCCCTGACTATTTGTATCATGCATACAGTATGTATGGTCCTCTGCTACAAAGAACACTTTTCTGCCTCAGGTGGGTAAGCAACGTCTACCTTGAAAAAGCACAGTGATGAACACTAGGGACCTATGGTGATGTTGGCCAAACTCATTGAGCGCAAGAAGGCACGTTCAGCAGCTGTAATTATGATCCTTTTATAAGAGTCTAAAGAGTGCTAGAGTCCTGCATTCTCCCCACAGAAGACCCTCACATGGCTTCAAGTTGGTGATGCTTTGTAGGCTGAGGAACCACCCCACAGGACAAAGGCTATGTAATAACAATTAATGACACCACCCCAGAGTTTATAAGGCATTTTCATTCCCAAGGCATCTCCAGTGTTCCCATTGGATCCTCAAAATACCTCACCCTGCTTGCCTCGAAGGGTTAATGACACTTCTCTTGTTTTATGGGAGAGCAAGCTGGGGTCATGGACTTTAGAACACTTTCACGGAGGCTGGCAAATTGGAGATGTGGCATTCAGGAGGTCTCTGCCTTATAATCATGTGAGTGTGTCCAATTCCCAGAACTCCCTTGTCATCTTAGACCTCCAGGAAGGCTCTCAGGTGGGATGTTTCTAGAGGCTGACTCTCCTGGGGCATTCGGTGAAGCCTACACTCCCACTGTCTCTGTTCCATGGACCCCCAATCAGGACTTGTGCATTCAACCTGGTTCCACGGTGACCTCCCACAAAGCCATCCTCTAATGTTTCCTCTCTCCAGCCCCACTGCCTCCCACATTATGTGGCATTCCTGTAAATTTCCAGTAACTTCCAGAATGCATTTCCAGTATGTGCTTACTGAAGACATCGAGCATTTCCCAAGGGTTTTGTAAAAGAAGCAAGAACGGTGCTTTTTTTAAATTGACTGATTGTAGCCATGTCCACCTCATTTTGTAACAACCTGTCTCTCCAACAAAGACGGGTAAAGTCACAATGGATGGCCCTAGTCACCTATGCAAAGTTCTTCCTAACTAGTAAGGAATAAAGGCTATTCATAAAAGAGATGTAAATAAAAGTTAACTTCATGGTATACCACAGCTCCTACTGTCTCAAAGAATTATACATATCAAAGCTGGATTTTAAGGGATATCAAGAAGACTGTGTCTACCCAGGAGGTTCCTCTACCTCTAACCCATTCTGCATGACCCCATTCTGCACCTCCTCGCCCTGCTCCCAGATTTGAACAGAAGAGTTTGATAAAGGCGGGCGCCCCGGTGACGCAGACCTGGGCTTCTGGACATGTACAAATGCATGCGGCTGGCGTCATATACGAATGTGGTTTTCCAAGTTGGTTTTATTTTCTAGCTGTCTTTGAAGAGATGCTCAAAGTTATGGACCTAATCAAGAAGCGTAGCTCAAAAACTAGTCTATAAGGTCATGTCAGTAATAGAAAAAGCCGGGAACACATTAGCCAACAAAAGAATCGAATCACCAAATGAATGAACAGGCACGTGCAGATGTTTGGACTATATTCCCTCAGAGAGAGAGAGAGTCAAAAGCCAAACCAAAACGAAACCCCAAAACCAGTGCCCCTGGATGGTGGTGTGGACCTTCCAAAGTGATGGGGAAAAAATGCAACTCTGTGAAGTGATTGAGGTATTAGCAAACCTGTTTTTGGTAATCCCTTTACAATACATACCGACAGCAAATCATCACATGGACCATCTTAAACTTAGTGCTCCGTGTCAATTCCATCTCAATAAAGCTGGGAAAAAAGTCTTTAAAATTCCAGAGTTTCATGTTTTTGTCCTTAGAGGTTCACTCCCAACGACCCAGAAATAGCAAAACATATCAGTCATGGACACCTTAGTGAGAGAGAGGTTATCCAGCAGTCATATAGAAGAACTGTGGATGGTGTCTTATAT